>NC_138527.1:22940791-23674187 GCF_000230855.2 Cajanus cajan | reverse complement strand
TATGGAGACTTGCAATCACCTTCAGTGAAAAATCCAATCTCTGAGAGTCACCTCAGCAACCTAAGATCTGTTTGTCCACCTATTAGAGGAGGAGACAATAACTTAACAGCAATGGACTATGTGACACCTAGTCTCTTTGACAATTCTTTCTACCAGTTACTACTAAATGGGGAGGGTCTTCTCAACTCAGACCAAGAAATGTACTCAAGTGTGTTTGGAATTGAAACAAGAGAGCTTGTCAAGAAGTATGCAGCAGATCCTCTGGCATTCTTCCAACAATTCTCAGAGTCAATGGTGAAAATGGGAAATATCACAAACTCAGAAAGCTTCATCACTGGGGAAGTTAGGAAGAATTGCAGATTTGTGAACACATGAACTTCATTTTTGTTTTATGTGCATTTTGTTTGTTTCCACACACAAGAACCACCAAATTTATGTATTTTAGTTGCAGCATGTTGATGTGTCAAATCTAAGCTAGCAATTATATAATGAACAAATTAAGTGAGAAGTTGTTTATTTCCTTCTTTTTTTTTCATAAAAAGGTAAGTGTTTGATAATGAAAGTTGTAAGAGCCAATACGTGAGGGGCTGAGTCTAATGTTATACATTTAATTTAAAGGCAGCACAAATGGAGTATTTTGACACGTGTCACACAAACAATAAACCATTGCAAAAAAAAAAGCACTTTACAAAAGATATCCATTTATAGAAGTGTTAAATAAAAAAAATATTTCAATTTATTGTGGGCCAAAAAACAAATGGATGTTGGTCTTCTTTTATAGAAATGGGTTAAAAGCCCAAATTTGAAGTCCACCAATTGGACTCACACGCTCGTGGTTAGGAAAACTGATCACAAATTTTTTTACGAAACCCTTGTCTTTTATCGTCAAACACTTCACTTTTCAACCTCATCACTTTTTCTTTCACACACCAAAAAGTTTTAGAGGGAGATACTTTCTTTCACTTTCTCGACAACTTTGAAAATGGACATTAATTTTCGTATAATTTTTTGAGTTATTGTAATTAATATAATTGTTTTCATTTAAAATTTATTGTATTGTAGGGAGATAGGATTCATGCATGAAGAAAATCGTCATATACAAATTTCAAAAAGATTTAAAAGGAGTTGTATACTAAATCTATTTTTTTGGAGTATCTTCTAGTGGAAGTCATTTTAAAAGCATCACATCATAAGTACAATATTAATTTCCAATTTTCAACTAAGGTGGCATCGTTGGACAATGATATTATTCCTAAAAACTACTTCAATTTTATGCCCATTTGTAAAATTATAGGTGGCAAATGGAATTCAAATTATTTAGTTAGTAATGGTTAAAGTTTTAATTATCAATTATCTAAATATTTATTATTATTTGTTTACCTTGAAGTGTAATTGAGATGAGATTTTTTGTCCAAATAGATGTGATGGGGCTGCTAACTTGAGTTGGTACTAAGAGAGAGCATGAAAAAGATGAAAACAAGACCAAGATGAATATCATTTGTTTAGAGGTTGCCAGGTAAATCTTTAATTTTTATAACTAGAAAATGTTATTTAACTATGCATTTTGTTTACATAATTATCGCATAAAGTATACTCTATTTGGAGATTATGTAGATCAATTGAATATCTTTCTCTCACCTCAAGAGAAGTAAAAAATGTTGTAGTAAAAGTTTTCAAGGTATTATGACATCTAAGTTAACACAATTTTTTAGAGTTTATAGTTATATTGTATAACAACTATTTCTTTAGTTATTAAATTGACTTGAAAATATTTGTATGGGTTGTAACCAAAATACACTTGCAAAACTATATCAAATGTACAAGGTTGATATTCAAATTAGAATGTGAGAGAACTAGAAATTTAACAAAGACGTAATATGTATAATTCAAATATGTTTAACCATGTATATTTGTAAGTGTATTTAGTAAAGAGGTAATCTTTCTGAATTTCACTAAATGGTATTTTTTTTCTAATATAATTTAATATGCTTGATAGTAAGGAGCCACCACCATAGGGTTTGACTAGGTTATCTACCGAAACCACTATGGAACATGAGTTCCTTAAATGCAACAACAAAGCAACTATTGGAGGCCTTAAAGATGAAAAAAAAAAAAGTGATACTTTCTTTCTTTAATTATGATGATAAAAAGTGTTTTGTACTTTTGATGTTTAATGATATTATTAAACTTTTTGTGCTATTTAAGTGTGAATTTTAAGCTAATTTAGTATTCTATTATGTTTGTTCACAAGACACTTGCTATGTGATTTTTGGGACAATAGATAGTGTAGTTGATGATGAAGAGTGGTGGTATTTAACATGCTCTTAGAGCATGTCAGTTTATTCATACACCAAAATGTTCTTCTATGACAAGTGCAACAAACATGTCAAGAATTTTTTTTGAGGTATTGTTGGTGTTTCCCAATAAACGTATTTGACATAATTTTATGGGCAATTTGTAATGCATGACTAATCTTTTTTTTTTTTTCCCTAATATGAGGTATCATATCAAGGTGAAGGTAATTAATGAAAGTGCTTCAGCAACCCTTTTTATTTTCAAATGTGATGCTACTGATCTTTTTAATAAACCATGTAGTGAAATGTTTGAATTAGAAAAAAAAAAGTATTGAATTATTGTTTTATTGATTTATTTTTTATAATAAAACTTATTTCATTGATTTTGATTATTTGATAGTTTCATTATGTTTATTTGCTTATGGCTAAACATATGATGGTATTAGAGAGGTGGTGTTGGATCTTTTCCTAAGGATATTTTTTATTTGGTGTATAAGAGTTTTCTGTTCAAAGTGGAGTTTAAAAGTCCTAGCAAGGCAAGATTTAGGAAATCCTTTAGAGTTAAGAAGATTTGCTTTGATGTAACAATCATGAACAAGTTTAAAGAAATTATGGTTGATTCTAATGAAGGTCATCCTGAAGATACATCCATTAATTTTCATGAGGTAAGATTGTAGGTGGAGTCTTTTTCCTCTTTATTTTCATGAAATCTGATTATTACTTTTTTGTTTAATTATTATTTTTAATTTTTTTAGGATTTGAAATGTTTTATGTTATTCTAGAGAATGAATCTCAAAAGGAGACAACATATATTTCTAATGATTGAGATGATTTAACTCATTTAAAAATCTATTTACATCATTCTACACCAAATCTAAAAGGTGATGTCTAGAAAAATTTAGATAGTGTAATTCCTATTGAATGTGAATTTGCCATTAAGAAAAAACAAGTAAATAAGACAAAATGTGTTGCTAAAGAGTATCCTATGGGACATGAATATGGAAATGAAGACAAGGGAACAAATGATATCCCTCAAAATTTTGGAAAACCAAGTGATGGTATAAAGAAGGATGGAACTGTAAACATGGAATCTATGTTTCGTTGAAGATGTTGAAGAAGAAGAAGAAGATAAAGGTTGAGAAGAATTAATGTTAAAGGAAATGTTTTAGTTTAATTTTAGTTTCTATGTTTTGTATTTTGGTTTCTTATGAATCCTCTGGTTATTTGGGTCTTTAATGATTAAGTTTTTTTGTGAACCACTTTAGATCAAGTAAAAAATGATGTATTTTGGACATGTGATTGTTTAAGTATGTGAATTTTAATGTTCTTTGATGACAACACCCAAATATGTTTGTGTTATATTATTTTTTTGTGAATATCCTAACTTCAGTAAAAAAAATCATTAAAAAACTACTTGGTACCATAAATATGAAAAGTACATATGTGATCTATCTCTTATCACTTACATCTCAACATAATCATATGTGGTGTTTTTCTTTCAAAAAATATCAAAATTAATGTGGATTTATTTGTCAACATTTTCTTTAAAAGAAATTCTCTATAAATTATTTTTTGTATGTACCCCTAACTTAACAGTTTAAAATGTTTTCATTTACAACAAATAATGTGTCATAAAAAAACTGGTTGGAAATTTGAAAAAAATAACTTCAACATATATCATACTATAAATTTGGCTTTGTTAAAGACTTAAAGCCTTTAAGTAAAACCCAAAATGTCAACATAAAGAAGGAAAAAAAAATTTGAGTTGGGTCACTGGAATATCTCATAACAAGTATGTCCACTCAGTTGAAAAATCAAATATTGTTTTAATCAATATTGGGAGTTGAGTTTTACAATGTTAGAATTTCAAAACAACAATTCAACAAACACTTCTCTCTATAAGGAACAAAGATGAAGACAAACGAAATATATTTATGAGAAATGCTCAAGATTTGCAATGGTCATCTTTATGAAAAAGTTTGAAGATTCAAATACAGAGAACACATATTTATTGTAAAAATTACATTCATTTTTTTGTGTAAGAAATATTGCACTGAGTTAGTTGTATTATGTTTTGATAATAAAATATACTTAATTATTTAAAGTCTAGAGAGGCTTAATCAAAAAAGAATACTTCACTGTTAGAATCCAGAGAGGTTTATATTAGCTAACTGTTTAAAGCTTGAAGAGACTTTATATTAAAAGAATACTTAGGTAGTTACTTGAAAAAGCAAGTCAAAAAATATTTAGATTGAGCTATAAGTGACTTGTGAAAGAATATTTATATCTTTATGAAAGATAGTGAAATTTGATCATATCAGTACAAAACTAGACGTAATTTTAGTAATTAAGACAAACTAATACAAAAATATTATGTGTTCTTTTACTTATCTTTTTGTCTACACATATATAATCATATTAGAGTTTTTAATTGATATTATTCAACTTTTCTATAGTATTTCTCTTTTCTCCATATTATATAAGTTTTTATAAATAAAAAAAATTGGTGAAAATTTTTGGAAAAGTGATATCTCAAAAAGTTGTAATAAGTTTTCATTTTTTTATGTGAATTTTTAATTTTAATTTATTTCAAAACTGTCAATAATTAATAAATTAATGTAATTAATATTTTATTTCAAAGTTAAAGTTTTTTATGTTAATATTAAAATATCATAATTATATATATTACTTATATTTTAAAACGATAATAATTTAAAATTAATATAATTAATATTTTATGATACTGTTAGAGATTTTTATATTAATATATTATTATATTATCTAATTACATAAAAAAAAATAAGTAAAGAATTTATTTTATTTTAATTTTCTTTCTTATTTTCATATTTAATTTTATTCTACATGAATTAGTCATTTTGGGTGTTGTACCATTATTATAAAAAAGAAGAAAAACAGTTCAAACGTGTACCATTAATATAAAAAATTTTCACTTCCAAAATACTTACTGGCTACGGCTGTCTACAGAACAACAGAGTGACAGAGCTACGACTTTGAAACTCACTTCACAGTTCACACGCCTGACGTTGGTCCTCTTAACTGTCGTACGGAGTTAGCACAGTGCATGCACATGCACATGCCCATCACAAATACCGTCCACCCATTGTCTTGTCACTTTAAAAATACCACGTACAATAAAAATAAAACATATTTTATACATATTGAGCGTGTTTGTATTCACGTCCAAAACGTGAAAAATTACGTTTAACGTGGAAGTTACGTGTAGCTTCACGTTAAACGTGGATTTTTACGTTTTGGACGTGAATACAAACACGTACATTATGTGTAGGGGTGTTTATAACTGAAGTATAATTGATGGAGCGAGTTAAATTATGGACGATAAATAAAGTAATAAACTAGTAATTGTGTATAATGTTTGGATTTGTTTTGATTTTTATGGAAGATATTTGATTTAATCGAATATGATTATGGATAATACTTGATTTATTAAATTGAGAAAGAGGATGAGTATATATTTACTTATTTCTTACTTGCTCCATCTGAGTCCTTGTTTTAAATTTTTATAAACTTAATTTATTTTATGAACAAAATTTACTTGAAAATCATGTAATTCTTATTCTATTTTAAACTTATGTTTGATGAAATTTAATTAATGTAATTTTTGATATTATTACTCTATGTTGAAATTCTTTTTTTTTTTACAAAAAAAATATTTAATTAATTTTTAAGCAAGTACGATGTGTGTGACACTCAGGTTTAGTAGAAGTGTGAGGAATATCTTTCTTTATCTCTTCTTTACCTTCTTGACTGAGACCTTTTTTTTTTTTTTTTTTTCTTTATGTAGCTAATTAGTTTTACAGGTAGGTCTTTGACGATAGTGAAGCCATAGAGCTCAAGCGAAATCGTATATGGTGTGCGAAGCTTCTTCCTCCCTTCTCCTCTTAACAGATTTTGGTTCTCCAAAGAGGTAAAGGAAGCTTGTGTTGATTTCTTGTAGTAAGTATGTTGATTGTTGCCTTTCAAAATCACTAGCTTTCATGTTGAGTTGTTGGATCCATTGGTTGTTGAGTTGTGGGTTTGAGGTCCTTAAAAGTGGAGGCATTTTGAAGGTGGTCAATCCTTGATCTTTTGTTAAATGTTGATTTTGATTATGGAAATGTGATGTATAGGTTGTATAAATGTTGTATGTGTAACGACCCGTCATGATCTCTACACTTAGTGGAATTGCACTACTACTAGCAAACTAAGAGAAATATTAAGCTGGATAACTCATACATGCAGGTATAGGTAAGAATAAAATAACTAAGTTTCTGTATACAAAATAGAACACCATATATGTACAATCATCCCAAAAACAATATTCTCTAGTACCGGTCAAGCACAAATAAAACCGTTACCCAAAATGATAACTCTAACACGAGGATCAAACTCTCCGTCTCGCAGCGGTCAACTCAACTCCAAGTTATCCCTGATCTGCTCCCATACCAAGTATGATCATTCCAGTCCCACCACATAGAAACAGAAGGGTAAGCTAGAGTTCAAAAATCAATCATACAAGTACAAAATAAAATCTATACTACATATGCATCCAACTCAAGTCCCAAAGGAACTTCCATCTCAATCAAATCATCCATTCATCAAACATGAAGTCAAACGCCATACACTTCATCATCATAACAATCATGCAATACATGCAACTCATGACAGATAAAATGCATATCAATCATCTAATGCGTCGTCACGCATACACCTAGGAGATCTCCCTAACAATAGAGCAGTATAAGTGACATCCCATCCTACCGAAACCACCCCAACCGTTTTCACATCCAATACGTCCGCTCGGTCATAGCTAAACAGGATATAATCCTCACTCGGGTTTACTCGGATGATGTCACTTACACAATTGGAAGTCCAGATCCACCATCAGGTATAGCATAGCTGGGTACAGGCTTACCACGATCTTGACATGCATTACCAAGTCAATTGTGGAGTTCGCCCACCGACTATCCGCAAGGATCCACGCACCTTCCCGAGTACTTGGTTAAGGGAATAACCCTCGACTTCATACCCCCTCCAACACTAGCTAAGGACTTGGAGGAGACTCACCCAACCCAGTTGCCTACCTGAGCACCACTCTCCCAAATCTAGTGGCCTACCTGAGCACCACTCTCATATATCAGTGGCCTATCCAAGCACCACTCTCAAGAGACTCTATGTGAACTCTTTCAGTTCGAAAATATTTTTCCTCTCCTCAAGTCCTAGGCTGGACTCATGCCATAACGCATCACATGCAATTATGCATCACACATCATACATGGTCTGCCCACCATCATGATCAACAATCATACACATATGAACATATACACATGTCATATCATATTTATACATTCACATATATCATTAACAAGCATACATATGAATCACACCTCAACATACATCATATATCATACATACATGATCCAAAACTTCAACTTTAAACATGCATAAGCATCAAGTTCAATCCAAAAACATCAAACACACTCACGCCCGACGTAACCAAATCACGCCCGACCTAACATCCAACCCGAGAGCCCTAAGCTCTTCCATGCCTGGCGCACTCAACCTGCGCCCGGCCTAATCCCAGTCAGAGAGTTTCAAAACTCTCATCCAAACCAACAAATCCAGCCACATGTAAACACAAAACACAATGCATAGGCTCCATACAACTCAACAATAAACTTAAATCTCACATGCACTCATCTGATGCATCAAAATAACCAAAAACCCCATTTTTCCCAAAACCCCAAAAAAATGAGTGAATTCTCCGATCCAACCATGGATCCTCGACTTTCATGCATCAATTGAGTTTCTAAACTCACATGCAACCTAAACAACAAACATTATAGCTTCCCTCACCTGAAAATTGGCTCAAAATGGCCAAGAACTGAGGAGAAGTAGAATTTCCTTATGAAGCTCAACTCGGAACTTCAATCCACCCAAAGTAAGCTTTCTAGTATGAATTTCAAGAAAAGACAGAAGACATTAGTGATCTAAAGGAGAAGAAGAATCATATAGAGAAATTTGGGAGAGAAAGGAGCTCACAGACTAGAGTCTTTCTCTCTAAAACTTCTCTCTAAAAACTTCACTTTCTCCTCAACCACACAACCCCCATTTATAGAAGTTCAGGAGTGTCCAGAACGGCCCGTTCTGCACCCTTTCATCATGTGCAAAAATCACATGCAAAACAGCCCATTCTGAAACCAGAACAGCCCGTTCTAGGACTCATCCAGAATGACCCGTACTCCATCCAGAACGGCCTATACTCCATCCAGAACAGCCCGTTCTCAACTACAATTTACAATCAATTTAGTAGTTTGGAATGGCCCGTTCCAGATTGGGAACGACCCGTTCTGGACTACTAAATCACCCATATTGGGCTTTTGGGCTTTCTGAAATAACTTACTACGTTACAGTATGTTGCAATGCTTATTGGTGGATTGTTCTTTTTTAAGGATTTTGGAAGAAAATCAGTTTTTCATAAGTGTGGAATTGATGTCGCATTGAGCGTGCCTTCACTGCATCAGACATAGCTCAATAAGAGGGTTCAACCTTTCTACACGCTAAGCGTAGGATTGGTGGCACTGGGCATGAAAAGAGGGAATAACCCTGGGTTGGACTAGCTTTGCGCCTGATCCAAAATGCGTTAGGCATAAGGAGAAAGACATATCTCTATCTGGGTTCACACCAAGCGTTGAAGGTGTGGTGTCAAGTGAGAGTCAGGTAGAAGCCCTCTGCTTGATTGGTGTCAAGCGTGGATTTTTCCACGCCAAGCACGAAAGAGTGGGACACTCTCTACCTCAATCACATCGGACACAAGTGATGTGATGTCGAGCATGGATGAGATAGAGACTTCTCTATCTCAATGGCCCCAAGCGTCGTTTGAGTTATGTCAAGCATGACATACTTATTGTATACTTGTTGTCCTATGATGAATTATAGTTGAATATTGATGATAAAGTTATTTGTATGTTGATAATTATAATGATGAATATCTAAATTGTAAGCGATAAATGAATTTATGATGTTAAGATGTAAATTATATGTTGTGTAGCTATTAAGTTGTGAAGTTGTGGGCATGTGGTTGAGATACATGTCTTAAATTAAGATACACAAATGCTAAAGGTGAATTAAGTTGTTTTAAAGTTGTTTTTCCCTCCAGGGTCTATGTGGATTGATATAGAGGTAGTTGAATCATATCCTAGTTGAATATCTAATTGAGTAAAGTACGAAGTTGGGAACTTGGTCTCTAACTTAATATTAGAGGGTTGTGGTATTTAGAAGGTAATTGATGGGCTAATCCCATAGTTGGCTTAGTGTTGTAAACTAATGTTGTGGTAGGCCCAAACCCAAACTATCCTACCTTGACATGGTACAAGACTTCCTAGTTTAGCTAGAAAAACCTAAGAAATCAAACTAAGTTGTCTATATCTGGCTCTCTTTAAGGCCTAATGTTGTACAATACTTGACTTGGTTGAGTTAGGTCTAACGATGTGGTTCGATAAGGTCAAACCACTTAAACTATTCACCTCTATTATAGGAGATCTCCTTAGTTGATATGCGTGACGATGCATTAGTTATTAATATTTGTATGTTGAGATGTTGATTATAATAAAGTTGATAAATGTTGAGCAAGTTGTTAAGTTGTGAGTGGTGTTATTGTTGATATATGTTTTTAATGCCTTTGTCATATTGTTGTATGTTGTTTCTTTTGTAAGCTTATCCTTCTTTTTCTTGCGATTGGAACTGTGATAATCATATTTGGTATGCGAGTAGGGCAAGATTAGGTAGTTAGTTGGCATGTTGGTGGTGAGTCACATTAGAGGTAGCTTGTTTTGTATGACTCTTCTGGTAAAGTCATGGTTTGGAGTCCTTGATCGATCATCTAGAGGATGTTTTGTAGTATTTTAGACTCTAATGTATACAGTATATGTACTAGATTTTTATATATTGTGTATATTCCATGTATTTTACTTTATGCATGTTTTACCTTATGCTTTAATGTCAATTTTTAGTAGTAAGTGTGGTGACCTATTGGGTTGTTGCACTTTTGTGGTATCAGAGCTTGGTCAAGTCTTTTAGGGACACTATGTGGGGGTGAACTTGTTGTACTTCTATAATGTAGATGTTAAGTTGTGTTGCAAGAGTTGTAAAGTTTTTTGATGTTTTCAAGTTTCTTTTAATGTTGTTGAGTTGATGAGTGTTGCTTAATGGGTTTATTGATCTTTATAGAAGGTAGTTAGGCCTTAATATAACCATATTGTTCATGCCGTGAAGATGATGGCACATGCAATGCAACAATAGACTACCCACTTTGTTAGAGTGGAAGTAGAGAGAGTTGTAGTTGGGGCAACGAGACCGATGGGATCGTAGGAGAGTCGAGACCTAGCTGAGTTTAGGAAATGTCATCCTCCTTAGTTTAGGGGTGATACAAATCCAGAGGTGGGTGACCATTGGATTTGCAAGTTGGATAAGATTTTCATAGTTTTGGCATATATAATTGAGAAAAAGCTCACCTATATTGTGTATATGTTGGTTAGGGGGGGAAATATTAGTGGAGAGGTACTTACCAAATGCTTTTGGCCAAGGGTATGACAATGGACTGGGAATGCTTCAAGGAAGGTTTTTCTTGCAAAGTACTTTCTAGAGAGCGTGAGGCACACAAGGGATGTTGAGTTTATGAGCTTGCAATAGGGATGGATGTTTGTGTCGGACTATGCCATGTAGTTTTAGCACTTGGCACACTTCTATGCCTAAGCTATCTCTAAGACTTAGAAGTGTAGGAAGTTTGTTGAGGGCTTGAAATATGAGTTGAGGAAAGTGATTGTGCTTATGGCCATCAAGGAGTTTTTGACCTTGGTGGAAAAGGCGAAGGTTATAAAGGGACTCGAAGGAGGTGGTTGAGTAGTGAAGGCAACAAATGGGCCAACTAGGTCCAAGAGAGGTGGTGCTTAGAGGAAGCCTTATGATAGACCCCAAAAACAAGGGGATTCTATCACAAGGAAGCCTACTAAGGCACTTAGAGGAAGAGCTTAGAGCTTATGATGCTACCAATGTGGGGGACCACACATGATAAAGGATTGTATTGCTACCTCTTCTAAATGTTTCCAATGTAGTAAGTTTGGACATATTGTGAAGGATTGCCTGAAGAAGGCAAGTAAGACAAGAATTGAACTGAGGATGGAGCAGTCATCGGTAGTGCATCGTGTGTTCTCTTTGACAGGTGTAAAGACTTCCACTTCATCAAACTTGGTGAAGGGGAAGGGCAAAGCAACAGGTAAAGAAGTTTCTATCTTGTTTGGCTCGAGTGCTACACACTCCTTTATTTCCTTAGACTAAATAGGCAAGCTGAAGTTAGTTATAGACTATTTGGATGTTTGTTTGGTTATGTTTACTCTAACATTGGTTTTCGTGATGACTTTGAGTGTTGTTTGGGTTGCCTAATGGAAGTGTTTGAATGACATTACCGGGTGAATCTCATCTGTTTGCCTTTGGTAGGGTTGGGTGTGACTTTGGGTATGGATTGGTTGTCATCCAACCAGGTCTTAATAGATTGTGCTAGGAAAGAGCTAATCTTTTTTTTTATGATGGTAGAGATGTGTTAGTTAAGGTCCTCAATTCACTAGCTCAATACCTGCACAAAAAATGAGGTGTATTAAGGTATTGTTAGCTAAATATGGGTTAGCTATATCTGCATACAAAATGAACCAAAAAGAGAACAATTATATTGCAATGGTTCAGAGGATGAGTGGAATTGTTCAATAAGTCTCATCCAAAAAGAGGTAAAATTGAGACTTAACAGCCAGTAACAACAACCTGCTCACCCTACCACCACCAGGCCACACCCCCAATAGTGCGGACAAGTCCAAACACTGCCGGTATCACAAAACCCATGGTCACACCACTGAAGAGTGTCGCACACTCCGAGACCGTATTGAGGAACTCATACAGGCAGGCCACCTCGGCCAGTATGTCCAACGACAACATGGTCACCGAGGAGGCTATGGTGGATGAGGACGAGGCAGAGGTCGTGGTTCGGGAGCTCGCACGGACCAACCCTCTGGCTCTCATCAAAACGCCGGTGGAGTAGTGCAGGCCGAGGTAAGTCAGGAAATAGGGTCAGCTCCCTTACGGGGAGTAATCAACACAATTGCAGGTGGTTTTGCAGGGGGAGGCGCCAGCAGCTCGGCCTAGAAGAGACACCTGCGCAATATCAACAGCGTCCACTCCACTACCTCGGCTTCGCACCAAAGCTCACTGCCCATCACCTTCACCGACAACGACTACTCTGGCGTCAGCCCTAACCAGGATGACCCCATAGTCATCACCGTGGAGGTAGCTAATTGGGAGGTCCACAAAACACTGATCGACCAAGGGAGCTCGATTGATGTCCTATATTGGCCGACGTTCCTCAGGTTAGACATCCCTCACTCTCTCATCCAACCTCACACAGAGCTCCTAGTCAGTTTTGCAAGAGAGCGAGTACACACTCGGGGATACGTGGACCTGTTGACAACTTTCGGGACCTCTCCAGACACAAGGCGGATTATGGTCCGATACCTCCTCGTAGAAGCCAACACTTCCTACAACTTAATTATTGGGACGCCGACCTTGAATCAACTCGGAGCAGTGGTGTCCACCCCACACCTCACCATGAAATTCCCATGGAGTGATGGGAAGATTATTTTTGTCAAGGCAAACCAGAAGACAGCTCGGCAATGCTACACCGAGAGTCTAAAAATCTCCTCGTCCGGCGAGCGATGCAAGAGCAATCCTCCTACAGTGGCTCACATAAACCACGTGGAGATCACTGACCTCGAGCCGAGGTCCGATTCCCATGATGATCGACCAAGTCCCATCGACGAGCTCGATGACCTCCAGATCAAAAAACTCTCGGGGCAATGCACGAAGATCAGCAGGCAGTTGAGCCCGGAGTTACAGCAACAAATCGAGGCCAAAATTTCCAAAAATGTCGACCTCTTTGCGTGGTCTAGTGTCGACATGCCAGGTATAGACGCTAACTTCATCTGTCATAAGTTAGCAATTCACAAGGAAGCAAAACCTGTGGCTTAGAGGAAGCGGAAGGTCAGGGGTGAAAGGCGGGAAGCCATCATCACCAAGACACAAAAATTGTTGAACACTGGCTTCATCCGTGAGGTCAGGTACACCACATGGCTGGCAAACGTGGTGCTGGTAAAAAAGAACTCAGGAAAGTGGCGAATGTGCGTCGACTATACCGACTTGAACAGAGCATGCCCCAAGGACTCATACCCCTTGCCGAGTATTGACAGGTTGGTAGACGGAGCGTCCAGGCACGCCCTCCTCAGTTTCATCGACGCTTACTCCGAGTACAACCAGATAATGATGCACCCACCTGACGAGGTGCATAAATCTTTCATCACCGATCACGCCAATTACTGTTATCGAGGTGTGTTGAGATTTCCGTTGAAGTACTTTTGTTATAATTGAAATTTCGTTTAATTCTATCAACGGTCTCAAACACGGCAAGTATACCGGCCGTTCAAGTAGTAAAAATATCATATCCACAGGGATTAGAAGGTAATATAAGCATTTATTGACTATTCGTGACTAAAGAATAATTCCAATTTCATAGTTTGTGCAGTGAATGCAAAGTTGTGACTATTGGAATGAAAGCTGTAAATAAATATTGTTTTGTGAGTGGAAAAGGTAAGGAATGGTATTGTGGTATTGTGAGGTTGTGGGGGTCAGATTTCACCAAACGTAACACTAATGTATCCTTAATCTCTTGTTGAATTCATTGCTTAGTCAACCCATAAGTTTACTCAAACCTAATCCCTTAGAGAAAGAGCCTAGATGCGGATATTGAATATCAATCCCTTGAGTACCCAATATCTACACCCGCATTACGGGCTAGGGTTTAAGACTACTAATGGGTCAAGCTCTATCCCTAGATACAATCACCACTAGGCATATGTTTCAGAACTAGTTTCAAAGGTTATTTTCCAATACCCATGGAACCTTAAATCATGCAAAGGGTGATCAATCCAAAGCAAGCATTAAGAATAGAAACAAACACAACAACGAATAAAACAACATGTATATATATCATTAAAACCGTAAAGATTACAATAGAGTACGTTGGTTACATCTAACCCCACAAAATGGGTGAAACCACTCAACAAAGAGGGCAAATACAAAATAGAGATGGAAGAGGAAGTGAAGAACCGAAGGAAAGATCCGCACACGGACGATCCCAAGCCCTGGGAATCCCTTCCGCAGCTCCTGGAGGCGCCCAATGTGAGAATGGGGGTTTCTCCCCCGAAAATGGCTTCAAATACGAGCTTGGGGAGTCAGATTAGGGTTTCGCGCCCGGCGCATAAGTCTTCGCGCCCGGCGCGGGGCCTTCCAGATACTCTCTGCCTTAGGACAAGCCCGGCGCAATTCACATTACGCCCGGCGCAATGGCTCCCAGAGGTGAGATACTCTGTTTTGCTCGCCTGGCGCGGATCACCTTGCGCCCGGCGCAGAACCTCTTCTCTGCTCCTTAGCTTCTTAGATTTCCAATCCTAAGAGTCTTCAACTTTCCACTCTTCCTCAATACCTGCACAAAAAATGAGGTGGATTAAGGTATTGTTAGATGAATTTGGGTTAGTTATATCTGCACACAAAATGAACCAAAAAGAGAACAATTATATTGCAATGGTTCAAAGGATGAGTGGAATTTGTTCAATAAGTCTCATCCAAAAAGAGGTAAAATTGAGACTTAACAAGGTGATGCCTTTCGGTCTCAAGAACGTAGGGGCCACTTACCAACGCCTGATGGACAAAGTTTTCCACCAGCAGATCAGGCGTAACATGGAAGTATATGTTGACGACATGGTGGTCAAAACCACCTCGGCCGTGGACCATGCTGCCGATCTCGCCGAGGTGTTCGGCCAGATCAAGAGACACAACATGCGTCTCAATCCAGAGAAGTGCGTCTTCGGTGTCCAAGGAGGTAAGTTCCTTGGTTTCATGATCACTAGCAGGGGGATCGAGGCCAATCTGGAAAAGTGTAAAGCCATCATTCAGATGCAGAGTCCCCAGACCGTGAAAGATGTCCAGTGCCTGGCAGGAAAGTTGGTCTCCCTTTCCCGTTTTATCCCCAGGTTGGCGGACAAGGCAGGGCCCATCTTCACCCTGCTGCGGAAGCCGAAGAACTTTGAATGGACGGACCAATGCGAGGAGGCTTTCAAAAGCTTCAAGACCTTTCTCACAACCCCGCCAATCCTGCAGAGGTCGGATCACAAAACCGACCTCCTCCTCTACTTGGTCGTAGTAGAAAACGCCATCAGTGCAGTTATAGTACAAGAGTACCAGAAAGTGCAGATGCCGATCTACTTCATCAATCGGGTCCTCCAAGACACGGAGAAGCGGTACCAGATGATCGAGAAGCTGGCACTGGCACTTATCACCGCAGCTCGACGCCTCCGACCTTACTTCCAAAGCCACCAAGTAGTTGTTAAGACCGACTACCCAATCAAGCAGATCTTGAGAAAGTCGGAGCTCGCCGGACGGATGATAGCCTGGTCGGTAGAATTGTCCGAGTTTGGCATCCAGTACGAAAGTCGCGGCACCCTAAAAGCCCAATGCCTAGCCGACTTCGTAGTCGAGCTCACGCCTACCTCAGCCGAGGAACCACAGGTATGGACTTTACACGTTGACGGGTCCTCCAGCTCTAAAGGTGGTGGTGCACGTATCATCTTGGAAGGACCGAACCAAGTCACTCTGGAGCAATCTCTAAAGTTTAGCTTCAAGGTGACCAACAACCAGGCAGAGTATGAGGCACTTCTCGCAGGGCTAAGGTTGGCCCATGATCTCGGAGCTCGGAGAGTGAGTTGCAACAGCGACTCGAAACTCATGGTAGAACAGCTCAGCGGAACATACAAGGCCAAGGACGTTCTCCTCCGGCGGTATTTTCACATGGCATCACAACAGATCTCGTCCTTCGACGAGTTCACTATACAGCATGTACCGCGAGAACAGAACACCAGAGCTGACCTCCTATCAAAGCTCGCCAGTACCAAATGCCCTGGACAACATCGAACCATCATCCAGGAGACCTTGCACTCACCCAGCCTGGATGACAAGGTCGTCAACACTAGCGACAGTGAAGACCAGGGATGGATGACAGGCATCTGGAGCTACTTGAAGGTAGGAGTTTTGCCCGAGGACGGGGACGAAGCTCGGAAGATGAGGTTGAGGTCGGCCAAGTTCGTGATCATTGGCGACGAACTATTCAAGCGTGGCATCTCCACCCCACTGCTCAAATACTTAACTGCACCTCAGGCAGCCTATGTCATCGAGGAGATCCACCGAGGCATATGTGGCATGCATTCCAAAGCACGCTCAATGGCGACCAGAGTACTCCGAGCAGGATACTACTGGCCCACTTTGAAATCAGACTGCCAGGACTACGTACAGAAGTGCAAAGAGTGCCAAGAGTTCGGCAACGCGCATCGACAGCCACCCGAAACTCTCTACCAGATGATGTCATCGTGGCCTTTCGACCAGTGGGGAATGGACATCCTAGGACCATTCCCCCCAGCGAAGGGCCAGCTCAAGTTCCTCCTGGTGGAAATCGACTACTTCACCAAGTGGATCGAGGCATGCCCACTTGCTGAGATCACCACTGCGAACATACGAAAATTCACCTGGAAGAATATCGTATGCAGGTTCGAGATACCCCATTCCCTTGTTACTGACAACGGCCGGCAGTTTATTGCGCAGGGCTTCGAAGACTTTCTTTGGGAACTCGAAATCAAGCATCTTCCGACCTTAGTGGAGCACCGCAAACAAATGGTCGAGCCGAAGCAGCTAATAAGGTGATACTCCGAGAACTCAAAAAGCGTCTCGGGAACGCCAAGGGGCAATGGACCGACGAGCTTCCCAGCATCCTCTGGGCGTATCATTGCACCCCCCAGTCAACAACGCAAGAAACGCCTTACAGGCTGACCTACGGAGCTGACACAATGATTCTAGTGGAAATCGAAGAGACATCTCACCGACGCCAAGTCTTCAACAACGAGCAGAACGCTCAAGAGTTAGCAGCCGACCTCGACTTAGTTGACGAGCTCAGAGACGAAGCTCAAATCCACGAAGAAGCCTGCAAGCTCCGAGCTTCCAGAAGATACAATATGCGAGTGCGGCCACGATCTTTCCAAGTTGGTGACTTGGTGTGGCGTTTGCTAGGCGAAGCTCAGAAAGACACATCAGATGGAAAGCTTGCACCCTCCTGGGGTGGTCCATTCCAAGTTGTAGAGAACTTGGAGAACGGAGCATACCGATTAGAAGAACTCAACGGAAAACCCATACCGCGAACTTGGAATGCCACGCATCTCAAGTTTTACTTCAGTTAAACTTTGTATGAATGAGTTGTGCACTCTTTTCCCGCCTCAGTCTTTTATCCCAAAAAATAGAAGAATGGGTTTTGGCTGAGAGGGTTTTTAACGAGGCACATTTACACAATTAATGAAATGACTCATTCTTTTCATTTACATTCTCCTAGCTTTAAGTCATCATACCATAAAACGTTTCATGTTAGGCCGAGGTCGAATCCGAACCTTGACAAAACTTATCTCACTTGACGCCGAGGTCGAATTCGAACCTTGGTCCGACTTATCTTACCCCTAGTTAAGGACGAGTTCGAGCCTTAACACAACACGTTTTACTATACACCAAGGTCTAATTCGAACCATTGGCCTGACTTATCTCGCTATTAAGCAAGGTCGAGTACGAACCCCGAACACGTTTCGCTTAAAGGTCGAGTCCGAACCTTGGCATAAAAAACTCAAGGTCGAGTTCGAACCTTGGAATAGACAACTCAAGGTCGAGTCCGAACCTTGGCATAAACAACTAAAGGTTGAGTCCGAACCTTGGCATAAAAAACTTAAGGTCGAGTTCGAACCTTGGAATAGACAACTCAAGGTCGAGTCCGAACCTTGGCATAAACAACTCAAGGTCGAATTCGAACCTTGGCATAAAAAACCCAAGGTCGAGTTCAAACCTTGGAATAGAAACTCAAGGTCGAGTCCGAACCTTGGCATAAACAACTCAAGGTCGAATTCGAACCTTGGAATAGACAATTCAAGGTCGAGTTCGAACCTTGGAATAGATAACTCAAGGTCAAGTTCGAACCTAGGCATAATCAATCCAAGGTCGAGTTTGAACCTCGGTATAATCCATTCAAGGTCAAGTTTGAACCTCACCGCGGAACATCTCAATCTCATCCAAGGTCGCATTTGAACCTTGGAACAAATCGCTTCGTCTTAAATCGGGTCTAAGCACCACAAAGAACAATGAAGCACAGCAATTGCTGAACGTGTTTTCAAATCGCGCAAACAGGAAAAGTTCAAGCCTAAACGCGAAGACAAAGAAAAACACAACAGCAAATAAGCAACAAATATATATACACAACAATGTTTGCAGAGTCAAACACATGAATTCAAAGGAAAATATCAAACAGAAAAATAAACTAGGCTATTACAAAAGTGGCCTAGGCGGAGGCGTTTTGACTGGAGCTATCCTCGAGGTCGTCCTCCTTCACTAGCTTCCCAAAGCGGACCTCATCCTTGAGGAACCCCTTTTTATGCTCAAAGACGACGGCCCGCTCAGTCTCCTCGAGCTTCCTCTCCAGCCCCGTCTTCGCCTCCTCCAACCTTGCCAGGTCCACCTTCAGAGCAGCATTCTCCTCTACTTGTCCGCCGAGAAGCACCTCGTCACAAAGACGCTTCTCGGCCGCCGCAACCAACTCGGCCTTCTGCGCGGTGACCTCATCCTCCAAGGCGCGCACTCGAGCTCGGAAAGAGCTGGAGAGTTCCTGCAAATCATGAACCTGAGCAGCATAAGTCTCGTTAGATCTTAGAGCGATCTCCAAAGACTTCCGGATCCTCTCCACCTCCCTCCGAGTAGCTTGAAGCTCAGCCTCGTTCTACAGCTTGGCATCCCCGAGAGCTCCCGCCAAGGCCCGGTTCTCATCCTTTAAGGCTTTGCTCTCCTCTCTCAAGGCCTTGGCTTCCTCCTTCAAGGGCTGAACTTGGCTCCTCAGACTGATCAGGTCCTCCTGCTGCTTGGACCACTTATGCTTCTAGTCGTCCACAATAGCCATAGCCCTCTGCAGAAAGACCTGGGCAGCGTCAAGACCCTCCACGTGCCCGACTTCTTCGATCATCCCCTGGTCCTCCGAGCTCAGTGAACCCTTGGGGAAGAACTTCTCGGCGATCACCCCCGCACTCCACAGCGAATCCATGTCAGCCGAGGCACTCACATGGTCCAAACGCACCTCGGAGCGGTCCTTCCCAAAGCGGTGTGCAATATATCGGCTTCGGGAGGCCCCCTGCGATGGACCAGACGACGACACCGAAGTTGCAGGCGTAGCTGTTGGGACCTCAGAACTTGGCCCCTTGCCACGAGCCCCGGCAGCGACAGAAGCTGCAGTAGGCGTCCCCTGCTCAGCAATAGGAACACCCGTCTCGGGCATCTCCGAGCTCGGGACCTTCGGGATCTCGGTAGCATCCCCTGCCTGCATCAGCAGCTTTGGAGGAGACTTCCTCAGCATCCCGAGTGGCGGAGGTCCCCCCGACCTCCTTCACCCCCCCTCTTCCTCTTCCTGTTCGTCTTCAGGGGGGAAACATCCTCCTCTTGAGGCTCCAGAACCTCAATCTCGACGATGTTGTAGCGATGCTTCAACTAACGCCATTTGTTCCTACCCATGATGCCTGCAAACACAAGAAATCAAATACATCAGCAAAATAAGCTTTCACAAACCCTAACAATCTAAAGAAGACGAGGTACTCACTCTCTAAGCCCCTCTCCTTGTACGCCGAGTTCGCAAGCGACAGGACGAGCTTGCAATCCAGCGAGCGAGGAAGTGCTTCAAGATTTTCAATGGCGACCGACTTCGAAGCCGTCAATTTCAACTCCCCCACTCCGTGAAACCGAGCCGGGACCGGCCGCCAGTAAAAAGGGAACCTCGGCAATCCACCGAAGTAGAATGCCCCATCCTCTAATGGGTCGACGTCTACAAGCGCCACCCGAAAAAACTCATGCTTGAAATTTTTATACGACTGGGAGTAAAGGGAAAAAAGACCCTCAGCCTTACTCCCGTTCAAGGACATCAAACCGTGGGGAGGAACGCCCATTTTTAACTGATAAAAATGAAGAAAAATGGGCAGAGACACCTCTATCCCCAAAGCCGAACACAGGACCTGGAAAGCCCTTAAAAAATCCCAACTATTGGGGTGCAACTGGCAAGGAGCCGAGTTGATGAAATTCAAAAAATCACACTCAAATTGAGTGAAGGGAAGACAGACACCCAAGTCCCTAAAAAGACACTGATACACATAGAAATGGGGAGGGTCAGAAGATCTCCCCATATACACACGCTCATCGGGCCGACACGGCTCGAGACGGACGAATTTGGAGACGGAAGGTTCACAGATCCTATGTGTTCTTCGAATCGCATGAATCCCCAAGAACGACTTGAATACGCTCTGGAACTCCCCCACGTCACGCCTGACCCAGTCATAGCCAGGAACGCCGGGGACGAGATCCTTAGGCGGGTTCTCCGCCTTCTTCTTTTCAGTTGCAGCCGTCCCAGTAGCCACCGCCTTGCTGCGCGCCTTGCTCTTACCTTTGGCAGGCGTAGAAGATGCATCACCCCTCTCTCCAGCCATCAAGAAATGGAAGAGATCTTAGAAGAATGAGAAGTTAAAGAAATAGAAGTACCTGGTACTCTTTTGGCAAACAAAGAACAAGAAGAAAATCAGACAACGAAACCCAATTGTCGGAGAAGGCGACGGAGAAGAACAGAGACAGAGAAAGCCTGGACGGAGATGGCGAAAGCTAAGACGCAGAAATCGGCGTACACAAGAAGCCAAGGAAGAAAGAGAACGAAAATGAGTAAAGTGAAAGGGGAAAGGGCGCGAGAGAGAGAAAAGGGTTTCCCAAGATTCAAAACGGTCATGACACGTGTCAGTCAGGGTGCACACCTGACGACACATTAATTGAAGACCATTATGATGATTGCAAACCATTATTGCATAACCGTCACTCCCCTTAACGCACCGCCTGCACGTTTTTGAGAATTGACGGTTGTGACACATGGCATCTCGATAGGCAGGCGTGTGCGAAGGGTCACGGCCACTTGACGAGCTCGGTCTTAACTCTTCGACCTACGGTCTTCGGAGCTCGGGGGGCTCGTGTACTATCCGTACCGCCATGCCGAGCTCGAACTCGGCATCACAGTGCAGGACGACCTCGGACATGCGCTGGGAGATCTCGATCTAGACGAGATTTGTTATCTAATCAGATCATAACTAATCTCAGGCCTAAGGCCCAACGAAACCCTAATTCACACCAAGGTATGTGCATTACTTATACGAGACTCATACTCATACAAACCCTAACTTTAGCATCAGAGTCTCTTTTGCAGGTACTACCCCCATCTTGGAGCATCAACGTACCAGTGAAGGAGGTTCACCGATCTTACCCAGTGAATCATCCCTACCTCGAATTCCCGGTAAGAACAATATATATATAATTATACGTGTTGGAAGGTCAACTGTCCTAACCCATCATTTGACCTCACGGACTAGTAAACTAAAGGAAATATGTTAAGAGAACTATCAATAAAAATCAATAATAAATTTAATTAAAATATTAAGCCAATAAATCATTAATTAATTAATATAAATTGATATATATATATATATATATATGTGTGTGTGTTTAAACATGATTTTAAATTAAAGATATATTATAAAAATTATTTAAATCTTAAATATATCAATTAAGCAAGTTGGTGCAGTTGTTACTAAGTTTATATAAATTACTTGAGTTTAATTTTTATCTCAAGCAATCCTTTAATTTTCTTGATATTGAAATTGAAACATCAATTTTCATACATTTTAATAAAATAAATAATGTAATAAAAGGATTAACTACTACAATTAGTTTAGTTAGTGATAGAGTTGATGTAATATATGCAGGACTTCTAAGTTAAAATCTTATTTCTAATTTTTATTAATAAAAAAATGTCGTATAATAAAAAAATAAACTATGAAATATATTGTAAAAGCTAATTTTGTAAATAATAATATTCGTTACAAACTATGATTAATCTCTTTGACAAAATTTTTATCAACACATTGAAAAAATAAGCACATTTTTATGTAATATAAATTTTTATTTGTGATCACATTAAATTACTGAAATGATTAATTTTATGAAATATTAATTGAAATTAATTTCATTAAATTTTAAAATAATTGCATGATACATAATTCTTCCCAATAAAAGTCAATAAAAGTCATTTCCATTGAAAAGAAACTGGATGCATTGCCTTGATGACAATATTTTCAAATGAAAAGATTACTATACAAGAAAACTCCGTACAATTATTTGTACGTCTTATACAGTTTTCAAGATTTTACATCTAAATAATCATTTTTCTTTTTCTTTTTTCTTTATAAACAGATTCAATCAAAGTCAAACATTGTGGCTACAGGGTACCCCACTAGTGATAGAATAACGAATAATTGAGAGTGGTGGGTACGTGATAGTGAGAAAAGAAGAAATACCTAAGTTGACTCATGACTTGCTGTCTTGCTCAATGGTTTTTGTTATGAAATATTGCTTTTCCAAATTGCATGTCAAATCATGTGTCAGATTTAAATTCTTACTTATTGAAAGGGGATAACTTGTAGGAACCGATTGAAAAAGGAAAAAAGGGACTACATCAATTGATTTCATTGGCTGATTGGTATCTTCAAGTTGGCCACCTCCTTTTATTTTTTTATGCTGGCTTTTTTTTTAAAGAAAAGAAATATAAAAAAAAAACAATGATTGTTTGATAACAAAAAAGAAAAAAACAGAAAAGTGTGATTAAAAAATCAATATAATTTTCAAATAAAAATCTTTTGTTTTTAATTATATTTGTGTTTCTAGACTTACTATTGATTTTAATTTATTTTTTTTAATTTAAAGATGTATTTGTTATATCATCATCTCAAATGCTTGAAGTTGTATCCTTTTAGATTCAACAATACTCATCTTCTCATTGCTACTCTTACAATCATTGTCATTGTCATCATCGTCAACATATGATAGTAACAGTAATAGTTATAGTGACAATGATGATAACAACAATAACGGTAAAAGTAGTAATTGTGGTACGATGATGAGAGTTGAGATGATAGTGATGGTAATAACAGTAATGGTGGTGACAATAACATCAACACCATTGATAGTCTCATAAGAGTTTACAATGAGTTTCAATAATAATTATTTATTATTTTAATCTTAAATTAAAAAAATTCATTATTTATTCCCATATAAGGTCTTATGTATGTTTATTCATAAATGAGTAAAATGTGATGGATCATTTATCCAATTAAGTTTGTGTTGGTGGTTATATTTAAATTTTTGTCTTTTGTTTAGTATTTAATTAAAATCATTTAGGGGTGAAGAGTGTCTCATTTAGTAGTATTAGAGAAGGTTAGTTCATTTGGCTAGTGTGTTATGTGTCTCTAGTATTTCTTTGTGCACTCTACGAATTTTTTGCTTTGTTTGTTTAGTTTGAGCAGTTATTTAACTATCGATTTTACTTATGCTTCACATAAAAGTAAAATGATTGGTACGAATGATCATTGGATTATTGATACTCTACAAGCCTCAACACATATGGTAGGAAATCAAAATCAAGACAATAAAGCAATGAAGTACAATGGATAGAATATGATCCAAATGAACAATCTATCGACATTCAAGATGGGTATAATGCCTCTCAGATTTGACATCTCAATGATTTCCATGACACTTCACATAGTGATACTTTACTCAACTTTTAATTAGTAAGAACCATTAATCAGTCAAAGTCCCTCCATGGATAGCCCTTTTCAAGATGCCTAGCCACTTTAGG
The DNA here is from genome assembly GCF_000230855.2 of Cajanus cajan. Classification (NCBI taxonomy): domain Eukaryota; kingdom Viridiplantae; phylum Streptophyta; class Magnoliopsida; order Fabales; family Fabaceae; genus Cajanus; species Cajanus cajan. The sequence goes on along the minus strand of NC_138527.1, from coordinate 23,649,938 downwards.
AATTAACGATTGTCTCCACATATCAACACAAGATTTTTCAGTATGTTTTATCTCCATTCACACTTTCTAATAAACTTCATTGAGTGTCTCACATTCATAAATTTTTTTAAGTCAAGCGCGTTTAATTATAAGATTTTAAGTGATAAAATACCAAAAAGTAAATACATCTCGTTGGTATAAGTAGTACTAATTAATTCCTTTTAAGTTGTCCTTGTAACACCCCATTTTTCATAAAAAAAAAAAATATAAGTATTTTATTAATAATTTTGATATTTTTATTTTATTAATAGGGGTTGTTTAATATTTGTTTTAATTAATTAATATATATTTTTAAATATAATATATGATGTTTTTATTAAAGATTATTATAATATTTTATTAAAAAAAGAAGGAGTTTGTAATTGTGATTAGCATGTTTTAACTAGAGGGTTAGAGGGAGGTTGAGGTTTTTAAAAGAGGAGTTTTCTGATCAAACTTTTTTACATATCTATTTTCATGAATGCATTTCAAAACTCGAAGAATAGGAACATGAAAGAAATCATCCTAAAGTCGTGCACCAATTGTCTAAAGCTTATCAAGGTAAGGGGAGTGAGAAATCTTACTTTGGATATGGGTTTATATGTCGGTGATGGAAACCTCAAGGAGCGACTTGATTGATGTAACTTCTCCTTCAAGTTTCTTCTTAGACCTTTAACTTTTTGACACGTCTTAAAGCTTCATGGGCTCTCTAGATGAAGAACTCGTGACTCATCTTCGAAGGTTAAGAACTCTCTTCAAGTGGTGTCACTTCAAAGAAGGAGATAAACCACTTAAAGTCTCACCACATTCTTAGGAAGATGATAAGAGAATTGGAATTAAATCAAAGAAATATTTAGGTTTTTGAGAGAGAGAATTCTAGAGAGAAAACAGTCATTTCATAAAATGCTTAAAAACTAGTATAAAATGGATCAAAACTACAATATATAGAGTTAGACTTTAGTTTGAGTTAAACCTTGTTAAATTAAAGTTCCAACATATAAATAGCTTAACTTTGATTTTGTAAAAAAAAAAAAAAAGTAAAAGATTCAGGTAACGAAAGAACCTTTAAATTTTGGCTTGTGAGAATTTTCCTTTTTGTGGTGAATCCTCCTTAATTTATCAATCATATCACATTCCTAACCAAATTCCATTTTTTATTTTATTTTTCCATTTTTCTTTCAACTTTTTGTAAAATTGATGGTAATGGATATCTTTTATCATTTGATTTCAAGAGCACTTAATTGTCAATTTAGGCTTATGGCATATACACCTTTTTTTTTAATACGTCTCTTTGCTTTCTTTCTTTTTTTTAATAAATTTTTAAAATATATTTAATTTTTTTATTTATAGTTTTTTTTTTTAATTTTACACCTCCAACATTCAATTTAGCATTTTCTCATTTTTTTTCCATACACCTCTTTCTCTTCATTTTTTTCCATTCAATTTATCTTTCCTTCACTCTCCACTTATTTTAGTAAGTAATTTTAATTTTTTTGGTTTTTACATTACTATCTTCTCCCTTCCCTTTACAGTTTTCACAATATTACTCTCTCCTTTCTCTATTTTAGTTTTTACATGCACTTGGGATATAGTACTGATTTTTAATAGTATTATAGACATGTGTGACTTTCTCGACAGTGTCAAAGGTGCTGAGTTAGGTGCGTGTTTTTTTAATACTTATCTCATTTTCACATCTAGAAAACATAATATTAAATTTAGTGTTACGAATGATTTTAGTGTTCTGAAAAATACTTTCTGAAATAATGAAATTAGTGTTCTGGAAAGTACTTTATAAAAGTATCTTGTTTAACATAATTCTAGAAAGTTCTTTTCCAAATAGTACATTTAGTGTTTCGAAAGAATACTTTCCAAAAATATGTGAAAAACATAATTTTGAAATATATTTTCCAAAACACTAAGGGGGGTGTATTGGTTTAGGATTTCGTAGGATTTTAAAAGACTTTTTTTGAGTAAAAAAATTCATTGGTATTCAATCAAGATTTTATGTCACTTAAAAACAATCCAGTAGTATTCAATCTGGATTTTCAAGATTTTTTAAATAGTCCATTAAAATCCATTGGTATTCATTTGAGATTTTTTACAACTTAAAAACAATTCATTGGTATTAAAAAATATAAGGATTTTAAAGGATTGTTGTGTGAGAGGGATTTTGAAAGACTTTCTAGTGTTATCTATAAATACCAAATTCATAAAATAATCCCATCCAAACCCATCGGATTTTGAAGGATTGTTTGAAGTGACTTTTCAAGAATTTTCAAGTGAATTTTTCATCTTCTTTTTTTCTATGCTTCTGTCTTCTCCATTTTTTCTCTGCTAATAATATTGTATTATTGTTCATTGCTCATATATAATATTGTAGTACTGTTCTCATCCCATTCCCCTATTTTGTGAAACTCCGATATGTAAATGATAGTGTCATTGATTAGCTCTATTTTTCTGTTCGTTCTCTTTAATTGACTTGCTTTATTTTATTCTATATAGTTGAATTTGTTCCTTTATATAACACAAAAAAAAAATGCTTATAATTTCAACTTTTAAGTGATAATTTTTTTTATAACACACGTCAAGAAAAGAAAAAGGTGAAAGATGAAATTGATATCATAATCTCTACAAAATATATATATATATATATATATATATATATATATATATATATATATATAAGATGAATTTGTTAGGATTTCAGTGAGTAGAATGAGATGAAAATGGATTTTAGTTGGGGGAAGAACCCTCTCAGCATAAAAACTGCGATTTCTCTCCTTCCATAAGTTTGTTACTCTTATCCCCCTCCTTTTACGACTCAACAATTATTTTATTTTTTTTACTATGAATTTTTCTTTTTATTTTTATATTGTGAAATTAGGACTTTTTTATATTTTAAAAAAAGAAAATTAACATATGACATTGCAATATCTAATTTTTTAGGGTTTAGGATCTATGTCTTCATTAACTTATTTTTTAAAAGAGAAAATATTGTTAAAATATTTGTTAGAATAATTTACATTTATAAATATCGTTAAAAATTATCATATAATATATAACTAAAATAATATATATATATATATATATACATATTTATATATATATATATATATATATATTCTATATATCTAAATGCTTATTCTTTAAATAATAATAATAATTATATATAATAATTATTATTATTATACTAATATTATATATATTGCATATGTAATTAGGTAAATATTTTTTTGGTGGATTGTAGATTTTCTAATTGACGCTAATTTTTAGCTTCATTTCGAGGTGTAAGATATCATCTACAAAATTTTGCAGGTCAGGGTAATGATCCTGAAAATGAGAAAGAATTGTTCAATCTTCGTCATGCGTCTTTAAGGAATGTGATCGAGAAAATATTTGGTATTTTTAAATTAAGGTTCACAATTTTTAAGTCAGCACCTCCATTTTTATTTAAGACACAAGTAGAACTTGTGTTAGTATGTGCAACACTACATAACTTTTTACGTAAAGAATGTCGTTCTGATGAATTTCCAATTAAAGTGGTGGATGAACCTTCATCTTCAACGTTACTAGTTAATGAAGATCATACTTTTGAACCTATTATTCAAACCCAGGAGCAAGAGCGAAAAGACGCTAATGTTTGGAGGACCAGTATAGCTATGGATATGTGGGTGAATGCTATTTAAGATAATAAGATATTATGAAGAATTATTATTATTATTATTTATCTAGACATTATTATTTTTTATTATTTTTGTCTTTGACTCTTTTTAAATTTGAATGTATGAAATTATTTTTGAAATCTTATCAAATGTCAAAAATTCACGAAAATTCTACAAAATCCCACAAAATCCATTAAAATCCTGATTTAAAAGTCTTGCAGAATCCATTAAAATCCTGATTTTAAGTCTTGTAGAATCCTACAAAATCTTAAAAGTCATGAAAATCCTGCAAAGTCTTTTAAAATCTGCAGGATTTTTTTTAACTAAAAAAGTCCTTTAAAATCCTAATCCAATACACCCCCCTAATTTTATTATTATAGAAAATACTTTCTAGAATATTAGAATTAATGTTCAGGAAAGTATTTTTTGTAATACTAAATTTAATGTTAAAGTTTCTAAAGGTGTAAGGAAAGGAAGTTTTAAAAGAAAAAAGGAAGTCGCATGTTCTTACGACACCATTGTCCACTAGTTGTAGTGAATATAAAAATTGAAAGAGATGAAGAGAGAAGAGAGTAATGTAAAAGAAATGCCTATTAAAATAAGTAGAGAGTGAAGGAAAGATAAGAGAATACATGTGAAAATTGAAAAGGAGAAGGAAAAGAAGTATGTGAAAAAGAATAAAAAAATATTAAATTAAAAATCAGAGGTATAAAATTAAAAAAAAATAAAGAATAAAAAATTAAAGATATTTTAATTTTTTTTAAAAATAAGGCCATAAAGGTATTCTAGAATGTTTTTATAAGACTTATATAAAACTTTCATTTACAATGAAGTATTCCAAAGTTTAAATTATGTTAAATTTTATGGTTTTTATAATTGTACCTATATTGTTTAATTATATGAAACTATGTAATATATTATTTTAGATATTAATTTAATTAATATAAATATAAAATCCTCTTTCTTATTACTTCCAAAGAATGAATTGTGTCGTGCACTGTACGTGCATTAGTCTAATTATATAAAGTTGTTAAGTCTAATTATATAAAGTCGTTAATATTTAGAGAAATTTTTTCCTTTCTAAAAAAGTCTGCCTAAAATGAAATAATTTAGAAAATTTTGTGATTAAAAATAAGGGTTAAAAATATTTATTTGTAAGATTTTTTATAAAATTAATATAATTGTAATGTTATTATATAAAGTTGTTAATATTTAGAGAAACTTTTCTCTCTCTCAAAAAAAGCCCACCCAACATGGGACAATTGGGGGGAAAAATTAGACTTAAAATAGATTGAAAAGGATTATTAATAAGATTTTATTATAAGATTAATTATAATTAATTTTATTATGTAAAATTGTTAACATTTGGAGAAGTGTTTCTTCCTCTCAAAAATGTTCAACCAATGTGAGACAATTCAGAAAAAAAAAAATTGGCTCATAATAAGGGTTAAAAACATATTATTAATAAGATTTTATTATGAAATTTATTACAATTAATGTTTGTAATCTTATAATATTAAGTAGTTTACATTTTAAAAAAAATTCACTTTCAAAAATGTTAAGGATTTTTTTTATTTAAAATATTTTATTCATAAAATTTCATTTTAAAATCTTATTATATAAAATTAATAACATCTTATTGTCATATTATATAAATTTGCTAACTTTTAGTGAAATTTTCTTCCCCAAAAAAGTTTACCCAAATGAAGAAAAATTCAAGGATTTATTTTTTCTGTTTAAAATAAAAGTTAAAAAAATTATTAATAAGATTTCATTCTAAGATAAGTAATGTTTGGAATTAAATATACTAATTAAAGGTGATTTAATTCTCTAAAAAAATTTAATTTTAAAAAATATTAATATATAAAGGTTCGCTTATGAAAAAATTATTTGTACTTGTCTTATTCTATAAATAGTGTTTAGATAAACTCATAAAAACATTTTATAAATATCTTAAATATGTTTTGAGTTTATTTTAATAAATTATCTAGTATAACTTATTACTTAATTTATGCAAAATTTATTGAAAAATATAAGAGTTTGAATTTTGTCACTGACATCAATAATTTTTATTTTTATTTTCATTTTTTCAGTAAAATCCAAAATCCAGTTATATATTTTTTTCATTACTCCTTCCAAAAGTTGACTTTTTTTTTAATATATCAATTTTTTTTTATTTTTCTGAATAACCCCACTCCCATTTTATTTATCAAAATGACCCATTTAGTATTTAAGGTGAGAAATCGGTTGGGGAGAACCGATTTCTCACCTTCAATTTTGTTAACATATTATGAATTGCAGTGAGAAATCAGTTAACGGAAAACCGATTTCTCAACTGCCTTATTTTGTTTTTGTTTTTTTTTGTTTTTGTATTTTTTTTTGTTTTTTGTTTTTGTTTTTGTTTTCGTTTTTATTTGTTTTTTTTTTCGTTTTTGTTTATTTTTTTTCGTTTATTTTTTTCGTTTTTGTTTTTGTTTTTTTTTCGTTTTTATATTTTGTTTTTTATTTCATTTTTGTTTTTGTTTTGTTTTTTTTTTCATTTTTGGTTCATGTTTTTTGTTTTTTTTTGATTTTTTTTCTAGATTTTTAATTTTCTTATTTTCATATTTTAATTATAATTTTTTTTAAATTTTTTAGTATTTTTAAATAAAATAGTTTAGTGCCATGATTTAGCTTGGATGGCAAAGTAAAAGGCAATTGAAGACTTACATGGTAACTAGGAACAATCTTACCATGATTTAGCCAAGTTGCTTAGTGCCATGAGTGGATTTCTTAATGGATTTGTTGTTGAGAAGCAAACAAGGCCATTATACAACCAACAAGGTGAGATGGTTCATCATTATGTTCAATTCCATAGAGTATTTTGGACATTTAAACCTTGTATCGATGGGTTCAAATACTGCAAACCCATTGTTCAAGTTGATGGCCCATTCTTGTATGGCAAATACAAAGGAACTCTCCTTGTGGCCGTGGCTCAAGATGGTAACAACAAAATCTTTCCAATTGCCTTTGCAATTGTTGAGGGTGAAACAGCAGAAGCATGGTTTTTCTTTCTACATTATCTCAAAAGACATGTTTTCCCTCAAGATGGCCTTTGCTTAATTTCGGACAGGCACGAGTCTATCAAAAATGCCTACGCTAGACAAGGCAGTGGTTGGACACCTGAGAATTCAGTGCATGTATTCTGTATTTGCCATATAGCTCAAAACTTCATGAGGCATTTCAAGAATACAGAACGGAAAAAATTAATCATCAATATGAGTATGTAGTTAGCATCATTAATTACTTTAATTTGTTTCATCATATTTCAACATTACTAAATTGTTTATTTTTTCCTAATCTGATTTCACAGCTTATGGGATGACTGAGCCAAGATTCAATTACTACTACAACACGCTAAGGAGCGAACCAGAAACTGAAGGTGTAATTGAATGGCTCAACACCATACCAAAAGAACAATGGACTCTTGCATGGGACGGTGGCCGACGATGGGGACACATGACTACTAACTTGGCTGAGGCAATTAACTCCATTCTTAAAAAAATAAGAAATTTGCCAATTTTTGCAATCATCATGTCGACTTATAAGAGATGTAATGCCTTATTCATCCAAAGGAGGAAGGAAGTCGATGCTAAACTTAGGGCTGACCAAGTTTATACGGAAATAATGAATAGGGTCATAAGAGATGCAGAATCAAAGGCTAATACTCATCATGTCCTCGAATTTGATCGTCACAGTACACGTTTTTTGGTGCAAGAGACCATTAATCCAAGGGAAACACGACCTACTGGAACTTTCACGGTTAGACTACATGACAACTGGTGTGACTGTGGAAAATTCCAAAAGCTACACATGCCATGCTCCCATGTTGTTGCTGCATGTAAGCATGTTCACCACGATTATAAATCTTACATAGATCCGGTATACACATTACAATATGTTTCAAATGTGTATAACGAATTATTTGGTGAACTGCCTAATGAATCTTATTGGCCGGATTGTGAAGAACCGCAAATCATACCAAATCCGGAAAAGATTAGAAATAAAAAAGGTCGTCCAAAGTCATCCAGAATATGCACTAAAATGGATATGGTTGAACCAGGACAACCAAAAAGATGTTCTCTCTGCAGAAATGTAGGTCACTCAAAGAAAAAATGTCCTTACCGTCAAGGAAGTTCAAGTCATCAACCTTAAAATGTCATCAAACCTTCCAAATATTGTATTTTGTTTTCAAGTATTTTATATAAATATTTTATCTTTTGTTAAAATTTTTAATTAATATTTATTTTATTATTTATTTAATTAATAATTATTTCATTATTTATTTTTATTCTACAAACTTAACTAAATTATTTTATTTGAAAATACTAAAAAAATAAAAAAAAAAATTGAATATTTAAAATTAATATACGAAAATAAAAAATTAGATATCTTAATAAACAAAATATAAAAAAACAAACAAAAACCAAAAACGAAAATAAAAAACAAAATACAAAAACCAAAAAAAAAAAACGAAAAAAACAAACAAACAAAAACGAAAAAAAACAAAAAAAAACAAAAAAAAACAAAAAAAAAAATTACAAAAACCAAAAAAAAAAAACAAAAACCAAAAAAAAAAAATAAGGCAGTTGAGAAATCGGTTAACGGAAAACCGATTTCTCACTGCAATTCATTATTTCTCCAAATTTTTTTGTTTCTTTTTATTATTTTTTCTCTTCTCCAAATTTGTTTTCTCCCTTTTTTCCTCAAAATCCACAAAAAAAGTCTCATAACATTATTTTTTTTTCAAAAATAATACATTTAGAATATATTTTTGTTGTTGATATTTATACAATTTTTTTTAATCATTATAAAATATATAGAATTAATTTTTTAATTTTTAAAATTTATGGCTCTTAGTTTTAATCATGTTTATATATATAATCGATTTATCATATTTTATTATTAATTTTATTCTCTTGTAAACTAAAATTAGGTAAATGATGATTAGTAGTTTGTTTAATCATTTTTAATATTGTTGTCACGTATAATGTTATTTTAAAAATTATTTAGTTACTTTTAATAATTTTATTTTACTTGCAGTCAAAATTTTATATGTAATTTTCTAATTTTTAAAATAAGATAATATTAAGTACTTAAATAATGATAAGTAATTGTTAAAATATATATCCAAATGTAACACTTTATTAAAATTTAAACACTTATAACATAAATTCTGATTACATAAGAACTTATTATATAAGATTTTAAATAAGTTATTTATTCAATGAAGGAAAAGATATGGATGCGATTTATGTGCTTTTTCCGATTAAAGGAGCTTATGGTGTGGCTAGAATGGATATAGGGAGCATTCAACCAATCTTTAAGTTGATTTGGAGCTAGAAGAGATTTGAAAGGATAAAAGCTTCCTTATTGAAAGTTGCTCATAATGGACCGTAGACAAAAGATATTCGTTGTCTTTGTGGGATGGCTCCTAATTCAATGTGTGCATTGTGCACGAAGATGAAACGATTTATAGGTGTTGAGAGACTGTTGAGCCATAGGTGTAATCTGGGATGTTTTATGTCAAGGGTCAAAGCTTTTTAATTTTATGAATATTGATGTTTTGGCTAAGAGCTAACTTAAGTTGTAGCGATGGTAATTGAAACACTATATTTGTTGTTGCAACGGATTCTATTTGGTACAAGAGGAACCTTTTTTATTTTTCAAGGGAAACAATTGAATTATATGAGTAGCATTGTGTTAGAAATTACAACTCGTTCTAATGCTGCAACATGAGCTTTTAATGGATTTGCTTGCTCAAGTTCAACCACTACAAGCTTGAATAGTGCATCAAATATTAGGTGATCTCCACCTCTAATGGGATGTGTTAAATTGAATTATGATGGTGTTGTTAGGGAATGGGAGTTTCTTCCTGTGGTGGAATTATGAGGAATCATCTGAGTGATTTTTTAAATGTTTTTTTTTATGTTAAATTAGGAAGATTTTCTATTTTGCAAGTATAACTTTGGACTATACTTTATGGCCTTAAGATGATTAGTGATAGAGGTCTTATTGGAAAGATTATAGTGAAATATGACTCTACTTTAGTTGTGAAGCTTTTGAATGATAGGTGCTTCAGACATCATCTTTTTATACTTTGATTAATAAGATTGTGAATTTAGTGAATGATCATCTTTTTACGGTCACATTTTTAGAGAAACAAATCAATTTGTAGATATACTTGGTAAGCGTGGGAGCTCTTTGATAGAAGAACTGCATTTGTTTTAGAACCCATCTCCTTGGATTAAAATTCCTTTACTTGCTAAAACTTTTTTTCTATTTTTCTTTTATGGATTTTAGTCCTCTATTGTACCAAAAAAAAATTATTTGTCCAAATAGATCCAAAATCTTATTATATAAAGTTGTTAATTTTTAGAGAAATTTTTTTTCAAAAAAAAAAAAAAATCTACCCAAATGGAGGAAAATTCAAAAGATTTTTCTCCTCAAAATAAGATTTAAAAACACAATGATAATAAGATTTCATTATAAAATTAATTATTATTAATGGTTGAAATTAAAGATATTAATTAAAGGCACTTTAATTCTCAATAAAATTTTAAATTTTTGCATTGTAATTTCAAAAACATAGCAATATATATAATCTTAGGGTTAAATATGTTTTTGATCCTCTAAAAATGGACTCAATTTAACTTTAGTCCCTAAAAAAAATTCCTTAATTTTAGTCCTCCAAATTTACATAAAACTTATTTTTAATTCTTTTTTAAACATTATTAACTTTTGTTGTTAAAATAGGTCACATCAACATTCAAATCACCATAAGTTTTATTGACATGAAATTCTTTTTAATTTAAAATATTAATTATTTTAGGCTTAAATTAAGTTTAATGATAAAAAATTAATTTTACATTTAAAACTTTTTACTATTCACTCTTGGAACATGACATGGAGGTTTTAAAAGTGTCCTGTTTTGCTTTTGTTTCTCTATTTTACTTTCACCCTCAGCGGAAGAAGATAAGAACCTCTTGTTTTTGAAAGACAACACCTTGAAACTCAAGAAGGGAGAAGAATGAACATTGTTTAGAGTAATTAGTACATTAAGGACTTTGAAAGTCACTTATGATTAAATAGTATCGTCGAAAATTAAGAATTTAGAACTTAGAGGGTTGTCAAGGAAAGCATGAAATTGAACGTTTATAAACACGGTAATGGTAGTGGAGAAAAAAAAAGCCTTGCTTCAAAAGATTTTATTAGAGTTTTTGGTGGGAGACTCCTTGTTTAAGTAAAAAAAAAAATTATTGAAACCTCCATATATGTTTCCGAGAATGAATAGTAAAATGTTTTACGTGTAAAATTAGTTTTTACCCTAAATCTTAACTTAATCCTAAAATAGTTATTAATATTAAAAATTTTAAAAATTTTATGTCAATAAAACTAATAGTGATTTGGGTGCTAAGTTGACATATTTTAATAGCAAAAATTAACAGTGTTTAAAAAAAATTAAAAAATAGGTATTATATAAATTTGGAAGAGTAAAATCAAGAATTTTTTTAAAGATTAAAACAAAATAAAGTCACTTTTTAGAAGATAAAAATATATTTAACCATAAAATCTTATTATATAAAGTTATTAATTTTTTAGATGTTTTCTCCCCCAAAAAAGTTCACCTAAATTGAGAAAAACTCAAAAAGAATTTTCTCTAAATAAGAGTTAGAAAATATTATTTATAAGATTTTGTTCTAAAATTAATTATAATTCATAGTTGAAATTAAATATATTAATTGAAGGTGATTTAATTCTCAATAAAAGTTTTAATTTTTGAATTATAATTTCAAAAAAATATAGTAATATATAAAATTTATAATACAATACAGCTAGAGTTTTAATATATATAATTAATCTTATTTTATTCTATAAAGTTGTTATCTTATCTTATTATATAATTAGTCTCCGACATAGAATCACATTTTTTTTTTATCGTTTTATCTTTCCTTCCTCATTAGATATGAGATGAGTGCTATAGTGTTCCAGTTAAACAAGTGATATATAATGTACTTAATATTATATTTATTTTATGTAGACAATTTTATCATGCATCCTTCTCACATGATTTTTTTCTCTTTTTTTTTTTCTTTTTCTTTTTCTTTTTTTATAAAGGTTAAACTGCTACACTTTACCTCAGCTCCACAATGTTAAAGATTTAGAGCTCCACTTCCTCCAAGACTTACCTTCCCTTTCATGTGAGATTGTTGACTACTCACTACTCTTGTGATAATTGTTTGATGTCTTTTCAATGACAATCATGAATAGAAACCTCAAATCATCTTGCAGACACCTTAATTACAAATAACATTTAACTTACATGTTAAATTGATAACTTTTGTTTTCCAATTTTCCTTGATAGTAAAGTATAGAAAAGTGTGATTGGTAATTTTTATTCATCAGAAATATGTATAATTATTGGTTATATATACACATATATGTGAGAGGCCATCTAGAGCAACTAGTTAGTAAACAACCATGCTTATCATGAATGATGCTACCAAAGCCTATAATAGTTGAATTTCCAAGACAGCTACCATCAGAATTGAGCTTGACAATGTGAGTAACAACACAAAAATTTTCATTTGGATTATTATGGACAATAAAAGCATCACAGACTTCCTTGTAGAGTTGACGAATCGAGTTAACTTGGAGCCAAACAAGAAACTTGCGATTTAAATAATGCATGAGTTCCTGGCCTTTCATATTGTCAAACAGCTGATGGTGAATAGAATCCCTCAAATTGAACACATATACCATGTAATGATTAGAATAAAGATTTAGAAAGAGATAATTTTTAATCTCTTTAATTTTAAAATTTAAAATATATTTAATGTATATATCTTTTTAATAACAACGTATCAATTTTTTTCATTGAATTTATCTATAAATTGAATAACATTAATTAATTCATAAAAATAAATAAACCATTGCATATAATTTTCCAACTAACTAAAATTTCAACTAATTTAAATTTCTTTATCCTCCCACAACTATTCCCAATTGCTCAAGGATAAAGACTAAATCCACTTGCAATAATGTAATTTTCTTTTTAGCTCAACGAGATTTCGTACATAATAAGAATTAAATATAAGTTCTTTGTTAAATAGATCACTCCATAAAGAGTACCTATAATCACTACAACTACTATGTCTAACAACTTGGATACACCATAATAAGAAGGATCTAAAGGTTTTGTACGATTTTATACAAATGTCAGACTATATAATTGATATTGACTTAAAAGAATTAATTTGTACTACTTAACAAGATAAATCTACCTTTAAGTAGTTCATCACTTAAGAATGTCATAGTTAAATGTGCTTGACTAGAAAGTCTTGTATTGCCTTATGGGGACAATTGTTGATCCTAAAGGTAGTCGAGCATTTTAGAAAGGGCAACCCCATAGAAGGTTTTGACCAGTGAAGGGTTATGACTAACAGGTTGTGTGAGGTGTCACTACATGAAGTATTGTGGAGCGTCAAATATGAGTAGTGTTATAAATGATATCAGAGTTTGGTTCTCTCTCTCAGTACAATATGGTTCTGGGATGAAACAAACGGAAACTGGTGGGCTTGTAATAACCCAAGTACACCAAAATGAGAGGGATCGAGATATTTAAACAAGTATGAGACTGTGCAGTTAAGAATGTCTTAAAGGAGTATATTTGCACTACCTATATCAATAAGATACATCTACTTTTCAATAGCTCATCACTTAAAATCTCTATAGTTAAGCATGTTTGACTTTGAATAATTTAGGGATGAATGACATTTTGAGAAATTTTCTAAAAAAAGTGCAAATGAAGATAAAATACATTGGAAAATCTCGTGTTGGTTTGTAGAAATAGTCATTGATCCTAAAAGCAGTCAGACATCTCAAAAAGGGCTAACAATGGAGAATTTTGACTGGTGAAAGGTTGTAACCAATGAGTTGTGTGAAGTGTCATTGTGTAAAATATTATTGAGTGAAGCCACTGAAACATCAAATTTGAGGAGTGTTACACTATGCAAAACAATCAAATTAAAGACAAAAGTTCATATAATGTTTTGGGTACAAAAATGGTAGATAGGACCAGGCAAGAATGATATGTTGGGATCCTCAAACTAAATTGTTCACCTAGTGGTTAACCAAAGCTTCCTAGTATATTTAAATATAAAAATTATATTTTAAATTGATAATAAATAATTTAAATTATAATCAACTCCTTAATCCCTATATATTAAAAACGAATAACTATCTTGCACGAAAGTGTTTTACAAACATTTTTTTTATGAAAGGGTTTTTAGATATCTTTTTAACTTCTTATCTAATTTTATTTTTATTTATCATAAATATTTAGAAATTAAATTTTAATATTTTTTTGAAATATAAATTATAAATAAATAAAATTATCTTGTGCTACAATATAAATTATTTATTATAAATCTAAAATATAATTTATATGTATAAAAATCTATATATATTTATATAAATTTAAATATAAATTATCTATCTTTCCCATTAATAAAGAAATGTAAATTACATATTCAAACACAATATTTAGTTATTTAGTATTTGCCAAAAATATAAAATATTTTTAAAAAATAGAATATTTAGTTATACATATCATTTATTATAAATTTTAGTCATATATAATAAACATTTAACTTGTAAATTGCATATACTAAAATATTAGTATATATAATATATACTAGGAGAAAAATAGACATTTTGTTCCTCTCTATTTATTTAAAAAATAAAAATAAATAAAAAAGATAATGAATGATTATTTAAAGACTGAGAGGTTTAAATTGTTGAAGTAGAAAAAAGAGAGAGAATAACTAAATAAATAGAAGATAATGTAAGAGAAAGTGATTTAAAGGTAATTATAGGGATAGATTAGTCTAAAATTTATGTATACCAAAAAAGAATATCTTCTTTATTAATAGTATATAAAATTAAAATATTATCTTATATATTAAACACAAATATGTATCTTGCACAAGAACCTTTTTTGGTACTTTTCTTCAACGAGAGGATTTTTAAAAATATTTTTCTCTTCTTACTTAATTTGTTTTTTATTTATCATAATTATTTATAAATTAAAATTTAATATTTTAAAATAAATTATCAATAGATAAAAATAATATTATGTTACAATGTAAATTATTTATCATAAATTTAAAATATAATTTAGATGTTTAAAAATATTTATTTATATGAATTTTAAATATAATTTATATATTCACACATAAAGGATATAAACAATTATAAAAAAGTATGAATATGAATAAAAAAAATAAAAGAGTTATATATGATAATTAAGATAGATTTTTTTAGACTAAATTATACTTTTGTTTTCTTTATTTTTAGGAATTTATAATTTGTCTTTATATTTTAAAGTAAAGATATTTAGTTCTTTTTATTTTAAAAATACAGTATTTTAGTCATTTCATTAAATTGACATCCTTAATTGTTAAGTTTTATTCATGCTTGAGTGATGTGGCATGACATTGAGAGATAAAATTTAAAAATAATACAAATCAAATTTATTTATAAAACAAAATATCAACCACTCGATAAAGATCTTTTTGAATAATATTTACATAATTTTTTATCTATACATATCACATATCTAAATATAATATCAATTAAGTGTGAAACATCCTCATATAACATTAAAATTTAACAATTAATGAATATCAAGTTGATAGATCCAAAATTCTATGTTTTAAAAAATAAAAAAAATTAAATGTCTCTATTTTAGAATAGGAATTAAAATTACGGATTGACAAAAATAAAGAAATCAAAATATAATTTAGTCTTATTTTTACGTTAATGTTAATATATATATAAAAGAGGAATCCGTTTACTATAAGAATATGTCTACTTAAACTTACTCCGATAAATAACTCATATTTTATATCAAATTTCAACTATACAACTATTTAATTAAAAGTTCTTAATGCATAAATCAAGTCTACAAATTTTAAAAAAATTTAAAAATTATTTAATACTTCATTTTATTAATTCAAATCAATGTATAAAATAATTTTATAATTATTCATCAATTTGAATTAATGAAATAAAATATCAAATAATTTTTAAATTCAATAATTAAATTGTTAAAATTTAATGTAAAATATAAATTATTAAATAGATTTAGTCTTGAAATACATAAATCCCTTTATATATATACTAGCAGGAAAAAGGCACTTCGTGCATATATTGTATTGAAAAAATAAATAAATAAATAAATGAGAAGTTACTCATAAAAAGGTAGTTATTAAAAAATAAATAAAGAATAAAATGGTCCATATAAAAATGAAAATATATAATAATTATACATAGAGAAATATTAGAAATTTTAGAAGATATAAGATTTTTTTTTACATTCAAGGTATAATAGTAATAAATAATGTAAAATTATTTATACGATTGTATTATTTATCTAATGAGCCGAGACACTTCGTATTGGATAATTCATGCAAAGGGGATATGTTTATACGAATCGAAAGGAACAAAAATAGTTCGTGCATATTTGTTCCTCCATTCGTTTTTATCATATATGTTTTCTTGTAAAATTATTTATACGATTGTATTATTTATCTAGTAGAAAAAAGGCACTACGTGTCTGTATTATATTAAAAGAAAAAATAAAAAAAATAAAAAAATGAAAAGTTACTCATAAAAAGATAATTATTAAAAAATAAACAAATGATAAAATGGTCTATATAAAAATGAAAACAAAAAATAGTTATTGACAATGACATTCCCTTTATATATTAGTATAGATTTATTAGTTTGAAATTTTTAAATTTGATTAAAAATATTTTTTCTAATTTTTTAAAATAAAAGAGTATAATGGTTCAAAAAAGTGAAAACTAAGATAATTACCGAAAATGGTATTTCCTTTATATATTAGTATAGATTAATATAGATATATAAGTGAAAATCTCATCACAATATTATATATTTCAATATTCGAATATATAATTAAAAAAAAACTCCCTTAAAAAAAAAAATCTTATCATGACTATAAAATTATTCTATCATGATTCTATTCTATAATATACAGATCCCACATCATGAATTAAAAATATTTTGTTGCAATAAACGTTGGAAGTATGACTAATTCAAATGTTCCCACACCGTAAACAAAATGTATCTCAAAATTGACAAACAACCTAGTGGGAAACAAATTTGGCTAAATCCATATTTCCAATTTCATCAAGTACCACCCCCTCCTTCACGTCACAACTTGTGAAAATGCCTAGACCCCAAGTGATGCACAAACTTCACCCCTCAATTGACTCATGGAGGACACATTTCAATATTATTCATATTAATGTAATTATAATATTCTTTTTTATTTTACCTGTTTTATTTTTCTGTAATATTCTTCTTCAAGAGCTTCTCTCTCTATATATATGATTTTTGTTCTCTCTAAAATCGGTTGCAGATTCTCTAGAAATTAATCTCACATCACAAAATATCTCCAAAAAAATGGAGAAAAATCACTTTCCTTTGATTTCGGCGAGAAGGGTAACATCCAGAAAGAAATAATATTAATATTAATATTAATATATGGCTGTATTGTAGAACCGACCTTGAAATTATGGCTTCTCTCCTGCGTTGTGGTTGTTGTTGTCGTTATTGCTGAACTCACTGTAACTGCTTGTTCAGGGAGTCTCGGTGAGTGCTCTGATCGTTCACAAGTGTGCACATTGGATCAATTTTGATGCGCATTCTCTTCTGGGTATTTCTTGTTTTGTGCCAAAGTTTGCAAATTTTCGTTCTTGATTTTGGATCCGGAGTGAGTTTTGCAAGACCTTTTGTGGGTTTTGCTTTGTTATCTAACAACTTCTGTTGGTTTCTGTTTCTGGCTTGTTCCTCTTTTTTTTTAATCTCTCTCTGTCTCTGTTGAATTATGTTTTCTGGTTGATCCTGTTTATGCTCTTAAAAGTTGTAAGTTCAGGGTTTATTTATTTATTTTTTTTTTTTGAGGAACAAATTTATTTTTTAGGTTGGATACAAAAGTGGTGTTGTGTGTGATGTTGTAATTGTGATAATTATCTGATGGTGATACCGGAAAGCTATCTGTTCAGTCACGGAGAGAAAATTCCTTTACCTTTGTCCTGTTTTCATTAGAGTCTACTGTTTCTGTGGCAATTTCTAAACATTTTGGGCCATTAGGATCTTCCATTAAACTCAACATATATTTTCTGGTTGAATTTGGCTCATTTAAAGTGGGAGTTGTACTAGAGAGAGAGGGTGGGCTTATAACTGTTCATTTCCAATCAATGGAGTAAAATTTAATAACTGTATGGCTTGTTACGTGTGTATATGTTTTATTACAATCTCAGCCTTTCATTCTACAGTTATAGTTGCACTTTTCTTTCAAAAGTGTGTCTTCTTCTCCCTTCATTAGAGGAGCCAAATCCTCTGTGGTTGACAGCACAATTGAGATTTATTGTTTAGCTATAATGTGAGTTAACCAGCAAGGGCTATAATGATTATCAGTGATATTTGTCAACACAACTTGTTAGTGCTTTTAATTTCAAGCTTATACACGTGCAATTTCTTCCAATGTTGATGTTCTGCCTAGAGTATAACTGGTTTATAGGTTGTAGATAATGACAAAAAATTATAATTTCTGTAAGTTGTCATTACTTAGATAACTTCTTCCTCTTTCCCAGAGGTGAGTTAAATGAGACTACAGTTGTGTACAAATTACATGCCCCCTGGAAAAATTAATCGTAAGGATACTAAAGTCACTTTCTTGATTTATGTCAGAAAAATGAGTAGTGTGATTAACTACTAGCTCTAACCTATAATTATATGTTTAGGTCTAGGGATACAAGTATGTATATACGAGTCTAACATAACCATTATGCCATGTTTATTTATTTATTTTTGTATTATTTAACAATTATTTCTTGTTTTTTCCTCTTAAAAAGAAATTAGGAGTTTTTCAATGACGAAAGATACTTCTGATGCCGATTCCCAACACAAACGTCTTGGTCTTTTAAAAGATCAAGTTCACTTGGTTAAAAGGAAAGACTCCGATCGCTATGAAATTGCTCCAATCCAAGACCAACTATCATTTGAGAAGGGTTTCTTTATCGTAATTCGTGCATGCCAATTGTTAGCCCAAAAGAATGATGGAATAATATTGGTAGGGGTGGCAGGCCCTTCAGGGGCAGGGAAGACTGTATTTACTGAAAAGATACTCACCTTCATGCCCAGCATTGCAGTCATTTCAATGGATAATTACAATGATTCAAGTCGAATTGTTGATGGAAATTTTGATGGTAAGTCATCATCTGGCCTTTTCTTATTTGATGTTTTTATCATTCTTACTATGATGCATTACTAGGATGCAGGCTTCATGGCTTGATTAAACATAATTCTCCTGAGGGTAGGAATGGCATAGCTCATCTCTCCTGTGCTTCTCCCTAATAAAAGCTTTAATTTGGGAATAAAATATTTTTGCTGACTTCTGAATAATGATAACTTGATTATTTATTTATCTTGGCATGCACTTATAAACCATTGACTTAGAGTCTTAGCTGTATGGTGATGGTGGTTCAATGTAAGTCATGTAATACACTACTGACCTTGCCTAGGTATTTTTAACGTTGGCTGTCTGGTCTGATCAGTCAGAACTTAAAACTGAGATGTTAAATCTGCTTTTAGAATGGTTTGGCAACGATTAAAAGAGATCCCTATGCAAAGTTGGTGCTTAGAATGTTAAGGATGGGAGAGAAAAATGTTCTTACAAAAGACTCAATGATGCATAAGTACAAATTAAATTAAAACAAATGAAGGAATTCCTGCATTAGCTAGTAATGGGCAGAAAATGAAATGTTGTTAAGGCGGCATAATGCAAGTTATTGAGCTCAGTACCTTGTATGAAAATTATTATTTTTTCTTTTTACCCTTTCCTCCTGTCATCTGTCATACTGAGGTTTGTGTACCTTGAATTTCTTTAGGCTTCATTTGAAATCCAATCATTTATGAGAAGCAATTTCATTTGGGAGAGGTGAGCTAGTATGTATGCCTATTATTGTACATCTGAAATATAGAGATCCACAGAAATAAAATGTATGGGGTATAATATTAGTGCTTTGATTAAACACTGTCTCTCAGTTTTAAGTTGGGACACCAATCTCTTTTGAACTCTGTTATCCCTTTGTGCAGATCCACGCTTAACAGACTATGACACTTTGCTCCAGAATCTACATGATTTAAAGGAAGGAAAGCCAGTTCAAGTTCCCATATATGATTTCAAGTCCAGTTCACGTACAGGATACAGGTTAAATTTTAAGCCATCTCGGGTAACTGTACAATGGCATATTTTGAAGAGTTAAAAAATAACTCTCTTGGAACAGTGACCAGAGAACACTATTTTTAGGAAAATAAATATGGATAATATGTATATTTGGATAATAATTTACATTAAGGTGTAGGGATGTAACCCTGTACTGTTGTATTATGTTGGCATTGAATTTCTGTTTGATGTTCTGATATATAGCAATTACAATGTAAATCTAAACTTTATGATTAATGTAATTCAAAGCTGGTTTTAATTGATTCAGTGTATTCCATTTTTATTAGGATGCCTTTGATTTCATATTAAAAATGTACCCTGCTTACAGGACAGTAGAAGCCCCAAGTTCTCGTATTGTAATTATAGAGGGCATCTATGCATTGAGTGAGAAGTTGCGACCTCTACTGGACCTTCGAGTCTCTGTTACAGGGGGAGTTCACCTTGACCTTGTAAAACGAGTAATACGTGATATACAACGTGCTGGTCAAGAACCTGAAGAAATTATTCATCAAATATCTGAGACAGTTCATACTTTTATCCCTTTCATCTTTTATTCAGATTTAGAATATAGCTGTTTCCAGAAGTGCTTAAGTTTCAACATTTTCAGGTGTATCCGATGTACAAGGCCTTTATTGAGCCAGATCTCCAGACAGCACATATAAAAATCATCAACAAATTCAATCCATTTACTGGATTCCAGAGCCCTACTTACATATTGAAGGTTCGTGCCACAATAACACATAATTTTAATTCCACATTGTAAATGAAAGGAGACAAAAAGGATAGTTCTGTTGGTTCTGATGTTGATGTGATGATGTCCTGATGAAAAATCTGTTGTATAACTGTTCTAGTCAGCAAGGGATGTAGCAGTGGATAAAATTAAAGCTGTTCTCTCTGAGGATTTTATGGAAACAACAGAGCAAACTTATGACATATATCTTCTACCACCCGGTGAAGATCCAGAAACTTGCCAATCATATTTACGAATGCGAAATAAAGATGGGAAATACAGTCTCATGTTCGAGGTTTGGTTCCTTGCTATATTTTTATATTCTATAGTGACCTGGTGGTTGTCCGTTCAATTGGTGATACCAGATATACTTATAAGAACATAGCTGAATCAAAATATGGGAGAAAGAAAGTAAGAAATATAAATAGGATATTGAATAATTGATTTAGAATGATATGCTGTGTTTAGATACAAACTATAACATGTATTTGTACAGTTGATTAAGGTCAGGTACTAGTTTATTAAACCTAGCATGAGCCCAACATGATAAAACTAGTAACATAATAAAACTCCTAAAACATGAATAATCTTGATATTCTAACTGATCTCTAGAAGGATATTTTACAGGGAAGTTCATAGAAAAAAATTTTAAATGGAGAATGATGCATAAGGATAAAACAGTTATTGAATTGCATAACAAGGCCATATACCAATGTTATCTGATTTGTATTGTTTGAGAACTACATAGTACTGCCTTGCACAATTTGAATTGCAAATTATATGACGTCTATAACTTCTAAAACATGAATAACCTTGATAAGGATATTTAATAGGGAAGTTTATAAAAAAAAATTAGTAGAATTGATGCGTATTATAATAGTTGTATGTAATTGGCATTGGCTGTAAGTAACTAGAATAGTTTTGTTTTATATACAGTATGAGAATATGATCTGTGCAGCAGGATTTACATAGCTAAAATAAATCTTGCTGGTTTTAGAAATACTGGCTATTGAAGTTCAAGTCTTTGAAGTGATCTTGCATTTTGTATTGGATTTAATAATTTAAGATTTAGGAATCCTGAGCGTGCAGGGTCAGTTTTTCTGTTGATAATTGAAACAGTTTTGTATATGATCTGTGCAGCAGGATTTACGTAGCTAAAATAAATCTTGCTGGTTGTAGAAATACTGGCTATTGAAGTTCAAGTCTTTGAAGTGATCTTGCATTTTGTATAGGATTTAATAATTTAAGATTTAGGAATCCTGAGTGTGCAGGGTCAGTTTTTCTGTAGATAATTGAAACAGTTTGGTGTAGGGAATTGCTGCATAATTATGGTGTTCAAAAATTTTGTTTCCCATCAGAAACGGTACTATTAATAGTATATCATATGCTGCATAGACTTGAGCTTGCACTATTTCCAAAAGTTGGTTTTAATATTCACAATTGAAGTGTCGTTTGGCTGATTGGCACTTTCATTACAATTCCTATCTATATTCCTTGAATATTGAAAAGTAACTGTTGTGAGTCCGCTGCAATCCTTATGAGAAAAATAATTACTCTAAAATACTAATTCATAACTTCATATGATTCATCTCCACATAGAATCATCCAGTGGCCTTATCCATCTTAAATTGGCATAGTATAATCTAGTAGTGTTGACAATTATTATTCACTATCTTCATTGCCACCAAAGACTAACCACTGTTGAACACCAGCCAACTGAAATTGTTTGGCTCGAGCCTTTAGTTAATAGGGAGAATAAAGACTGAAGGGTCTATTCTAGAAAGAATTAACAATAGGTGGCTTGAGTTAGCTACAGGCAGTTATGTTGGAGCTTAGGAGGTTTGAAAGATACACAATAGAATATTTTAAGGGAAGTCACCTTTGTGAAAGTATCTGAAACTGAATCATTATCAGTTGAAAAATGCTCTTGTAAGAAGGTTCTTCCTCTAGTTTCTCTCTTTTCTGAATAGTACACACTATTGTTTTCCTATTTCCGTTCCTACATATCTCTATCTTCTCCTGTGTCTTTGATAGCAGACCTCTTATTAGGAAGGTATATGGCAGCAGATAGATCAAGGGTGGCTGAGGGAGGGAAGTGATGATATTTTAAGGGGGTCAGAAAGTAGTTAGACAATTAATAACTGTTGTGATTCAGGAATTGTGTGTATTGTTGTACACACACCAATCTTATTTATAGAGTGAATACAATAAATGATAGAGTTACTAATCTCTTATATTATGGAAACTAATCTAATCATATCCCTAATTGATAGTGAGGATAATAACCATAATATATGTATCCACAATATCTGTAATATATTCACAATATCTGTAACACTCTCCCTCAAGCTGGAGCATATATATCATATGCACCAAGCTTGTTACAAATATAATCAACCCGAGGCCCTTTAAGAGATTTTGTGAACACATCTGCTAACTGGTCACTAGAGTGGACAAATTCAGTGGTGATTTCTCCTGAGAGCACTTTCTCTCTTACAAAATGACAATCTATTTCTATGTGTTTAGTCCGCTCGTGGAAGACAGGATTGGAGGCAATGTGGAGAGCAGCTTCATTATCACAAATGAGTTTAGTTCCCTGAGTGTCTCCAATTTGAAGTTGCTTGAGAAGTTGTTGTAGCCATGTAACTTCACTTGCAGCTGCTGCCATAGCACGATATTCAGCTTCCGCAGTGGATCTAGCAACTGTAGTTTGCTTCTTGCTTTTCCATGAAATTAGGTTGCCTCCAATTAGAACACAATAGCCAGAGGTAGACCTTTTGTCTGATGGTGATCCTGCCCAATCAGCATCTGAATAACAGACAATTTTGGAATTACCTTTGTCCTCGTATAGTAGTCCTCGGCTTGGTGCCTTCTTGATATATCTGAGTATCCACAATGCTGCAATCCAATGACTATCACGAGGATCGTTAATGAATTGGCTTACCACACTTACTGGGAATGCGATGTCTGGCCTGGTGACAGTAAGATAGTTAAGTCTGCCAACAAGTCTACGATATCTTTCTGGGTCATCCAATGGCTCCCCCTGACCAGGAAGAAGCTTGATGTTGGGATCCATCAGAGTATCACTAGGGCGGCTGTCAACCATACCAGTCTCAGTGAGAATGTCCAGAGCATATTTTCGTTGGGAAATTGCTATACTACAAGTGGAGTGAGCAACCTCGACCCCCAAAAAATATCTAAGTGGACCAAGGTCTTTCATCTGAAATTGGCGTTGAAGATGAGATTTGAGACGACAAATACCATCGGAGTCATCACCAGTAATGACAATGTCATCAACATACACCACTAAATAAATACAAAGTCCAGATGAGGAGTGAAGGAAGAAAACAGAATGGTCAGCTTCACAACGAGTCATACCAAACTCAATCAAGGCGGAGCTGAAGCGTCCAAACCAAGCACGAGGAGATTGCTTCAAGCCATAAAGAGAACGACGAAGACGAAAAACAAGGTGAGTCTCACCAGAAGCAATAAAGCCAGGGGACTGATCCATATAAACCTTTTCTTGCAATTCACCATTTAAAAAGACATTTTTAATATCCAATTGGTGTAGTGGCCAACGACGAATTGCAGCCATAGCAAGAAACAAGCGAACATAAGTCATCTTGGCGACAGGGGAGAAAGTATTCCCATAATCGAGGCCATAGATTTGAGTATAGCCCTTTGCAACCAATCTCGCTTTAAAGCGGTCAATGCTACCATCTGGTGCAACTTTCACTTTGTACACCCATCGACAACCAACGGTAGACTTGTCAGGTGGTAAAGGTACCAACTCCCACATGCCACTAGTCTGCAAAGCATCCATTTCATCTAGCATCGCCTGTCTCCACCGAGAATCAGCCATAGCTTCACCTGTAGACTTGGGAATATACACAGAATCCAAAGAAGAAACAAAAGAAAAGTAGGAAGGAGACAATCGATGACAGGAAAGAGTACAAGCATATAAATGATGAGGATTACGGGTAGTTCGAATACCTTTATGAATGGCAATGGGTAACTCAGGCAAAGGATGTTCAAGTGCAGGAGGCATTGCCAGAGAGTCGGTTGGAGCAGAAGATGAAGCTGGGGGAGTTGTAGATGGAACCACCTGTGGATGACGTGTCCTACGCTGATAGACAAGTAATGGTGGTTGATCAATTACTACAGCCAGAGTTGGAATAATAGGTTGATCATCCAAAGAAGTATGACTAGTAATATCCTCAAAAAAGAAAGGAGAGGATGACTCAAAGAAGGAAACGTCAGCGGAAACAATATAGCGTTGAAGTTGTGGACAAAAACAACGATACCGTTTTTGGAGTCTAGAATAACCAAGAAATATACACTTGAGAGACTTAGCAGAAAATTTATCTTTACCTGGAGTGAGATCATGGACAAAACATGTACAACCAAAGACGCGAAGTGGAACAGGATAGAGATCTTTTTGTGGATATAAGATGGTGTATGGGATTTGATTGCTGAGAACAGAGGAGGGCATGGGATTAATCAAGTAACAAGCAGTAAGAATCGCATCACCCCAGAATCGAAGTGGAACTTTGTGATGAAGGAGAATAGTACGAGCTGTCTCAACCAAATGACGATTTTTGCGTTCAGCTACACCATTTTGCTGTGGTGTGTGGGCACAAGAGGTTTGATGAAGAATACCTTGGGAGGAAAGAAAAGACTGAAATTTTGAAGATAAATACTCTTTTGCATTATCAGTGCGTAAGGTTTTAATAGATTGACCAAATTGAGAAGTAATTTCAGTGAAAAAACTTTGAAAAATATGAAAAAATCAGAACGGTGTTTCATTAAGAAAACCCAAGTACAACGCGAAAAATCATCAATAAAGGTAACAAAATAAGAATAACCTAAAGTTGAACAGACTCGACTAGGTCCCCAAATATCGGAGTGAACCAGGGTAAATGGTGATGCAACACATTTATGGACACTAGATGGATAAGACTGACAGACATGTTTCCTTAATTGACATGACTCACACTGGATGTTTTTAACGGTAGAAAGGCTAGGAACTAAAAGTCGTAATTTTTCCAAACTGGGATGACCAAGACGTTGATGAGCAAGATCGGCAGGGGTGGAAACACACGCAATCGGTGATGAGAGACGATACAATCCCCCAGACTCATGTCCTGCTCCAATCGTCTGTCCAGTACGCCGATCTTGAATAAGAACAGAATTATTAACAAACAACACAGAGAAATCAAGGGTACTGGTGAGTTTGCTAATGGAAATTAAATTAAAAGGACAACCAGGAACAAACAGAACAAAGTGTAAAGGGAGGTGACGGAGGGGGTGAATTTGACCAATGTCGTGAACTTTAATTTGAGAACCATCGGCAAGAGTAACAGGTGGCAAGGAGTCGGAGAAAGACAATTTAGAGAAATAAGATTGATTACCAGTCATATGATCAGATGCACCGGAGTCAAGAATCCAAGGTCCAAGAGAAGGAGACTGAGACATAAAGGCTACAGGATTACCAGAGTGAGCCACGGTAGTGGCAGGCGAGGCAGATTGTTGGGCTGCTCGAAGCTGAAGAAGATCTTGATAGTCAGAGGCAGAAATAGTGACATCTGTAAGAGAGGAAGAGCCGACAGAGGAGGTAGTATTGGGCACATGAGCAACATTCGCTGATGATAACTGTTCTCGGGCCTTTTTGCGACAGTTGACTTCAAGATGACCAAAGAGGTGACAATAATTGCAACGACGATTCTGTTTTCCACGACTTTCGTTACGTCCACTACCACGATTAGATGAGTGAGAAACAAGAGCAGAGGAGTCTGCAACAGTTGCAGAAGGAGTAGCAACAGTATGAGAGATGGAGAGACGCAACAATTGTTCACTAACAATGTCGTATGTAGGAATAATAGGGGCAGACAAAATCTGATTACGAACAGACTCAAGCTCAGGAGGAAG
Organism: Cajanus cajan; assembly: GCF_000230855.2. Taxonomy (NCBI): domain Eukaryota; kingdom Viridiplantae; phylum Streptophyta; class Magnoliopsida; order Fabales; family Fabaceae; genus Cajanus; species Cajanus cajan. The sequence goes on along the minus strand of NC_138527.1, from coordinate 23,623,243 downwards.
ACCAGCAAGTGCAAGAATCATGAAGCACTGGTTTCGCTGTTTCTCAAAGCTCGCCACATTAGAGGGGTAAGGCATTAAACTATTGTAATCAGCAATCAGACGGTCAAGCTTACTCAAATATGTCTGTATGTCCCTATTCTCAAGCTTAGTGGTCATCATAGTGGTGATGACGTTGTAAAGACGTTGAACATTATTAGCGTAAACTTTCTTGACCTTGTGCCAAACATCGTAACATGTGTCGAATGCTTGATAAGAATGTTGAAGGTTCGGAGCAATAGAAAACCAAAGAACCGTACACAGTGAGGCATCAATTTGTTGCCACTGCTCACGGTTATCGGTAGTAATTTCAGAAAAATGAGTGGTTAAGTGGTCGGTACGTCCTTGACCACGAAACCAAAGCTGAACCGCAGCTGCCCAAGTGGAATAATTGGCTGCTCCGGTCAACTTTTCACACGGAATCGGAGGGATGTTGGTAAATGTCGTAGTTGAAGTAGAAGCAGCCATGAAAGACGAATATCAGTGGCGACCGGAGGTCGTTGATATGGACAACGGTCGGAGGTGGGTGGTGGCAACGATCGGCGGCGGCGGAAATCGGCGATGGCGGCGATCGGCAGTCGGCGGTCGGCGGCGGTGGTCGGCGGGCGGCGGCGGTGGGTGAAGGCCTCTGCAAGAAGAAAGAGAAAAAAAAATCTAAAGGAATAGACCTAAGCTCTAGATACCAAGTTAGAATAGTGGATTAAGCCTAACTCAACCCTACAAAACCGGCTTGTAAGGTGAGGGTTGCTTTCCACTTATATACTATTCAATTGTCTAATCTCTAGTCGATGTGGGACTTGGATTTTTCCCAATACACCCTCTCACGTCCAGCACTATTGGGCTTGGTACGTGGATAAATGGTGGGTGGTCCTTTTTAATGATCTAGGATTGGCAGGACTTAGGTTTTTCCCAATACACCCCCTCATGCCTATGAGGCATGCATCAATGGTGGGTGACCCATTTTTAAAATGAATCTAAATAGCTCTGATACCATGTTGTGATTCAGGAATTGTGTGTATTGTTGTACACACACCAATCTTATTTATAGAGTGAATACAATAAATGATAGAGATACTAATCTATTATATTATGGAAACTAATCTAATCATATCCCTAATTGATAGTGAGGATAATAACCATAATATATGTATCCACAATATCTGTAATATATTCACAATATCTGTAACAACCAACTAATTGAATTGTTTATAGGCTCTTAGGGGAGTAGAACACTACTATAAATAGAAATTGAGGAGGGAGAGTAGGTGAGGAGTTCTTGAATCATCCTCAAGAGTGTATTCTGTTACTTTTGGTTAGAACAGAGGGGTATCAATGAACATTTCCTGAAACCCTGTTGCTGAGTTTTGTTTATCTTTTTTTCTCCTCTCCTGTTACATTCCAGAAAGGTGCCTTCAGGGCCAATCCAAAGGTAAGGCTGATAAAGTCAGCTTTAGTTCCACTAAGAAAAATAAATTTGCTATTAGTTTTTAAAAAGAAAAAAGGCCACATATGTTGACAAAAAGGTTTCATTTATTAAGAAAAAGACCTGGCAAATTATTTTTCTTATTTAAAGAAAAAAAATCTGTCAAAATTTTCTTTAGACCTCACTTAATTGTTGGGACAGCTTTGGGTGCATTAGATTATTGTGTACAAAACAGTTTGCACAAAATCATTTATTGGGATTGCCTCTTCTAAACATATCATGATAATAGAATCCGGATTCAAATTGTGAATCAGAAGACATTTTCTAAATCATGAATTGAATCGTATCATGAATTGTAATCAATAATAAAATATAATGTATACAACTAACAAAGGCATAAAAGCACAAATTAACGAATAACCAAAAAAAAATAAATCTAAGCATTTTTAACATAAAGAAACTTTAAAAGTAAAAAACATAATTTGAATTAAATAAAATATTAAAATATATCAGGCCTGTTTATTTGCATATTTAATATACTTTGTATACAAAATATATATTTCAAGTTTTAAGGATAATTAAATATTTTTTTAAAAACACATTTTATAAATGAGAAAAAAAGGTTATGCATTGACAGTGTAAAGTAATTTTACACTATCCACTAATCACAAACTATCATATATGAGTATTTTAGCATTTACAATAATTGCCTTAAAAGTCATATGAATCAGATTTTTTATTGGTTGTCAGTATAAATCTTTTTATAGTGACAATGCACTGCAATTAAATCTTTTATAAATTTATAAAAACCAATATAGTTTATAAAAACCATAATATATATATATATAATTTTGAAACTTTATCAAGATATAACTCGATCTCAAACTTAAAGAAAATGAAAACACATTAGATAAGCACATGCAACTGCGACACATATCGATGAAGAGGGTTAGATGCAATCTGTTCTTGCAACTTGTTACCTTGTATGGCTGTGAGAAAGTTGTGGTGCCTGTTACCTGGTACTACCGCAAGCAAGTCAAAATGATGCTCATTGCCTGGTAAGACTGCAAGCGAAGGCAGACCAATATACACTGTTGGCCTATTCCTTGTCTTATCGAATTTTTTGAAAGAAAAAGAGACATTTTGTTGAGTTTTATAAAGCTGCGTTGTACACAATTTGGCCTTGTTTGGGGTGTGACCTGTTGCAGAAGAGTAGCACAATTCATGTCTGAGAAGCAGTTCACACGATTCAAAAGATTTGTGTATGATTTAGGCACAAAATCAAATCGACACACGAATTGTATTGACAAGCCAAAGAATTGTTTTATATCACACAAATCATTCCACAATTTGAACAATATGGATAACCATGAAACACACTATATTGCTACGAATATTGATAAATGAAAGTTGTTTAAAATCTGTTTTGACGCATAAAATTTCCAATTCTGTTGTTTCTCCAATTTTGGTTTTATTAAGCTGCAAGTTAGTAGTAGAAATACTTACATGGGCTTCTAATTGAAGATTGTTTTTTAATTTTGTAGTTTAGAATTTAAAAGGCTCATAATTTATTGGCTATTGACCTCCTCTTTTTTTTTTGGGCCACATAATACACTTTTGTTGCCTCGATATGCTATTAAGAACTCATATCTTTGGTGTTTTGCATATTATATTTTTTTTACAATTTTCCATACATGATTCATGGAGAATAACTTTTTTCATGGTGTTAACTAAATTGATGTCTTATAACTTTTCAGGAATGGGTGACAGATAATCCATTCGTCATATCACCAAGAATTACTTTTGAGGTCAGCGTACGCCTTCTTGGTGGACTAATGGCCTTGGGATACACAATAGCTACTATCCTTAAGAGAAACAGCCATGTCTTTTCTGATGATCGGGTTTTTGTGAAACTAGATTGGCTTGAGCAACTTAACAGACATTATGTTCAGGTAATACTAGATTTAGTCTATAATACTATCATACTACCATTAAATGCTTTATTGGGATACATTTGTTGAAATTCCTGTTTTTCAGATTTCTTGTTTGGATGTTCACTTCTATTTATCAATCACAAGTTTCTATTGCACTCATTGAACTAGCTTGATCGTTGGAATTCATGGCGGTCAATAAATTTTTACATTTTATTTTCATTTTTGTACGTATATCCATCTATTGCTCAATTGTGGTAATTACTGTTATGGCAAGCTGTTTGGTTTCAAACTTTTAACCTAAAGCTCAAGAGATGCAAACTTCTTTAAGAAAAAATAGGTCTCAAATTAGTTGTTTCTTCTTTTTTTTTCCTACCTTACATGGAAAGATCTTCCAAAGAAAATGCATATCTTAATTTAAAAATTGTTTAAATTAATACGTGACCTCAATTTTATTTCCATGTTGACAAGGGTTGATTCTGGTATAATGTTTTGTTTATCATTTGAAGTGACAGGTTAAATGTTTTGTACTTTTATTCTTTGGTTGGCAACACATTATCTGTGTCCCTGAATTGTTTGGACTTCGGAACTTTTTGATACACAGGTACAGGGAAGAGATCGATTAGTTGTAAAATACATTGGAGAGCAGCTGGGTCTAGAAGGTTCCTACATTCCTCGTACCTACATTGAACAAATTCAAATTGAAAAGCTTGTGGATGAGGTTATGGTATGACAGCTTACCATCTGGTAATATGTTTTCCTGTTTCCACATTTTCTGTCTAACTGTTCCACAGGCCCTACCAGATGATTTGAAGACAAAGCTCAGCCTAGATGAGGATTTGGTGTCAAGCCCCAAAGAAGCACTTTCTAGAGCCTCTGCTGACAGAGTTGCCATGAGAAATAAACATCTGAGGAGGTGAAAATTTCCATCCTAATACATCAGAGGAGAAATTGCTAAAAATACCTTGCTCTAATTGGTTTTACTAAAATTTTAATTTTTAATAACATTTAATAGTGTGTTGAATGTTGATTAACCCATAGCCAACCCTACCTATTGAGACAAGGCTTAATTGATGTCGTGCGAAATGTTAATAACACACTATTTCTAATTGATTGGAATTTATTAGAAAACACGAAAATTGGTAGGTTTCACACTCTATTTAATATATAAGAGAGAATGTATTAAGGAGAGTGTCAGAGGATGTGTTGTTAGCATTTCTCATGATGTTGTTTTCAGAAAATTGTTGGCAAAATTGAAATCTGAAATTATGGATGCTATATCAAGAGGAAATCAATTTTTTTTTGACCAACATGAATGATGTTGGCAGTGGTATTTGGATAATTTACATAGTGCTTGGTTGGAGGGCAGGGGATGTGAGGGATTTTTTTTAAAACTTTTGTTGTTTGGTTCAACTTTTAGGAGGAGAGCAATTTTAAAACATTGGGGAGATATGCTGGGGATGGGAGGAGTTTTAAAACATTTTTGAGTGTAATGTCTAAAATATCTTTATTTATGTTTCTGAATTTAAAATTATAAGGGTACAGGGGTAAATTAGTTTTTAAGATCCCTTTTCTCTCTTTGTAAACCAAACAAGAAAAAAGCTACTTCCCTCTCTCCATTAAAATTCCCCCCCCCCTCCTCCTCCTCTTAACCAAACATAATTTTTAACCCCTTCCTTCTGCTCCCCTCCCTTTCATTAAAATCTGTCTCCTCCTTTGAACCAAACAAACCCTTAGTTAGTCATGGGTAATTACCTCATTTGACCAAGATTTAATGGATCTATTCTAATTGTGTATTTGTTGTAATGTTGAGCAAGTTTTAGTAGATTTTACACAAGAGGGGAATGTGAGATCATCTAATTCTAGGCAGGGCGAGAATAGTTTTCTAAAGGAAACATATTGTATACTTCTTGGAGAACTGCTTTGCAGTTACCTAATAATTATTAGAATTATGTCAATTCTGGAAAACAGAAAACAGAAGAGGAAGAAAACACAGAGAGAGAGAGAGAGCAGAATTGATAGAAAGATTTGAATTGTATTTCTTAGGTAACAAATCAGAATACAATTGTCCTATTTATATGTTTCAATAGCTTCAAGGAAGACTATTGAAACAATGACCTGTTGAACAAGTAAAAAATAAAAAACAGAAAAACAGAACCTGTTAAACAGGTAAAAGGTAAAAACAGAAATACAGAACATAACTAACTGAAAGAGTAGCCCTATACAATAACATATCTAATACGAGTAAAGATATACTCCAATATCCCCCCGCAAGATCAAGTGGGTTGAGGCGAAGAGTCAACCAACTTGAGCTTGGTCCGAAGCTCACAAAACCGAGAGGGAGATAGAGCTTTAGTAAGAATGTCTGCATATTGATCAATGGCTGGGACATGAACCACATGAAGAGAATTAGCAGCAACTTTTTCACGAACAAAGAAAAGATCTAGCTCCATATGCTTGGTCCGAGCATGAAGGACAGGATTGTGGGCAAGGGCAACCGTGCTCATGTTATCACAATAAACAACAGGAGTGTGATGAGAGACATGGAGTTCAGAGAGTAAAGTTTGAATCCATAGAACTTCAGCAGTGGCAAGAGCAAGGCTTCGGTATTCAGCTTCAGCACTGGAGCGAGCAACAACCGTTTGCTTCTTAGACCACCAAGAAATGAGATTGGGGCCAACAAATATAGAGGCACCAGAGGTAGATCGTCTGTCATCAGGGTCTGAGGCCCAATCAGCATCACAGTATGCACGGATTGACAAAGGAGAGTTAGAAGGAGCTGGTTGCAGATGTAACCCCAGGAACATAGTGCCTTTTAAGTACCTAAGAATGCGTTTGACAGCTGACCAGTGTTGTTCAAGGGGGTTAGACATGAATTGACAAACTTTGTTGACAGAGAAGCTAATTTCAGGGCGAGTGATAGTGGCATATTGCAAAGCACCAACAACAGATCTGTATAAGGTCACATCAAGGAATTTCTCGGAACCTGTTCTAGAGAGTTTACACCCACTGACCATGGGTGAAGAAATAGGATTGGAGTTCTCCATGTTGGTGCGATTGAGGAGGTCATGAATGTATTTGCTTTGAGTTAAGGTGAGTGAGCCATCAGTGTTAAACTTGACTTCAATGCCAAGAAAAAAATCTAGGCGACCAAGATCTTTGAGGGAAAAGGCAGAGTTGAGTTGAGCAATAATGTTCTGAAGTGTGGAGGAGTTATTTCCAGTGATAATAATGTCATCTACATAGACAAGAATGTAGATTACATTATTGTCATGAGAGTAGACAAATAGAGAAGGATCACACTTGCTGATCTGAAAATTGAGTTGAAACAAGGTAGTTTTAAGTTTATCAAACCAAGCACGGGGTGCTTGTTTTAGACCATAGATTGCCTTATGAAGTTTGCAGACCAGAGTTTTGTCCGAAGACTCAAAGCCTGGAGGTTGGGACATATAGACCTCTTCTTGAAGGTTGCCATTTAGGAAGGCGTTGTTGACATCCAATTGTTGAATTGACCAGTGATGGGTTAGGGCTAGGGTGAGAATGAGGCGGATGGTGACAGGTTTGACAACAGGTGAGAAGGTTTCATTATAGTCGGACCCAAACTGTTGATGGAAGCCTTTTGCAACAAGGCGTGCCTTATACTTATTGACAGTACCATCCGAATTTTCTTTAATACGAAACACCCACTTACAGCCAATGGCTGTTTTGTTTGGAGGAAGAGACACAAGAGTCCAAGTACCATTGTTTAGAAGGGCATTATATTCCTGCTTCATAGCAGCAAGCCAGGTATCACTGGCCAAAGCTTGTTTGGTATTTTTGGGTTCAATGTGGGTGAGTAGGAGAGTGGGTTGAAGGCGGGGTTTTACAATGCCAGCTTTGGCCCTGGTAGTCATGGGGTGAATGTTAGTAATTGGAGTTGGGTTATGAGTGGATGATGAGGTTGATGAAGTTGGGAGAATAGGAGAGGCCAAGGCAGATGAGGTGGTGATAGGGACGGATGGGAAAGTGGAGTTCTGAGTTATAGGTGATATAGGTGGAGAGCTGAGTGTAGAAGGATCAGTGTGCATAGGAGGCTGTGGATTGGTTATTACAAGAGGAACAGGAATTGAAGGAGGGAGTGGGTTGGTGGCAGGGGCAGGGAATAAACTCGGATAAGGAAAGCGGGTTTCACAGAAAATGACATCTTTGGAGATAAAAATTCTGCCAGTTGGGGCAAGGCATTTGTATCCTTTATGAGAAGTCGAGTACCCCAAGAACACACACTCTTGGGAGCGAAATTGAAGTTTATTCTTGTTGTAGGGCCGAAGGTGAGGAAAACAAGAGCAGCCAAAAATTCTGAGAAAATTATAGTCAGGTAATTGATGAAATAGTTTTCTGAATGGAACATCATTCTGAATGGAAGATGATGGTAGTCTGTTAATAAGGTAGACACTGGTTAGGAATGCATGGTCCCAAAACTGCATAGGGAGGTGAGCTTGAGCCAACATTGTGAGACCTAATTCAACAATGTGACGGTGTTTGCGTTCCACAACACCATTTTGGTGATGAGTGTGAGGACAAATGAGTCGATGTTGAATGCCATTTTGGGCTAAATAGGAGGTGAATGAACGAAATTCTCCTCCCCAATCAGTTTGAATCGCTTTAATGGGTAGCTAAAATTGATTTTGAATCATAGCATGAAATTGCTTAAAAACATCAAGTGTGTGAGCTTTACGTTTAAGAAGAAAAATCCAAGTGAATCGAGTGTGCGCATCAACAAAAGTAACATAGTACTGATAACCATTATCAGATGTGATAGGTGCAGGGCCCCATAGGTCACTATATATTAATTCAAACGGTGTATGGTAAACAGTTTTAGAAGAATTTGAAGGTAATTTGTGAGATTTGCCAAGACAACAAGGAGTACAAAAATCAGAAGCTGTTTTATTGATGATAGGGAAATTACAAAGTCTGAACACAGATTTTATTACATCATTATGAGGATGTCCCAGTCTAGAATGCCAAGTGACATAGGGAACAGAATGACAAGAGGCTGTATTAGCAGAAGGCGTGATTGCTGGTTGTTGTCTTGGCTGAAGCAGTGAGGGAAACTGGTACAGGCCATCAGGGCCAACAACTCCCATGAGGAGAGTGTCTTTAGTGTCCTGTGATTTAACCAAACAGCAGGTTGAGTGAAATTCAAAGAAAACAGAATTATCTTTGCAGAATTGGCTCACACTGATAAGATTTTTTGTGATATTGGGAACATAAAGAAGATTATTGAGAGTAAGGGAGATGTGAGGTTTTAAAGGAGAAGGGAACGCAGTTACACCTGAGGAGTTTATAGGAAGACCGTGGCCATTGCCAATGATAATCTGATCGGGGCCTTCGAAGGGAGTGAGTTGTTGAATGTTGTGGGACATGTTGGTGACATGATTAGATGCTCCGGAGTCGGGATACCACAAATGGGAACTAGGGGAAAGTGCAGTCAAAGCCATGGGCGAAGCCTGGGCTTGATGGGCGCCATTGGAGACAAGATATGCCTGAGAAGAGTTGGGGTTGAGCGGGCGGGAACCTAAAAGGCCGTTTGAAGAACCAGTGGGGCGCATGTGGTGTGAGGGAAAGGAAGAGGGATTGTACCCAAGGGTAGGGTTGGCAGTGGAGTTAGCAGCGGAGAAGGTATTATCAAAGGGTAGGGTTGGGACAAAGGTGCTATCAAACCTGTAATAGCAAGAAGAAGCAATGTGGCCGTATCGATGGCAGACTTGGCATTGAAAGCCAGCAAACCTGCCATGCCCACGACCGTACCGATTGTTGGGTCGACCACCACGACCATACCGCCCACCAGATCTGCCACCGCCAGAAGAGGAGGGAAGCTGAGTGTCTTGATGGGTGAGATTGGCTTGCGGTGGCAAAGGGGAAGAATTCGAGCTCGAGGGGGTTTCAAGTAGATTGACAGTGAGAAGGTTCTTTTTCTTGAATTTTTCAAGGCGGGATTCATGGGCAAGAAGAAGGGTTTCAACTTCTTCTATGGTCAATTCATCAAAACGGCTGCTGATGAGGGAAACAGTGGATTCATATTCTTCTGGAAGCCCCTCAAGAACAATATCAAGATGTTCTTTGGAAGAAACAGGGTTGCCAATAGCAGTGAGGGCATCAACAAGGGTTTGGATACGAAGGAGATAGTCAGAGATGGAACGGTTTTCAAGAGTTGTGCTACGAAGGTCACCACGCAATTGACGGGCTTTGGCATTGGTGTGGGCATGAAAATACGCATGAATCTTGTCCCAGATTTGGAAGGAAGATTTACATCCTATGACGCGTGTGAGCATTTCTTTGGACATGGATGATTGGAGCCAAGAGAGGAGTAATTGATCTTGCTGTTCCCACGCAAGATATGCCTCGGAGATACGATTGGCATCTCTGTCAAAAATTGAAAGGAATTTTGGAGGGATTTGGGGATTGACCAAGAAGTGGTGGAGACGGTGGCCTTTGATGACTGGTTCAACTTGTTGACACCAAAGAAGGTAGTTCTTGGTGTCAAGCTTTTCAGAGATAGTGTGCGAGAAAGTGAGGGAAGGGGATGAGGAGGGTTTTTCTTGTGCAGCATAGAAGTGGGGCGGGGTTGTTGCAGAGGACTGTGGTTGTTCTTCAGCCATGAAGGAAGACGAGTGGTGTAGTCGGGCAGAAGGTGCAAAGAAGATAGGAATCTTTGAGGGAGAGAGATGAGGATCAAAAGCTCATGATACCATATTAGAATTATGTCAATTCTGGAAAACAGAAAACAGAAGAGGAAGAAAACACAGAGAGAGAGAGAGAGAGCAGAATTGATAGAAAGATTTGAATTGTATTTCTTAGGTAACAAATCAGAATACAATTGTCCTATTTATATGTTTCAATAGCTTCAAGGAAGACTATTGAAACAATGACCTGTTGAACAAGTAAAAAATAAAAAACAGAAAAACAGAACCTGTTAAACAGGTAAAAGGTAAAAATAGAAATACAGAACATAACTAACTGAAAGAGTAGCCCTATACAATAACATATCTAATACGAGTAAAGATATACTCCAATAATAATGACTATTGTTTATCTTGAACAGTGGAAAATCGCAGTCTTATACACATCAAAGGGACAAAAATCTTGCCAAGGCTACTGGATATGTTTCCAACGACAGAAGGTTTGGTGATAGAAATTCGGACCCCTCTGCAATGACAATAAATCAGGTAAAGTGGATCTAAAATGATAATTTTTAATTCCTGTTAAGATACTGAATCCAATTAACTATCTACCTTTTGTCTTCATTTACCTAATATTTGGTAGGGAGCCATCAATCAGCTATCGGACCAAATTTCTGCCCTGAATGATAGAATGGATGAGTTTACCAATCGCATTGAAGAACTGAACTCCAAGTTAACCATCAAGAGAAGTTCTCCAAGCCAACAAAATATGTCACTTCAAGCCGAGACATGCAATGGATCTGCTCCTACCTCTTACTTCATCAATAGTTTAGGCAATGGTTCCCTAACTGGATCTAAAATGATAAATTCCTTGTCGTCGTCCCAGTTAGCTAAAGATTCTCCACTTGTGGATGAGGTATTATGAGTCTTATATGTCACTTTCAGAATTCAGATTATTTTATTCTCCATTTTTTCAATCCTTTAAGTTGACTCTTTGAGAGATGCATCTTTTGGGATGTAATTTTATGTGGTTTCTAATATAACTGTTAAATTTAGAGCGAGAGCAAGAGAGAAATAGAGACATGGATAGAATTGCTCGAGTGAAATTGGTTTCTTATGCACATCGTCTTTGCAGAACATCCATCTATTCGTACTATTATTCCCTAGGTTAAGAATGAGTAGTGCTATACTTCCTATATACTAATTCCTTTGAGCACTAGATGCATTTAATATGTGATACATGTAGATAGTCTAACATTACCCACCAAATAAAATTTTTACTGAGTTTTAAGTTTGTTACAAATAAACCCTTTTAGAAAATAGGCAAATGTAATCTGGGATCCACTAAATATTATTGAAAATGCAACATAGAGTTGCTGGAGATGTTGGAGAGAGGAGCATTGCTGGAAAAGTAACACAGCAGCATGGCTGAAATGGTTATCAACCTGAAGATCCGGTTGAAAGTTGTGTGACCAGGGAAGAAGATATTTAGCTGCAATGATTGTCGGCAAACTTTTACTGGTGTGCAATTTATACACAGCAAGAACAAAAAGACTTCTTCAAATTCACCAAGAACAGAAAACACTTAAAAAGGAGAGAGAATACATTAGATCTGAACTAAAAACACACAGAAAAAAGGAGAGAGAATACATTAGATCTGAGTATAAATGGAAAAATGCAGCACAAGGAACCAACCAGAATCTGAGAATTCAGTAACAAATGTAAGAATAAGATCAAATAAAGTAAGCACGTCCAAACAACAGGAGTTTGACACAGCTGATAATATTTGGTGGAAGAGATCACATAATTGACGTAATGTGGGGACTATCTCACTGGGAGGTTGTTGGAAAGGATTGTCAAAAGTTTGCAGGGAAAGCCTCTGGCAGTTTAAGGTCAGCAGCAGTTCATCAAAAATTTGTTAGCAAAATTCATTGGTGGTTGAGGTTCATTGTAGATGCCACTGATAAGTTCACTGGTAAGTGGTAACGACAAATTTGCTGGAGAAAAGTGATGGTGGAGGAGGGGACTGGCAAGGAGGGTGGAAGCAAAGGCTATATGTCTATTTTCAGGGGAGCATGTGACTAGAGAAATTTTTTTTATTGAAATCACAGAAGAAATATTGGAAACCAAAACGATTTCATATTTTAGGAACGTGGCAGTGGAACTGTGATGTGACTGGTCTTGGAAAATGGTACCTAGTTGATTTTAAATTTAGAGGAATAGAAAGAGAGAAATTGAGAGGGAATGAGACATAGGATGAAAATCCTTGAGTGAAATTGGTTTCCTATGCAATACATCTTTTATGCAGAACACCTAATGCCATATGCATAGACTAAGGGCATGTTTAAATAAACTTTTTCATAAACACTTTCAAGAAAAAAATAGAAAGAAAAAATAAAATAAACTTCTATACTATAAAATTAAATCATACATAAGTTAAAACTTAAAAATAAGTTTTTTGAGAAGAAAATATGAGAAAACTTCTACAATAATTTTTTTCTCCTAGAAGTATTTATGGAAAAGTTTATTCAAAGACTCTAAATGAGTATTATTTTCTGAGCTAAACTAGCAAAGAAGTTTTGTTTTGACTTCTTTTCTTATTTCTATCCTTTCAAACAATACATCCTTTTTGCTTTATTTCTCTTGTATTTTTATCCTTCCTGTTTCTTTTCTTTCTTATTTCTTCTCTATTTACTCTCAATCCAATGACAACATAAATGCATTTACCGTATATTTTATCAACTGGTTCAGTTTCTTTCATGCAGTTAAATTCATAATTTGGTTGTCCTGTGCATATCCTAATTTTAGGAACTTATTGGAGAGTAACAAAAAGGAAATGAGATTACTTTATATGGATCCCTTGAAAGTATCAAGGTTGTGGATTATGAAAGTTATGATTTGCAAATAGATATTTCTGTGCATGTTTCTTGCAATTGTGTAAATTCTGGTATGTTAATTGATGTTCTTGTTATGGATATTTGTTGTTAGTTATCTACAGCTCAATCTCATTAGCTCTAGAGCATTGATTTGATTTGAGTTACCATAGTGATACTATCAGAATTTTCTCTTTTTCTGTGTAGAGTTTTCCTGTGCACGTCTATATTAGTGAATGGAGAAACAATGTAGCAACCATTATGAGTCTGTTTAAATACAAGTTATAAGTGTTTCTGAAAAAAAAAAACTCTTTTATGCTTGTATCCAACAAGACTCTAAATGTTTTTGACACCATGCTAAATACATCAGCTTTTAGAAACTATCCAAAAAGGAAAATGTTCTGGTCTCCTAGAGTCAGTGCAGTGCTGTAAATGCATATAAACAATCTGGACTGAATGCTGTATTATGAGCTCTTATTGGTGTACTTGACTACTCTGTGTCATCAGATATCAGGCATTTCTCGCAGTCAGCGTCAGATCATGCATCAATTGGACAATCTCAATAATCTTATCAGGGGGAGCTTGGGGGAGAAGTCTCACCAAACAAGAACCAGCAGGAAAAGTCCTGATCCAGAATCAGATTCCACGGGAGCACGCATTATGGCGGCGGTGGCAGTTGGTTGTTTGGGGATCTTCTTGATGAAGGGTTTGTTGAACAGAAAGTAATTCCCCAAGGTAAAGTCAATGGTTTAGGTTCAAGATATTTTTCTTCACTGTGGCAACCCTTTTGGTAAGAAAGGTGTTGAGGCATTGATAGTTGAGGCAGTCTTTTAGGATCATTTGAGGGTCGGTGAGAGGATGATGCCCACTTGAAATTTTTAACTTGGTGGGCTTTCTTTGTTATCACAATTTTATGCCATTTTCAACCTTAAATCCACTAGGAAGAATCTTTGTTTTAGAATCTTTATCAGGTGGTATACCACATACCTTTCTGTCCTCATTATTAATCTTTAAATAAGTTGGTAATAGTGAGGTCAATTTAACATCATCTATAACATAATTGAGAGGAAGATAATGCGGGAAATACAAGGTAATGTACCTCGGTTGTTACATGCAAATTGTTATAAATGAAACAAATCATGCTGTTACCAAGTGAATGGTGCCTGTTATCCTATTACTTTTCTTTTCTTCATTTTCCTGTGCAAATGCCTTCCACTAGCATTATATTATATATAATATGATGTTCATTATTTTACTCTTGCATATGTTTTACTCTGCTCTACTCAACGCAGTTTTTCATTATGAAAACAGGAAAATACAGGTTTGGTTGTATTATTAAATCATCTTCTCATGGATTCATTAACTAATTTTACTTCTAACTAGTAATGGTGCTTCAATTTTAATCTCAAACATTTATTTCAGGAAATTATTATTTTTTTTGTTTTATTCAAAGGAAAATTAACGTTAGAGTATTTCTAGATACTATAGCCTGTGTATAACAAATCAAACATTCATGGTATATTTTCTGGTATTCTAATGTGTTCCTTGATAAATGACTCGAATATTGAGATTGTATGTACAACATCTCCAAACCAACAACTCTACTAAAGTTTTCTTTTACAACTCTACTAAAGTTTCTTTTTTACCTTTTTAATATTTTACATTTCTCTACATTGACACATCACATTTCAGGCTTTAAACAAGTCAATTAACTCACTAATTTTTCAAATGGATCTCACGATATATCTATTTTTTTTTTTATATTTTATTATTCATGTTAATTTAAGTTAATATATTTAAATGACAATTGCTAATAATAAATAAACATACAATGCATTTTAATTAAATAAAATTTAACTTTGCAAAATTAAAATGCATAAAATATAATTTATATAAAATTATTAATAACTTCTAAAATATCTCCACACTATTTTAAGATGGTATTGAAGTATGACCTAAATCATCTCTAACCTTGAGTTGTCAACCATGGGATAGAAAAAATCAGAAGGTTTAACCACAAGTTTGGTCGAAGAGACTTCTCTTCTTATCTTTGGCCCCAAATTGAATGCTCATAACTACACTCAATGGGTGTGATCGACTAAACAAAATAAACTAGTCCAACAATTTCAATTAGGGGTGTAAGCAGGTCGGGTTGAGTCGAGTTTGGATAAACTTGTTACTTGATCTAATCAAAATTAACGGGTTGAATTGAATTGAATTTGTACAATTTTTTTTTTTTAAATTCAATCTAACCTAATCCAATCATAAACGGGTAGGATTAGGTTAATCAGATCAACATAATTATATTTATTTATTTTTTGTAAAAATTTAAATATTTTAAAATAGATATATTGTTGCAAATTGAATGTTATTAATTTATAAAGTAAACAATAATACAAATTAAATTCTAAAATAAATTTATTAATTTGTTGCATTATTATCAACTCAAAATTAATATTAATTAATACAAAATAAAATTTAAAATAAATATATTATATTTGTTATAATGTTATCAATCTAAAACACAAAATTTGTTACTAAGTAAGAGTGACAATGAGCATTGTTCTGAGCAAATGATCATTTAAATATTATTATTATTATATATGATCGAGTTGGGTTGGGTCGATAATAAATTGAAAACACAAAATCAGTTACCTAACACGTGCAATATCGAGTTTTGATCAGGTTGGATTGGGTTTAACTCGAATACTGAAAAAATTCAATCTAAACTCATTGGATTGGTTTTGAGTCAGTCTAGGTTTGCAGGTTACTCGTACCCGCTTACACCCCTAATTTCAATAAAGAGGAACTAGTCTTGTCCATTTCAAAAGAAAAATGAGCTTCAGTGTAATTATCGTAAGAAATTGGGTCATACTAAGGACACTTGTTGGATCATTCATGATAGGCTTTTAAAGGTGAAACAAACCAACAACTAGGACAACAGAGTTAACACAACTTTAGTGGCACAAAAAAGTAATTTCTTGCATGCTTGCAAGAGAAAATCAAGGCATGGATCGTTGACTTGGGAGCTTCAGATCACATAAGTGGAGACTTGACTATGTTTAAAAGTTACTTTTCATACCTAAATAATTACACAGATTGGATAGTTGATGGTACTTTATCTAAGGTCATGGGTATAGGTTCAATTATTATCTAACAAAATATTACCTTGAACGCAGTCCTTTATGTGCCTAAACTTAATGATAATTTGATGTCCATTAGCAAACTACAAGAGATTTGAAGTGTCACTAAATTTTCCCCTAACCCATGTGAATTTCATACTTTGGAGTCAAGGAAGGCAATTAATAATGCTAAAGAGTGTGTTGGACTCTACCTCCTCCAAGTTGAAGAGTCAGAAACAGAACATATGGCTAACTCTTCTAGAGTAGTTCCTCCAACTAGTGAAAATCTTATAATGCTATGGCATTATCACTTGGCCATCCAAATTTTTTGTACATGGAAAAATTGTTTCCATCATATGTTCAACAAAAATAAAAAATATTTCAATATGAAATTTGTCAATTGTCCAAACATACCTGCAACTTTTTATCCACCTTAGCCTTATGAATCTACCCAACCTTTCTTCTAATTCATAGTGGTGTATGGGGACCTAATCAACAATGTCACTAGGTCAAGATGGTTTGTCATTTTCATTGACGACCACACACATGTCATTTGGTTTTTTTTAATGAAGGAGTAATTAAAAGTTGGAAAAGTATAAGGGGGTTAATAGTGTATATAAAAAGTTTATACATTTTTTGCAATGAATATGGATAGTCAGATCAAGCAACAAGAGCAGTCAGATAAAATACTGAGTATTTTTATCCTAATTCTGTGACACCCATTCTACCCCCAACATAAGTTCGTAAAATCAACTATCGAAGAAATATAAAATTCAATTACAATTAAAATGAATAATCTAAAATCCCTTGTTCCGATGTCACATTATCAAAGCAATCCCGTGAGTTAACTATTGGAACCTTGAATGCCACTCATGTTCGAATCTTCCTCACCTAAAAACAACCACAAAATGTATGGTGAGAAAATGAAACATCTATATGAAAAACACAGTAGGAAATTTTCACAAAACAATCTCAATTTACAATAATATAATAACACAATATCCATCATTCAAACATGCTCAACATCATTAACTCTAAATTAATCCATTTCACCATCTCATCACAAATCATATATATACCATGTCACACATCCAACACCGTATCACGCACACGCCCTTACTAACGCATCACACATCCAACATCATGTCACGCACACGACTGTGCCAATGCATTCCACTATTAGCACCACACACGACTGTACTGACGTATCACATATCTAGTATTGTGTCATGCATATGACTGTGCCCAAACATCACATAACCATCACTGTATCATGCATGCACCGTATCATGCATACACCCGTGTCGATGCATCTCACGTCCTACACCGTGTCATGCATACGACTATGATAAAACATTACACAACAACACCATATCACGCACATGCCTATGCTGATGCATCAAATTTCTGCGAGAAACTAATTTCAGCGCCTGACGCAAGAAACTAATTTCGGCGCTAACGCGATTTTCTGCAACCCAGAAATGCGAACAAAATTTGAAGTTAGACATGAAACACATAGAAGGGGGTTGAATATGTGTGTGTTAGTACGAAAGAATTTTATAATCATTTTCGCAAGAGTAATGTTCTTCGTCCAATGCACTTTTGAATACCAGACAGTTATGTAGAGCTTGCTTAACACAAGGGTACTGCGTCTGAAAGATTTATCGTCTGCTAAGGAAAATGTTTCATATAACAATAATGATTAAGGTTTTTGCATTTTCCTTTTCAAGATAGTTTCATATAGGGATGAGTAGTAGATAAGACTTTTCAGTGTAACATATTTGTTAAACAAACTTTGCGTCTTCGTCTGAAAAATGATTTTAATAAAGAATAGACATTAGACGAAGTTTTCAGCATTATTTATCAATTAGGAAGAGTTTGCGTATGAAATATGAGTAAAAAAATGCAAACAGTTTTATACTGGTTCGCTCAATTGAGCTACGTCCAGTCTCCTTCATCTGAAGGGTTCTACTAAATATGCAATTAAGTACAAGTATTATTGACCACTTCTGACCCGTTGACTTCACTCATCAACACTAGTATCTTCTTATCAGCCTCTTCAGGCTAGCATTGCGTATTATGGATCACCCAGGTCAGAACCACTCCTGGTCCAAGTATTTTCGACCTCTCCAAGCCTTGAGTATTCTAGACCTTCCCAGTCACGGCCACTCCTGGTCACGAGTATTCTCAACCACTCCTGGTTAGCTAGCTTCACTCACCAACTCTAGTATTCTTAAACCACTTCTGGTTTCCCAAGTATTCTCGACCACTCCTGGCCTGCCAGCTTCACTCACCAGCGCTAGTATTCTCTTATCATCCAATTCTGGCTAGCAGTGAGTATTCTCGACCACTCCTGGCCCGCCAGCTTCACTCACCGGCGCTAGTATTCTCTTATCAACCACTTCTGGCTAGCAGTGAGTATTCTTTGACAAGCCCCCCTAGACTTTACAAGTATTCTTTCCCTAGCCTCTTCAGGCTTTACACATGATAGATTTGTGCTTTGTTTTGAGTGCATACATAACTCTCATAGAGAGGATTGGAAATTTTCTACACTCTCTAAAGTTTGCTACCTTAGTCTTACAACGATTGAGTGTTTGGTTTACTCTCACGGAGAGGATACATAAGTTGGCACACTCACTACGGTTTGATCCTAAGATGTACATATTTGAAACTTCGTAGTTTACTGAGATGAATACATTAATGTACATTTGACTCTATACGCACTGTCTCTGGTTTCATTGCATCATGGGCTGGATATCACTCTTCTTCACGCTTGCACCATTTCGGGCCAAACAGCCAACCTTTTAAGGTTTGATGTTGAGACCTATATATAGTCTTGTGAAATCTACCAATTGCAAGTTTCTGTTGAAGCAGATATAGTCGTCCACGACCAGTTTGATCTTCTCATTTAATGCTCAGATTCTTGCATTAAATGTTGCTTCTTGTGATAGACCTTGCGTGAAGTATTCTTTGTCTTGGTAGCAACAGTGTCTAAGTTTAGCAGAGACTTAGGAACCTTTTTGTCCTTTTCTGGTCTCATAGCTATGGGATTTTGTCTTTGTCTGAAAAAGTAATGTACTTTTTCTGACACATGCATGTTTTTAGTTATTTGCTTGATTTCCTCCTTTCTTCTCTTCTTCTCACAGTTTCAATGACTTCGTGTGTTCTCCTGTGAGTTTGGACGACATTCAAATTGTCCTCTGAAACTTGATTTCTCATGTGGTTGCGTAACAATTTTCGTCTGCGTTTGGTAGTCTACGTGTAGAGCAAGCCTTGACCTTTGTCTGAGCATTTGTCATTAACGCATTGACTTTTCCTTTTGTCTGGTCAACTCTTATATGGTCAGACTTTCAAATTATCTTTGACCAACCTTCGTCTGAGTCTTTATGTTTTGCTTTAGGTTGTGCTTGACGCGCTTTTGTCTTGTTCTCGATTTGTCTTGTGTTACCCTTTCATGTATCGTCGTGTATCGTCTGATGCATATGATTGTTCTTCATTTTACCTGTTCTTATGTTTTTCTAAAGCACTAACACACTTGTTAGAGATAACAACATGTATTATATTTGTCTCACTCAAAACCTTGTTGGGAGTTTCTTCGTTTAACTTAACGAAATTTACATACATTCATCACTCAACAAATAAACCATATTTTCACATTCTAACCGGCCGAAATTCATCATTTTCATGCACAAATACATTATGCAGTCTCAGGTTCCCAAAAACATATATCCTTAAACAAAATCCTAATTCCCTTGAACCCTAACCTACATGCACATTTAATTGATCAAATCCATAATTCAAAACCGCAATTTCAGTAATTTAAGACCAACAAAAACAATATAAATCCATACAAAATTATTTATTATCATCAAACATGCAAACAAAAAGTATCATAAAATTACTAATAATCTTAGGGAACTTTCACTTTACCCATTCCTTCATGTGACTAAGCATATGGAAATCCCCTTTTTCCCGCGTACCTTGTTGATTTATTCCAAATAATTTTGATGCAATTGGAGATTGTTCCTGAGTACTCATTCTCAAAGCTCTTTATTTTTCCTCTTCTCTTCTCTTACTCCTTTAGAATGTCAAAATAAGAGATCCCAAAATGAGGGTTAATTTGCTAACCCCTTCTTAACATTCCGTCGGATCGGGTCAACCCAACTCATTTCACTTTCCGACCCGCTTCTCTTTTCCCCCAAATAATCAAATAAATAAATAAAATACAAAATACTTTTTTTACCAACATTAATAAAATATTTTTGATCCAAAATATAATATATAATTTTTATATCAAAATATCCTATAAAATCAACCTTTTAAATTTTTTAATAAAATACAATTAATTTAATTTTAATTAAAAGTATACTTTATAATTTTATAATAAATATTTTTAAGAATATTAAGTTAAATATTTTAAATTATATATTTTAATATAATAAGAGAATAATGATACAATACTCATATTACTAAGGAATAAAAATATAATTTATTATATATTTTATCATATGAAAAAAAGATAATATAATTCTTGCATGTCTTAAGAAAAGGGAAAAGTTTAAAATCATTATCTTTTTTTTTGGTGAAAATAAGGGGCACGACCCCCACAAACTAAATTAAAATCCTCGAAGGAAAATAGTAGAACTTACATCAGCAAGAACAACTAAAGAAATAAAAGGCATAACATTTTCAAAGACATGTAAATTATTTGTAAGGCTTCTCCCATAGTTAGCTAACCCATCAGCAACTTGATTAGCTTCACGGAGAATATGCCTACACTCAAAGTCACCACCCGCAGCAACAAAGGAAAGGATACTCTGGACCAGACTAAAACATGGGTGGCACGAAGAGCACCCGTTCTGGAGAAGACCAACTGCTAGCAGGGAATCCGATTCAACCACCAATTTTGTAAATCCCCTGTTCCAAGCAGTAGTTATACCAATGTAAATGGCCCACAGTTCAGCCATCAACACACGACAGAAACCGAT
Source organism: Cajanus cajan (assembly GCF_000230855.2). NCBI lineage: Eukaryota > Viridiplantae > Streptophyta > Magnoliopsida > Fabales > Fabaceae > Cajanus > Cajanus cajan. Next base: position 23,602,211 of record NC_138527.1, on the reverse strand, counting down.
CTTGGCTGCAAAGGAAAAGATAATTGTCCCATGATGGTGATAGAGAAGGTGAGGAGGAGTGATAGTTGACTTCTCCTTAGCTACTCCTTAAACTCGGATCTTCTTCAAAGGAGATTGAAAACGAAATGATGAACCAAAGAAGGAGGAAGTATCACGGATGGAAGAGGCTTAAGCCTTGGATGGAAGCATCCAAGCTTAAGGTGCAAGGGAAAACTCACTTCAAAGAGGAGGAAAACCTAGTAGGGTTCCTAAGGTGAAGCTTTCTCTCATGGTGACTCTTGAACGAAATTTGGCTGAATAAGCTCTCAAATTTCATTATTCTCAAAAGTGAATACAAAATGTGAAGGAAAGGCTTAAGTATGCACCGAAAATATGACACTTAGGCGCCTAAACTTAAGGCTCACAAATTGGCGCCTAAACTTTGAATTCAAATTTGAAATTTGAATTCAAACTTTGGTGCACATGTGTAAGTCCGAAAATTTAGGTACCAAGGTGCATTTAGGTTTGATTTGAGAGTGATTTAGGGTTAATTTGAGTGGCACATGTTCAGCCACCCATGGTGCTAAACATGTGACTCAAATGTAACTTAAATGACTTCCAAATTAAACCTAATTTAACCTAATTAGCATACTTTAATATTCCTTGTATTTTCCTATTCTAATGACCTAATTACATTGGTCAAACAAATACAATGGAAAGGAAAAATTACAAGAATGAAAATGAGCCCAATATTGGGTACCAAAAGCCCAAAGGCCCATGAAGCCCAAAACTAGGCCCAACAAGCCTAAAACCTAAAATGCTACTCTATGTGGTCCAAAATACAAGACCAAAATATATTCAAAATATGCTAACAAAATTATAATAAGAATGTTCATATCAAGATAGGCCCATGTTGAAACTTGGTTTGAGCCTTCCAAGCCCATAGGGCCCATTGGGCCTTGACTGGCCCAATCTTCCATGTCTAGCCTACTCCTCTTGGATCTTTGAGTATGTCATCTCTTGCACTCCAAAGCATGATTCCATCATCCCCTCCCTCTTGAAAAGGATTTGTCCTCAAATCTCGAGGATGAATGGAAGAAATATCAACACCTACATGTATAACATACAATGGATAAGAGATGAAAGTTTCATAAATCCTAAGAGGAGTCCTTCTATCTAGCCTAAGAAAGAAAAATAAACTATCAAAATTAGACTCCCTAAAAATAGAAATAGGCTCCTCTTCTAAGCATAACCTAGAAGTAAAACCTAAAAATGTAATAACACTATGGCTAAGACAAGAATGATTTTTAAACACTACAACATCTTGCCTAAAATATCCTAAATGGTATCCTAGGTTTTTCCAAAAGTATAAAGAAAAGATAACTAGAAAATGCCCTAAACAATTTTAGCTTTGGTTGTTTACTAGATACTCAGAATCATATAAACTATATTTGTCTTGTAGGGAAGGAGTCATATTAAATTTAAAAGAGTAAGAACTTCCCATAAGAGCAAACATAGAATATAGATTATTACAAGTTGTATCTATCAAATAATGAAAACCAAAAATTGGGTGCTTTATTAAGACCACAAAAATACTTCCTCCCTTGTGCACCTTCAAGGAAGTAGTATAAGAAGTTAAACTAGAACTAGTCCACTCCTTCTTCACTATATCTCTAAGTTGAGAATTCTTGGTTTGAAGTTTATTTTGTTTCTCATTCTCAACTTTAAGATAAGTGGCAGCATTAGGATAAGAGTCAAGACTTTTATGAATAAAGAGAGTTCTTTTTAAGGCTTGTTTAGTAATGAAATAACTCTCCTTGGTCACAATTGTCTTAGTGGAATCCCCTTTATCCACACTCTTCCCTAAGAGATTTTCTTTCTTTTCTTTATTTCTTTTTCTTTTCATTTGTTTTTTATCCTCAAACACTTGGGGTGGTGTTAAAGGATTAAAAACAATTTCTTTATTTTTATGAGTGAAGGATATTTTGTTAGTAAGGCCATCATGTGTAGTATGTTTTTCAAATTGCCATGGCCTACCAAGAAAAATATGACAAGCTTCCATAGGGATCACATCACATAAAACTTTGTCTTTATAATCCCATATAGAAAACTTGACCTTCACTTGTTGATTTACCTCTAATTCCTCACCTTCATTGAGCCAATGAAGTTTATAAGGTTGAGGATGAGGAATGGTGGTAAGGGCTAACTTGTTAACCAACCTTGTGCTACAACAATTAGAACAAGAACCATTATCAACAATGAGAGAACAAGATCTTTTAGAAACTAGACATCTTGTGTGAAAGATGTTCTCTCTTTATGATAGTGATGTGGGACAAGGTTGGCTTCCAAGAAACCTTTTAATCATGAGAAGATCACCATCAACAGGATATAGCTTTTCAATTTGATGATCTTCCTTCCTAGTCTCACTATCACTTGAAGTGGTAGAGCTAGATTCATCAAGACTACTATAAATGTCTTGTCCTCTCAAAATCATGACCTTTTTAGTTGGACATTGAGAAGCTATATGGCCTCTCCCAAGACATTTAAAGCATTTGATGTCACTAGTTTTACTACTTGAAGTGACAACATTTTTATTTTTTTTTCTTTTTCTATTTCTTTTTCTTGACCCTTACTAGAGTTTTTAAAAGAGTCATATTGACCCTCCCTCTTGTAGTCTTTCTTGATATAAGAGTTAGCTTGAGTTTTTCCTTTAAAAGAATCTTTCCTCAAATTTTGTTGTTCCACCCTTATACAAAGTTGGACCAAATCATCAAGGTCCCTATAAGGGAGTAACTCAACCCTATCTCTTATATCAAAATTTTGACCACTTAAAAACCTAGCAATGGTCAATCTTTCCTCTTCCCTTATTTCAGCCCTCATGAGATACAACTCCATCTTTTGTTTATACTCCTCCACACTCATGTTCTTTTGTTGGAGTCTTTGGAGCTTATCCATAAGCTCCCTACTATAATAAGAAGGTATGTGCCTTCTTCTCATAGTACTCCTCAATTCATTCCAATAAGTAATAGGAGGGTCATTGTGAAGTCTTCTCTCTCTTTCCAAGGATGTCCACCAATACATAGCTTATCCTTGGAAAGCTAAGATGGCTAAGGGAACTTTTCTTTCTTCACCTACTTGGTGACAAGTGAAGATTTGCTCCACTTTCATCTCCCAATCCAAGTAGGCATCTACATCCTCTTTACCATGAAAGTAAGGGAGATCAACCTTTGATTCCCTCATGTCGCCACCGGCCCGAAACGGGCTTTCGGCATTCGCGAAGGATGGTTGGACTCTTTTATTTGTTTAAAAATATGGATTGCTAGAATGACTTATTCTCAAACTGAGACCTTGTCAAACGAGCAATTTTATTAAAAGGCTCACCAATCCATGTTAATCCCAAGCGGGACCCTCCATGGATTAGCGGTTTTCATAAAAAGGAAGGGTTCATGGAGTCGCCACCAATGTTTTACTCAAAACATTGGAAAAAGAAGTTTAAGGCAATCGATTCAAAAATCGACTTCGGCCATGACAACCAGAGTCGGGTAAGGGAGTCGGTTACGCGTGGGGAAGGGGTTAGCACCCCACAGCGCCCCTTTCGGGTTCCCTATGACAGATTATTTCTAAAAATAATAGTGCGAAATTACTAAATTACCCCTATTTATTCTAAACAATTATAACTTAACTATCTACATGATGACAGTTAAATATACACACAGAAAGCAGTAAAAGGAAGGTCTTAAGAAGAAACCTTTGAAGCGTGCTTTTATATTCAAGTAAAACTGGGAAGCTTTTTGGCGTTCCCTCGCTCTACAAGCCCGCTCGCTCCCTCCTAGAAAATTTTAACTATGGAAATCCGGAGGATTTCCCTTCGACTCAGTTCGAGACTCAAGCAAAAAGCTCAGAACTCGAGAACTTTGTCGGATCAACTCTCCGAGTGATTTCTAGGCAGAGCACTGCTCAAAAAAACCCAGAATACTCAAGAAGAGGGTTAAAACTCAGTGTAAAAGTGTAGAATGACGTCCAATTGACGTCATATTTATAGGGATGAGGCGCAATACGGCCTCTGGGGGTCAATACGGTCCGTATTGAAGTTTTGAACTACAATACGGCCGTATTGAATTCAGTACGGCCGTATTGAAGTTCAAAAAACCTCAATACGGCCGTATTGAGTTCGGTGCAGCCGTATTGAAGTTCAGTGCAGCCGTATTGAGTTCAGTGCAGCCGTATTGAAGTTCAGAAACTTCAATACGGCCGTATTGAGTTCAGTGCGGCCGTATTGAAGTTCAAGAAACCTCAATACGGCCGTATTGAGTTCAGTGCGGCCGTATTGTAGTTCAAAATGTTCAATACGGCCGTACTGAACTTTTGGGAGGCCGTATTGGGCTTCATTCCCTCCACTTCCTTATTTTGAGCTATTACAAGACCTCTAGACCTACAGAGAATCCTCCTAGGGCCTTCCATGAGTCCTTCTGGCTGACTTTCCTTCAGTCCTCAAGAGTCTTCAAGCTTTATTTCTGACCCGGACAATTTTAGGGGTCTACAGCTGCCCCCCCTTTACTTAGTCGGACGGCCTTTTGGTGTACCGGCTGACAAGTAAAGGAGTTGACCCAATTGTCCGGGTGATGTGCCAACCTTCTGACTTGTAGCGTCTTCCGGTGGAAAATTGTTGAGTAGCCTCTCCAGGTTGTTGCATACCTCGTCGCTTCTGACAACCTCGGTAGCTAAGTTTACCCTCTCCAGGGTCAACTTCACTCGACGCCCGAGCCGGAAGTTGAACACCAACGTGCCTCTGACGACGCTGATGGTTGAGTACTGTCTCTCCAGACCTTGAGTACCGTCTCTCCAGACTCTGAGTACCGTCTCTCCAGACTCTGAGTACCGTCTCTCCAGACTCTGAGTACCGTCTCTCCAGACTTTGAGTACCTTCTCTCCAGACTTTGAGTATCGTCTCTCCAGACTTTGAGTACCGTCTCTCCAGACTTTGAGTACCGTCTCTCCAGACTCTGAGTACCGTCTCTCCAGACTCTGAGTACCGTCTCTCCAGACTCTGAGTACCGTCTCTCCAGACTCTGAGTACCGTCTCTCCAGACTTTGAGTACTGTCTCTCCAGACCTTGAGTACCGTCTCTCCAGACTCTGAGTACCGTCTCTCCAGACTCTGAGTACCGTCTCTCCAGACTCTGAGTACCGTCTCTCCAGACTTTGAGTACCTTCTCTCCAGACTTTGAGTATCGTCTCTCCAGACTTTGAGTACCGTCTCTCCAGACTTTGAGTACCGTCTCTCCAGACTCTGAGTACCGTCTCTCCAGACTCTGAGTACCGTCTCTCCAGACTCTGAGTACCGTCTCTCCAGACTCTGAGTACCGTCTCTCCAGACTTTGAGTACCGTCTCTCCAGACTCTGAGTACCGTCTCTCCAGACTCTGAGTACCGTCTCTCCAGACTCTGAGTACCGTCTCTCCAGACTCTGAGTACCGTCTCTCCAGACTCTGAGTACCGTCTCTCCAGACTCTGAGTACCGTCTCTCCAGACTCTGAGTACCGTCTCTCCAGACTCTGAGTACCGTCTCTCCAGACTCTGAGTACCGTCTCTCCAGACTTTGAGTACCGTCTCTCCAGACTTTGAGTACCGTCTCTCCAGACTTTGAGTACCGTCTCTCCAGACTCTGAGTACCGTCTCTCCAGACTCTGAGTACCGTCTCTCCAGACTCTGAGTACCGTCTCTCCAGACTTTGAGTACCGTCTCTCCAGACTTTGAGTACCGTCTCTCCAGACTTTGTGCATACCTCGGTGCTCTGGACATCTGGGTAGCTGAGTATTGCCTCTCCAGGCTTGTGCATACCTCGGTGCTCTGGACATCTGGGTAGCTAAGTATTGCCTCTTAGGCTTTGAGATGATTTTGTCTCCACAGTCCACTATGCTGCTTCGACGTTTTTTCTGATTTTGTGCCACTGAGGGCTGGATAACGCAGGGATCCGTCTAGGGGATGTGCAGTCATTCATAGGTTCTTGTGTCCCAACTTTCCTTTGCATAGTTGGTGCCCATTGAGGAATTTCTGTTTCCCTAGGGTGTAGACACGAAGATGCTCTTTCTGAGATGAGCGGTGCCTTATGATTGGCTGACGTCCTTTCGACGTTGGTGGAGTATCCCGGTTATCCTTATTCGGGTGACTCTTTTGGGTTTTCTTGGTTTTATTGCCTCTGCGTAGGCTGTTATCCGCTGAGGGATTCTGTCGTTAATTTTGTCTAGCCTCTTCTGTTAGGCATATTATCTTGATGTTCAATGATTGGCTGAAAAGCCAAATTCCGCTTGGGGAATTGTTATTGATATTTTTTATTTTTCTCCTTTTGTAGGGGTGCCTCTTGAGTAGGCGACTGGGGATTTGGGGATCTTATGTATCCCAGAGTATTATTTAGGAAGCCTCTGCAGGCTTAGCCTCACTCAGCACTTGAGTCAGAGAGCTATCTTCCACTGAGGAAGTTTCAAGTCCTTTGACTGAATATTTTGCTTGGATGATCGCGCTTCCATTGGGATTTTGACGATCTTTGCTTTGATAGCTCTCGCTGGGGATTTGTTCCATGAGCTTAAGCTGAGGTTTCTCTGGGGAGTATTATTTCTGCGAGCCTCTCCAGGCTCAGTTATTCTGTACAATTTGTTGAGTATTATTTCAGCGAGCCTCTCCAGGCTCAGTTATTCTGTGAGGGAGTATTGTTTCGGCAAGCCTCTCCAGGCTCAATTATTCTGAGAGAGTATTATTTCGGCAAGCCTCTCCAGGCTCAATTATTCTGTGGGAGTATTATTTCGGCGAGCCTCTCCAGGCTCAATTATTCTGTATGATGCGGAATCTTTGTCTTTTTTTGTCGAATTTTGACTTTTTCTGTATTTTTGCCTTTTTTGTCATTTTTTGGCTTTTTTTGTATTTGATTGCTTTTTCTGTCGATTTGCGGCTTTTTCTGTTGACCGCTGCCATACACAAGCAATTTTTCCTATTTTTCTATTTTATGCAATTGCCTCATGAAGAGGTCTTTGAAAATTTCTTTGTGGCTAATACGGCCATATCCATTTCAGTACGCCCGTATTGAGTTGAAAATTTGTTCATAACCCTATTTTTAGTACGGGTGTACTGAACATGATACGGGCGCATTTGTTTTTTCTGAAGTTTGATTTTTTTTTTTTTTTTTTTTAATAAACAGAGAATAAGTGATCTTCCAGCACACCTATCATCTGTATGCATGTATGCGGTATGATGCACCTAATTCTATTTGATTCATTTTTCAAAAGAATTAACCGATGCGTTTCTCTATTTGAATTTTGCCATTCCTCCAGACGGGCTGTGCGATGCCGATTTCTGTAGCCGAGGAATGATGCGTATTTGATTTTGGTGTCATCAACCAAATGATTTTCCTTTCCTTTAGAAGATGTGTCAACCCTCCTATTGACTACTATGTCTCCATGTTTCCACTAGATTATTCAAAAATCGTTTGGGACAAGAGAGAAAAGAAAAGAAATATATTTTTGTTCTGAAAGTTTGTGTTTTAGAGGGGATTATTTATTTTTTGAAAAATGGATTTTGTAAGAATGGCTTGGCCAATGGTAGGCTTAAGTGTTTAGGCTTGTTTGATTAAACACTTATGAAGTTAAGCACGTCTTGGTTATTAACGTTTGTGATTTGATAACTTGGATAGCTTTTCTTGAGCCCCTTTGTTGAATTCAGTTGGTGGTACCATCATGGATTTATTCTGTTTTTCGATTGCCCTAACTTTTGCCTAAAACACCCATTTGTGGAGTTTTAGCGGGCTTTTGTTTTTGTTCATTATTTTGTAACCCTAATTTTTGCCTAGGTCACCCTTTTGTGGGATTCCTAGCGGGTCTTTTGCTCTTATTTTTGCGCAGTCCCCTTTTTGGGTTTCCTGCCGAGCTTTTTGTTTTTTAGGATTTTTGTCCTGAATGGATTTCTTTTTATCCATGACGACACTTATTGAGGCCAAGGAAAGGTGCTCCAAGTTGTCACGCACTTCCACATAAAAAAAAAATGCGGGTTTATTTTTATTAAGACGATTTTAACCTCATTTATGTTTATTCAAACAGGGTTAAATAATGCGGTCTATAATTTTATTGTAAGCAAGAAAAGAAGCAATAAGAAATAATGAAGAATGATTTTATTATAATCATAGTGGAAACATGTGCCCTATCGAGGCTCGGGGGTCGGGCTGTCCCCGAGGAGTAATCTCTAATAGTCATCAGGTTTACACATCCCTATCGGAAGGAGGAGAGCACTTGATGACGACGACCGGCCTTGATGCTTGTGAACCGGCCTTCCTAAAGATCTGGCTTAAAGAACGTCGAGAAGGATCTTGATTCCTCTTCGTTCTTTGATCTTTAACAGGGTTGTATCCTAACCCTTGTTTCCCCGGATTATCCTTGATGATGGGTAGCTCCGGAATTCCTTGGGAGTCCTTGCCAAGTCCTTGTCCCGGTAAGTATCCATTCTTGGTGAGCATATGGGCTACCTTCTTCATTTCTCGGGGAAATGTCTCAACATTGGCGATCTCCAATGCTTGGAAGGCGGTTTCTAAAGCTTCCTCTGCTGCATCCACATAAGGTATGTTGGATGGCTTGCTGATGAGTATGTCATCTTCAGCTTGTACAGTCACCAGTTTGTCACCCACTATGAACTTGACTTTCTGGTGGAGCGTAGAGGGTACAGCTTTCGCATCATGAATCCAAGGTCGGCCAAGGAGACAGCTGTATGCCGGAGTAATGTCCATCACTTGAAATTCGACGTTGAAGATAGTGGGTCCAATTTGGATTGGAAGATTGACTTCTCCCACCACTTCTCTTTTAGAACCGTCGAAAGCTCGAACGATCATGTTGCTCGGGCGCATTTGGATTCCCTTGATTGCCACTTGCTCGAGCGTTCTTTTTGGCATCACATTCAAGGAAGATCCATTGTCTACCAAGACTTTAGCGATGTGATACTCCTTGCACTTTACAGAGATGTGCAAGGGCTTGTTGTGGTTCGGTCCCTCAGCGGGGATTTCTTCATCGGTGAAAGTGAGGTGATCATTAGCCGTGATGTGACTAACAATCCCCTCAAACTTGTCTTGGGAGATAGTGTGCGACACGTATGCCTCGTTCAAGACTTTCAACAGAGCTTGTCGATGCGGTTCGGAGCATAGGATCAACGACAACAGAGTAATCTTTGCTGGCGTCTTATGAAGTTGATCCACGATGGAGTACTCGCTCTGTCGGATATATTTTAACAGCTTATCTGTCTCCTCCTCGGATTCTTTGTTTTCCTCGGTTTTCTCTTCTTTTTCTTTCCTTTTATTCTTGGGAGCTTCATCATGAAGATCTTCGGGAGTGTAGATCCTGCCACTCCTAGTTATGCCCCCAAGTCCAGCGATGTTAGAGATATCGCTGTCGACAGAAGAATGGATGTCGTATATCCATGGCACAGCCTTATTTGATTTGTAGGGAAAAGGTCTTGGAGTAGTGATCCTTAACGGTGTTGGACCTTCCCCTTTGTTCGTCTTGATTACCAACAACGGAGTTGACGTGTGTTCGCTTGGCACGGTTGTTGGCTTACACTTGATAACGAACGGCGTGCGATCCATTCTTTGAACATACGCATCGATTAATTCTTTCTTTTTATTAATGTTTATTAATGATTTACTAGGAGGGATGTATGAAATGTAAACCTAGATCCCTCCATGATCTTTGATAAGAATGCATGATATGAGATGATGACGTTGAATGTGCATGCATTGTGTTTATTCAACTAAGCATTATCATGTTTTTAGGATGTCCCTAAGATGATGCATGATATTGCTTGGTTTGGATAAATAATATTTTTCTTTATTTTTCTTTTGGGTATTTTTTGTATTTTTTGGGTGAAAAGGGAAACTACCTATATGAATGTGATGAAGGTAGATGTTAACACCGTATAATGGAAGATTCTTATTCCTATTTATTCTTATTTTTTAAAAGAATAGGAATGTTGTATGTTTAAAGAAATGCAATGTATGCTCAAACAATTTCACATAATCAATGCACAAACAATTCACTCATCCACGAACAGTCACGAGCGAATCACGAGGTAGGGGTATCCTGCAGAAAAGTGCATATTTCAAGGAGGTTCTAACTGTTCTCACCGGTCTAAGGCCCCCAAGGTGCCCCCATTATAGGGACCCAATTCCTCTCGTCGTAAGCCGATGGAAAGCTCCAACGCACTGTCGGACTCGAGTTCATGGTTATCACCTTGAGTGATGCTTTCCGACAACGGTCTACGGACACCTATAGACCCATTCGACAACCGGCCGTACTAACATCCACTCCCTATGGCTTACCACTCATGCCCCCGGGTATAGAGGGAACTGTTGTGTGCAAAGGTTCGTGTACAGTTTGTATTCCAAACAATTGCGGAAATTTAAACATACAACAATTATTAAAGCCATATAAATAAAGCATGTTATCATACACGCGAGGGGTAATGAAGTAATTTTAACTATTATTTGTTAAAAATAATCTGTCACTAAATGGGACTGACTCTCGAGGCTTCCCCAGCGGAGTCGCCATCTGTCGCCACCGGCCCGAAACGGGCTTTCGGCATTCGCGAAGGATGGTTGGACTCTTTTATTTGTTTAAAAATATGGATTGCTAGAATGACTTATTCTCAAGCTGAGACCTTGTCAAACGAGCAATTTTATTAAAAGGCTCACCAATCCATGTTAATCCCAAGCGGGACCCTCCATGGATTAGCGGTTTTCATAAAAAGGAAGGGTTCATGGAGTCGCCACCAATGTTTTACTCAAAACATTGGAAAAAGAAGTTTAAGGCAATCGATTCAAAAATCGACTTCGGCCATGACAACCAGAGTCGGGTAAGGGAGTCGGTTACGCGTGGGGAAGGTGTTAGCACCCCACAGCGCCCCTTTCGGGTTCCCTATGACAGATTATTTCTAAAAATAATAGTGCGAAATTACTAAATTACCCCTATTTATTCTAAACAATTATAACTTAACTATCTACATGATGACAGTTAAATATACACACAGAAAGCAGTAAAAGGAAGGTCTTAAGAAGAAACCTTTGAAGCGTGCTTTTATATTCAAGTAAAACTGGGAAGCTTTTTGGCGTTCCCTCGCTCTACAAGCCCGCTCGCTCCCTCCTAGAAAATTTTAACTATGGAAATCCGGAGGATTTCCCTTCGACTCAGTTCGAGACTCAAGCAAAAAGCTCAGAACTCGAGAACTTTGTCGGATCAACTCTCCGAGTGATTTCTAGGCAGAGCACTGCTCAAAAAAACCCAGAATACTCAAGAAGAGGGTTAAAACTCAGTGTAAAAGTGTAGAATGACGTCCAATTGACGTCATATTTATAGGGATGAGGCGCAATACGGCCTCTGGGGGTCAATACGGTCCGTATTGAAGTTTTGAACTACAATACGGCCGTATTGAATTCAGTACGGCCGTATTGAAGTTCAAAAAACCTCAATACGGCCGTATTGAGTTCGGTGCAGCCGTATTGAAGTTCAGTGCAGCCGTATTGAGTTCAGTGCAGCCGTATTGAAGTTCAGAAACTTCAATACGGCCGTATTGAGTTCAGTGCGGCCGTATTGAAGTTCAAGAAACCTCAATACGGCCGTATTGAGTTCAGTGCGGCCGTATTGTAGTTCAAAATGTTCAATACGGCCGTACTGAACTTTTGGGAGGCCGTATTGGGCTTCATTCCCTCCACTTTCTTATTTTGAGCTATTACAAGACCTCTAGACCTACAGAGAATCCTCCTAGGGCCTTCCATGAGTCCTTCTGGCTGACTTTCCTTCAGTCCTCAAGAGTCTTCAAGCTTTATTTCCGACCCGGACAATTTTAGGGGTCTACACCTCACTTTGGGTTCCTTAATGACTCTCCTAGGTTTAGGTTGGTAGTATGCATCCATATTCAAACTACCATCATTTTCTTGGCTTTGAGAGTCATTGGAACTCTTGGTTGAGCTCCTTGAAGAACTTTTTTGACTTTTATTTTTATTGATTTTTTTTCAAAAGTTTTTCTTCTTTTTGCTTAATCTTTTGTATCTCTTCCTCTAAAGCAATAAGTTGTACTTCTCTTTTAATCTTTTCTTTTTCTTTTTGAAGTACCTCTTCTTGCTTCCAAAGTTTTAGTGCTTCAACCTCCTTGACAATTCTTCTAAAACTTTTAGGAGTTTCAAAGTCACTACTACTTTGAGAATGATGACTCATGATTAAGCAATAAGAATTTTATATGCTATGCAAAAGATAGAAAATGTTTTTTGTATTTTCTAGGAATGAAAATAACACTTGGAAGTCTAAGTGTACAAGTTGCACTATCAAGGGAGGTGAGCTACAAAGAGCCACTTAATAACCAAGCCTTTTTAAGTGGAAATCACTAAACTCCTTTGTGGTACTTCCAATTCCCCAAAACTTTTCACAAAATTTTTTGTATGTTTTTCACAATTTGTTTGTTTTTGAGACTAAACTATGTTGAGCTTAGGAGAGCTTGAATCGTAAAGGAGTTTTGATGATCACAACAAGTATACAACAACAACTTGGAGCACAAAAACAAAGTTAAAGAAGAGTCAAGAAAATGCTATGAAATGAAGCTATGTAATAGAGCTTAGGAAATAAATTGTTTTGAATGTGTTTTTATATTTTGTGTGCTTTGTATGCTTTGTGCATAAGCAAATCTATATCTAAACTAAGTAGAGAGTATATGATGATGAATTAAAAAGATTGGAAACTTATTTTGAGGTATAAAATGAAGTTTTAAAAACTAACTCAAAATAATCGATTATCATTAAATATAATCGATTATTCCAGCTAATAGGCTAAGTGGAATGCCTTGCTGTAATAATCGATTATTTTCCAAAATAATCGATTATCCCAGGAACAACTCTCTGGAATAATCGATTATCTAGCTAAATAATTGATTATATTGTTCTTGGTTGATTTCCAGAAAATCTGAAGAACAAAATAATCGATTATTCTTTAAAATAATCGATTATCTGTGTCTGAAACTTTTATAAATAGTTTGAACTTTGAGAAACTTCAGACAAGGAGTTAGAACTGATAATCAATTTGTGAAAAATGTTTTTGTGAGTCTTTGTGACATCTTGGAGAGTTTTCTTTGTGAAATCCAAGAGTGAAAACGTTTGTGAAAAGCTTTGTTAGAAGATCATCATCATCATATTCTTGAAAGGGGAAGATAAAGATTTGTTCAAGAATTCCAGGTGAATTCGTTCCTTTTATTCTTTGTGAATCTTTGTGGAAAATATTGAGAAGGGTTTCTCAAGTGGTAAGGTTTCTTGTAGTGGGTTCTACAAGGGGTGCTTTCTTGGGGTCAAGAAAGTGGTTATCTTTAGTATTGAAGTATATGCATGTGTGTGTGCTTGTAAACCTTCTTGCTTAAAGATAGTGGAACAAATCTTAATCAGGTGTTGATTAAGGACTGGATGTAGGTCACATGTGGAGTGGCTGAACCAGTATAAAAGACTTGTGCAATATTCTTCTACCTTATCTTTTACATTGTGTAATTTCTTGGTTGAACTTTAAAGAAGATAAAACTTGATTAACAAGTGTATGTGAATCTTGATGGTTTAAATATCAAGTGAGCATATTGCATTCATATTTTCTTAACAAGTCTTTAGAAAAGCTTCATTTGGAAATTCTGTCATAGAAAAGTTTTGATTGAAATTAAGATCCAAAATACTCTGATAAATTTTTAAAGGGTCATTGAATCCAATTCACCCCCCCTCTTGGATTGTGTCATTCTTTACTAACAATTGGTATCTAGAGCAAGGTTCTTGAGAGTTATTCAAGATTTCAAAAATGGCCAACAACAACTTACCCTATGGTGAGGGTATGTCTATTCATAGACCTCCTGTTTTCAATGGTGAAAACTATGTCTATTGGAAAATTAGGATGAGAATTTTCATTGAAGCTATTGATATTGTTGTATGGGATGCTATTGAAAATGGACCCTATATTCCTATGAAAAAATATGATGATGGTGAGCTTAAGGAAAAACATTGGAGTGAGTGGAGTGATGAGGAAAAGAAAAGAGCCCAACATGATAAGAGAGCCAAAATCATTATAACATATGCATTGTCTATTGATGAATTTTTTAGAATTTCATAATGCATATCTGCTAAAGAAATGTGGGATACTTTGCAAGTCACTCATGAAGGAACAAGTGATGTAAAGAGATCAAGAAAGCATACTCTCATAAGAGAATATGAGCTATTTAGAATGCAAAATGGTGAATCTATTTTTGATTTTCAAAAGAGATTTACACACTTGATAAATCACCTTGTTGACCTTGGCAGGAAATTTGAGAAGGAAGAGCTGAATTTAAAAGTGCTGCAATGCTTGGACAGATCATGGCAAGCAAAGGTGACAGCCATTGAAGAATCAAAGGATTTGACCTCCTTGAAATTAGCTACTCTCTTTGGGAAGCTGAGAGAGCATGAGCAAAAGTTGCACATATTTGATGAACATGAGCAGCAAGATAAGAAAGGCAAAGGAGTGTCATTGAAAGCCTTGAAATATGCCAAAGGTAAAGAGGTGTGGGAAGAAACAAGCTCCGATGATTCCGAAACCGAGAACTTCAATCTGCTGGTGAAGAAGTTCAGAAAGTTCATGAGAAGAAAGAAGAATTCCCCCTACAAATTCAATAAAAAGACAAACAAGAAAGAGGAAGCAAGCACATCCTCCTTCAATTGCTTTGAATGTGGAAAACCGGGACACATGAAAGCTGAGTGTCCAAATCTCTTGAAGAAGCAACAAGAGGAGAAGAAATTTAAGAAAAATGGAAAAGGGAAGAGAGCCTACATTGCTTGGGAAGATAATGACTCGAGCACATCAAGTGATGAATCTGAATGTGAGGAGAACAACTTGTGCTTGATGGCTGGAACTGACCAAGACACAATTGTAAGTGACTCTGACCTTGAATCAAATCCGGATTATGATCAGCTCCAAGAAGCTTTTATACAAATTCATGAAGAAGCTGTCAAATTAGGTGCCTTAAATTCAAAGTTGAAAAACAAGCTGAAATGGTATGAAAATGCTTTAATTGAAGCTGAACAAGAGCTTGAAGATTTGAAGCATTAGCATGAAAATCTTCAAACTATGTTTAACTTTAGTGAAGCTCACTCCTCAAAAGATGTTTGTGAACATTGCAAAGTTTTTGAAAAAGAAAATGCTGATTTAAAATCTACACTTGCAAGGTTCACTAATGGAAATGAAAACTTGAACATTCTTTTGGGAAAACAAAGAAACACTTTTGATAGTAGTGGACTTGGTTTTAACCAAAGTATGAGCATGCCATTTAAGTCAAAGAAAGAAGCTTTTGTGAATAATCAAAATTTTAGAAAATTTAAAAGCAACTTTTCTAGACAAACAACTTGTTTTTATTGCTGCAAAAGAGGCCATACAATTAGGAACTGCTATTCTAGGAAATATGGAGTTCCAAATGGAGAAATGATTAGGATTGAGAAGAGTCAAAGGCTGAGAACTAACCTACAAGGACCCTCCACATGGGTACCTAAATTTTTCCTCTGAATTTTTGTTGTAGGAATGCTTGAGGGCCAAAAATCTACTTTGGTATCTTGATAGTGGCTGCTCAAGGCATATGACTGGGGATCCTTCAAAATTCACAAATCTGAAATTGAAGAATGAAGGGTATGTTACCTATGGTGACAATAATAAGGGGAAAATTCTTTGCCATGGCAATGTTGGTAATCCCTCCTCTCAAACATTGATTGAAAATGTTTTGCTTGTTGATGGGTTGAAACATAATTTGCTGAGTATTAGTCAATTGAGTGATAAAGGCTTTAAAATTGAATTTGATGATACATGTTGCTTGATATGTGATAAAAAGAGTAAAGAAATCAGATTCATTGGTAAAAGAATTGACAATATATACATGCTTGACTTAGAACACTCTATAACAATGTCAAACACTAAGTGTCTAATAACTCAAGAAGAAAACATATGGCTTTGGCATAGGAGAGCTGCACATATTCATATGGATCATTTGAATAAGCTGTGTAGGAAAGAATTAGTGGTTGGTCTACCTAAACTCAAGTTTGGTAAGGACAAACTATGTGATGCTTGTCAAAAGGGCAAGCAAGTGAAGGCTAGCTTTAAAAGAAAAAATCAGATTTCCACATCTAGACCTTTGCAATTAACTCACATTGATTTGTTTGGTCCTTCAAGAACCATGAGCTTAGGCGGAAACTACTATGGCTTAGTAATTGTTGATGACTATTCTAGATACACATGGGTTATGTTTCTTGCAAATAAAAATGATGCTTTTAATGCCTTTAGAAAATTTGCCAAACTTGTTCAAAATGAGAAGTGCTCAAACATCACCTCTATAAGAAGTGACCATGGAGGTGAGTTTCAAAACTTGATGTTTCAGAAATTCTGTGAGAAACATGGTATAAACCATAATTTCTTAGCACCTAAGACACCTCAACAAAATGGGGTTGTTGAGAGAAAGAATGGGTCCTTAGAAGAACTTGCTAGAACAATGTTGAATGAAACAAACTTGCCAAAATATTTTTGGGCTGATGCTATTAACACTGCTTGTCATGTGTTAAATAAAGTTCTGATTCGGCCTATATTAAATAAAACACCCTATGAAATTTACAAAGGTAAGAAGCCTAACATTTCATATTTTAGAGTGTTTGGGTGTAAGTGCTATGTGCTGAACAATGGGAAAGAGCAACTTGGCAAGTTTGATGCAAAGGCTGATGAAGCAATATTTCTAGGATACTCTACAAATAGTAAGGCTTATAGAATTTATAATAAGAGAACTCTAGTTGTAGAAGAATCTGTCCATGTGGTATTTGATGAGTCAAATAAGCAAGAGACTAGGCAAACTGAAATTGAAGATTTAAATGAGTTGCTTGATCAATCCCTATTGGAGAATGAACCTAATGAAGTGCCTAAGGAGAGTGAATCACATGAGAAAGCAAAGGAAACAAGTGAACAACTGCCTAAGGAATGGAAAACCACTAGAGACTTATCAATGGACAACATAATTGGAAGCATTGGTAAGGGTGTCTCAACTAGGAGTGCTATTAAAAATATTTGTAACACTATGGCATTTGTGTCACAAGTTGAACCTAAGAACATTGATGAAGCACTTAAAGATGAGCATTGGTTAATGGCCATGCAAGAGGAACTAAATCAGTTTGAAAGAAATGAAGTGTGGGATTTAGTGCCATTACCAAAAGATTATCCAATTATTGGAACCAAATGGGTTTTCAGAAATAAGCTTGATGAATCTGGAATAATTCTAAGAAATAAGGCAAGACTAGTGGCTAAGGGGTATAATCAAGAAGAGGGAATTGACTATGATGAGACTTTTGCCCCTGTAGCAAGGATAGAAGCCATTAGATTACTTCTTGCTTATTCCTCTATAAAGAATTTCAAGCTTTATCAAATGGATGTGAAAAGTGCTTTCCTCAATGGGTTTATACAAGAGGAAGTGTATGTGGAACAGCCACCTGGTTTTGTGGACTACAAGAATCCTAATCATGTGTACAAGCTCAAAAAGGCACTCTATGGCTTGAAGCAAGCTCCTGGATCATGGTATGATAGGCTGAGCAAATTTCTAATTGAGAATGATTATGAAAGAGGAAAGGTGGATAATACATTGTTTGTCAAGAAGTTTGAAAATTATACAATGTATGTACAAATATATGTGGATGACATTGTGTTTGGATCTACAAATATCTCTCTATGTAAAGAATTTTCTAAAACCATGCAAGGAGAATTTGAAATGTCAATGATGGGAGAGCTTACATTCTTTTTAGGATTGCAAATTAAACAAATGCATGATGGAATATTCATAAGTCAAAGCAAGTATTACAATGAACTTCTGAAAAAGTTTGGTATGGAAGGGTGTAAGGAGGCTACCACACCAATATCAAACAATTGCAATCTTGACTTAGATGAGAAAGGAATTGCTGTTGATAGTCCAAAGTATAGAGGCATTATAGGATCACTCTTGTACTTGACAGCAAGTAGGCCTGACATAATGTTTGTTGTGTGCCTATGTGCAAGATTCCAAGCTAATCCTAAAGAATCTCATATGAAGAGTGTGAAGAGAATTCTTAAGTATTTGAAAGGTACAACAAATGTGGGGTTGTGGAATCCAAAGGGAGTCTCACTAAGTCTGATAGGTTACTCAGATTCAGACTATGCTGGGTGTAGACTAGATAGAAAGAGCACAAGTGGAACTTGTCACTTGCTAGGTAGTGCACTTGTTTCATGGCATAGCAAAAAGAAAGCTTGTGTTGCTTTGAGTACAGCTGAGGCTGAATATATAGTTGCTGGAAGTTGTTGTGCTCAAATTCTTTGGATGAAACAACAACTAAGAGATTATGGAGTTGAGTTGAACAAAATTCCTTTGTGGTGTGACAATACTAGTGCAATAAATTTGACCAAGAATCCAGAGTTGCACTCTAGAACAAAACATATTGAAATAAGACACCACTTTTTGAGAGATCATGTTCAAAGGAATGATTGTGTTGTAGAGTTTATGGAAACAAGCAAGCAATTAGCTGATATTTTTACAAAACCTCTACCAAGAGAAAGATTCAACCATTTGAGAATTGAATTGGGAATAATCAATGAATCATGTTTGAATTGATTATGCTTTGAGAGTGGAAATTAGAGATGGTTGGAAGAAAGTATCAGTGACAAATAAGACTTGGTAAAATTTGACAAATGTTAAAATTTCTGAGAAGCAAAACTTCTCTGGAATAATCGATTATCTAAAGATATAATCGATTATCTTAAGTAATTCGTGGAAATAATCGATTATCTTGAGTAATAATCGATTATCTGGAACATGAAGAATTCCAAAAGTCTCTGAAATAATCGATTATTTGGGCAATAATCGATTATCTGGTAAGAAGGAACTCAAGAGTCACTGTAATAATCGATTATCTTGGGTAATAATCGATTATCTGGAAGCTGGAATCTGAGAAGTCACTGGAATAATCGATTATTCTGTAAATAATCGATTATCTGGGTTGTGTTAGGAGAAACTACCCTCTGTAATAATCGATTATCCTTAAAATAATCGATTATCCTTAAAATAATCGATTATCCATATCAGATTGTGTTTTTAAGTGTTTTTACTGATGCAAATAATCGATTATTTGCATAAATAATCGATTATCTGGGCGGTGTGTTTTAAAATTTCCTGAAACAGTTATCTCCGCGCCAACTTTTAAAACCACCCATTACCCTTATACCCAGAATGTGTTAGGGCATAAAACACTTCTCTCAACTGATCTTCTCTCATTCTCTCATTTTCTCTCAACCCTCAAAACCCTAACCCTCTCAAATCCTCTCAAAATCTCTCTTCTTCTTCATTTTCTTCAAGACCCATCCATGGCATCTTCATCCAAAAGGCCAAAGAAGCTTGAAGTGAGGGGGAGCAAACGTCCTCTACCCTCTGGGCAACTTATTTCTAAATGGTTCCCTGATGAGAAGACTCAAGAGTACTATTTTGAGTGGTATGCTGGCCGGAGAATCATTCCTCCGAAGACCCTAAAGCTTGATTGGTTCAAGAACGAAGGTTTTAGTTTTCCAACCCTTTTGGAGCATCAAGGGCTGAAGAAATTTTTAGAGCTGGATGGTCCCTATTATCCTGAGTTGATTAGGCTTTTCCTCTGTTTTGCCACTAGCAACGATGGCATTATGCAATCGGTGGTAAAAGGGAAAATGATTCGGCTGGACGGACTGACATTGGCGGCTGCTGCGGGTCTGAGCGGTACTGGAGCAGAGAAACCCCAACCCTTTAACTTTGGGGATTTTGAAGAACTGACCACATTCCGGGATTGTCAAAGGAACCCGGTGAACACCAATTATGAGAAATTCTTGGCGGGAGGTATGAAAAAGAACTCTCGTTTAATTTCTTTTATTATTGCTTGGATGTTGAAACCCAGTTTGCACAACCATGCTCAAATGTCAAGAGATGACATTTTGTTGATGCATGTGATTAAGAAGAAAATTAAGATCGATTGGGTATCGGTTGTGAATGATTGTATATGGAAAGCAAGGAGAAAGGAAGATGGTCTGATTCCATATGCTCTTTTGCTATCTAAAATTTTTGAGAATGCTGGAGTAGATTTGACAGGTGAAAGAAAAATTGTGTTGCATGCTTCGAATAAAATAGAGAAGTCTTCTTTGCATCACATGGGGATGATCAAGCAAGAAGACAAGTGGGTGTTTAAAGGCGATGTACTCCCTACACCGGAGCCGGCAACAGATGAAGACGGTGTTCCGTCCCATGATGAGGATCAGCCACCACAGGTGGAAGCTGAGCCTGGAAGGGAGTCTGAACCGGAAATGAAGTTGTTCTCACCGTTTGAGCAAATAATGATCAACAAGATGGATGCAGTGATGGAAATGTCGAGAAGACATGAGTCCTTATTTTCTGGTATTCTTGACAGATTTGATGATTTGGATTGTGAAGTGAGGCTGATCAAGACCCAACTTGGGATACCGGAGGATGAGGATTGATCCGTGTTCTGTTTCTTTGATTAGTTTTAATTAGGATTGTAAATTCTGTTCTTGAACAATTAATTTCAATTTGGTTGTAAGTTTTTTTTAATTCTGGTTCTGAACAATTTACATTCTGATGAAATTTGGACTTTATTTTGCTGATTTGTTGGTCTGAATGTGGTATCATGTTATGGTTTGCTTGACTGATGCAAAAGTGCTCTGTTTTGTGAGCATATGAGTTGCTATTTTGGTTTTGATTGGAATACTCTATTTTTAATATTGTGGACATGTTTTTCTTGACTTGATTTGGTATGAACTGTGGCTAAATGGTGCACATATGATTAATTTAGTTTGCTGAATCAAAGTTTTATTTTGGTTATTGCTGGACATACTCTATACATGGCTTATATTTGAAAAACTTGGCTTACTTTATTTTTGATAATGCCAAAGGGGGAGAAATGGTATGGTGTGTGTATAGTTGTTTTTGCAGGTATTGTGCTTGTGTGTGTGTATTGTGCAGGTTGGAATGAATTGAAGGCACAATGGCTGAAAATTTTTGAAGCACAATAGCATTGGGTTGATACAATATGAATCATGGGTTGTCATCATCAAAAAGGGGGAGATTGTTGAGCTTAGGAGAGCTTGAATCGTAAAGGAGTTTTGATGATCACAACAAGTATACAACAACAACTTGGAGCACAAAAACAAAGTTAAAGAATAGTCAAGAAAATGCTATGAAATGAAGCTATGTAATAGAGCTTAGGAAATAAATTGTTTTGAATGTGTTTTTATATTTTGTGTGCTTTGTATGCTTTGTGCATAAGCAAATCTATATCTAAACTAAGTAGAGAGTATATGATGATGAATTAAAAAGATTGGAAACTTATTTTGAGGTATAAAATGAAGTTTTAAAAACTAACTCAAAATAATCGATTATCATTAAATATAATCGATTATTCCAGCTAATAGGCTAAGTGGAATGCCTTGCTGTAATAATCGATTATTTTCCAAAATAATCGATTATCCCAGGAACAACTCTCTGGAATAATCGATTATCTAGCTAAATAATTGATTATATTGTTCTTGGTTGATTTCCAGAAAATCTGAAGAACAAAATAATCGATTATTCTTTAAAATAATCGATTATCTGTGTCTGAAACTTTTATAAATAGTTTGAACTTTGAGAAACTTCAGACAAGGAGTTAGAACTGATAATCAATTTGTGAAAAATGTTTTTGTGAGTCTTTGTGACATCTTGGAGAGTTTTCTTTGTGAAATCCAAGAGTGAAAACGTTTGTGAAAAGCTTTGTTAGAAGATCATCATCATCATATTCTTGAAAGGGGAAGATAAAGATTTGTTCAAGAATTCCAGGTGAATTCGTTCCTTTTATTCTTTGTGAATCTTTGTGGAAAATATTGAGAAGGGTTTCTCAAGTGGTAAGGTTTCTTGTAGTGGGTTCTACAAGGGGTGCTTTCTTGGGGTCAAGAAAGTGGTTATCTTTAGTATTGAAGTATATGCATGTGTGTGTGCTTGTAAACCTTCTTGCTTAAAGATAGTGGAACAAATCTTAATCAGGTGTTGATTAAGGACTGGATGTAGGTCACATGTGGAGTGGCTGAACCAGTATAAAAGACTTGTGCAATATTCTTCTACCTTATCTTTTACATTGTGTAATTTCTTGGTTGAACTTTAAAGAAGATAAAACTTGATTAACAAGTGTATGTGAATCTTGATGGTTTAAATCTGTAATTGAACATTATTTTTGAACCTCATTATGTTGTAATCAAGTGAGCATATTGCATTCATATTTTCTTAACAAGTCTTTAGAAGAGCTTCATTTGGAAATTCTGTTATAGAAAAGTTTTGATTGAAATTAAGATCCAAAATACTCTGATAAATTTTTAAAGGGTCATTGAATCCAATTCACCCCCCCTCTTGGATTGTGTCATTCTTTACTAACAAACTAAACGTGAGCAAATAAAACTACACAAGTCTAGACGAATCAGGGCAGCAAAGTAAACACAAATATGGACAAGAAACTTAAAAGAAAACAAGATTAAGTAGCTAGTCGTATAACCCTAAGTGGAAGCTTGAAACATATGAAATTTCCAAGCCACTTCCACTAGTACTACACGTGAGAAGGCTATCAAGGAGTTAGATATACCTGACCAGCTTCTTAATACTCCCTCCAAGCTTTACAAATTGGTTTAAAATACAAGAGATTTTGCAAAAATTTAAACTAGCCTAGAAAGCAATAAATGGCGGCTTTAGTGACCAAGCTAGTGACGGATTTGTTGTCCAATTTTCTAACACTTGTTTAAGTGTTTTAATCCGTCACCAACTCTCCAATAAAGAAGCTCCTGGACCTGCACAATAAACACACAAAAGAGGTTAATGGAGGCTCCTCACAAGGTGAAAGGAATGGTCACTCAAGTGAAGGAAATTTAGGAAAAGCTAGGTCACTAAATTAGGTCAAAATTTTGTAGTCTTAGTGTCCAAACTTTTCCTACTCTTTGTTGAGCAATGCTTGATCCTTAAGCAAAGATTTGAGGCCACTTCCAGCACAGGGAATTTAATGAAAGAAAACAAGACAACAATAAAAGCACAATTTGAAAAGCTTATACCAAAAATGAAGAGTAATATGTATATATGACAAGACTCAAAGAAATTCAAAATAAGCACAAGCTAATAGGTCCTAAACATGTTGATTGTGGAAGAAAATTCAAAAACAATCAACCAATGGATCTATGGAACAAAATGTGATTCAAAACATATAAATCCGTAAAGAAACTCAATCAAGACAATTAGAACACAAAGAACACACTAGAACACAAGAAGAAACGGACTCAAAAATTGAAACAACTTATCTCCTTGAAGACCTTGCTCTTGATACCAAAAATGATAGAGAAGGTGAGGAGGAGTGATAGTTGACTTCTCCTTAGCTACTCCTTAAACTCGGATCTTCTTCAAAGGAGATTGAACACGAAATGATGAACCAAAGAAGGAGGAAGTATCACGGATGGAAGAGGCTTAAGCCTTGGATGGAAGCATCCAAGCTTAAGGTGCAAGGGAAAACTCACTTCAAAGAGGAGGAAAACCTAGTAGGGTTCCTAAGGTGAAGCTTTCTCTCATGGTGACTCTTGAACGAAATTTGGCTGAATAAGCTCTCAAATTTCATTATTCTCAAAAGTGAATACAAAATGTGAAGGAAAGGCTTAAGTATGCACCGAAAATATGACACTTAGGCGCCTAAACTTAAGGCTCACAAATTGGCGCCTAAACTTTGAATTCAAATTTGAAATTTGAATTCAAACTTTGGTGCACATGTGTAAGTCCAAAAATTTAGGTACCAAGGTGCATTTAGGTTTGATTTGAGAGTGATTTAGGGTTAATTTGAGTGGCACATGTTCAGCCACCCATGGTGCTAAACATGTGACTCAAATGTAACTTAAATGACTTCCAAATTAAACCTAATTTAACCTAATTAGCATACTTTAATATTCCTTGTATTTTCCTATTCTAATGACCTAATTACATTGGTCAAACAAATACAATGGAAAGGAAAAATTACAAGAATGAAAATGAGCCCAATATTGGGTACCAAAAGCCCAAAGGCCCATGAAGCCCAAAACTAGGCCCAACAAGCCTAAAACCTAAAATGCTACTCTATGTGGTCCAAAATACAAGACCAAAATATATTCACATTATGCTAACAAAATTATAATAAGAATGTTCATATCAAGATAGGCCCATGTTGAAACTTGGTTTGGGCCTTCCAAGCCCATAGGGCCCATTGGGCCTTGACTGGCCCAATCTTCCATGTCTAGCCCACTCCTCTTGGATCTTTGAGTATGTCACCTCTTGCACTCCAAAGCATGATTTCATCAGATGGTCACGACATACACCTCCAGCTGCAGCACTCTTGTCTTCAAGACTAACCGAGGCATCACAGTTCAGCTTATATATCCCAACAGGTGGATGAACCCAAGATACTACCTGTTGATCCCTCTTATTAGTTGTTGCAATGGTTTGACATCTAAACTGGGGTATACTATCCTGTAAGATATCCACTTGGACAAGAATTCGAGACACCGGTTCATAAGGCTGAGAAGAAGAGCCCTGAAAAGTGACCTTATTCCTATACTGTCGTAGGATATCCAAAGTAACAACAAAGATCAAGCACCATTCACGACCAGCAAATAGAGCCTTATCGTTGAGATTTGACAGCAACCAGTGTTTAATATCCATACCAAAGAAATCCTAATGTTTTGATCCAGGAAGCACAAAATACCAAATAGCCCGGGAAATTGCACATGATCGAAACACATGATCCACCGATTCCACATCATCAACACATCTCATGCATGAAGCATCTGTTGTCATGTGCCTAGCCCTCTTGATATCATTCGTGAGTAATGCATTAGCAGCAATTTTCCATAGTAATAAACGGACCCTCTCCAGCCAAGGCCAGCACCAAATCCTTTTAAATAACAAGTCATTTTCACCTACACACTCTTGAGTAATATTACTATATGCTGAACTAATAGAAAATTCACTGGTGCTTGACCCTCTCCAAGTCAAAGAATCAACTCCTCGAGCTGCAAGAGGGGGGGCGGAATAGCTCGAATAACATTCAACACTTCCGTGGAAAGGTAAGGCCTAAGGGTTGGAAAATTCCAATTGCCATTCCTTTCAACAAACTCACACACCTTCTTTGGTAGACTCTCCATTGAGGGCATGACATGAGCTGCCTCGGCCAGCTTACCATAGCCTGGGACCCAGTTATCATTCCAAAATGAAACCAACTGCCCATCTCCAATATTCCAAGAAATCCCTTGAAGAAAATAATGCCAAACATTACAGATCCCTCTCCACAAATTTGAATTGGGTCTGTTCGAATTAATAATAGGGAGAATAGACTCCCCACATCGATACTTACACCGAATAAGTTTAACCCAAAGGGCATCTCTACGGGTTCAAAGATCCCAACCACACTTCATCATGTAGGCCATATTACATTTCTTTGACAATCGTAGTCCCAAACCACCACAGGCCTTTGGTCGACAAACCTTTGTCCACTTAATAGTATGAACCTTTTTGTGATTTTTAGTATCTCCCCATAAGAAACTTTAACACTTCTTATCCACCTCAGCAGTGACTGACAAAGGAAGATGAGTGGACTGCATAGCATAATCTGGTAGTGCTTGTAATATTGATTTGACTAAAGTTAGTCTTCCAGCAAAGGAGAGTTGATGGGCCTTCCAATTTGATAATCGCTAATTTATCTTAGACACGATGAATTGAAAGGAACTTTTAGAGACTCTCTTATGAAGAATCGGGATGCCAAGATACTTACCCAAGTCAGAAGATCAGAAGTATGCTGAAAACCCATCTTCTGACTTATAGCTTGTTTTCTATGCCACCCAACATTATTAGAGAAGAAAATCTGGATTTTTTCACTACTAACCTTTTGCCCAGAACTTTTACAAAAAAGCTCAAGAACCTATATTATAACATCTGCTTGCTCCTCACTAGCTTGTGCAAACAAAAGGAGATCATCTGCAAAGGCCAGGTGAGAAAGCTTAGGGGCTTGCCGCGCAATCTGAATTGGCTTCCAAAGCTTAGTCTTGACTGCAACTTGAATAAGGCGAAAAAGTCGCTCAATAAAAAGTACAAACAGGTATGGTGAGATTGGATCTCCTTGTCTGATTCCTCTTTCATGCTTGAACTCCTCAAGCATTTCTCAATTCCACAACACACGCATCTTGGAAGAGGAGATACAATGCCAAATTAGCTCAACACAATTTATAGGGCAACCCACTTCATAAAGAGTATCCCGAATAAAATTCCAATTAAGTCGATCATATTCTTTCTCAAGGTCAACTTTAATTCCCATCCACCCTGTAGCACCTTTTTTGTTCTGCGTAGAATGGAAAACTTCTTGAGCAATAATGATATTATCTCTACTGTGTCTATTAGGAACAAAACTAGCCTGACATGGACCCACTAGCTTTTCCATTAACGGCCTTAATCGATGAGAAAGAATTTTAGTAACCACCTTATATGAGACGTTACACAAACTAATTGGTCTGAAGTATTTCAACATAGAAACATGTTGTATCTTAGGAATTAAAGAGATGAATGTATCATTAATCTCATGAAGCCTTTAGGGATTTCTGAACATATCCTGAACAAGCTTAACTAGAGAAGCACCAACCACACTCCATTGAGTCTGATAGAAAATTTCTTGAAAACTATCTGGACCTGGAGATTTGAAAGCACCCATACTTTTGATAATTCAGTGAATTTCCTCAATTGACGCAATTTCTCCTAGGGATTTAAGAGCATCCTCATCCAAGGGGGAAACATACTTTTTACAACAAAATCCTGATAGACCGAACCCGCCCAATATAACCCGTATAAAATCAAAATTTTAACCCGATTTACCTATAAGACCTGCCGAACCCACCCAAAAGAAATATTTTTTTTCGGGTTTTTCGGGTTCGGTTCGGGTGTCAGTTTAATGCTGACCCCTACTTACAAGGGCTTTTTTGAACCAATAACCATGGTCCATAGTCACCAGCAGTTACATCACGTTCAATTGTCTCCGCGATTTTAGTCTTATTAGCCTCCATAATATCCGGATTTGGTACAATCTTCTTTCTTGCCAAGAAACCGTCTTCTCCATGAACCACCCCTTCTACAGTTGCAGCTTTCGTTGCCACTACAACCTCTTCTACCACAGGTTCGTTTGGTTGAGCACCATGAAGATGAGAATTGGTAGCCCTACATCCAATCTGTTCACTACAAGATGAGTCTTTAAGAGTTTTTCCATATCTGAAGTCCCCTCAGAACGACCCTCTGTTGCCTCCGTTGTACCGACCCTTGCTGGTGACTCAGCAGCACTCTCGTCACTGGTCTTCCGTTTCACTTTTCTCGTCACTGGTTTTTCCATATTAAAATATATTACATATTTACTTAAAAAAATATGAAATTTCTAATGGTCAGTACCCGCCCCCCTCTAGATCCGTAAGAGACGGATTCAAAACTCTGGCAAAGGGGAATCAAATTTTTATAATAATAAATTTAAATAAATAAGTACTTTTTTTTAAGGGAATAAATAAGTACTTTAGTATGTGTATTTCACAAATCAAATATTTATTATATAATTGAAATTAAAAATAATTATATATATAATTAAAAATTATATTTAAATATATAAATTATATTTAAAATTTATATAAATAAAATTTTAAATTTTAGATTAATAATTTACATTGTAACATAAGATTATTTTTAATTATTAATTATTTATTTTAAAATATAAAAATTTAATTTATAAATAAATATGATAAATAAAGAATTAAAATAGATAAAAAAATTATTAAAATCTCTAAAATTTCAACAACGACACAAGAAAGTCGTTTAATACATAATAGTCAATATTAAATTATAATTGTTAAATATATTATGTTATTTGTTTAATTTATTAATATTATTCTTTAAAATCACAAAATCCATCGTCAATATAAAATTTGTATTATTTTTAATTTATTTTAATATAATATATATTTAGTACAATAAATATATTTTAAGTTTAAATATGTTTTTAGTCCCTCAAAATTTAAGGTAAATTTAGTTTTGGTCCCTCAAATTTAAAACTGTTGTTTTTAGTCCCTATAATTTTTAAAAATCTTATTTTAGTTCCTTAAATCACCAATAACATATTTGAAAGTGACTAATTACGACAGTTATGCGATATTAACCAGATTTAATGTAATGTTTTCACTAATAAAAATATCAATAGGTAAATTTTATGTAATAATGTTTGATAAATTTCTTAACAAAATTTGAATATAAAAATTAAAATAAGATTTTTTAAAATTATAAGAACTAAAAATAATAATTTTAAATTTAAGGAACCAAAAACAGATTTACCTTAAATTTAAGGACTACAAACATATCTAAGGCTATATTTTATAATAACCAACAAAAAGATATAGCTTTATCCTTAAAGAAAAAAACTGATTAAGTGGGAGGGAATATACCTTCTGCTTATAAAATAAAAAATAAAAAATAAAAAACCAAAAAGCATTACTATTATTATAGGATAAATATTTAAACGCAGGTTTTTGCTTTGAGGCTCCATCTTCGAGGTTATGAAAAGGCTGTAAACAAAATATAACGGTTTTTCCAAGTTCCAAAACTCTCTCCTGCTCAATCTGAGTCTTCTCCAGAGGTAACATTTTGAGGCTCAACTTTGGTAACCACCATGTTTAAATTTAATAATGAAAAGTGGATTCTTTTTGAAAAGTATGCAATGCTTCTCGAGCATGAATATGAAGAATGAATCAGAAATTCAGAATTAAATAATCAGACCCATTAATTATTTTAAATTTCTTGTCAAGTTTATTAGAGCATGTTTAGTTTAGGAAGTATTATAATATCAAATTTTACGGCTGTTTGTAATTTGTATTGTATGCTTGAGTGATAATTCTTTAAATTTGTAAATAATTTTTTTGAAAAATTAGCTCTTGTTTTATAAAAAGCTGAATATTTGAAATTTCTCAACAATTTTTTTAAGTTGATGTATTACATAAAATTGATTTCTTGTTGTTTTTAAGCGAAATTAAACATCTTATAATCATTTTTCGTCAAATTTATTCAGACAAAATTTGATTTTGATTATAATCAATCACAATAATATTGATTGTTCGTAGATTATTAAAATAATCTAATTTTTCATGAGTTTTCCAAACTCACCCTATGGTATGTTATTTCACCTTCTGATGTCTTTAGGTGTGTAATATAGTTGAACTGAGATGCATGCACTTTTATAATGTTGATCCTAATATTTACTCTTTGATGAAACTTGGGATTGATTTAGTCTGAGAAGATGGGGGATCATGGTGCACACATCGATCGAATCAGTGACTTACCAAGGAATTTAATTGATGTCATTCTACAACACTTGCCAATCGAAGATCTAGTTAAGACAACTATACTGTCAAGGAAATGGAGGTATATGTGGACTTCTGTCCCACAACTTAAGTTCAATAGTAATTTTTTTAGCAAGTGTGAGGATCTTGGATGCCTTGAAACTTATGTTACTGTTACGAAGCTGCTTCTTCTCTATGATGGCCCCATGCATAAGTTTATTCTTGAAATCCCTTCAAACTTCCCAATCCAAAGGAAACTATTCAATGAGTGGATTCTGTTTTTGTCAAGGAAAGGTG
Source organism: Cajanus cajan (assembly GCF_000230855.2). NCBI lineage: Eukaryota > Viridiplantae > Streptophyta > Magnoliopsida > Fabales > Fabaceae > Cajanus > Cajanus cajan. The sequence goes on along the minus strand of NC_138527.1, from coordinate 23,572,454 downwards.
TTAAACATCTTGAACTTGTAAACCTTGCAAATTTACGAAGAGTTCCCTGTCAAATGCCATCTCATATCTTCTCTTGTCAGGAATTGACTTACCTTAAACTTCATAATTTTGAACTGTCAACTAGTCTTGATTTTGGTGGCTTTAGAAATCTGGTGGAGCTTCGGTTATATGTAATTGTGTTTGAGTCGGATGCACTTGAGAGTCTTATGTCTGGTTGTCCCTTACTTGAGAAGCTCATCATTTTTCACTGTTCTGGTTTCCAACATGTAAATGTCCATGCCCCTACTCTCAAAGTCTTTCACGTATATGATTCTGAGGTTATCAAGTCGATTAGTTTGAAGCATAAACATAATCTGATTGAGCTCATACTCTCGGCTAATACACTTGTGAATAACGTTGAGGGTGGCTGGGTATGTGATTTGCTGAAAGGTTTGCTGAAAATTGAGAGGCTCTGTCTGGGAAGAGGTTATTTCAAGGTAAGAAAACAATGACAAGCATCTGAGTCTATTCATTTTTGTTTGATTGAATTTGGTTTGTCAACTTTTGCATTAGTATGTTTTACTTGTTAGAGATACTCTACATGGAGTGAATTCTCCACAAGTGAAGTTGTTGTCGGTATATTAAAACCAAGGATTAACAAGCAACATGTAAAGCATGAAACTTCGTATTCTTGTCAAGAGTTGACATTATTTGTCCTTGCTTCTAGATACATATCTTGGTTTCCCTATTTTATTCTCTAAAATTGTTATTCATCTGATATTTTGGTTAATAATGGAAACAAATTAAGTTGCTATTTCCTTCATGAACCAAGATTCCTTATTTGATGGCTTGTCTTGTATTAATGAACTGTATTCTAGCTGGATGTGTTCAAATATATCTCACAACTGTGTTGTTTTTATGTTTAGATATTTTCTGCTATCAATCCACCAGTGCTGCTTCGGTCATTCAACACTTTAAAATATCTTGAACTGGGAGATGTGAATTTCGATAAAGTAGAAGAGCGTCTATTTGTTATTTCTTTACTTCAAAGTTCTCCTAACTTGGAGGAACTTGTTATAGAGGTGACAAACTTGACTTGTGCTTACATTTTAGTTTACTTTTGTAATTATCATATTTTGATGTAGTTTTCTCTCTTTCTCTTGTTTCAATAGAGTAAAAGAGATGCTGTGGAGCCACAAGTGATTTCGAAGGAATTTGAATCCATTGACTGTTGTTTTAGTCGGCTTCAAATTGTGAAACTTGAAGTTGAAACTGAATACAAGCATGCCCTTAATTTGATTCGGTTAGTGCTTGCAAAGGCCTCATCATTGAAGGTTCTTAGTTTCAAGGTTGGCTTTGGTTTAAGTCGATCAGAGGCTCCTATATTGTTAGGTATTTCACGTGATTTGTTGCGGATGAAACGAGCATCTACGGCAGTGGAAGTTATATTTTTTTATGAAGGTCTTGTTGAGTAGTGTGTTGTATTTGCTTCTGGACTTCAGTGTGCTCAACTCTTTTGGTTATTAAAGTCCTAGATATAAACGGGATTTTACTCATTTGGTTCATAATTTAGTGTCACTCAAACCTTTTCATCTTCAAATCCTAACGATTAATGCTACGATAACGAGGATCAAGATCATCTTGAAGGGTCAGAATGCTTTTTCATCGAGGTGAAGGTCGGAATGCTTTGTAACAACTAGTTGTGACCCAAGTAGTTGTGGCCCAACCCGAATGAACCCATCCGTGTAACCCGAAATCCGAACTCGAAAAGTCCAAATTTCTATAATGGTAAAAAATTGATCTATGTTTATTTTGATTGGTTTGGATAAAAAGAACAATTTTAACTTGAATCCGACCGAATCCAACTGTGATCACACCTATATAAAACTAATTATCAAGGAAATAGAGTCATATTTGGACTTTAGTTCCACAACTTGAATTTAATGTTAACTTTAATGATAATTGTAAGCATCTTTAATACCTTAAAACTTCTTTAGTGTTACGGAATATCTTCTTCACAACTATTCAAATCCCTTCAAGCTATTTAATCAAAATGAAATGCCTCAAGATGTAGATTCTATTTTTTTTCTTAAGAAAGGAGTTAAAATTCTTCAGGTTGTGAACTAAAAACGTATATATTAAGAGTGACACAATGTTTTGATCAATATTATAAAAATATAAATGTATATTTTAGAATTTTAATATAGTATATCTAGTAATATTAAAATAATAAAACAGTAGAACTCCTTAGACGTAGATTAGTTGATAAAATCTCATACGCCAAGTTCCACATTAACATTAAAGGAATTATGTCATTTTAGTCTTACAAAACATACTTTATAAATTAGTCCCACATGGGTGATAATATTAAATGAAAATAATAGATAGTAGAATTTCATATCTTTTTAAATTAGAGTGCACATTGTTCATGAAAATGAATTTCAACTTACCTTTCAATTAGTGCATCTCCAAAATCTTTTACCAGGATTTTCTTTGTTGTGGGATATCAAAATGATAACGGGTTTCTTACATTTGCAACTAACTTGCTGTCGAGCAAAAGACAAGCACAATGAACCACGGAATGAACTCATTTGATGAAGACAAACCCAAGTTGGGTCAAAGACGATGACAAACGAACAAGAACCCTAACTCCTTCTCTTTCAGGGTTCTTCTTCTTCACTCAGAGAACTCTCTTTTTCTTCTTCTTCTTCTTCTTCTTTTTCTAGGGTTCTTTCAATTTGTTCTCATCCAAAGATGTTTCCTAAACCCTTAACCGTGAAACGTGGACATTTAAATGATATGACAGACACTGTTGGGTAATGACATGACAGTCTGTCAGCCATGTCATCACTTAATAGAGAGGGACTAACACCAGGTACTAAATTGGAGAAAAAAAAATAGTCAAGTATTTAAAACAAAAAAAATAATAGATAGTAATATGAAAATCAACTTAATTGGAAGTAGTTTGAACATATTTAAGCCTTCTTAAATTGGTGTCTTGTCTCGTACTCAAAAATTGTGGTTTTCTACTTAGATCTGTTCAAAACTTCAAATATATCTTACCATTGTGTTGTGTGTATGTGTAGGTTATGTCTGCAAGCATCAATCCACATGTGCAAATTTTGAATATCATGAATTGGGTGATGTGAATTTTAATAAAGTAGGAGAACTTTCGTTAATTTTTTATATACTTAAAGGTTCTCCTAACTTGGATGAAGTTATTATAAAGGTGACCAAGAACTTTATTTCTTGATCAATTTGCTTTTCTAGTTATCATATCTTGATTTAGTTTTCTGTCTTGTATTCATAGAATAATAGCAAGATTGTTGTGCCACAAATGATTTTTAAAAAATTTGATTGCAAGGATTGATTCTTTAATCAGCTTCAAACCATGAAGATCATAGTTAAAACTGCTTATAATTAAGGATGCACTTAATTTGATACAATTTGTGCTTTTTACAAAGTCTTCATTATCAAAGATCCTATATAATGGTCTTATTAAATAATTGTTGATTTGTTGTATTTGATTTTTAGCTTTTATGCTTCTCCAACTTGCCCTCTGAGTTTTAATAAATTTAATAGATTTTTTTTTGATATATTTGAAAATCAGTTGAGATTGACAAAAGAAAATTATACGTTATAAATGTTTGCTACTTTTTTATTAAAACATGTTTTTTCATTAAATATAATTTTAAACTAATATTTAAACATATACAATTAGTTTATTCTTGAGTTTCTTTTTAATAGATTTTTTTAAGTACATGCGACGTGACTCCTTAAAGTAAAATAATTTTATAATCATTTTATTTCTTTTTTTCTGTAATGAAACTATCTCTCAAACAAATACAAATAATAATATTATTCTTACACCATGAACATTTAACTTAAAATTTTAAGTAACTTATTTAATCTTAATTAAATAATGATATGTATTAATAAATGATCAATTTAACCATTAATATTTATATAAGTAAATCATAAATCATATAAACTATGTAATTTTTCTACATGAATAGTTCATTTTTTTAAATAAAACTAAAACAACTCTTCACACTTTAAATCATGAACGAATAGTAGAAGTATAAATAATAATTACTGACCCTATATATTAACATACATCATTTCTAAATAAATGATATTTAATTTCAAAGATTAATTTATGTAAATTAACGAAAGAGTAAATTTTTTTAAAAAAAATTAAAACTAAAAATCGAATAAATTGAGAGAATAAATTATATGGTTCCTTAATAGGATCCGAGCATTTTTTTCATTTCGCTTTTTGCAAAATCTTTGTTTTAATAAAAAGCCCTAATTCGATTACTCTAACTAATATAACATTCGGATTCTCTTCTTCGTCACCTATCGAAGTTCCGAAAGTGTGAATCTTGTTCGAGGTAATTTTTCGAGGCTCAAGTTGAACAGCATATTTAAATTTAAAATTGGTCACCGCAACGATGAATTTATTTATAATTCAATTATTGTTTCGTAGATATTACATCTTCCAAAATTTAGCATTTAGTATGTTTTGATCGATGTTACCCATAGGTTCAATAGAGTTTGTTAAGCATGGTGATAGGGATTGAATTTCTTAGAAACTTTGTTAGGAGATGCAAAACTCACTTAGATGATCTCTACGTGCTAAAAGAATTAGTTTTGGATCTTGGTGAAAACAAAAAGAAAATATTATGAATTGGTAATTGGGAGGCTGTGCCCTGTTATTTATTTTAAATCTCTTGCAAAGTTCATTAGATTGTGTTCTCTATTAGATGTTCTTTTTATGTTCTGGCTTGTGGGTGGTGTCTAATATGGTTGATTATGGATGTACTTTTATAATGTTGATCATAATATATACTCTTTGCTTGCATTTCTAGTTTACTTATGATCTGGTACCAGAAAAAGGCTTATCTTGACGACTACATTGATCGAATCAGTGACTTACCTAGGAATGTAATTGGTAACATCTTACAATATTTGCCCATCCAAGAACAAGTTAGAACCAGTATTCTGTCAAGGAAATGGAGGCATAAGTGGGCTTCAGCCCCACAACTTGAGTTCAATGGTAACTTTTTTGAGAAGTGTCATGAGTCTGGAGTTGATTCTTCTAGTTTAGTTACTGAAGTTCTTCTGCTCCACAATGGCCCGCTACACAAGTGTACTTTTTACCTCCCTCCAATATATTACAAACCAGTGAGAGAGGAATGTATCAGTAAGTGGATTCTGTTTTTGGCAAGGAAAGGGGTTAAAGTTCTTGAGCTTGAGAACATAGGAGAAGATACCTATCAAACTCCATCTCATGTCTTCTCTTGTCACGACTTGACGTATCTTCACCTTGGGAGTTTTATTCTGTCAACAGTGCCCAATTTTCATGGCTTTAAAAGTCTGGTTGACCTTAACTTGTATTACATGAAATTTGAGTCATGTGCATTTGAGTGTCTTGTTTCTGGCTGTCCCTCACTTTTGAAGCTCACCATTTATCACTGTTCTGGTTTGGAAGATTTTTATGTCTCTTCTGCTCTCAAAAGTTTGCACATAGAAGATGACGAAGTTATCAAGTCAATTTGTTTGAAGCAAACACAAAATTTGGCTTCTATCACACTCTTGGCTAATGGACTTGGGGATGAAATTGACAGAGAATGGGTAACTGATTTGTTCAAAGACTTGTCGAAACTAGAGAGACTATCACTGGGAACAGCTTATATTGAGGTTAGAAAACAATGACACATCTAAGTCTATTAACTTTTGTTTAGTTGGATTTTATTTGTTGGACTGACTCTTGTATGTTAGCCTGGTAGATTTTATCTAAAACAATAGAACAATGTAGTAATTTGTTGACACGTGGAAATGCTCTCTCTAATTACACATCTCTATGGAGTGATTTAAGTTCTCTTTTATTAAATGACTCTAATAATTTTTCCACAAGTGAATATAAGCTACCAAGTTATGTTTTGCAAAAATGAAAACCAAGGATTAGCGAACCATACATCATCATCAATTGCTTTATAATTTCATCACGAATTGACATTTTTTCTCATCAGTTTCCCCTAGCTTGGTGGCCCTATTTTTTATTTATATATTTATGAAGTTATCCTTTTCATCTATAGTTAGTCAGAAAGAGAAACAAGGTTGCATTTATGTTTATGAACCAACATTCTTAATATGGTGCCTTCTCTTATACTACAAACTGTATTTCTAGTTGGATGCAGTCAAATGTATCTTACCATTATGTTGTTTGTATGCATAGATTTTGTCTGCAGGTGTAGGCATCAATCTGCAAGTGCTGCTTAAAGATGTAAAACATCTGGAATTGAAGGGTGTGAATTTCATTGAAGCAAGAGAACTTTTTTTTATTATTCATCTGCTTGAAAGTTGTTCTAACCTAGAGAAACTTGTGATAAAGGTGACCAAGAAGATCTATACTTAGTTTGCTTTTGTAATTTTGTCATATTTTGATTTTGTTTTGTTTTGTTTGTTTCATAGAATAATAGTGAGGCTGTGGAAACACAACAGATTTCGAAGGAGTTTGACTGCATTAACTGTAAATTTAATAAGCTTCTAACTTTGGACATGACAGTTAAAACTTCCTATAAGCCTGCACTTGACTTTACTCGGTTTGTGCTTGCAAATTCCCCGGCATTCAAAAAGCTTACTTTCAAGGTTGGTCTTGATCTAAATCAATCAAATGCACCTATATTGTTAAGTATTTCTCAGGATTTGCTGCAGATGGAGCGAGCTTCACCAAGATCACAAGTTAAATTCCTTCACGGTGCCCGTTTATGTTATTTTTGATTTTGGCCTTCCAGCCCCAACTCCTTTTGTTTTCATATATTTTATTTTTCCTAGGTTATGCTCCAACCTCTTTAAACAATAGATTTATTAGTACATTTGGTTTTATGGAAAAAAATAGTTGGAGACAATTCAATGTTAAGTATTTTTTATTCTTGGGTGGAAGAGTATGGTAGTGTAGGTTGGGTGATTCCAAACTAGAGGATGATGAATGTAGCTCTGTTTTCCTTTTTTTTCTAGGATGGCCTCACACGGCCCAAATCCAAAAAACAACATAAAAATAAGAAACAAATTAATGAAAAAACAGTTTTGAAATTAAATTTGATAAGTTAATGGGATTTAGAAGGACCTGGGCAAATTAGCATGAGCATTATTTGTTAGTCAGTCAGTTACCAAAATTAAATAAATAAACAAAATAAAAATAATAAATAAACAAATTTTGGTATAAATGGCCGAATTTGAAATGAAAAAGTGGAGGGGGGTATTGTAATCGGCTCAATGAGAAAAATCAAATCAATAAACTAATCGAAAAAGATAACACAAGAGTTTTGAGTTAGTGTTAGGCTCAATCTGATATTGAAAAACAATAGTCTTCTGGTTCAAACCAAAAAAATAAAAAATAAAAATAAAAAAAGAAATCTTCTAGAGCCATTGTGGTCCAAATCAATTTGACTAATGTTACTTGGTAGTAAAAGAAAGATATGGATAATAAAATGTAGAAAGAATACAATAAAATGAAAAATCAAGTTATTCACAAAATATTTTATTTTAACAAAGATTGAATGGTAAATATGTTGCTAAAAAAGGATAAAATAAAATGTAAATTTATAAAAGTTTAAATATATTTTTAGTCTCGGTAAAATTAGCAAGTTTTGATTTTGGTCTTTTTATAAAGAATTCTTTATTTTTGATCTCTCTAAAATGAAATTATTGTTTTTGGTCTTTATTTTTCATGTGACTATTTTTAATTATTTTGTTTATTAATTGGTTAAATGATCATTCATGACTATTAGTGATATTATGTTAGTGTTAGAAACCTCAAAATTTGTATTAATATTTAAAAAAAATATTTATAAATTTTAGACAGATAAAAAATAAAGAAAAAAAATTATAAGAATCAAAATCAAATTTTACTTATTTTATATGAAATAAAAATATATTTAAGTCATAAATAAATAAAAAGTAGAAAAGATTGGATGAGAAAATCCATTGTTTATATATTATCAAATAGACCCAATTAAAATATTACACTTGAAAGAAGTTAAATTCATGACTCAAGCTTGAGTAAACAACACACTACAAACTACTCTATATTTATTGTCCCAAGTATTTCTTTAAACAAAAATGTATCTTTGGGATAGTATGATAAGAAGTAAGGTGCGTGAAAGGATTCAGCAAGTCAGATTAAGATGTGATAAGATTAATGATACTTGAAAAATATTTTGAAAAAGAAAATCCTATAGACATCCTATATATGAATCCTATAAGATGGTAGCTTGAGTGAATCATTATAAGTTTCAAGAGTCATCTCAATACTTCTAATTATATGTTAAAAATTCGTCGTGGTTACATGTGTTTGGAAGGAAAGTAAAATGGATGCAAATATAAAGGAGAAAAATAAAGTAAAAGGAAATAGATAAAAAAAAATGAAAATAGGTATGTTTGTTTTAAGAGAAGTAAGAAAAATAAATAAATAGAAAAATGATAAATTATATCATAATTGATTATGTCATAAGAAAATCGATTATAGGTCTTGTTTTATCGATTATGTCATTGAAAAATCAAATAAGTGGCATGTGCATTTCTAGTAAAGTGTAAGAAGATGCAATTTTGTGCTATTTCACATCAATTGAACAAATAAATTTTATTGTAACAGATCTACCACCTTACATTTCTTTGCTCATTGTTTCCCACAATCAATCACCATTTTTAAAATGATCGTTATTTCTACTCTCTTCAAGAGCATCCTAAATTTTCATAAATAATTGTTATAATAATAAGAATAGTAATAGAAATAATATTTGGTTTATTTTAATTAGCTTTAGTTAATTAATTAATTAGGACTTTTAAGATAACTAAAAGAGGTTTTTAGAATTTAAATAAAATAAAATAAGTTGGTTTGAAGTTAAGTGACAAGGTTTTTTTATTATAGAAACTTAACCCATCACTTAAATTCTCAAGGTCTAAGGGAGAAAGCTAGAAAAATAGTTTGAGGGTCTTTTTAGTTCCTTCTAATGCTATAGAGAAATGTACATACATTACTTGAGGAGACTGAGGAACGAATTCAAGAGTAGTGTTTTATACTCTTGCAACAATAAAGATCAAGTTATAGAGGTAAAGCGAAATGAACTTATCTCAATCACGTGTATGTCTAAAAATTGTTGGTAATGGGAATAACCCTAAATCCTTAAGAAATTGTGTATAATGGGAATAAAGATCACGTGTATGTCTAAAGATCCATACATGTGGATGCACTCTCAAGTCTCTGTTGTGACAAATCCACACTTTGTCGCAACAAATTTGAACTCATACATCATGGAAGACCCACACTCGTGCAACAAATTTGCACTCAAATGACAAATCCACACTTGTGGAAAAAGAAGAAGCAAGAGAAAATAAGTAGAAAAGAAAAAAGAAAAAAAAAATGTCGCTAATAAAAATTGAAATATATTGTATTAATTTAGAAATTTGTTTCTTTTTTTAAGATTAGGATATTAGGTTAATAAATAAAAACTCTTGAGATGATAAGAATCATCCAACATATAGAGAAAGTCATCGCCTTAAATGAAAGAGGAGTCATATAGATGAGGGTTTCTAAGTTTCGCTAGAGACTTGTGAGGAAGGGATTTTCAAGGTTCTTCTATAAAACCTATGAGGAAGGGGCTTCCGATTTTCAACCATAAAAATTGTGAGAAGGGGTTTTCAAGTTTTATCCACAAAACTTGAAGGCGGGATTTTCAGGAACATACATGTAATACATTTTGAGAAGATAGGCATGAAGGGTCAAAGAACGTTAAATAAATTTTGTGTGATTTTTTTTAATCTATTGATGGTGTTATTTTTAATATATTTCTCATCATTATTGTCCGTAAAAGAAAAGAAGTTTTTTTTTCTTAACATTGATATCAGAGTTGATGGTTTCAATCAAGTAACTGACTTAGAGTCTTAGACGAGTATTTGACAATGGAAGGAAGGTGGATCCAAGTATGTGGCGTGTCCTGTTGATTTGTGAACTAACGATGGTGAAAATATCTATAGCTGATAGTGTGGCTAAAACTCTAAGGCCACTGTTGAATATTTGTAGATGAAAAAAAGATTTTCGCTGAAAGGGAGTTAAACCATGGTCCTTTGTTTAAGAAAATATTCATTGTGAGGTACAAACAAAGTTTCACATCATTAGATCATAAGAAGAAATTGAGGTTTAAAAAATTATAGATGTCTTCTGAAAACAGTTTATAAAGCACACATAGTCTCCATTTGTATAAAGTATTTTGAAAGATGACCAAAAGCAAAACCATAAGAGCTTAGGACCAAAATGGACAATACCATACCAATGTGGAGACATGTGTGTGTGAACCTTGAGTGCCCAATAGAAAGCAACAACTAATCTTTGTCAGGGATCATTAATGTACACAAAGTGAGTATTCCATTCCTAACATAATCTATTCCATAGTTAAGGCCAAGATTTGAACCTGAACAATTTGATTAAGAAATATAAGTTACTATCACTTATGACAACCAATATTTGTAATGACTATCCTAGATTTTATCTGCAATTATTAATAATATTATATAAGTGAGTGACACCTCTATTATAAATCATTGACATAAATAATTTTTATTTAATATTTACTTTAAAATGATCATCAGAGATAAAAAAATATATATATATTCTCTTTATCCCATAATAAGTGTCTTACTAGAAGAAAAAAGTTGTCCCAAAATAAATATTATGTTAGATTTCCAATATAATATCAATTGTCTCTTTTTTATTTATATTGTTAATAATATTGTGTAAAAAGTAGTGTTGTGTTGTATTGTGTTGCATCATTTCTAACAAAGAAAATTAATTATTAAATTAAATTTATAAAATTATTATTCTTTTTTATCTATTTATTTTTTCTTAATATATATAAAATAACTTAAAATGATCCTTATTGTAAGATAAATGAAGTAATTTTATATTCTAGAATAATAGAAATCAAATAACAATATTTTCTAATATTAAAATAAAAAATTTCATTTTAAAAAATAAAAATAATATTTAGAAGTTGTAAAAATTAAAAAATAATTTTTTTTACATAAATTAAAATTAAAACTCACTTATACGTACATTTAAAAAATATATATTTAAGTCAGAACCTTTACAATATGTTATAAAAAAAATAAAAATAAAAAAAACAAACAAACGAACAAACAAATGACCTTTAAAACAAGCCTGGAAATAAAAGAGTAACCTTAATAGGATCTGAGTGATCTTTTCATTTCCCTTTTCACAAAATTTGAGAGCTATTCTCTTTCTTAGAATAAACTCTCCTTCATCTCCCATTCACCAAACCTTTCGAAGGTGTCTCTCGCTGAATCTTGTTCAGAGGTAAATTTTTCGAGGCTCAACCTTGTACCCACCGTATTTAAATTTAAATTAGGTCACAGTTGTGTATAAGTTACAATTAGCTAGTAGATAGAACGAATCAAGTCTCTTGATTTATCTGTTATAAGGTTTGTCCTGTAATACACACGATTCAATCCGGTTCCCTCAGGATCCATTTTCGTTAGTGTTAAAATAATGTTTCATTAGGAACACCACTTTCCATAGACCAAAACCTAGCAGATATTACATCTTATGTAATTTAGCACTTAGTATGCTTTGATCGGTATTACCAATATGGTCAATATTAAGCATTTAGATGGAGATTTGATTTCCTGATCCTGCATTTAGAGAAGATTTTGTTGGGAAAGAATTAGTCTCTGATTATCGGTTTGGACCTTGGTGAAAACCAAAATAAAAGGAAAATATTATCAATTGCGTAATTGGGAGGCTGTGCACATTGTTTATTTTAATTTCTTGTAAAGTTTATTTGTTTGGGGATGTGGGTGTGTAATATAGATGTATGTGCTTTTATAATGTTATGATAATATTTACTCTTTGCTTGCTTTCTAGTTTACTTATGATCAGGTGCCAGAAAAAGGTTTGTCTTGACGATAACACCGATCGAATCAGTGACTTACCAAGGAATGTGATTGATAATATCTTACGATACTTGTCCATAGATGACCTAGTTAAGACCAGTATACTCTCAAGGAAATGGAGGTATATGTGGGCTTCAGTTCCACAACTGGAGTTTGATAATGACTTCTTTCTGACTTGTGAGTGTGTGGAAGGAATCGAATCTTCTAGTATAATTACAGAAATTCTTTTGCTCCACAGTGGTCCGCTACATAAGTTCACAGTTCACTTTTCTTCAGAAGATTTTATCTCAGTCGAAAATGTATGCATCAATAAGTGGATTCTGTTTTTGTCAAGGAAAGGGGTTAAAGTTCTTGAGCTTGAGAACCTACAAGAAAAACCCTATCAAATACCATCTCATATCTTCTCTTGCCATGACTTGACTCATATTCACCTAAGTAATTTTGAACTGCCACCTGTGCTCAACTTTTGTGGCTTTAAAAGTTTGGTTGACCTTCACTTGTTTGACATTATATTTAAGTCGGGTGTTCTTGAGAGTCTTGTGTCTGGTTGTCCCATACTTGTGAAGCTCACCGTTTCTTATTGTTCTGGTTATGAACGTATTTATGTCTCTTCTCCTGCTCTCAAAAGCCTACACATAGAAGATGACAAAGTTATCAAGTCAATTTGTTTGAAGCAAGCACAAAATTTGACTTCTCTCACACTCTTGGCTGATGGACCTGGTGATAACATTGACAGAGACTGGGTAACTGATTTGTTGAAAGACTTGTCAAAACTCAAAAGGATATCACTGGGAACAGGTTACATTGAGGTGAGAAAACAGTGATACATATCTAAGTCTATTAACTTTTTTTTAGTTGGATTTCATTTGTTGGCTTGATTCATATGTTAGCCTGGTAGATTTTATCTAAAATCAATAGAACAGTATAGTAATTTGTCATATGGACATGTTCTCTCTATTTACACATCTCTATGAGTGATATATGTTCTGTCTAATTAGTAATTACACGACTGTATATTAATTTTCCACAAGTGAATATAAGCTACCAAGTTATGTCTTGCAAAAATGAAAACCAAGGATTAACGAATTATACATCATCATGAATTGCTTTATATTTTCATGACAAATTGACATTTTCTCTCATCACTTTTGCCTAGCTTGGTGGCCCTATTTTTTCTTTATGAAGCTATCTAATTCATCTATTGTTGGTCAGAAAGAGAAACAAGGTTGCATTTTGGTTTATGAACCAACATTCTTAATACGGTGCCTTCTCTTATACTACAAACTGTATTTCTAGTTGGATGTGGTCAAATATATCTTAACATTGTGTTGTTTGTATGCATAGATTCTGTCTCCAGGTGTAGGCATCAATCTGCCAGTGCTGCTTAAAGATGTAAAACATCTGGAATTGAATGGTGTGAAGTTAATTGAAGCAAGAGAACTTTTGTTTATTGGTTATGTGCTTGAAAGTTCTTCTAACCTAGAGGAACTTGTTATAAAGGTGACCAAGAAGACCTGTACTTTTCTTAGTTTGTTTTTGTAATTTTCATATTTTGATTTAGTTTTCATTTTCTTTGTTTCATAGAATAATAGCGAGGATGTGGAGACACAACTGATTTTTAGGGATTTTGACTGCGCTAACTTTATTAAGCTTCAAACTGTAAACATCACAGTTAAAACTTTGTATGAGCCTGCACTTGACTTTATACGGTTTGTGCTTGCAAGTTCCCCGGCATTGGAGATCCTTACTTTCAAGGTTGATTTTGGTCTATCAGATGCAGCAAAATTGTTAAGTATTTCAAGTGATTTGCTGCGGATGGAGCGAGCATCGCCAAGAGCACGAGTTAAACTCCTTCATGATGTTCTTATTAAATAGTGTTGTATTTGAGTTTGGTCTTTCAACCCTAACACCTTTTGTTTTAATATATATTTTATTTTTCCTGGGTTATGCTTCAATCTCTTTAAAGTTTAAACAATAGTTTTATTATTACACGAGAGTCTATGGAACAAAATAGTTGAAGTCACTTCAATGTGAAGTGTCATTTCTTTTTTCTTTGGTTGAAAGAGCGTAGGCTGTGTGATTTTCAAACTAGAGGATGATGATGATTTGCGCTGCTGATCTCGGAACAGAGATGTAGCTCTCTATGTTCTTTGACTTTTCCCCCCTTTTTCTCTAGGATGGACTCAGCGACTCATCCAAAAAAAAAAATGACATGAAAGTTGAGAAACAAATAAATGAAAATGTTGGATAAGGGAGTTAAACACTAAAGAGCACTTGATCTATGAATAGTGAGCAAATCATATAAGTGACCTAACATTATAACATAATCCAAAATCTTAACGTATCAGGTAGGTTGATCTTTCTCATTCATGAATTACTTAATGTGTTTAACTTTAATCGATATAGGACTCATTTCACATGTTAACTCTAACATTCTTTTTTTAAGTGTGAATTTTTTTTACATGATTACACTCTCTTGCTAGCAGATGTCTTTTTCATTCATGAGTATTTAATTGTGACTTACTTGTATTGTTGTTAACACACTTTAACGGAACACATCCTCCTCACTCTAAGAAGGCTTTCGATGCAATGAATGATCTTACTCTTAGATCTCCCATCAATTTCATTATTTGGAATTTCACTCTTGGATCCATCACGAACTCTATTGGTCAATATTCATTTGAGTCAGTTACTTGGTTGAATCATCAACTCTGATACCACTGTTAGGTCAAAAAGTTAAATAATGGAGAGTACTTGATCCCTAAGTGGTGAATAAATCGTATAAGTGAGCTTAATACTACAACATAACCCAAAACTTTAAAACATTAAGTAGATAAGTCTTTTTCATGTATATACTACTTTAAAAGTCTAACTTTAATCGATCTGAGACTCATTTCATAATTGGACTCTAATAGAAAAATCAATTATGAAATTAAGTATGACAAGTTAATGGATTTAGAAGGACCTAAACAAATTAACATGAGCATTATTTATTATGAACATTCAATTATAAAAAATAAGTAATAAATAATAAATAGATTTGGGGGATAAATAAGGTGCCCACTTCGAAAATAAAAAATTAGGAGGGAGGCATTGTTGTAATGGCCCAATGAAGAAAAATAAAATATATTTTAATAATACATCTCTCATCCTTAACTTCCTAGTTTTTCTTTCTGTTTGAACCATTAAGGTTGAGTTGAAATAACTTCCTAGTCCAATTTTGATTAGACCAATTTGATAGGTCTGGTCTTAACAATTTGATTATTATATAGTTAAGTGAAAATTATTAAAATAAAATAGTGCATATATATTTAAGAGTATTAAAAATTTATTTTGATTTTTGGCTCAAGGTCATATCTCGAATATGTACTTATATTAACTACTTAGAAAAAAAATTGTCACTCATAGTATTTATATCTATTTTTAATAAGATTGTTATTGATAAAGGATAGATGTGATCTATATCAAAAAGGTCAATAAAAGTTGTTACTAAAATATATTAATGTTGCATTTAAATAAGGCTTAAACATAGTTTTAGTTCTTGCAACATGAATAAGTTTTGATTTTAATCTTTGTAAAAAATTTCATTATTTTTATCTCTCTAAATTTTGGAACTACTTTTTTAGTTCTTATTATAATGTGACAAATTTTAACTATTTGTGCGGTTATTAAAATATTAAGTGACCAATGCAAGTGTTATTTATCATTGTTAGTGATATTATGCTAGAGATCTAGATGATCAAAGAAGTCTCCTCTTAGTTGTTGGCTAGGACAAACAGGATACCATCATTACTAATAGGTAATAAGAGACGGTCCTGTAGCCTATAGATTATTTGGTGATGAAGAATGACTTGCATCTATGTAGAGAACTAATAATATGAAATATATACTTTAGGTTTTTGGCTAGGTGACTAATAATATAAAAGATATTATGTTAGGGATCTGAATCATGTAGTCTATAGATTATTTGGTGATGAAAAGTGACTACATTTGTGTAGGAAACTAATAATATGGAAGCTATACTTTAAGCTTTTAGAGAGAATAAGAAAATTAGAAGAAACACATTTGTGAAGAAAAAAAATTCATTCAACCAAGTTTACCTTTATCCTTCATAAAATCCTCTATTTATAGAAGATGAAATCTACTAAAGATAAAATATATTACATCACATTACTTAACTTTGATATTACATCATATTGTCTGACCGTACTTAACTTTGATATTATATTATTTAATTTTATCTAACTTTGACATTACATTATTACCTTATCTTTATATGATATCTAACTTTCTACAAAATCTTAAATATTATTTACTTATCTTAAAATGATATAAAAAAAATGTTCAAACTCTAATTATTAACTGTCTCTTATTATTAACCGTTAAATTTTAATTCATTTCTTAAAAATTACAAGGAGAGACGAAATGCTACTATAAGGACGTCAAGTTGTGTGCGATTAGTTTCTCCCAAAAATCGAACACGTCAACTTAGTGGCATTATGTAATCCAACAAACTAATACTCCACTCACATTGTAAATTGATAAAATCAATAAAATAAAATAAAATAAAAATTGTACTACGACGTTTTCAATTACATATTGTACTACCACGTTTTTAAGTTTTCAATTGTCCGTTTTCATTTATAACGAAAAGGTTAAAAACAAACGAAGGCCCTGTCTACCATTTTTTTTTTTAAATATATAAAAATTATTATAAAATATTTTGTGGTTCTATTAAAATTTATAAATAAAACATATTATAAATTAATAAATAAATTATTGTGTTAATTTACGCTTAAAAAAGAAAAAAAAAATACATGTCTAATTAATATATAATGTTATAGAAAGAAAGATAAAAATATATATGTATATATATATATACTAAGATTTTATTTTTTTTAAGGTTAAATACTAAGATGTTAGATTCTATGTATAAGTGTTAAAAAAAAAAGTTCTTGAATACGCTGAAGCCAAATTTTCTGGTCTGTCCCTAAAAACAAACAATATATTTTTTTTTCTTCAGTTTTTCACTTATTTTTTATAATATGCTCATTGATTTCTTAGTAGGATATGAGCGGTTTTTTTTTTTTTTTTTTCATTTCACTTTTTTGCAAAATTTGAGAGGTATTATCTTTCTTGAAATAAAAAGCCCTAATTCACTATCCTTCATCTCCCATTGACGAAACTTATGTTAAACTCCAATATTATATTTTCACCATCATCGTGAATTGCTTTATATTTTCATCACAAATTGACATTTTTCCCATCAATTTTGCCTAGCTGAGTGGCCCTATTTTTTATTTATTTATTTATGAAATTATCATTTTCATCTATTGTTGGTCAGAAAAAAGAAACAAGGTTGCATTTGTGTTTGTGAACCAACATTCTTAATATGGTGTCTTCTTATACTACAAACTGTATTTCTAGTTGGATGCATCAAACGTATCTTACCATTGTGTTGTTTGTATGCATAGATTTTGTCTGAAATAAATAAACAAAATAAAAATAATAAATAATCAAATTTTGTTATAAATGGTCCAAATTGAAAATGAAAAATTGGTTTGTGTGTGTGGGGGAAGAAAGAAGGGGGGGGGGGGGGGGTAAAATATATTTATGTTCAAATTTGATTTGTAATATAGATTTTTGCTCTTGAGCTTCAGGTTAACTAATCCAATAAGATGACACAAGAGTTTTGAGCTAGTGTTGGCAATTTGATACTAAAATACAAGAGTCTTGATTCAAATTGAGACCGATTGATTATTGTAGGATTTTTTTTTTAAATTAATTACGTAAATAAGGTTATTTTGAAACTATTTACACCTTTGAGATAGTTTACTACAATGTCATTATGGAGCATAGCAACATTAGTGTCACTTATAATATATATATATATATATATAAGTCATGAAAATCATGTTGTAAAACCGGTAACGCTTCAACTAAAGTTGCTACGGCCAGTAACAACACACAACACTTAATTTTATTTTTACGAAGTCGCTGCAGGCTATAGCGCTTCAATTTTTTTTTAAATAATTAAATGAAATCGTTACAGGCTATAACGACACTAATTAATTATTTCTTTTAAAAAAAACAATTTATTTAAATTTTTAGCAAATAACATTTTTAAAAAAATTAAATTTATTTAATAATTTTTAAGACTAACATGAATTGTTAAAAATAAAGAAAAAATAAATTCATTTTTGAATTGAATTGTTTAATATAAGAAATATAATTATAAAAAAATATATGTATATATAATTGTAAATATAAATATAATAAAATAAGTAAATTTTTTTATTAGCAGTAAAATATAAATTTTTCATAAATTTTAAATAAATAAAATTATATTATAAAGTCGCTATTGTGACACCCTCTACCTCAACATACATATACAATAATTATAAAACATATTCTCAGAGTAAATAAAATCATTTGAATTAAAACAATGGTTCCACTAACATAAGAGTAGAGAATTCACATTCGTAAACGTAAATCATGGTCAAATGTGGAATTTACAAGAAAATGAAACAGGGGAGTGAGAAACATCTCACTCGGGTTCAGGTGTAAAAATAACAGTCAGACAACACACACACAAATCATAACAAACACAACCATAACTACACATTAATCAGGTGCAAATTAAAATTATACACACAATAGTAACACATGCACAGTCATTCATATCACATATCACTGGTGTGTTGCCTAAACAACACACTTAAAGTAGTCTAGGAGTATATGTAAGGAGCTACTCATACACTCTCAACTAGAAAGATGTACTATTAGGGTCTGGTCGAGATAGCGAAGCTGCGTAAGTTACGTCTCGTGCTAACAAATGGGCGGAATTGAGACATCCAAACTGCACTATCCCCTAGGGCTCCCCCAAGCTGTTACACAAGGAGGGCCTTCCCTAACGGTGTACTCCATATCGTACCTGTCACATAGATGCACATGATGCATGTCACACAGATTCACACTTCATGGACCATGACTTTACTTGTCATGGAATTTCATGTCTTATCTCATTTCATCACGTTCCACATTCTCATAGTCATAGTATTCACAATAGCACGTAATTCACATCATGTCATATGTCACTTGTTCACATTTCACATTTTTCATAGTCATACTCATAAGATCATCATTTGCAGATTCTTGTCCTTATCATACTCATAAAACACATCATTTACGTTAACACAGTAATAAAGCAATTCCCACACAATTTGTACCTTCAAACAAGACATAAAACATGTAAAACATCATAGGGGTCATGCCCAGCATGCTCCAACTCACGCGCAACGCATTAAATGTCGCACCAAAAGTGGAACATCATGCTCGGTGCGCCCTAAGTGCGCCCGGTGAATTAAATGTCGCGCCTAAAGCGGAAAAATCTGCCCGGCTTAAAAAATTGCGTTAGGCTTAACTATTAAGCTCGGCTTAAAAAAATTGCGCTTGGCTTAACTGTTATGCCCGACTTAAAAAAACTAATTTCGGCTTAAAAACTATGCCCGACGCCCCAACGCGAACTTGCATTACTTAACTTCGCAAAATCTTGCATTTTTCACAACCAAACACGTAATTATAGCATTCAATCGGTAAAAACACTTCAAATAACTCCCAGAATACGAATCCATACTCAATTTTATGTAAACTACCTCAAATCTTGTCAAAAGATCATATCTTTAATTGTTTCTCATAGGGTTTCCCACAGGAACCCACAAAACACTCTAATTAATATCAAAACTTATCTAATTTTGAAATCAATCACATTATTAGTGCAAACTAAACATGACGAAAATAATAAAACTATAATGGAATTAAAATTGAACTACTCAAATTAAATAACATGAATCAAATACTAGCTAGTCTTAACTAATTCCTAGTGTCACATATCTTATTAGAGCAAAACCCAACGTTGAGGTCTAGGCCTCATCACCAATATTCTCAGCATCATACTAATGAGCACCTACAAAAGTTACAAGGAAACTACTACAAGAAAAATGCTGATTTCTGACAGAAATTTCTGATGGAAACAGGTAAATTTTTGACGAATTTTTCTTTTTCTGACAGATTTTAATCCGTCGGAAAAAGTGGCATCGGTAAAAAAAATCCGTCGAAAATAATTTTTCCGGCAGCAATTTCCAACAGAAAATTCTGTCAGAAAATTCCGTCGAAAATTTTCGACGGAAATATCTGTCGAAAATTTCTGATAGAAAAATTCGTCAGAAAAAATCCGTCGGAAATTTCCATCAGAATTTTTCGACAGAATTTTCCATTCAGAATTTATAATTTTTTTTTAATTTTAATAAATTTATTAATGTAACAATCCTCATATTTGGCCTCTCAAGGGTTCTATTTCACGATATTTCACTGTTTAGCGTGTTTTATCCTTACTTGTGCAATTTCTGGGAAACTTCCCAGAAGGTCACCCATCCCTGTACTACTCCAGGTAAAGCATGCCTAATTGTGAAGTTCTGATGAGTAAGCTACCGAAATGTATATGTATGTTGTCAGTATAACTTGTACAAATTAATTCATTTAAGTCATCCTCAAATATACAATCTGATATTTGTACTATAATAATAATATATAATAATTTTATATTACGAATAATAATAATAATAATAATAATAATAATATATTTAATTATTCTTTATTTATATGTACTTACTTTTATAATTAACATCTACTTATTTCTATTTAAAATTATAATTTAAATTATTTAATTTTATAATTTATAATTATAATATAATTTATAAAATTATAAATATTTATTTATTACATACTTATAAATTAAATTTTAATATTTTAAATAAATTATTAATTAATTTAATATATTTATTTACCTTAAATCAAACATATAAAATTCAAAAAATGTATTTATCCTTGTTTTTTCTTCTTCTAATTATCAACTATTAATAAAATACTAACTTAAAATCTTATCTAATTATATATAATATTCTCATATCAAATTTAAAATCAGATATTAGTTATACAAAAATATTAAGATCATATAATAAATTGTCAATAAAATTTTAGTTAAATAATTTAAAATAATTAATGTTTCAATTATATTGTTAATTAGAAAATAATTTATTCCAAAACTAATTAATTTTTTTATATTAATTATTAGTAAAATTTAATAACTTTTAATTTAACAATTAATTGGATCGATGAAATTCAACACACACCATGAGTTATTGAGCGGAATAACTTTACCAAGAGTTATTTTGTAAGTTATCTTAAATCAAACATATAAAATTTAAAAAATGTATTTATCCTTGTTTTATTTTTTAATTATCAACCATTAATAAAATACTAACTTAAAATCTTATCTAATTATATCATATAATATTTTCATATCAAATTTAAAACCAGTTCTTACATTTTCGACAAATATAAATTTGTTTGAAATATTCCATCAATAATATAGCTTTTCCTACAAAAAATTTCTCATCGAAAATATAAATTTTCCGACAGATTTAATTTTGTTTTATAAGAAATCATCTTCGATTAATATAACATTTTTTACATATGATTTAAGAGTAAAAGATTTTCAATTTAACGGTTGAATTTACAAAATTCACATTTAATATAAAGTTATTGAGCGGTGTAGCACTTAGGTAATTATATCCCCCCTCATATATATATATATATATATATATATATATTAAATGTGACTTTTACTATGTATTACACCGCTCAATAACTTTATATTAATCCAAGATGATTTAATACTTCATTTTTATAAAACAAAATTGATGTAATATATTCATTTCAAAATACACTAAAATATGAACACTTTGATTACCTTCCAGTTGTTGTTCAATTTTAACAAAATTTGATATACACGTATAAAGTGATATGAACTTTCAATTTAACGGTTGGATTTACAAAATTCACATTTAATATAAAGTTATTGAGCGGCATAATACTTAGTAAAATTTACACCGGTATAAATATAACCCCCTATATTATATATATATATATATATATATATATATATATATATATATATAAGACATATATAAAACTAGACATATATGATAGAAATATAAATTTTAGTGACTAAAATATAAAAATAGACTCATCAATATTTATTATATTTTTATATTAAATTATATTCATATTTTATATTGAATTAAATATGTTTATAATCATGTAAAATGAACGAATATAAATTTTAGTGACTAAAATATAAAATTAGACACTCAATATTTATTATATTTTTATACTATATTATATTCATATTTTATATTGACTTAAATGTGTTTATAAAATATAAAATGAACGAAATTTGATTTTGATCTTTGTCAAAAAAAATTATTTTTCAATCTCTTAAAATTTGTAAACAATGTTTTTGATCCTCGTAAAACAAACTAATTCTTATTTTGGTCTTTATAAAATATTTTTATTTGATTTTTTATTTTTCTAAAATTTAAAATCATTGTTGTTAGTCCTTAATAATCATTTTAAGATAGATAAATAGCATTTCTTTTAGTGATCTATAAAATATTCTAGAGGTAACATGCATTGATAGGATATTGCTAACAATTGTGAGTAACATCTAGAATGATTATTTAACTTTTTAATAACTAAATAAGTAGTTAAATTTATCACATGATAATATAGATTAAAGAAGATAGTTCCAAATTTTAGAAGATGAAAAATAAAGAAAAAAGTTTACTTAAACCAAAATCAAGACTTGCTCATTTTTCTAGAATTAAAAACATTTTTAAACTTAAAAATAAGTATAAAATCGACTATGGTTGACAAATATCCATTATGTGACATGTTTGAAGTGTACTAAAATTATATAATCTATTATAAATTTGACATAGTTGCTAATACAAATGAAGGTGCTCCAAATAAACATAACATAATTGATTATGTCAATTAATTATAATACTAAATTATATAAAAAAAAATATTATATATAAAAGAAGAGAAAGAGATAATATAATAATTAGTTAAATTATTTAATTTTTATAAATTTTTTAATCACATAAAGTACAATATTAAAATATTAAATATCTTTTATTTTTCACTTAATTCTCCTGTATTAAATAGCTAGTTACAATTCTTACTTTAATTGTCAGCTTTTTTTATTAAACCATTTCTCATATATTTTATTTTCTTTTATTACTTCACTCCTCCAATAGAGCATTAATTTTTATATGATTAAATAATATAAATAAAAAAAATATTGCATTTTCTATTTATTATTATTTTCTTAAACCTAAGAAACAAAGTATACATCTCTTGTTATCATATCATAGATTATTTTAAAGTGGGGCCTATGTTATTTTAGATGGGACCGGGTTGATCAATGGTGTGTGATTGATGAAGGAACCAACCAACATCATTACAATGGTATAGGGTCTGCACTGAATATACTACGTTTGATCATTTTTATATTTTTAATACTGTTAAATTATTATAAAATAAGTCTTTATGATTATAATTTTACCCAAACATTTAAAAAATGTCTATAATAGATAAATAAGTCATACTTAAGATATATATTTTTAAAGAAAGTTGGGTTCAAACTAACTAAATTATAATAAAATATAGTGTGACCTAATTTATTTTCATCTTTACTACTAATCGTAGATATAAAAAACTTGTAATAAATAATTATAATATATATTTATACTTTTAAAAGTTATATATAAAATTTTTAATACTGCAAATATATATAAGAAATTAAAAATAATAAATTAAAAATAAGAAATTAAAAATAATAATTAAATAATAATTAAAAATAAGAAATTTTCGACGGATTTATATTTTCGTCAGAATTTTCAACGGAAATATAAATCCGTCATAAATTTCTGACAGAAAATTCTGTTAGAAATTTTTGACAGAAATATAAATCCGTCAGAAATTTCTAACGGAAATATTCGTCAAAAATTTTTGACGGAAATATCCGTCAAAAAATTCCGTCAAAAATTTTCGACGGATTCATATCCATCGAAAATTTACATTTTTATTGTAGTGAACAACACAAAAGAAAAGAAAGTGAGAAACATCTTACTCTTGCTAACGATGCACGAATGCAAACTGACTAGCTAGCCAAACACAAACAATACATATAATAAAATATAACATACATAGTTACACATCATCATATTTAACTCATTCATAGCATAATAGGCAACAACAAGTAAGATTATAATACATATGCAATGGACATGAACTACATGTTATCATGCTTGTGACACTAGTAAAAACATCACACATCATATTTATGCATTGTCGTTAGCAACACACTAGAGTAGTCTAGGAGTGCATGTCGAGTCACACCCTTTATGCACTCTCACTAGAAAGACATACTACTAGGATCTGATTAGAATAGTTAAACTGCACAAGATACATCCCATTCTAACGAAGATGGAATTGGGACTTTTGAACTAAGCTATCACCAAGGTTGGCTCCCAAGCTTTTACATAAGGAACCTTCCCTGACACTATATTCCATATCGTACCCTTAAAAAAATACCTTTATGTACATGATGCATGTCAAACAAACTCTATACATAACATTTCACATGATCTCATTAATTCATTGTCAACTAATCTCGTATCATAAAATCATCTACCATTCTCAATATAACAATTAACAATTCAATTATCTCAATTAAATATTAGCAATCAATGGCATAAGGGATCATATAATCACAACTCATACATAGCTCACAATCATATCAATAACACACTCACATACTACATTTTCATAACTTAATCTTCTACAATATTGTAGGTCCAAACACCTTAACTAGAGCTATATATATGTTATTAAGTTGATCTTAATTTTATTAGAAAGTTAAGATAATTATTTTCAACTTCTATGTTGACTTCAGGAGCCAATTATGTCATCTACTATTTTAAATAAATGCAAAACAGGCAACGTTTTAGCTTAAATATGATAGTCTAACAGTTTGACTAGGGATGGCAAAATTCATTGTACCCACGGATATCCATGAAATGAGTAGCCTAAATGGATACCTACAGGTAATGGACAAGAATATTCTTTTACTTGTTTATAAACGAGATGGGAGCAAGTATAGTAGTATCCATACCCATGAGTACATGCTAAATAATATTACTTAAATATTTATATTTTTATCTTATATCTTTTATCTTATTTTTAATATTTCAAAAAAATTATTATTAATTACAAGTTCAAAAATTAATATCAACTATTTATCTTTAATATTTCAATATACTTAACATCAAATATAAGTTCAAAATTATTTATAATATTTTTTTAATTTTTAAAAAAATTTGCAAGTATCCATAGATATACTCACAAATATTTATAAAATTCACGGATACTTTTTTACAAATACACACACAAATATGAAACGGGTTATGAGGCGAATTTTTAACTGACGGCACAAGTATGGATACTTTATTACCTACCCTCACAGGCCCATTATCATCCTAAATTTGATTTTTATTCACTAATTTGATCGTTATATATTCCTTTTTAAATGATTTTAACGATATTTGAAAGCTAATATTTAAGAATACAACTTTTATCCATATCACAAAAGCCGATTGGGGCATCTACTCGCAAATAGTAAAACAAGGCTTAGACAATGGTGGCCATTTGGTGGCCATGACCACGATACAATGGTGGTCCATTAAAAACCAGGCTTAAACAAGTTGGGCCTTAATGCGGCCCATAAAAGAAACTAAGACAGTAACTTTGCTTCTCATACTTTTCAGCATTCACTTCTAAGGCGACACTGTTTATTCGTGCACGCAACTTTTCACTCTCAATTATTTCTTACAATTCCACCGAACCCAAAATTAGAGACAGAATTGTTGCTCTAAAGTTTCATTAAAGTGGCTTCAATTCTCTTCTTCCTTTTTCTTCCCCAATGCCCCTTTTCAATGCAATCCAATTCTATGCTTCAGTTTAATCCGAGATCCGCTTCCTTCATATCTCGCTACATTTTAATGGCTTCGTTCTCAATGCGAACAATTTAGTTCCCAAAACGGTGTCGTACAGATCCTGGGTTTTGCTACATTTCTTCGCACCCCCAACAATTCAAAACCAGGGTTTGTAATCTTTTTCATTTTCTTTAGTGGGTTGTTTGATTTACGCGGTTGAATTGTTTAAAAATCGAGTTTTTTTTAGTGGGTTGTTTGATTTGTGGGGTAGAATTGTTTAAAAATTGAGTTTTTTTATTGGGCGGGGAGGGGGGGGGGGGGGGGGTTCTGTTTTGGTTCCTTGTGTTGTTGATGCTGTTGTGAATTAGGTGAAGCATAGGAATGGGTGATGTGATGGGTCCTGACTTGATCAGTGACCTTCCTCAAAGCATTATAGAGAGCATTCTGATGAAGATTCCAATTAGGGATGCTGTGAGAACCAGCATTTTGTCTAGTAAATGGAGGTACAAGTGGTCTTCAATTACTCAACTTGTGTTTGATGACAAATGTGCGCCCTTTAGTTGTGACAGAGAGGTTGTGGGGAGAAGTGTTGCCAAGTTCATAACCAGGGTGTTGTTTCTTCACCAAGGGCCAATCCATAAGTTCCAAATCACGAATTCGAAGTTGCAGAGCTGTCCTGAGATTGATCAGTGGATCCTTTACCTCTCGAGGAATGATATCAAGGAGTTGGTTATGGAGTTGGGAGATGGAGAGTTCTTTAGAATACCTTCAAGCCTTTTCAATTGTAGGAAGTTGAGGCGGTTGGAGCTCTCCCGGTGTGAGTTGGATCCGCCCCTTTGTTTCAAGGGGTTCATGTGCTTGAGGAGCCTTGGCCTTCATCAAGTTTTGATATCCCCTGATGCAGTGGAGAGCCTCATTTCGAAATGCCCTCTCTTGGAGAGTTTGTCAGTGTCTTACTTTGATAATTTGGCTCTTACTATCCGTGCCCCGAATCTTAAGCACTTGTATCTTGAAGGTGAATTCAAGGATATATATCTTGAAGATGCTCCATTTTTGGTTGAAATATCCATTGCTATGTATATGACTGATGACATTGCTGAGCACTTTGAGCAAAGCTCAAATTGCAACTTTGTCAAGTTTCTTGGTGGAGTCCCTAATCTTGAGAAGCTTGTTGGGCTTATCTACTTCACAAAGGTAACATTTTGTTCTCATCTGTTTATTGTGTTAGTTCATCCTCAAAGGATAATATGTATGGCCAACTTATTTATTTTGTTCATTTCTTCACTTTCTTGAAGTATTTGAGCATAGGTATTGACTCGGTGCATCTTCCAATAATGTACAACAATTTGGAGACTATTGAATTATATCAAGTAAATTTTGAGGATACAAAGGAGATACTTGTCATCCTTCATTTGATTACAAGCTCTCCTAATCTAAAAGAACTACAAATTTCAGTAAGTGCTCAGTCTTAACTCATTGCAAAAGTAGAGATTTTCAGTTTTTACAAAGTGAATTAATTTTACAAATCAGGCCTGTAATTACATAATAAGATTTTTTATGCAATTGACTTTGGCAGGGTTCATCAAACATAGCAGTTGCTGCCGATTTCCCTGACTTGGATTTTTGGGAAAAAGAATGCCTTTCAGATACTACACTTAACAAGCTTAAAACTGTGAAGTTGTCAGAAATGGGTGGTTGGCCACATGAGATAGAATTTATGAAATATTTGCTCGGTCGTTCTCCTGTGCTTGAGACGTTGAATATCATTCCTTGTGTATTTGATATGGAGAATAATTTGAGAATGTTGATGGAATTGGTGAAATGTCGAAGAGCTTCTACTCAAGCAGAAGTTGTTTTCTACCGTGAGTGAAATTGTGTACTGTGTCATAAAATGCATTCTTTTGTACCATTTCCAATGTTAATTCTCCTTGGTTTATGCATAACCTTTTAAAATGCAACTTTTACCAATGAGAAAACTTGTAAATTCTCTAGTGAAAGTAGGAATTTTATATTAGATGGATTGAAGATTTGTGTGGCTTACAAGTTGTGAGTCCATTTTACTTAAAAGAAAACCTAAGTTAGCATTTGGGAAGTTAAAACATATAACTCATTAATGATCGCATATAGCTAGTTACTATTTCTTTAGAGTTTGTTTGGATAAATTTGAGCAGTAGTTTTAACTTGTTTGGTTACAAGATAAAAACACTTTTAAGAGTTTTTTAACTAGAAATTAAAAGTTATTTACAATAAAAAAAGTTCTCAAAAGCACTTTTAGGCTTATATCAAAAAAGTTTAAATGGCTACTATTATTTTGCCCTGGTGATTGTTTTAGAAGCTTATTCCACCTGGAAAAAATTTGAGCTCTTAGAGCATGTCTGGAAACAATTATTTCTCACCATTTCAGCTGTTTTTTTTTAGTAAAAAAGCTGTTTGCAAGAAAAAAGAAGAAGAAATTATATGTTTCAGACAACAATTGAAATATGTAAATAATTTTTTTCCTAAAAAATAAGTTGTTTTCGTGTATTTGAAAATTGACGCTTATTATTTTTTGACCGTCTTTTTTCTTCTAAAACTGTTTTACTATGAAAAGTCGATTTTTTTGTTATTGTATCTAAATTGAATTAAATATTTTATAATCGTTTTTCAGAAGCTAATTCAAATAAAAATTTAATTTAATTATAATCGATTATTTCTAATTTTGAAATATTTTTTTAACACATTCTCGAATCATTTAATGGTTTATGCAATACACCTTAATTTAGCTTAATATAAGAATGCTAATACTAGCACAAAGTCGGCAATTCAGTGTACCCCAATTTCGAGTTAATATCTGCTCATGCCTTTGGCTGGTGAAATTCTTGATGTATTTGATATGATTTTTTTTTTCTCCTTCTGTAAATCAATTCTTGCTTCTTAAAAAATTACAGGTTGGTTACTGTCAAAGCTCTATTACTTCAGTAAGATCATAATAATAGCACTCAGGTAGAGAGTTTTCTACCTCTGCCACTCATTGATTCAGTTCTCTGTGGATCCCAATGCCATTGTGGAATCTTCATGGTTTCCTTCTTTTTCTAAACAAAGAGTTGTTTTGGCAATAAATTAATTAAAGTAGAAAGATTCCAAATGCAAACATGTGTTTTCCCAGAGGACTGGCCTGTAAAATAACATTATGGGGCTATATGCTATATGCCTATGGTGCCCCTCACTTACTTTTGACACGTGCGAGACCATGGGATCCAACAGCTTTACCGACCCAAATTCACCAATCAACCTCACAATAATCATCAAGTAAGATATTTGTAGCCTCCACATCCCATCCTAAGGATCATGCAAATATAGCAAGCCTCTTGCACCTCCTAAAGATGTCCTATTCCTTCCAGGGCAGTACAGACCACAGAATAAGCTTGTCTGTGTCAAAAAGTATTGTGTAAATTTAATCAAGTATTTTTATTTTAAGTTATGCACCCTGTAGATATGAGAGATTTAAAGAGTTAATCAATAGTTACTTTCTTAACGAATACGTGTATCAACTGATATCATATTGCTTCAATTAATTTGTATTTTCAAATTCGAGTTCTAAATATACATTTATGTTAAGTATTTGAAAAGAGAACTTTCACAATGATCGTACTTGATTCGAACAAGATTGTTTTTAGTAGAAAATACATGTGATCTATATTAAGAAAGATACATTTTTTTACACTCTTATTAATTGAAATTTGTTAATAATCATGAAAAGAACATTGGTTACCGAATTGCTCATTGTTACGTTTTCATGTAGTATTTAAAGTTTTGTAAAAGGGAATTACAAAGAGGAAATTAATGATGTCCAACAAGTACCTTGTAGGACTATGCTCAAGTGTATGATTCACTAGCCAAGGGAATTACAACTATGTTTCCACCAAAGGAAGAAACCAATCCCCAGAGTTACTAAGTAGATGCAGCTTAGGCTTGAAGCAAACACAAATATCTGTGACTTTTCTGCCTAGTCGAGGACTATAAAGGCGTGTTTGAAAAAAGTTTTGTTGATCGTAACCAATGTTCACTCTGGGAAGACAAAAGAGACGTTTCTCCCATTTTTAGCATTGGAATGAGTGAATGTCTATTTGACACATTGCAAATGGTAAACCAAACACAAACTAAATCTTGAGAAACATTTCAAGCAAAAGAGATGATATAGTATATTGTGGTATAATTGATAGAAAGCATTTCAAATGGAGATCCTCTCATTTCTTTTTTCTTCCATTTATTTCATTACTAAGTTTTTTAATAAATAAATGAAAAGGAGATGATACACATTTAATGGAGAGTATCATTTGTCTTCCCAAAACCATAAACGGAGAGGACCTTTGTCCATTTCGAGCATTATATATTTAAGAAACAAATTTGCATCCAAAAATATGTTGAACTTAGAAGTGAAGTGCACATGCCATGATCTTGAAATAGAAATAAAATCATTGCATGAGTGTTACAAAGAAATACATTAGAATTTAGAAGCAAAATATTGTTGAATTGTAACCATTGATCCAAAAGCTAGCGGAAAAATGTTGGTCCATCCAAGTTTATAAGCCATCATTCATGCTCTATTAATCATGTAAGATTCTTCAACATCTGCAAACTGTATGAACTACGATTACCGTTAGAATTATTCATGACAGAAGAAATCATTGCTGTTTTAAAGCATCTTGTCTCAATACCAAATTGTGTACAGGAATTTATAGCATTCTTCAACTTACATAAAATGGAGACCCTTCATATGAGAAAAGGAGTATGGAAGTTGTCCAATGAAGAAATTGTCAGAAAGATCAAAAGTTTGAAGCTTTTGGAGCGTCCCAATCTCAGAGCCACTATCATTGGGGGGATCACAATTCATGTTACAGTCATTGTGGCATATACTTATTTTTAGTTTAGACAAAGTTTAATTACGATAATATTACCAGTGTAAGTAATGAGTTTTAAGGTGTTAACCAATAAAATAACACCTTGGTATTGCTCTTAAAATAAGGTTTCATTATCATTTTGGTCCAATAGTAGATGATGGTGACTAAAAACAAACAAAAATAATATATAAAAATTACTCAAAAATAGAATTTATAAAAATATGAGCACCAAAGAATAATTAAATTTTAAAATAATATAAGAAACGTTAGCCGTATACTCTTTAAAAAAACTCTTTAAATTTATGTTACACAATGAATTATATGCCTCACCATGCACTGAAAACCTGTTAGAATGTAAAGCAGAAAACAGAAGAAAAATAAGCAACGGATCATAGATGAAATCTCTCAAGTCTCAAAATACTATATTATTGACAGTTTAAGTACAATCTATTTATATGAACGTTATTCTTCTAACAAGTTGAAGGAGCCAGAAGGACATTAATTTTCCACAAAAATCTTCGCTCCAACTATTAAGAAAAACACATAAACACTCAATCTATACGTCAATGTCTCCAATCAGATTCTGTACAGTCAGAAACTAGCATCACTCTTTGAGATATGCTACTATGATGCTAATGTTACATCAAATTCACTTGCACTAGAAGAAACTTTCACTTTCTTACACTCTTCACAATGTCACAGTGACTTTTTTGAATCATCTTGGTCCAGAAAGTTCCATTGCTTGGGCAAGCAATGAAGAGTCATCTGTGAGATCAGAGTAGCGCTCTGATGAGGAGAGTTCATTTCCTCTACTTCTTGTTGATTCAGCTCTCTGTGAGGCTTCCCATTTCTCTGCAAGCCCATCTCCTTCAAGCATCCTAACCACTTCAGACATCTTGGGTCTGTGGCTTGGAAGGTACTGAGTACATAGAAGAGCCACTTGGACTATTTCATCAAGCTCAATCCTATCATAGTTGTTTTTCAGGTCCTTGTCAACTAACAAGTCTATTTTCTTCTCTTGGTGGATTTTCTTCACCTGCAAGTATAGTGATGGTGATTACATTTAGGACATGTCACATGAGAGCTTACTCATAAAGATTGACTGTGAAATTTGTTGAAATAAGTTAACAAGAGCTTATTTCCATGAGTTTACGTGAAACCTTTCATTAGTAAACAAGTAATAAAAATGGATAAATATAGAGAGTTAAGGGCCTGTTTGAATAAGTTTCTTCATAAGCACTTCTTGAAAAAAAATAAAAAGAAGAAAAAAAAAAGACGAAAAATCAAAATAAGTTTCTCCATAAAATAAAACTAATAAGCTTACACACTAGTTAAAAATATGATTTTGAAGAAGTTAATAGAAAAATGTTTCTACAAATTAGCTTATACATAAGTTAATTTTAACGTATAAAGAAACTTATTTCATTTTTCCTTCCTGATTTACTCTTCTAGAAGTGCTTCCGGAGAAATTTACTCAAATAAGTCCTAAATATGTTTTTAGTTTTCATAAATATGATAAATTTTTATGTGTCTTAGTTTTTTTTCTGTTAGTTTTGGTGTTCATATTTTCTTTTCAAATTGATTTCTATCATAATTCATTGATGGCCTGGGACATGATGTCATGTTCAGGGTCATGAATAAATGATGCATAGAGATCGGTTTTAAAACCTTAAAAATATATAAGGATCAAAATCAACACAAATATTTAAAATTAAAATTCACCATTTTATACTAAGCCATAAAGAAAAAAATGAAATGCTAAAAAGACTAATTCTGGTTGGCTCACCCAGTCTAGCATGACTCCTTTCTGGTTTGCTGCTTTCCCAAACTCAAGAGCTCTTTGGCCAGATATCAGTTCAAGAAGAAGAATTCCAAACCCAAACACATCTGTTTTCTCAGAAGATTGGCCTGTAGAGAGATACTCAGGGGCAATGTGTCCCACAGTGCCTCTCACTGCTGTTGTCACATGTGAATCCCTGTGGTCTAACAGCTTTGCCAACCCAAAATCTCCTACCACAGCCTCACAGTCATCATCAAGCAAGATATTTGCGGCCTTCACATCCCTGTGAATAATCTTTGGATCACACTGCTCATGCAAATATAGCAACCCTCTTCCAGCTCCTAAAGCTATTCTCTTCCTAGTAGGCCAGTCCAAAGCTGGTTTGACTGTATCATCAAAAGGTAAATGAATACCCATAATTTATAAATCATATTGTATGTTTGGAAGCTCAAAACAGTTCTTATACTTTGTTTTATGGAATTTAAAATCCAAGTTGAGATGCGCATGAAACGTTTCATGTGTGATAGTAGACCCAAGAATAATAGATAAAGAGGAGTGCTAGCTACACACTCTCCAATTCAGTTCTCCCTACACATTCTGTACTGGGTTAAAATTTATTGGAAACTATAAAATCATGAGTGGAGGATCATTAAACGAGGAGTGCTACTTATCAACACAATTTTATGATTTTCAATAAATTTCAACAAATAATGAGTGTGTTTGAAATAGTGTGTTAGAGTGTGTTACTAACATTTATCACAGATACATATGCTAGTTAATATTCAATTGGTTCTAGAAAGTGACGGCTTGTGTTGTTTTGGTCCCTGAAAGTTTTGTTTATACAAATTAGTCCTTCGAAATATATAATTGTTTACAAGTTCTCAACTCAGTTGGACTAACTTGTTAGAAAGTTAACACTTTGGATGATCAATTTGTATAAACATGCACTTTCAAATACTAAAGTAACACCAGTTAGCATATTTGAAGAACCAAATTGAATGTTAAACACTACATATACAGTAACTGTTATCTAGCAGTACAAATTTGTCATTACCTTTAAGACGAGTAGCAACACTTCCATTTGACATGTAAGGATAAACCAAGAGCCTCTCTGTAGCTGTCATGCAGAATCCATACAGGCGAAGAAGATTCCGATGGACGGCTAAGCTGATCATCTCAACTTCAGTCTGGAATTGGATCTCACCTCCAATGGCATTACCATCTTTAAGCCTCTTAACTGCTATAACAGAACCATCTTGGAGATACCCTTTGTAGACATTTCCAAAACCACCTTTCCCAACCAAGTTCTTGCTGCTGAAGTTGTTTGTAGCAAGCTGAAGTTCTCTGAAGTGAAACTTCTTGAGGTTTCCAAGGCAAACCTCTTCACGGTGTTGTTCTGAAAATGGAAAAAGTTAAGTTAAAACAGAGAAGAGTAAGTAATATGATGAGCCTACTAAGTTTGCGGTATATGCTTCTGTTTGTGATTAACTAACCATTGACATCAAAGAATATTTGCTTGTTATATCTTTGTCTCCACCAGATGAGGAAGCCAAGTCCCAGAATTAGTAGGCATATGCAGCTTAAGCTTGAAGCAAACGCCAAAGCAACTTTGTGACTCTTTGGTCTTTTGGTGGATTGTGCATCTTGAAAAGCATTTCAGGAAGCTGTGTTAGGGTATGAAGGTAATTGCATACAGAAAAGAAAGAAACACATACAAGGGTTGAGAATGATGGAAGCAATGATTATAAATATGTTAAGACAACTTAGAAATTGATAGTTTTGAACAGTTTTTTATGAAATACTTTTGCACCCCAAAACAGTAGTTTTGGACACAAGTTTGGACTAAGACCACTTTATGACAGATAAGAAGAAAACTTTAGATGCAACATCATGAGGATGGAGAAGCATAAACAAATCTACAACATGTAAGAACTATGATTACCTTGAGAGTTATTCGGAGTAGATGGAATTAATGTTGTTCTGAAGCAGTTCTGCTCAGCTCCAGGGGCACATATCTGAGGGTTGCCTACAATACTATTTCAAGAGAAGGAAAAGCATACAATTAATTAATAACATGTAAACAAAATTTCTATTTTTTAACTCGCATGAGGAAAACAGAGAAAATATTGAAGGAGAAAAACCAATAAAATAAAGACCAAACATCTTACTTGAATGTTTTTGCATTTAATCTTGGTACAGGTCCACTCAAGTTATTATAAGAGATATCCCTAAGCAAAATTCAGTAGAAGACAAACAGTTGATCAGAAATCAAGTTAACAAAGGAGTAAAGTTATATATCTGTAATAAAAGGTCATAAGAGACTTACAGAAAGGCAAGCTGAGTCATGTTAGCCAAAGAGGAAGGAATTGGTCCAGTGAGACTGTTATTGTTTAGCCGCCTGATTGAAATTCAAATTCCTATCATCATATTCTTGATAGGGAATTAACACACATTTTTCTATAAAGCCTTTAAAAAGGATGCATAGCATTCTATTCTTGAACTTACAAATAATTGAGACCCTTCATGTGGGAAAGAGAATCTGGAAGTTGACTAATGAAGAAATTGTCAGAAAGATCAAGAGTTTGAAGCTTTTGAAGCCTTCCAATCTCAGAGGGAATTGGTCCTGTTATATTATTATCCTGCAGGAGCCTGCAAAATGCCTAATAACTAATAAAATATCCTTAAAAAAAACAAATCTAAAATCCTCCAATGCTTTCTTTTAACACATAGCAGGTTACTCACACAGTCTGGAGGTTTGTTAAGTTGCCTATGCTTGATGAGAGTGTGCCAGATATTCTTTGGCTTGGAATCCCCCTGAAAAGAAAAGGATGAAATAAGGAGACTCTTAAGATGTAAAAGAGTGAAAATTGAATATTTCTTGTTATGGTTTGGTTTGTTCCAGTTTGACTTACAGGGAAATCACAAAATGATCAGGGGAACAAGTGACCATAGCCCAGTTGCAAGGATCCACAGCATCAGAATCCCAATTATTCAAGACAGAATGAGGATCCACCAGTGAATTCTTAATGCTCATCAGAGCTTGAACTGCACGTAAAACAAGCATTTATTAGGACTTGTGAGTAACCTCACATATATGTGCTCCAAGAAATAAGGGAAGTGCCCCTAGTCAGTCACCTTCATAGTTGACACCTTTAGGAGAAAGCAAACCAGCCACTGAAGTCCACAAGAAGAACAAAGCTAAACAAAAGAGAGTCACATCCCCTCTTCTCTCCATTTCAAAGGATCACTAGAAACTTATTACCACAGCAAAACTGGATCAAGTTTTAAGGAGGAGGCAAGTAAGGAGCCGGTTTTGAATGATTCAGCTATTCACCACCAACTACAACTTGGTTTGTTTTTGTTACATGTCATGTTTGACATCAGAAGAGAAACCAAGTCCAACAGTGCCATTCCCACTGCTTTGAGGCCAGAATTGCACTCACTCCCACCCTTGTGTCTGACTTGAATCAGAGCCAATGGTTAAAAGACTTAAAAGAGAACCAGCATGCCTGCTGATGGTTCAACAAAGAAAGCAAAGCAAAGAATATATAATAAAAGCCATGAGGCACCCCTCCATTAGCCTCTTTCTAGATAAATGCAAAAGATGATTGAAAAAGAAAATTCCTTCAATCATGTATTGGTCTAAAGAACAGGAGTATTATTCTATTCCTTCAAATTTAATAATAATAATAATAATATAACAAGGAAAAAAAAAAACAAAAAGAAAGTAGGAGCAAGTGAAGTATTATCTGTTAAGCACTGTGAATGTTTGGCTCAATGGAGCTTAATCAGAAAATTAACTAAGTGGGTCAGTGAGTTTAGCTGCCATCAACTATGAGAGAGAGAAATAAGTAACAACACAAAGTGGATCACTTTGATTTGTTAAGCTCTGTAGAAAATTAGAATCCAAAAACATTCCCTGTCCCTGAGGTATGCCATTCATTATCTTTTAAGTACCGAACTCCACTTTCTTTCGTTTTATTCAATTATTATGAGAAAAAGTTAGAATCCCAAGGGATTGAGGTTGAGATTGGTGATGCATTGGCTCCTCCTCCTTGTGAGATCTTTGTTGTGTCAATTATGTCTCCCATTTTCTCTCACTATTTTCTTTGGTCATGCTAATCTTAGTTGGCTATGCTTTATTGATTCTCAATCACTCATTTTGTCTCCAAATAATCACATTCATCAGACAGTTCCTCTAATAAACTAGCCAAAAGCAGCCTACTTTTAAAAGCAAAAGCTGTTCTCACACTATTCTGAATAATCCCCACTTGGAAATCCCCAAACTACCCCCCATAACTAACAAGCCTATGTGAGGGCTTTTTAGTTTTTACCATCATTGCTGTGTCATGAAGTACAAGGTGTGTGTGATGTCCATTTCACTCCCGTTTTTATAGGAACTTTCATTTTTCCTTACAATATTTCTTATAACTACTTAATCGTGTAAACTATCTATTCACTATAACTATGATTAAATATTACAATCTCATTGGTCATCTTTAATAAAAAAATTCTTCTTAATTTCATTTTCTCATTTACAATACTCAAATTTCAAATATTATTTAAGAAGAATGAATGTTGTGTTACTTTGACCAACGATTGGTTATTATTTTTTCGCAATTTGATTTGAATATCAGAGCTGCATGCAGAACCCACCAAGCCAAAGGACTGATGTCTTGTTAATATAAAATTTGTTCTCCAACTGAGATTATTTCAAGCCTCAAAGTGGAATGACAAATCTTAATCACCAAAATGGGAGTATAATGCTATCTACATGCAAGTTTTCTGTCAGGGCTGTCTGCACATATTTCCATTTAATCTGAAGTGATTCCATTTATAGTATTTTTTAAACGTAGCTGAAACTCACACATCTAGAATTAACTGTCATACATACAATTTTATGAAGAAAATAAAGCTAGATATGTATTGTACAGTTGTAAAGTGTACCTCAAATAATGGTATAATAGAATCCTTTACTTTAGTGTTTAGTTCTAGAAATGACATAAATTAACTGTGTTTGATTTTTTTTTCCCCTTTTTTTAGTTTCTGTAAAAAATTGTCTTCTTCATATGATGTTTAATTTTTTTTTCTATTATTGTACTTTCGTTACAAAAATATATTAAGAGTGTATTTGAAAATCAGTTAAATTATACTTAATTAGAGTTTAAAAAAAAATTACACTCACAATTTTATTTTCACCAGAACACGTATTTTTTTCATTAAACTTAATTTTACATTGATATTCAAGCATTCAATAAGTAATTCCACCTGCTGTTACCATGTTACAACATCTTTTTACAAAAATATTTACATAACAGGCATGTAAGCATTTTTATGATGGAATGCATAAAATGGAAAATTTATACATTGCATAGATGAAAAAGCAAAACAAAAAATTATGGGAATTGAAACTAAAATATTTATGTTTACAATGACGAAAATGATATTAAGTCAAATGAAAATATCATGCTACTTTATTAAGTTTGTAAAACTTTCTTAATTTATTTTGTAAATTTTGTCTAAAAATTTACAGATTCCTGAAGAGAAATTACAAGTTTATAAATAATAAGTGCAAAACTAATTTCTTTATATAAAAAAGAAGTCATAACTCATAAATTTGTTAAAGTAACATAATTCTC
Organism: Cajanus cajan; assembly: GCF_000230855.2. Taxonomy (NCBI): domain Eukaryota; kingdom Viridiplantae; phylum Streptophyta; class Magnoliopsida; order Fabales; family Fabaceae; genus Cajanus; species Cajanus cajan. The sequence goes on along the minus strand of NC_138527.1, from coordinate 23,534,302 downwards.
TGCTTTTTAGACTAGATAAAGAAATGAAACCCACAATTATAATTCATAAATAACATGGTTAGCCGTTCAATGTTTTGAATATTGATTACTAAAATAATATTTATGAATAGGTACTTTTTTCTCCACCAACGTTTCCTTTTTGATTTTTTGGTGAAAGGGTGTGAGTGTTCAAAGTTGAAACACCTTTTCCTTTATAGGTGAAAGGGGTCCCACTGTTTCCATCTGAAATAGGATCAGTGACTACTTGATTGCATGGCTCACTATGGCACCTAGGTGCACGTGCAATGCAAACCCCACACACTCTAATACCACTTCACCTTCACCCATCATATACAATAAGATGAATCATAAAGAAATCAAAATATCAAATATGAAGATTGTTTTAGTTTAATCAATGTCTCGGTCTTCACAAGTTCAAATATTGAGTATGTACTCTGAACAAGAATTTTATCACATCATGATAATTCTACCTTATTTAAACACGATTATTTTCGATGAAAAATATAAGAGATATATAAGATTTGAATTGGTTTGTTAAGCTACTTTAATTTTAAGGCACGTCATGAATATGTGAACGTTAATTTGGTAGAGTTGTTTAGTGAGACTTTTTGACAATTATCACATTAATGTTGTCTTGATCCTTCTAAGGATGGTCGCCTGTCAGTTCCTTCTTTCAAACGAAGTAATGTTTATAGAATTGGATTATTCCAACATAAGTGTTTTTATATATTCTAATTTATGTACAAGATTTTAGTGTGGAAAGTAATGCGTAGTCTTTTCAAATCATTTTTCCGATGATATTTTAGAAAAAGGATTGCAGATTTAATAATGTGATCATCAGTTAATTAATAATTATTGTGTGCATGTCGTGAGTGTGGACGCTTGTGACATGTTAAATGAGAAAATTCCTTTACATAATGTGAGAGAATATGTTAAGTGAGAAAATTCCTTTACATAATGTGAGAGAATGAATCGTTTAATGAAATTATTTATTTTGTTATTTTTATTTTATAATTTTATAATTTTTTTATTTAAAGGTATAGGTGGGTTGAGTTAGGTTGAATTTGACTTATTTTAAGACCTAACACAATAAAAAGTAATAAGATTGTGTTGGATTAAATTGGGTCAATCGAATTATCAGGTTGATTAATTATAATAATTATATATTATAAATTTTGGAGAAAAAATAGTACACATTTAGTTCAAGTTCTAATACATGTCTCATCTATCAATAACAATTCTAATTATAATTGGGTAGGTAAAAAAGTGTACAACTCACGATATCTTTACCCAACCCACTAAAATTGTAATTGGATTGGATCAAGTTAATCATGTTTGTTGGTCGATCACAATTCTTTTACACTCTTATCTTTATTAGAGGTGTTAAATAAGACAATTTAACTTGATTCAATTCGCTGAAAAAATGAGTTGAATTGGATTGGATTAATTTTTTCATTTGGTTATAAATATTAATCCATGATGGGTTGGCGAGTCGGGTTGAGTTGACTAGTCAATTTATTAAAAAAAATTATAAATTATTTTTATTATATTTGTCTTAATCTTTCTTCAAATTATATGAACAAATATAATTAATATATATATATATTGCAAAATTAGTAAGAAATCAAATGTCAATACCTCTGTCATTTAGTGTGTTTGAATATTATGGAAGAATCAAGTCTATCCTTCAAAATCACAAAGGTATCATGAAAAAAATAAAAGTATCTATTTGTTATTTTGTTTTTACCAAAAAAAAATAATTAATCATTTTTTATCACGAAGTCAATCCAAATACCCTTGTTGTGATTAATCTCATCAACACATAACAATTTTTACTAACAATGTCGTCAACATATAACAATTTTTACTAACTTGTAGCTAGCATTTTATACTAATTTATAGTTGATTCTTTTAATCCAAAGGATTGATATAGTAGTTAAGCATATTTCGATCATATATTGTGGGGGCGATCTATTTAGTGAAAAATCTCATATTCGATCTTTATCGTGCAAAAAATCTTCAATCCAATGATAGCCACAATACCACAAGTAGGATTAATCTCTGATCTAGTGAATTGGGAAATATTTTGAAACAAGAAAACAAAACATTTTCAAGTAGCATTTGAACTTAGCTTACAACTTATTATTTTCTCATTTTTTACCCTAACTATTTAATTAAATTCTTTCTTTATCCTTAGTAAAAAGGAATATAACCCTTACTATCTTTCACATGTCATATAATTTTCCTTGTAAATAGTGGCATCTGGCCACTATCCTTAACGATGTTGATAATCTAGCTACCATTCTCAGCATTATCAATCTCAATGTCTAATGTTAATTTTTTTTTATATCATTCATATTTTTTAAATGAGAGGATTATAATTATACTGGTATAACTTTTATTAAGTATTACACTGCTCAATAACTTTATATTAATTATGAATTTTGTAAATCCAACCGTTATATTGAAAATTCATATCACTTTATAGGTTTATATCAAAATTTTTTTAAAATTGAACAATAACTTAAAGGTAATCAAAGTGTTCATATTTTAGTGTATTTTGAAATGAATATATTACGTCAATTTTGTTTTATAAAAATGAAGTATCAAATCATCTTGGGTTAATATAAAATTTTGTATATATGATCTAAGAGATATGAACTTTCAATCTAACGATTGAATTTACAAAATTCACATTTAATATAAAGTTATTGAGTTGTGTAATACTTAGTAAAAGTTACACCGGTGTAATTATATCCCCCCTTCTTTTTAAATATATGTTGACATCATTGTACCTTGCTTTTTCTAGTCTTGTCATTTTTTTACAGATGAGGTACCTTCTACATAAGTCTTCACTTCATAACTTCTAAACAAGGTCTTTAATACAAGTCTTTTTGAGAAGATTTGCTTTAATTGAAGCCTTTTGAGAGTCAGGTCAAAGTGTCACTCTTCTGAACCAGGTCTTCAAGTCATTTCTCTTGAGAAGAAATGTTTAACTTAAATGTTTCTAATCAGAAACTTAGGATACTCATCTTTTTGCTTGGGACATAACTCATTTCTTGCTTGGAACATATATTGTCTTTTGTGCTAATTAACAATCCTTGACTAATATTGAATCTTCTTTTAAGTTGTCATAAGTATGTTTTCATAAAACTTGTAGATAAATGTGTCCTTGATCATTAGGAATTGGTTTCATGTTATTTGGACCTCTGTAGCACAAAATATTCCCAAAATATTGCAGCAACATCATGTTGTTTTGGACAGATCAGCGTTTCCATATTGCAGACATAATTTGTCCATGTTAAAAACCTTATCAATACACAACATCTTCATCAAAGTTGTAGATAATTTTTCTATCTTTCCATAGCCGCCAAATTTGGTTCAAACACATGTTTACAAGTCCATATATGTTCAACATACAATACTATGCTAGTGTTGCAACTCAAAACGACATTTTCATCTTGATTTCCATATTTGTCCATGATCTAGGCTTTTCCAATGCATGAGTTATTCATAAAAGGTTGTAGATAAGTATTCTAGTTTTGTCTCAAGATCATATTTACAAATCAAGATTTGTGCAAAATATAGCAGTTATGTTTTACGATCAAGATCAACATTATCTGCAAATTATTTTTTAATTTTGCACATGATTTAATTCATATAAGTTCTTGACTTCTTCATGAAGGATGTAGATGCTTATTCAGACTTTTCATAGCCACCAAGATCTTCTTAAATGAATTCCTATAACTCAAGATATCATACAAATGAACTTCATAGTCTTTTGAAAATTTTCACTATAATGCATAGTTGAGACATCCATTCTGAGTCATAATGATTTTACATTCTAAATCTTCATTTTGATATTTGTCATATTGATTATATTTTATTTGGCGTAAACTTATTCTTTCTCATCCACCTTTTAAGAGTTATTCGTGATCAAGGTCGAGAACACTCTTTGTTCTCTAGGAGGATCATGCCTAGTGTAACCCTCCCCACGCCCAACGAATTTCACTATAGGGAATCATTAGAGCTCTCACATCTAGCGTGACCACCTTGATGCCTGGTGTCAACACTATCGAGAGTACTTTGTGGATTTCACACTCATTGTGGACTACTTCACCCATGTATGATTATCACAAATATCTTTTCATGCTCTTTGTCATGCTTCGCACCTGACATAGTATCAGTAAGGTCATTTCTACAAAAAAAAAATACGAGTTATGCACAAATGGTTTCCAAAACATGTTCTTATGAATTTATTTGGTATTAGGGGAGCCTATGGGATAATTAATTCATTCTACTCTTCACGTTTCCTATCACATATGTTTCTCTAATAATTTGTTGTCTCAAACTGTAGGGTCACCCCAAGAACCCACAAACACTCATATATTCATCATATGGTTGATTACACAGGTCAAAAACGAAAACATAATTTACTAACACAATTAGAGAACACGAAAATCACAAATAACACAAATTCACGGATACAATCACAAATAAACACAAATGGAATTGGGGTCAATCCCACTATCCGTAGATAACTCACACCCTAAAGTGAGGTTCTCACTCCCCCTTACCTTGATGAATGTCAAACTCTAGGTGCGGATCTTCGAGGTTGTCTCTAGCTACCTTCGATTCTCCTTCCTCCTTAAATCACAATTGCGTGCATTAATGTGTATGTGAGACAACCTCAGCCTTACTAATCTTTCTATAGAGGGAAAACTAAACCCTAGCTCGCGTATATCCTTTTGGTAAAAAGTCTATTAATTCACTATTAGTTGTTCCTCTCTTAAAATTTAAATAATTATCTGTAATAATTAAGCTAGAAAATATTTATTTTCATCATTAACTCTTGTTTTCAAAAATAACCCCAATTAATTAAATTAAAAAATATTTACTAATTTATTTCAAAAAAGGTTGGGATGTTATAGATTCAATACAATGATTATATATTAATTGTGCAAGCATTGTATTCAATCTACAAAAAACTAAGATTCACTCACAATCAGTCAATCCTAACAACTATGATATAAAACATTGAGATAACTAAGTATATAAATCATATATGCTTAGTTAAAACTCATATATAAAATCAACCATATAATAAATACATGTAATTAAGCATGTCAAGGCCACAAAAAATTAAATTAGTAATAATTAAAATATTTATTTAATTATGACTAACTTAATTAAATTCAAATTTTAAATTTAAATTTTTATCATCTAACATTGTATAACTAATAATTTGTAATTATTTAATTGTTTTAACATTGACTAAAAAATTGAACATTTTAATTATTTTAATACACCTATTTCTTAACTAGTATTTTCTATATTTTTAAATTTTTATAGAAAATAAAATTACTACGTATAAATTAAAATTTTACAAATCATTATTTTGTATTCTAATTAACTAAAGCCATAATTTATTTTGGATTTATTTATGTAAATTATGGGTAATTTTATCTTTTTAAGATTATAATTCTACTTTATATTTTTTTAACTATAATCAACTTAAATAAATCTAAAATAATTTATTTATTTTTTTAATTAGTGCCTAAAATGGTGAGTTCTTATGTTCATAACTTACAATAAGAACTATTTAGGAGTTTCAAATCAACTCAAACACAACTCATTAAAAATAAATAAATAAATAAATAAATAAAAAAAAAACTCCCAAATGAGTCATAGTAGAGCCAAAATAAGCACCACTACCAAACCCCCCAAACTAGCCACAACATAAGCATCAAACCAACCCTAAAAAACTTCAAATAACCCTAACTGAATACCCCAAACCAGCACCAAGTACCTCATGCATAATCAAAAATCAATTCTCCTTTGCACATTTTTACGAACACTTGGCATACATAATAGAAATGTCAAAAAGTACAACATTTTAATGAATAATCAATCTCAATAACAAAAACAATCCCTCGAATCATTGAATAGCACCAAATATGAATACTGTGATTACCCTCAAGTTATTGTTCAGTTTTAACAAAATTTGATATACACATATAAAGTAATATGAACTTTCAATCTAACAGTTGGATTTACAAAATTCACATTTAATATAAAGTTATTGAGCTGTGTAACACTTAGTAAAAATTACACCGATATCGTTTGAACCTTCCTTTATATATATATATATATATATATATATATATATATATATATATATATATATATATATATATATATATATATATATATATATATATATATATATATATATATATATATATATATATATATATAATATGATGAATAAATCAACGTCTTTCATAAAATATTTTGTCCTAATTACTAATATGTCATTTAAGATAAAAAAAAAATCGTCATTAAATAATTTTGCTCTATGCTTTTTAAAAAAAAAATTTGGATCGCACTCAACTAGTGCAGTTGTTAAATTAGTAAATTTAAACTGTTTAAATAAAAATTGTAGGGTTCATATTTTTATTTCATTAAATCAAATTTAAACAATAAAGTATAAACTCAAAATTTGAGTTTATTTTCCATTTTTCTCTACAGAGGAACTAATTTGGGTTGTTTAATCTTGATTCAGCATTTATGATTTACCAGCTGCGTATACCCATTTTCTACTATCTGGATCCAAGGGTTTAAAATTAAATAGAATATGTCCAATGAAAGAATTTATTTGATATCTTAATTTTTTCAGTATTTTTTTTTTATCACGTAGGATTTAAGAAGATTTATTACTTTTATTCTAATGGTAAAACTTGTCTTCATAACTTTTCAAAATAAAAATAAAATTCTTAATTTAATTTTAGTGAGACTCGTTTTATCTTTTCACTCACACAACTAAAAATCCCATTTTAACTTAAAATCGTCTTTCAATAGTTAAATATACTATATATACCTTAATTATAATTACTCATATAAACAAAATTTTTAAAAACTCATTTTTCTAATAATTCTAATAATATTCAAGCAGTTTACTAATACGTTCATCAGTCTAAATGTTATTAAATTGAATCATCTTAAACAAAATCTCAAATTCAAATATTATAAACCCCAAAAACATGATTAAAAAATGAGACTCCATTAAAAATAATCACTTAATTCTCCAACAAATATTGATCTTCAGCTAAAGTTGTAGATATTTTCTACCAATAATAGTTAATAATAATAATAATAATAATAAGATGATTTTAAGATTTAATTAAGATAATTTCATTAGAGTTGCTTATAAGAACTATTTTGGAGTAATAGCGACTAATATTTATTCTCTTAGCTAGTTTTGAGGAAACTTCATGTGGCATGTAATTAAAACATTTGGTACTTTCCTTTTATGTTTGTGTTGGTGGGACCTTCGTTCTATGTTTGTTTAGTACCGATCATGTGCCGTATATGTTTCTTCTACTTTTGCACCTCTGTTAGACCAAAGCTTTTCATATTATTGATTTTTATCGATACTTATATATTAATGGGTCCACATCACATTTTGTATAAGAGTGTTATTAGAATTTTTTTTAATGAAAAAAATTGTAATTTTTTGTAATATTTTATTTAAATTGATTTTTATTTATGAATTAATTTTTAATATTTAAAATAAGTTATTAATAATAAAAATAATTTTGTGTTACAAAATAATTTTTTATCATAAATTAAAAATATTATTTATATATTTAAAAATATCTATTTATACAAAATTTAAATATAATTTATATATTCAAATGCAGTATTTATTTTTAGACTTAAATATATTTTTAGTCCCTCAAATTTAAGACAAATTTATTTTTGATCCCTCAAATTTAAAACTATTATTTTTAGTCCCGTAATTTTTAAAAATCTTGTTTTAGTCCCTTTGGTCACCGATAACATGTTTGAAAGTAATAAATTAAGACGATTATACAATATCAACTGAATTTAATGTGGTGTATTTACTAATAGGGACACCAATAAGTAGATTTTATATAATAGTGTTTGATAAATTTATTAACAAAATTTGAATATAAAGACTAAAATAAGATTTTTCAAAATTACAGAGACTATAAAAAATAATTTTAAATTTGAGAGACCAAAAACAAATTTACTCTAAATTTGAGGGACTAAAAATATATTTAAACTTATTTTTATATGTGTGAATTACACAAGTTTAAAATACTAGTAACCTAAATTTAAAAAAAAAATACCAAAATAACAAACAATGATCAAGAATCGGTAGACCCAATTAAAAATTAATTAATTTTAGTTAAAATAAAGTAAAAGCTAGTTTTTTCTTCTTCTTATCATGGTATATTGTGAGACCCATAACCTTTCCCTTTCCCCCTTTCTCATTTTTCCTTTCTTTCTCATTCCCTCTCTTTTTTCCATTTCCTTCTCCCAAACCTTTTTCATTTCTTGTTGATTCTCAAGGTTGCTAAGCAATTGATGTGCTAAGGAACTTTGAAGCCCGGAGTCGGATTCTCATTCCATCTTCTTCTTCTTCTTCTTCTTCTTCTTCTTCTTTAACCTCAGAGTAGCTCAAAATTCATCGTTCACTCTGTTTCGAGGTAAAGGAAGCTAGAAAGCCTAGATTTTTATGATTTGTGGGGTTGTTGACTGAGTTGAGAACTCAAAATTTGTATGAATTTTGAAAATTTGAACTGGGGAAAAGGAAATTGAAGTTATTTGCTTGCAAAAGTTGAAACTTTGTTGTTCTTGATGATTTTCTTGAAAACTTGATGCATGCATGTTGTGGTTCTTGAAGTTTTTGTGTTGCATGTGGTTGGTAGTGTTGCATATGAGTTGTAGCATGGATTGGGTCTCCTTGGATTGTAGGTTTATGAAGGATTTGAGTGAAAATCGAAGGTGAAACCCATGGATTTTTAGAAAATTCTGAGACTCACAGCCATGGCTGTGGGGGAAAAATGAAGTGGCAGAAACTCACAACCATGGTCATGGATTCATAGCCATGGCCGTGGGGGGAAATGAAGTGGTAGAAACTTGCAGCCATGGTCGTGGATTCACAGCCATGGTTGTGGAAGGGAAATTGAGCTGGCAGAAATCCAACGCTAAAGTGCTGATTTGAGCGGTGCAGAGGTGAGGGTAGATGACCCAATTTGGTCAAGGTCTTCATGAAAGTTGTAGCCTTGGATGTTAGCTTTCCAATGGCGCTGGAATCACCCAAAAATGAGGTCTAGAGCTCCATTTATGACCTTTTTAGTGAGCAAAGGTGAAGTTTTTAGCATTTAAGAAAACGGTTGCGGTTTTTAAAATTTTAACGTGGTAGATGAGGGAATTAGAAATTGAGTTCTTCATGAAAGTTGTAGAAAATGTTCTTTTCTTTCATATGAGATAAGGATGAGAGTGATTGGAGTAGTAGAACTCCCTATGGGTTGTTTTATGTGAAAGTTGTATGATGGATAAAATTGGTGAACATGAATAGGATGATTGTGTCTATTGCATGTTGTGTGTTATAGGATGATGAGAATGAGCATTGATATGCTATCTTTGTGTACTTGAAATCATAATAAGCATGGAATGCTATCCTTGTGTACTTGAAATGGTGAGAGCATTAGTATGCTTTATATTATTGATATGTTATGTTTGAATTAATTATGGAGCATTGATATGCTATTATTGTATAAATTGTTAAGGATTGGTATGTTGTTCTTGGTTGAGATGTTAAGCATTGATATGCTATTATTGTATAAATTGTTAAGCATTGATATGTTGTTATTGGTTGAGATGTTAAGAATTGATATGTTATTAATTATTGTATAAATTGTTAGGCATTGGTATGTTGTTCTTGGTTGAGATGTTAAGCATTGATATGCTATTATTGTATAAATTGTTAAGCATTGATATGTTGTTATTGGTTGAGATGTTAAGAATTGATATGTTATTAATTATTGTATAAATTGTTAGGCATTGGTATGTTGTTCTTAGTTAAGATGTTAAGCATTGGTATGCTACACATGAATGATGGTATTGATCTCTATATGCATTGACTGGATGTAATGTATAGTAAATATATGGTGAGGTGTGGATGCTGAGAATGTGGTGTGGCATTATAGCATGATGACTAACTTAGGATTTGACAAGAGAAAATTATTTTGAAAATTGAAAATCCCACATAGGGTATCTTGGAGTGGTGCTCGGGTAGGCCACTGTTTGGAAAACCCTCCTTGAGTAGTTGTATCTATTAAAGTAGGTTTTGAGGTGTGTTGAGTCTCCTTCAAATCCTTAGTTAATGGTTGAGTAAGGTAGGAGGTTGAGGGCTACAACCCTTAACCACGTACCTAGAAAGGTTGTGTGGTTCCTTGAGGATATTTAGTAAGTGAATTTCATATGTGACTTGGTAATGCATGCCAAGGTCGTGGTAAGCCTATACTCAATTGTACTACTTTTGACAGTGGAACTGAACTTTTCTAGTGTAAGTGATAAGACCCGAGAAACCAAAGGAGGGATTGATATTCCATTTTGCTATGATCGAGCTGGCGCTTCGGGCATGAAAACGATTGGGTTGGTTCGGTAGGGTGAAAATCACTTAGATTGCTCATGTTGTTAGGAGATCTCCGAGTTAAAATGTGTGACGACGCATATGTGTTGATGAGTTGATATTGTGATGATATGAGTTGTGTGTGTTGATGTGTTGTGAAGGTGTTGTTGAGATGTGTGTTGTTTATGTGTTGTGTGTTGTATGTTGAACAAGTTGATGATGATGATAGCGTTGCTAGATTACCTATGTTGTAAGTGTTGAGATTTCCGTTGACATTAACTTTTGTTCTTATCATAAATCGTTTTAACTCTGACAACGGGCTCAAACACGGCAAGTATACCAGTCGTTTAAGTAGTAAATTTAAATTGTATCCACAGGGACTAGTAGGTAAAATAAGCATTTAATGACTATTTGTGACTAAAGAATAATTCCAATTTTCATAGGTTGTCATGCAATTCAAATAAAGGTTATGACTATTGGAAATTCAAACCTATGATATAATTAGTGTGTGTGTGGAAGAGATAAGAAATGGTATTGTGATTTTGTAAGATTGTGGAGTCAGATATCACCGAACTTCACACTGATGAATCTTTGTTCTCTTGTTACATTCATTGCCTAGTCAACTCATAAGTTTACTCAAACCTAATCCCTTAGAGCAAGAGCCTAGGTGCAGATAATGGATATCAATTCCTTGAGTATCCAATACATACACCTGCATTACGGGTTAGGGTTTAAGACTACTAATGGACCAAGCTCCATTCCTAGATACATTTCCCACTAGGTATTTGTTTCAGAGCTAGTTCAAAAGGCTATTTTTCAATACCCAATGGACTCTCTATCAAGCAAAGGAGAATCAATCCAAACCAAGCATTAAGAATAGAAACATACACAACAATGAATGAAACAACATATATATATCATTAATAAAGTGAAGATTACAAAAGAGTTTCGTTGGTTACATCTAACCCCACAAAATAATGGGTAGAACCGCTCAAAACAATGAGGGTAAAACAAAAATAGAGATGGAAGAGAGATGGAAGAACCAAAGGAAAGACTCACACACGAACGGTCCCAAGCACCGGAAATCCCTTCCACAGCTCCTAGAAATCGCCCAATGTGTGAATGAGGGAATGAGCCTCGAAGATTTGATCAAATACGAGCTGGGGGAGACAGGATAGGATTTACACGCCCGGAACGTTATACTTCGCGCCAAGCGCAGGATCTTCCAGAGAGGTAATTACTCTCTGTCTCGAATCACGCCCGGCGAGGATGCGTTTACGCCCGACGCAATGTCTTCTAGAGAGTTTTGAGTGCTCTCTGTTTTGAATTGCGCCCGACGCGGATACTCTTGCGCTCGCCGCAATGCTGAAATACAGAGGTGATGCTCTGTGTCTCTCTGCGCCCGGCGCAGGTACTCTTCTCCTGCTCTTTAGCTCCTTAAATTTCCAATCCTATGGGTCTTCAACCTCAACTCTCTAACTCAATACCTGCACAAAAAATGAGGTGTATCAAGGTATTGTTAAATAAATTTTGGGTTAGCTATATCTGCACAAAAATTGAATCAAAAAGAGAACAATTATATTACAAGAGTGCATGGGGTGAGTGGAATTGTTAAATAATTCCTATCTAAACATATGTATAAATGAGACTTAACAGTAAGTTGCTTTTAAATATATGTTGTTGAGAGGTGTGTAATACATGTGTTGGTTGTTGTTGTGTTGAATATGGTAACTATTATGATGAGTTGTATAGTAGTTTGTGTTGAGGTGTTGATACTATGTTGATCAATGTTGATGTGTTGAATTAAGTTGAAATGATGTTAAGATGTGTAGTATATGTGTTGTTTGTTATTTGTGTTGGATGTGAAGATGATTATATAGTTGTTGTGTTGCATATTTAATTATTATGAGTTGTTTATTTTCTCTAGCTTACCCTTACATGTTTTCATGTGGTTTGGACTGCGATGATCATATGATGTATGGGAGTAGGGCAGAGATAGGTTGGGAGATAGCTGCTAGAGGCCACAGGAGGTCATTGGAGTGGATGTTCCTTTTGTAGGCTACCTTATAGTAGCAAATTTTGCTATTTATAGTTAGATGTTTTTGGTTGCTTGCCTAGCAACTTGTGTTGTAAATATTTTTATTTTATTATTTTAATATATACTCCAATAGTGTGTTATGTTGTTTTGTAGTGTGACGACCAAAGCGGGTCATTACATATACCACAACCTACTAGGCCATAAACTAGTCTTGCTCAAGAATATCCACTAGACCAAAGATTAATCTCGTTCATGATTAATGTGTAGTCGTTGTTGACCTAAGATATTTTTGCAATGAGAATTGAATAAAGAATTCCTCATTAAAATAATTGTCTCTCAAAAGGTATAAATATAGAGTATTTATATATTACATCAACCATTCTGAATAATTAATAACTAGTTTAGAATACTAGTTGAGATTTTTATTGAAATATTTTTTTTTTATTCTAATATGTTTCAAAAAAATAAATAAAAGGTTTATACACAAAAAAATCTATACATTTACTCCTATATAATAAATTTGAATCTTTATCTTGATTTACAATATTTTTTTAGAAAGTATTATTCAACATGAGTGGTTTTAGAAAAATATTATTAAATAAATATAATATTATTATTGTATAAGTAAATAATATATAATTTAAAAATAAAACTATAATATATATAACAATATATAAATAAGGTTAGTGTTCACTTACTCATATATAATAACTATTGGTAGTTACTGTATTCAATAACTTATGATCTATATTAAATGTTAACGATCTAATCATTAAATTAAAATTTTTTATTAAATGAATTAAGTTTAAAAAAATTTCCTAAATTTTAAAATTATTTGATACTTTATTGCATCAGTTTAAATTAACGTATATTCTTAAAGACATATTATACATTAATTTAAATTTACATAATTTATTATTATACACACAAACGAATAGATAAATAGATAGAGAGGAAGGGGGAAAAAGTGTCAAGATCCATTGACCCAATTCGTAGATGTAAGTCTAAACCCTTACATCAAATCTTACACCTTCAATAACATTTTTTGTATAATGCAAATTTAACTGATCCAACTGTTGAATTATATACTATTATGTTCAAGATTGTGTATATTAAATTTTACATAATTTAAACTTTTCTAGATATATTATACAAAAATAAATATTTACATATTTTAAATATCATATTATATAATAAAATAAAATAATATAATAAATTATTAAATAATTTTAAAATAATGTAAAGTTTAACATACGTGATTTTAAATATAATATCACATAATTTAATTTAATAATTGAATCATACAATATCAAAGTATTATTGGCCATTAACAATTATTAGTTATTGTTCCTAGGTAAATTGTACACACACAAAAAAAAAGTGAACACTTTGAACATTTGGAACATACTTGATCCGTAAGTTTATAATTCCTTTGCATTTTCTTTATCATATATTTTAATAATTATGAATTCAATAATTAAAGTATCTTAATTTTTATTGTTTATCATAGTATTATGGATGCATATAAGAGGTTGTTGGGGAAGCTGAGTTCATTTAGGAGGAGACTTCAATATATGGCATGGAGGAGACTTTCATATATGCCACCGAATGTAAGTTAATTATCAAACTCACATTCAACTACAATTAAAAATAAGGACTTATTGTATATATTCAATTTCAATTTTATTTGTAATGTACAAAACAATATTTTATTTGTAATGTGCAAATATCACATGGTGAAATTTATGTTCTCAATTATTTTCACCTATATTGTTGACTCATGGAGAGAAATAATACATTTATAAATTAAGTTACTTATTTAAATCAAGATAATCGTTAATGTATAAAGTACTATTTTATTTTGAATTTAAATTTGTAGATATTCAACTACCTGGATCCAGAGGAAGACTTAGATGGCCTCTACACATGCTGAACTTCACAATTTTTAAGTGTTTTTCGTAACTTGTAAATTATTGTTTATCCACATTAGTTTTAGGATGCTTAAGCATATGAACTTTATTTATTGTTTAATGATAAATTTTATGTGAATTTATTGAATTGGTATTGATTATGCTTCTTCGTATATGTGAAGATTGATTATGAGTTTTTATTTAATCATAAATGTATTAGCATCGTCAATATATTTTTTTATGTATAGTTTATATATATAGAAATGCTAATAAAAATACTAGTTATTTACAAAAATTAAAATACCATTTTTTTTAGTTTGCTTTGCAACTAACATAAAATTCTATTGTACATTTTTGTGATTATATAAATAGTCCTCAAATATTAATTAGAAATCATATTAAGTAGTCATTGATGAAGAATAAAAAAAATCTTGGTCTTGAATGTTTAGGACTAAGTTGATAGATATTTAATACATCAGAGATTTGATATATTCTTATTATTTTAAAAACTAAATAAAATTGAGAATGATACTTAAAATAAATATAAAAAAATCTAAATTGAAAATGTAATGATTATTTATATATCATATAACATTATTCTAATAACGTTCTTATTTTCGTACTAATTAAATTGAATTCTACAATATTCTTTCGCTTTTTGTTCAACCATGATTTTTCAATAATTTATTTGTATATGCAAACTTTTTATATTATTCTTACATCTTTCAATAATTAATCAATTTTTATAATGACAATAGGAATCTCCCCTCCTGTTGACTAATTACTTAGTCAATATTATATATGCCAAACTTGTTGGTGGAGTTTCTATGTCCCCAAACAGTTTTGCCTCATCAATTTTATGTTGTCCAAATTTCAATATATAAACTAAACCTAAATTTGATCATCTGCATTAAAATTGCATCATATAAGATATCTATTTATAAATGAGTAAAAATATTCATATCTATTATTTGTACATATTTATTTAAATTATCTATTTATCATTTGTGATGGATTTTATCTACAAATATTTATGATTAAATTTTTTTCTTGTCATCCCTAACTTAAGACCATTATTTTTCAGAACTTATGACCTAATGCTCATTAAATTTGATAAGTTAAGTGAAATCTTCATGGTTGATATAAAAGTTATAGATTCAAGTCCACACACATCATCTTTGATGTGAGGTAAACCTAAATTTCTGTGTTTTTTTAACTTAAAAACATTTTTTTTCTATTCTAGATTGGAACACCGTCACCTCCCCTATATTTTTTGTATAAAAAAAAGTGTTAGGTGATTTTTAAAAAAAAAAATTGTATACTTGATTAAGATCACCTGAAAATTAAAGTTTTTATTCTAAAAATTGATAGAATAATCTATTAATTTAAATATAATAATAATTTATTCTTGTAACATTTTTAAATTATAAGTTCAGATAGTTAAATAAAGTTTCAAGTTCAATCAAAGCATAAATCACATATGTAATATTTTATTTCTAAAATGATTCGAATCGTAAAAGAAAGTTATACATCTCATATTCTTAATTATATTAATAAAAAAAAATTATAAATATAAAATCTTAAACAACGTGCATGTCAAGTAAATAGATTACACAAACTTAATTAATAAGCTAAAGTCTATATATCCTCACTTAACTCGTTTTTTTCCCTTCTTACTTCTCTACCCACCACAAACTCAAGTTGAACTTGAACCACAATGTACACTAGGCATGACAATCCAACTCGTCTCTATAGGTATTCGCCCGAACCCACCCTTATTTGGATGGAGAAAAGCCGTGTTTATTAGGTTTGGGTTCGGGTTTTCCCCAATTGATAAAATTGGGGGAGGGAACGAGGATGTTAATACCTGCCCCGCCCTCGTACGCGCCCCCACCCCTGCCCCGCTTAATAATATAATTAAAAAATTATTTTTATATATATATAAACCAAAATTTAAAATATTTATATGTAAAAATTTATATTATTTTATTTTGCTTTTATTTTTTTAAAAAAAAATCATATTTATTTAAAAGAAGAAAAGAAAAGAAAAAGAAGAAAGAAAAAAAAAAGGTAGGAGTGGGGGTAGGGGCGAGGCGGGGAAACCCGAACCCTGCCGGGGACTGGGATAGGTACCCAGATTTTATCGCCCTGTTGTCATGCCTAATGTACACTAACTAATTCAAAACAAATAATAATAACAAAAATTTGTCCATTATCTTTAAAAGGGAATAAAAATAAAGTTCACCCATTAATTTTGAAGTAGATTTGCTTGAGTAACTACGGTGACAACTAGAACTTACAATTATGAATTTTATATATAGAGAGAGAGAATGAATTCTTTTACTCCAAGAGTAAGTCTATCATTCAATAACTCATGTTTTACATCAAATTTCAACGATCCAACCATTCA
Source organism: Cajanus cajan (assembly GCF_000230855.2). Taxonomy (NCBI): domain Eukaryota; kingdom Viridiplantae; phylum Streptophyta; class Magnoliopsida; order Fabales; family Fabaceae; genus Cajanus; species Cajanus cajan. Next base: position 23,517,497 of record NC_138527.1, on the reverse strand, counting down.
ATTTAAAGTTCTTAATGCATAGATCAAATCTACAAATTTTTAGAAAATTTAAAAATCATTTGATACTTCATTTCATTAATTTGAATCAATGCATAAAATGATTTTATGATTACCCGTCAATTTGAATTAATGAAATGAAGTATCAAATGATTTTCAAATTTTCTAAAAATTTGAAGATTTGATCTATGCATTAAAAACTTTAAATTGAACTGTTGAATCGTTTAAATTTGATGTAGAACATGAGTTATTGAACGGAGTAAGTCTAGATAGACTTACTCCTCATATATATATATATATATATATATATATATATATATATATATATATATATATATATATATATTACAATTATGGAATTGAGTACACAAGACATTATTGATTTAAAAAAAAAATAGCACCATTTTATGTGGTGAGCATTGTAGACTAGCTTAGCTCTTGTCATATGCAACCATCTTCGCTACGCAATGCCGTATTATCTGATTTCTTGAAAACGATAGGGGTCTTTTCATGTCTAGACATACTTGGCTTCAACCTTTGATCTTCATACCCTTATTATCGAAACTTTTCTTCGGTTCTTCCAAAACAAAAAGAATTATAAATAAAAAAAATAAAAAATAAAAACAAAAACAAAAACTTCACGTATTATATTACCCAAAAAAAATTGGCAAGAAAGTTCATAGGAGCCCAAAAAAGAGAGTCAAAGTAATGGATTAAAGAGATGTTGACGATGACTATGACCCTAATTAATGAGTATATTGAACCTTGAGGTAGCCCCAAATGAGTGGAAAATCATTGTTCTTTTTACTCACTAGGAATGTTTCAATGGAGGGGGAGGAGACTCTGTCATGGCAAATTGTACCAACCCACCACATGATTATGCCTTTGCCTATGTTCTTTTAGGAAAAACGACAATTATAAAGCTTCCAAAATTGTTGACAAATGACACCAGCTTGTTCCCCTTATTGCATCCATTTCTCACCCCATTCACTGCATTTTACCTATCAACCTCTTCCCTACGAACAACATTTGTTCTACTAAATACAAATATGTGTCGGTCACGATATGTCATAATTGCCTAGTCTCCTTTCATACCAAGTACAATTCATTGTCTTTGTTATACAGTACATATGTAACTTCTCAATATTATTATACTTTTATTTATTAAGCAACTATACTACAACAATAGTTTGCACTGTCGCATCTAGCCCACTCTTTCATCCACATCAATCATGGGTTTGATTATCGTATTTCTCTTGTTGGTATGTAAGTTCTCCACTTTCAACCAAAAGATATTAACTATTAAGCATCTATATATGTTATAATGGAATAGTAGTTCGATAAATATAAGGTATTTAGCTTCTTAAAATATTAAAATATTGAATTTCAACCTAACTCAATTCTATAAAATAGGAGTGATAAGGTGGTCTGGTGGTAAAAGGAGGTGGTCCTGGGGCTGGAGGGATAAGGCAGGATGGAGGTTCGAGTCCCCCTAGGACCCTGCGGAGATAACTACTAATTACTAACTATTAACATTTGCCTATCAAAAAAAAAACTCAATTCTATAAAATCGATTTATAAGATGATGATTCTTTTTTACTTATATATTATATAATTATTTAATCTCTAACTAATACACTTCTCACATCTATATAAAATTAATTTATAAGGTGAGAATTGTTTTTTATTTGTATATTATTTAATTATCTAATCTTTATTTTCTAGCTAATATACTTTATTACGTCCAGTACTATTAAGTTTGATATATGGATAAAATGTGGATGACCCTTTTTAATGATCTAAGATAAGATCTAATACCATCTTAGAATAGCAAATTTAAATATAATTTAAACCTATAAAATCAGTTTGTAAGATAAGAATTATTACTTTTCACTTATATACTATTTAATTACCTAATATTTAATTGAAATAAGATTTGAGTCTTTTTCAATACTTTGCTAAGATATTTTTAAAAAAAATTATGAAAAAAAACTAGAAATAAATGTCTCATTAATTAAACAACTATATGCTTATAATGGAATAATTGTTGAATTAATATAACATATTTAGGCATCTGAAGCAGAACACGAATTGATTGGTGATGGCAATATGTGGCTGCAGTGTGTGATCACGAAGGAAAGAAATTTTCCAAGTTCGATGTTGATCCCCAGAATATTACACAAAAAGATATCTAGAAACAAGAAAGAACCCACTATAAATTTTATAATAGTCTTTAATTTCATTGGCTCCATGTATCACAAATTGCGTATCAATTGGCGTAATGTATGTCAACTAATGAAATTTTCTCTTGCTTTCAACTCATGTGAACCAACCAATGAAGTGTTAAAGATAGAATATATTCTCAACCCTTTAAAGCTTTGGATACTAAACACGTTACCCCAACTTTTCTACCCTTTTCCATTAGTAGTGGTTACCAGAGATTGACACCCCAATTAAATTGTCGATACCACCCCATAAAGTAAGACTGCTATTGTTTTTTCTCTCTTTTCTCAAACCCCACATACTCACAAACAAGCTAAAAGAAATTGTCAATAGTTCTAAACTAAGAAAGTGAACAGATATTCTTGTTTGCTATATCTTTTTATTTAAAGAAAACAATAGATGATATGAACTATCTCTTACTCCTTAATTACTATTTACTACTCCCTCTTCGTATTATAAGACAATTTAAAAATAAATGATAGCCATTTTTATAAGGTAGTTTATAATTTTTTATATAATATTAATTTTATTTTTTATTGTGAGAATGTGTTTATTGTTATTAAATAATGATAAGAGAATTTGATAAATAAATATTCTATGTTACTTTTTAGATTTTAAACTCTTTAATTTTCATTTATCAATTTTATTGATATGGATATATAAGCTTTGATGTGAAGTAATATCTTCACCTCTCTCATGAAAAACTAATGATAAGTAAAATGGTAAAATTAGTATATCTTGATTTTGTTTTATAAATTCAATAAAATCAACTAACATAGCTAATTATATTAGTTCTTGCGATTCAATTAAAAATATCTTATAATAAAAACTAGAGAGAGTATAATATAAAGAGAATTTTATCATTATTACTAGGTGTTTCACGAATGTTAGTTTAAGTCTAACTTAACCTTACAAAATTAATTTGTAATGTGAAAATTATTCATCACTTATATACTCTATTTTGACCTTATCTCTTGCTAACATGAGACTTGGATTTTTTTCCCAATGTCTCTCACACCTAGTACTATTAGTCTTTGTGCATAAATAAATAATGTGCAACCCTTTAATAGATTTAAAATAGGCTCTTATATCATTTTAAGAATGTGAATTTGGATCTAACTCAACTTTACAAAATTGATTTCTAATGTTTATATATTTTATGTTGGCGTTATCTCAAGTCTATATGAGACTTGAATTATTTCTTTTTCAATAAAGCGTGTGAATGAATTATCAAGAGATTGTTTCAATTTATTCAAAAGTCTTGAGTTTAAGTTTGGATATTTAACTACATTAAATACTCAAAGCTAATACTAATCCGATTTAAACATGAATTAATGTCTCTCGCAAATACATATAATCTCTAATAAAGAAAGAAGTATCTCCCTTTAATCTCCACACCAAGTGAAAATTATTTTATTTTTATATTGTTCTCAAAACTACTCATCAAATGTACTCACTACATTTTTTTTTTACATTCCCTCTCATTTTATACTTAATTTTCGCTCCCTCCTTCTCTTTACTTTATTTTTATTTTATATAAAAAAATATTTTCTCAATTAACAATAAAGTTTTAATTCAATCTTTAGAATTTTGCTGTGATAAGTTATAACACTTGTATAACAATCCATCATATCACCATACTTTACAATTCAGCTACTCGTAGTGAAAAACAAACTAATTAAGACTATCGTACAAGAAGTTCCTAAATATATGTGCAATATATATATATATATATATATATATATATATATATAAGGTTAATATGCAACAATTTAACGATTTAACAACCTCCCAATATTTGAACTTTGTTTGTCCTCAAGCAAAAAGAGAGAGATAAACTATCACTGATCAAGGTAAAAGGTTCTTTCTAAAAATCAATAATTTGTTGTAATCAATTTTAGACTTATATGAATTCACAGTTTAAAAATTATAATCCCTTAAACAACATTAATTAAATTGAGATTCATTTTTATAATTTTTTTCACTAACAATGATCTCAAAAATTTGAAAGACAAGTAATTTCAAAGAGTAACCTTTTCCAGGAGCTGTCAAAGAAATAAAAATAAAATTATATATGACATTGAAAGACTCTCTAATAACCTTCTCGTCGAAAAAAAAACTTTAAAAATCCTCTCACATAAAATAATCGTTAGTACTTCATATATAGGAGTTGATATATAAGGACTTACTTTTCATCTTCATTATCTTTACTAAGCCTCAATATTTATTTAAAACCATTTAGAAATTACTAATATTTGTTGAATCAATTCAATTGATATTGTACTTAATCTTTGAATCTCAAGATCTTGAATTCAAGTCTTGAGTTTAGTTAATTTTCAATATTATTTCTTATTATTTAAAAATCCAAGACTAAAATAGTTCAAAAATTGTGTACACAAAAATAAGTATTCCTTTTATGATAGGTATATATAAGTTTTTATTGATTTAAAAATAATAAAAAATGATAGAAACATTTCTTATTAATATATTAATACTTTTCACTATTAGTTGAAAATTATAATTTACTAAATTTAAAAAGATTTATTAAATAAAATATGAAATCCATAAAATTTATATTTATAATAAAGATAATGTTATAAAAGAGAGTTAAAGTGGATATCATTTGTATTTGTCAAAAATAAAATATATGACAAATTTAGTGATTAAGTGACAAATAGAGTAAGGAAGGTTAGCATGGGAACAGAAGATTCGAGCTGAATGTTGGGCAGAGTGGGTTGAAAATGTGTTACCTTTACCTACGAGGAATTGATTCCAGCTAGATCAAATGTAATTATTCCATAAACACTTGTCATGTCATCTCCAAAGTTGGTATCAACTCAATTTATAAATGCCACCTACAAAATTTAATATTCATAACATTCAATTTTATGTGATGTCTATGTTTTTTTTTAATAAATCAACAACCTAACCTAAAGTATAAATGATAAATAATTTTGTCACTCAAACATTAGGAGTTCAATTTACATATATGATATGTGTCGTTGGAAACATATTTGATAAGATGAATTAACTCTTTAATTCAATCTTTATATTTTAAAAAAGGATTAAATATATTTTTTACCTCAAATTCAAGATAAGTTTATTTTTAGTTCTCCAAATTTAAAATTATTATTTTAGTCTCTATAATTTTTTTAAAAAAAATTATTCTAGTCTTTATATTTAAATTTTGTTAAGAAATTTATCACATATTATTACATAAAATTTACTTATTAGTGTCTATATTAATGAAAATATCACATTAAATTCAATTAATATTACATAACCGTCTTAATTTGTTATTTTTAAATATGTTATTGGTGATCTAAGGGACCAAAACAAGATTTTTAAAAATTATAGAGACTAAAAATAATCGTTTTAAATTTGAGGGACCAAAAATAAATATGTCTTAAATTTGATGGACTAAAAACATATTTAAATTTTTTAAAAAATTATTCATTAACTTATAAATAAAAATATTCTTAAAAATGCTTTAGTTATCATAAATGTTATGTTCTTTAAAAAAAATTCAACTTAAAAATCTTTTTATAGTAATATGATATTACTATAAATTATTTATTATCAAAATTAATAATTAATTCTACCAAATCCACCTCTTAACAATTTATTGGTAGTATTTTTAACTTACACATCATTTAATCTTATTTGAATTTTCTTCGATTAAAACTTTACTTTTAGCATTTTTCATGCTAGGGAATATGATCTAGTTCTCTCAATCCTTATAAAGATGACATTGGTGCGAAAAATTCACAATATAACATGTGATCACCATTTTTCTATTTTCAATAACAATGGCGTGCATAAAGTCTCGTATTAATTTAAAAGAAAAATGCACACAGTTCATGAAATATACTTTAAATATAATAGTAAAATATTATTGAAATTGCATTTAATTATCAAATCTAGATATGTTTTAAGCATTATTAATGTTACAACTTAAAAAACAAAATTATATAAATAATATTTAATTATTAGAATTGCATAATGAATAACATTAATGTAATAAATTTAATTTTCATTAAACATGATTAAGCTCATTGAATTTGATTAAATTTTATCAACCAATATTATTATTCATGAAATTTATTTAAAGTAACTTAAACTTTTTTTAAAAAAAAATTGAGCATAAGCAGTAGTATAATATTAAGTTAAATTATATTTTTGTTTCATATAATATTAAATTCACAGTTTTTGTTACTTTATTTTTAATTTTATAATTTAATCTCCTAATTTTATAAAATTCATAATTTTAGTTCTCTCGATAAATATGATTTATCATCAAAATTATTACATCATGATCAGATATTAAATAAATAAATGATATAATAATTAATTTTTAATAATATTAGGTTAAATTTTACTAATAATTCTCATCATTGTCTCATAAAACTTAACTGACTAAATAAAATAAAAATAAGTATATTACACGTGTGATTTTTTTTATATGCCTATTTCCTTACTTATTTTTTATACAACTATACATTTAGAAATTATCAACGAAACCAAAAAAAATTGATTCATATGAGACATTCAAATTTCATGAAATATATGATAAATTAATTTAATTAACTGCTTTTATTTGTTTAAAACATCATAACGTTGTTAAAAAATAATAAATAATAAATAATAATAATTAAAATTAAAAAAAAAAAAAAAAAAAAAAAAAAAAAAAAAAAAACCTTTGTGGCTGCTGGGATTCGAGCCCAGGTCTCCACGGCCACAACGTGGAATTCTTACCACTAAACTACAGCCACATCTTTTTAGTAAGTTATATATAAAATTGCTATTTAATGTATATCCATTATTAATGCAAATACTTTGCAATCATATTTTGATCTGTTAAATAATTGAACAATTGCACTTTTGACAAAATAAAATATCATTGGAATGGGTTCAAGTTTTCTTACTGAAAATTTTAATGTGGAGTGAAAGTGACAATGTAAATATTAGTAATAATTGATGAGATGAATGGACCTAATGTCTTAGTGGCACCACATGAAATGAGAATAGAAACTCTCTTTCCTCAATTTTGTGCAAACAGAAATAAAACCAACCCTTTCTCTCTAAAGGCATAGGATGGTAGGAACAAGGGATTTTGGGTAGAAACTATACTTAACAAATATTGTAAGTGAGGACCCATAATTCTCAAATTAACCCTCCTTTTGATTTGGGTGATTTGATTTTAGATTTTTTTTTCTTTTTATAAATCAATTTATATATTAAACGCAAACAATTATATTATACAAAAGTGTTATTAAAAACTAATTTTTTATAGGTGAATTTGTAGATATTATATTAATTTCTTATCTAATTTAATTTTATATTTACTTTTGAATTAAATTTTAATATTTTAAAATAAATCATCAAAAAATTAAAAATGATGGTGTTTCATGATATAAATTAGTCATTTTAATCTAAAATATAATTTATATATTTAAAAATATTTATTTGTACAAATTTTAAATATAATATATATATATACAGTATTTATGTATATATAATTTATTATAATTTTAGTCATATATAATAAACATTTAGCATAGAAAATGTATAAATTAAAATACTAACAATTATAATATTACTATTTTATATTTATTTGTTAAAAAATAGTGATTTTTTTACAGATTAACAATAAGATGATGCTTTTTTAATTATTTATAAAATAAAAATGGTTTTTTTAAAATCAAGCCCGAAAAGTAGAGTATCTTTTGCCATCAAATCTAGTTGATATGCTTTTTTTAAAATGATTTGAAAATAATTGGTTAAACGGCATTTTATCCCTATATGACTTTTAACCTACAAGTTTGTTCTTTAATATTTTAGGTTAAAATTATAATTTCGATCTTTTTATTTTTTTTAATTTATAATTTTGATCTTTTATTGTTTTTAATTTATAATTTTGATCTTTTTATTTTAAAATAAAAATATTTAATTTTTTATTTTAAAATTATGAAATTTTGATCCAATCATCAATTAGGTGCATGTTGATTATTAAATTTTAATATTATTTGATGACATGTTATCACTTAAATGACATGATATTTAATAATGTTACATGTAGGATAAAATTAAAATTAAAAAAATAATTTACAAAAGATTGTCTGTTGTATTTATTTTAACGAGTGATTGATAATATTATTAATAAATTTTATTTGTATACTTTTTAAGCTTTTTTTTAATTTTTAAATGACATGTTACTAAATTTTACATTATTTAAGTATGAGTAAACATTAAAATTTAACTATTAACAAATATTATTTTGATGAGAAGATTAAAATTGTCTTTTTAAAAAATCAGAAGGGCTAAATGCCTCTTTTTTAAAATAAAAGGACCAAAATTACATATATATATATATATATATAATTAAGAAATCAAAAATATAATTTAGCATAATTTTAATTATATAACCTTTTAGTCTCTAATTTTATAAAATCTCTAATTTTGGCCCCACCACTAAATTTCCATCTTTAATGGTTAAAATTGTAATAATTTTAATTATGTTCCGACATTAAATAAAATATTATGATAATTAATATTTGATAAAATTAATATTAATTTATCTTCTATTTTCTCTTTGTATCTCATAAAAGTAAAAATAAAATAAAAATCATATAAAAATGAAGACTAAAAATATAACTTAATTTATATTATTGTGTATTAATTATCATGTTATCTATTTAATGTATGATCATAAACATGGTCAATATAAAAAATGATTGTTTAACAAAAAATTAAAAATCAAAATTAAAGATTAAATATTATAAGAAATAAAAGTACAATGGCGATAACATTGGATTTGCATCGCCATTTTTCATTGTATTTCCTTAGTGGTCAAAAATAAATTCAATAGCTACAATAATGCAAGCATTCTAATCAACGAGACCCATGACGTTCCCTCCCACATTTCCGATTTGATGTGCCCAAAAAAGCCATAATGCATGAAAAAGATGAATTCATTATTGATATGAGACAACCATTTTGATCAATTGGATGGACCCTGTGAAAAGAAAAAAAAAAGAAGAAAAAAATCGATTTCATTGGATTTGCTACGCCATTTTCTCAATAGTAAAAAGAAAAGAAAAAGAAAATTATATCAGAGGCTACAGTTCTCAACAATGCTTGCATTTGAATCAAAGTGACCCATGACTCCACTTTCCAGTTCCTAGTGTTGAAAATGATAGTTAAATTATTGATATGAAATATGAAACCAACGTTTTTATCAATTGGATCGACTCTGTCAAAACTCTCTTATAACTTCAATTACTTCACACATGTCTATATCAATCAAATCATATAAATGTAGAATATAATAATGGGTTGGTCTAGTAGTTAACTATTATACGTCACATTTTGAGGTGACCTATTTAATTCAAAATTCTATTGTGTCGACAAACCTTACAGAATCAAATTATATGTCATATTAATCTCTAACCTAATAGATACAAAATACTTGTGACATTAAAATAATTCGTAAAAACGTATATCTAGCCCAATGAGTAATCCCAAACTAGGCCCAAGAAATTAAGCCCAAGTAGGCCCAAGCATGATGCACAAAAGCCTTTGTGGCTTATGTTTAGCTTCAAAAGCCCATTTTATTTTCAATTATCGTATTTTTTTTTTCTTTTCCCTAAAATATTAGGATGATGCCAGCTGTTTATATGAAAAAGCAAAATTAAAATATAATTTATTGAGTGGGGTTGTTACTATTTGTTTGTTTCTTCTTTTTTTAAAAAAAAAATTGTTAGGAGAACCCTAGAAAATTAGTCCAAAGGCTCAAACGTGTAGACGGAGCCGCCAATTGGTAAGGAAGCATTGCAAGTGAAGATGAAACGTGGTTTGGACTTGATTGACATTGCAAGTGATCACATATTCATATATGATAATCTAACATACAAAATTATAAATAAAAACTTTCACAAGTGAAGTTCAAACGGCGATTGGAATTTATTGGCATTGCAAGTGATTAATACAATAATATGTATTTGTTTATTCTACTATTATTTTTTCCGCAGTACAATGATTACCGTTAATATGAAGAAAAAAGAAAATATATGTTGAATGAAAGAATATAAGTTAATCAAGGTTATAATTGCTAAAGAAGCTGTTGGGCGAAGGATACAACTTTGGTTCCTATAATAATAGTCACTCCAAAGTCTCTATCATGCTTTGACCCACTAGGGTTGTAGGCTTTCTTCATCAGGTACCAAACAATTTCCCAGTCCCCAGTCAATGAACAGTCTTTGCTTTTTATGTAATCAAATTCAATCTTTAAAAGTAGGATTTCTACTATATTTCCATGTCATTTTCAAGTCCAAGTCTTCTCAAACTCACAAGTGCACGGTTCACAACTGTTGCTGCTCAACTTCATGATTTGAAAAGTAAGTCTGAATTAGAATAGCTTTGAATAATTTGTTAATCAATGAAAGAATCCAAATGTGAACCACTAAACTTTTTACTGTACATTTCGAAAACGGAGAATGATGAAACAAATATGAATTGTAAGTCTAAAACACAAAAAAAAAAAAAAAACAAAAAAAAAGACCAAAAAAAAAAAACTGGATGATTTTCACGTGATGAATCCCAGTAAATATAAAAATAGTATCTCCAAGAGCCCCTTCGACTAAACTTAATTTAACTCAATAAATTATAATACCAAATTATGAATAATCCAATGTATTTCAAAATATCAATTTTAATTAGCGAAAATTACTAAGGAAACTTCAATCTCCGCGTTCATACTTTGAAAAAACTGTTTGCGTTAATTACGTCTATACCTTATATTACAGAAGCTAACTTGGTTTTTTGTTAAAAACCTAAACAGAAGCTACTTTAATACGCGTTTCGTAGGCCTGAAACATAAACTTAAGAAAAATTACACGATATTCACCAACATAAAATGGTTTATTATTCCATGCAACGTTGAAAGGGAAAGAACAATAAGGCAAAAGACAACAAAGGAAAACAAGAACGTATCTGGAAAGCCAGACTTATTTTAACGAAAACAGAAGACAATAAAGACACAGACACTTATACTACTCTTCTTCATCTTCATCTTTCCAGCACTTCAGAGTTGATCTAGGTGAAGCACAGTCAGAAATCTTAGAGAATTTTTGGTAGACAACAGAACCACCCATTCCAAGCCCCTCGAGGCTCCTCTCTTCGCGATAGTATCCCTTAACATCCACAAAACAAGTCTGCTCCAATGACTTGATTGCACCATCCACACGAACGGCTACTGAAAACTCATTTGGTAGGAAACAGGCCAACACCCTATTAACCAATTCGTTCACGTTAACAACTTTCAGATCATACCCCACTGACTCAAAGCTTGCATAGCTGAAACCATCTTCTGGAGTAATATGAATGGTAGAAACAGCAGCCCCTTCAACAGAATTCATTGAATAACCACAAGGCTCAAAATCAAAATCACATATCTGAGAATCCGGAAGAATGTTTCTAATGCCAGAATTAACTGTCATCGCGGCAGCTGAAGCAGATTGATCTTTAAAGAAAACCAGTGCTTTCTCTCTATCAAGGCCCGTCATGCACATCTCAAGAGTATAAACATTGTCACGTGGGGCAACAGAATCAGCAGAGGCAGAGTAGACATGCCAGTTTTGTGCTTTGTCTGGGCAACCCATAATATATGCCATGCTGCCAGATCCAAGCTTTCCAAAGTAGCCATCAAGGATGGCAACTTCCTCAGAAAAGTTGCGATGTGGATATGGCTGAGCACCAGGAAAAATGAAACTTCCCCTGGTGTACGTTACAGATCTGACTTTAAGGGAAAGCATTTCGGCAAACTTCAATATGGGTGGGATTGCAAGCAGTAACTTTGTAGTGCCACAAGTTTTAATGATGATCTTGTAGGCATAGACAAAGAGGCTGGACTCAGACAGAACATAAGAGTCAACATCATCATTACAAAGCGAAGAAACAATGGTGCAAGCAGCTGGCGTTAGAATTTCATCCAACTGGGACTTCGTAAGAGATCTTAAACCCCTTCCATCAGGGTCAGCGAAAAGTCCAGGAGGGAAAAAGGTTACTTCCAACCTTTTCTCATAACCTTCAAAACCAATTGCTGAAACTGCCATGGCCATGTTTCAGGAGGAAAACGAACGATATAGAAACCACCAGAACAGAGTACAATCGCAAAGAGAGGGATTGGAAAGATGGAGTTTGAAGGAGAGCAGTGAAAACCTAAAAGAAAACCAAAAAAAGCTAACAAAAACCAAGTTGCATGCAACGAACTATCAATCCGGAGGGGTATCAGGATGGTTTGCGAGCGCACTGCACAAGAACAAACAAAAACAGGTGTTAACTTGGATCAACGAATACAACAGTGAAAGTGAAAGCACATTCATATCTTTGAAAACTTACGTTGGAATAAGCAGCAGATCTGAACTTCTTGATGCCACCGTTTGGTCGAATGTCTTCAATGCTGTATCCGAGGGGAGCTTCGTAGAACAATGATTTACTACTACTACTACTAGACTTCTTTTTGCCGCCTTTAGATTCCATTAGTTCATTCAGACCTGCCCTCAACAAAAATCAACAGAAATTTAATAAGAAATATTATCAAAACACCAAACTGAGTCCAGAAACAGAAAAACAAAACACAAATGCCTATAAAAACTCTAAATAAGAGGATTTAACACACGATCGTGTTTTGATAATCTTTGACTCGATGAAAATTAATCTGTTTGACTCAACGAAAATTAATCTGAGCGACAAACTAAGATTTTAAAAACATAAAAACCCTAAAAAGGATTCTACATAAAAAGTTAAACAAAACTAATTGTTGAACATAAAATCAATTATTTTGAAATCGTTTCCTAATACCATAAAGAAAACGAACCGCTAACTTAAATCATTCAAAAACTTGAAATCTATAAAAACCATCGTTAAAAAATTTAATGCAAGAGTTAAAACAGTTTAGATAAAACAAAAGAAAAACAAAATACAAATAGAAAAAGAAGAACATGCAATATCCAACAATAATCAACAACAGGACCCAGTTACTGGGTTAGACACGGACATGACAATCAAAAAGCAAATTGCATTCATGTACATAACCGATAAAAGTATATTGCGCACTCACCAACAGGCATCGAAATCTCATTTGACAAAAAAGCAAACGATAATCATCAAAAAAAAAATCAACGATCCGAACACACAAAAAGAAAGAGAGAGAAAAGGCACACAAATCAAATAAAAACAATCGGAAACAGACAAAAGAAACAAAAAAATAACAAATAAAAAAAGCTCATCGGATCTAGAAACCACGCAATGATTACAAATAAAAACACAAATAATTAAAACCGTACCTGTTTTGATAAGTCGATTAAAATGCCGCAACGAATTACGATACGAAGATCCTCAATCAGCAAAACCTAATCACAAAGAACCTGAAATCAAAAACAGAAAATTAGAAAAATAAAGAATAAATCAAAAACGGAATCAAAGAGAGGAACGTGAAAGAAGAAAGAAGAAGAACGAATACATACAGATAAGGATTGAAAGCCAAAGCCAAAGCGAAAGAGCGTTGGAAGGGTAACGAAGGCGAAACCCTAGAAATCGGAATGAAAAGGAGCGATTGAGAGAAAGTGGCGTTGCGATATGCGAAAGTTGCGTGTGAAAGAATGAAGAGGGGTGAAGGTGAATTTATAGGGTGGCGGAGCGTGAGGAAGGGTTTGTTATGCGTTTTTTAGGGCCGTCCGTGAGTAGTGTGAGGGATGTGAAGTTACGGTCTTGCCCTTACTTGCCTAGTTTCCGGGACGTTTCATCATTATTCTACTGATTGCGGTTTTTACTATAATATCCTTTTTTTTCTTTTCCGCTGTTTTCGGGATTAATTTAATTCTCGATTCTATCTTCTATCGTGTTCATAAAGTTTGTTTCCAATTTTATCTTATTTTATTTCTTTCAAAATCTTTTGAGATTATCTTCTTCTGTTGTTGCAAAAGATTCAATCTTCCTGTATTTAATCATAAATAAATAAATGTTTTTAATTTTTTATAATTTATAAATTTTATCTTTCAATTTTATTTTAAATTTTATGTATAATTAATTTTAATTATATGTATTAAATTTTATAATAAATTATATATAGATAAATATTATATTTGATAAATAATTTTAAAAAATGTATGAGTAAATATTTTAAATATAGAAATTATATTTTAGATTTTTGATAAATAGTTTATATTGTAATATGATAATTATCTTTAATTATTGATATTATTAAATATTAAGTTTTATTTTATAAATAATTGTAATGATAAAAATTAAATTAAAAATTGAAAAAATTCTAAAATATCTTCTTATTGAAGAAAACTGTTTGAAATCGTTTTTGTGAATAAAATTTTAACCACTTTCGCACAAGATATTGATATTTATTTTTTTAGTTTGTGATCTTTATTAACTAAACAATAAATTTTATAAAATTATATGAATTAAAAAAAACAAAATTATTATGCATAAAATTTAAATTAAATATTTTTAAATATAACGAGTAAAGATTATAAGGATAAGAATAAAAATATGTCTTAAAAAATAAAATAAAAGATAAAGTGATACAAACTAAACTAAATAACAATAAGTAATTTATTAATATATTTTTATTATCCTAAATTGAATAATAATTGAATAAAAAAAATCACATACAAATGGTCATCTTTCATTATAGTGCTTTTCAGGATTTTTTTTTAAGATGGTACTTATAGAGATTTTTAAAACCGTTTATCTATTTCAATTTTGATTTTGGATTAATTGTATAACTTTTCATTTTTGTCACCTATTTTAAAATGAGAAAATTTTGGCATTTAATTTTAAAATTATAAAAGTTTGATTCCTCCGTCAAGTTGATAAATTGATATTAATTAATCATTAAATTTTAATATTTACTATTTTTTTAATATTTAAGTGATATAGCACGACATTTGAAGAAAAAATAATAATTAAAAAATATAAATAAAATATATTAACAAAATAAATATCAATCATTCTTTAAAATAAATATAAATAAAAAAATTATCTGTTATTTTAAATTTTTATCTTTAAATATCCTATTAATGGTAATATTAAAATTTAATGATTAACAGATATTAAATTAATAATAAAATCAAACTTTTATATTTTTAGAAAAAAAATTAAATAAAATTAAGATCAGAATTGTAGATCGATAAAAATTAAAAATTAAAAATATAATTTAATCTTTTATTATATTTTTTTATCATTAACTTTTTATTATATATTTATACATTAAATTTAAATATTTTTAAATAAATTATTAATAATTAAAAATAATATTCTATCACAATATAAATTATAAAAAAAATTATCATAAATTGAAAAAATAATTTATACATTTAAAGACTCGATTGATATAAATTTTAAATGTAATTTATATATTTAAATATAATATTTATTTTTATATATAATTTATTAAAAAATTTAGTTATATAACAAACATTAAATTAATATAATGTACAATTTAAAATATTAATAATTCTTAAAATTTAGGATAACGAAGAGAATTTGCAGTTACATGTTTTCATCAGTTTACAATCTGCCAGAGTATTAAAAGTGACTTAAAAGGAGAGATTTTTTAATAAGAGTATTTTTAAGATTTTTTTTTCTACTACATATTTTTCATTTTTAGGCTTGAATATATTTTGGTCTCCTAGTGTAATGTATAGGTAATTTTGGTTGTTTACAGTTTTCAGGAAGCATTTGATATAAGAGTTTTTGTTTTATGTCTTTGAATTATCTTGAGAATCCAAATATGATTAAAAATTATTAAAATTTGGTTACCTATCATAAATGTTTTTGGTAAAAATGGTGGAAATCATGATTCTGTGAAAATTTATTTGCTTGATTATAAATATTTTTAAAAATATTTGTAGATATTATTTGATAATCAAATATTTTTACGATTAAATAAATTAAAATAATATAATACTGTTAAGTTGATAATTTTAGATTTTCAAATCTCCATAAAAATAATTTTGTAAGTATATATTATCCCTTTAAAAAGAAATTATTTATTTTTCATCCTCTAAATATGACACATTTTTAATCTTTATGTTTCATATGATTATTTTTAGTTAATTTTTATTTATTAAAATATTAAGTGATTCTCCTAAGTGTTACTAATAAATGTTTTTAACATGATATCAATGTTTAACAGCTTAATTTTTTTATAATTCTTAAAATAAATGTTATTCCTTTATCTTAAAATAGTCATTGAAAAATAATTTTAAATTTTAAAAGAGTGAAATATTTTATAGAATCAAAATTAAAATTTATTCATTTCACAAAAATCAAAAATAAAATTTATAAATTTTAAACGGACAAAAAATAAAAAATAATAATAATTTCCAAAGATCAAATTAAAACTCTCTCATTTTATAAAAATTAAAAACATACTTAAATTAATAATATATTAAAAATAATATTTTCTTATAATATTTCTATAAATAATAAATCAAATATAAAAATAAATAAATAAATAAACATTCTCAACTTCAAAATCATTAAAAAAAAATCTTTATTTTATACTCAACGTTACCTAATTATTCAATTTTCATCCACACATTTCAAGAATGAGCAGTTTTAGTCTCACTTTTAACTCGTCCATCTAATATGTATCACATAAACATTTCATGCGACATTAATTATTTATTTTATAAAAATTAAATTATTTAATATAAAATATTTAAGAATTATAAAATATTTCAGCAAAATATTGAATACTTTTGTTTTGTTAAATAATTTGACTTGTAAAATAAATAAATAAATAATTTCACAATAAATACTTACGTGGCATAAATTGTTTGATTCAATAAAACTAGTATTTTAGTATGTGAAACATACAAACTAAATATTTATTATATATAACTAAAATTTATAATAAATTATATATAAATAATTAATATATTTAAATATATAAATTATTTTAAAAATTTTATAAATAAATATTTTTAAACATATAAGTTATATATAATTTTTGATAATAAAAAATAGATTATGTTTTAGCCTTATGTTAAATAACTTATATTGTAGTATAATATTATTTTTATTTATGGATAATTTAATTAAAAACATTAAAACTTAATTTATATATAATTATGATAAATAAAAATTAAATTAAACAAGAAGTTAAAAAATTCATAAAAAATTTCTCATATAAGTTCATTTTTAATATTTAGGAGTTGATTTGACTCGTTAAAATTGGGACATAATCACATTATTAAAAATTGAATGGAAGTCAATGATAAAACTAAAATTGTTCAATAATTTTTTTAAATATATGTGAATTAAAATTAAGCAATTAAAAAGATCAAAAATGCAATAAGTCTTTAATTTATCTTTTTTTATTTTAATTTTAATTTAAGTTTTAAAATTTTTAAATAGTCACTTATTGTTGAAAATGGCCTTGTCTTACAATATAAGTTGTTTATTAAAATCTTAAAATGTGATTTATTTGTTCAAAAATATTTATTTATTATAAATTTTAATTTTACTATAATTTATATATTTAAGAGTATTTAACTATTATAAATTATAGTTATATAAAATACACATTTATTATGTTCATTATACAAGTTAAAATATTATATTTTTGTTTAATCACACATTTTTACCAAAATGTTACTTAACTTTTATATTTATTTTTTTTTAGTTATTTTTAAGAGTTATTCTTCAATGCATTTTTAGGGATATTTTTAACTTCTTATTTAACTCAATTTTTTTATTTTTCATATTTATTTATGAATTAAAAAATAATATTTAAATAAATTATTTGTAATATTGCCTTTTAAAGTACTTATTTTAATATTAAGTTATATGTTCAGTTGGATTGGTTCAGAAAAAGATACATAAGATTTCTTTAAAAAATTGAATCTAATAAGTCACATTTTCAAGAAAACCTTGATAAAAGTAATGAGAGGCTCTCTGAAGAAAATTTTGTCTCCTTCTTCTTGCTACATTCTTTAACCCTTTCCATAGTTGATCTGAATAGGATTAGTGCAGACTTAAAATTGGTGGTCGAGAGTTTCGATTGGTTGGAGTCATACAGTGACCCAAAACTCTTCTCTTCCCTTCCTCTATTCATGAGTTACGAGTGAATGTAAGGGAAGTTTTTTGTTATCCTTTGTTGTTACATGTTAAAGGTGTTGTTGATTTTCCCATTGGTGCCAAATTTTATTAATATTTGAAGTTGCCATGGAGATTTTGTAGGTATTTGGGATTTTGGGAGAAAAATCTTGATTTTATTGATTTTGTACCCAAATCCTTGTTGTAAGTTGTTTTGTTGATAGAAATGAAGTATTGATAATGTTCATATGAGTTTTGCTAGTTTGAATTTAAGTTCAGAGCCTGTAGGTGAGCTTCGGATGGATTATAGAGGCTTGAAAACCCTAAAATTGCGCACAACAAATATTGTCTCTATCAAGCATCTCATGAGTAATTTTTAAACAATTAAGTGGAATTGGGAATGAGAATTGTGGGTGTCTTTGCAATAAATTCACTAAGTGAACTTAAAAGGGTTGGCCAATTTTTAAAGGGTGAATGGGTTGGTGCTTTCTAAATTAGACTTTGTTATCTTCATAAAAGTTGTAGTCCTACATGTTATGTTTCCAATGGCTTTAGAATCACCTAAAAAGCTTGTCTATAACTCAAGTTATGACATTTTTAATGAGCAAAGGTCAAATTGTCAACATGTAGGTAAACTGTTACAATTTTTGTGATTTTCAATATAGTATGTGATGAATTTATAACTTTAAGTCTTCATAAGAGTTTTAGATAACCTTTTTAGCTTTCATATGATATAAAGGTGAGTTTGATTGGATTAGTGGAACTCCAATTGTGTTTTATTATGTGGAAGTTGTCGTTGTATGCTAGTTGGTAATTACATGTTGAAAATTATATATGTTAATTCTCTTATAGCATATGATAATATATGATGTCCTAAGTTATTAATTTTGAAATATGAAGAATTATTGATATGAATGATGATGTATAATGATATTTAAAGTTGATTATAGATGATAATTGATGAAAATTGATAAAGTTATATAAGTTGCATGCTACTAAAGCTATTTAAGTTGTTAAGCTGTAGACATGTAGGTTAGATACAAGTCTTAGCTATGATACATAAAAAACTAGAGGAGACTAAAGTCGTTTTTGAAATTTGAATATCCCCTTATGTGAATATACATTTTTTATTGTGTAGTGTCGGAGCCTGAAAAATTATGATATTACCCATAAATGGTTTGGACTTCGTTTTGAAAATCTCATTAATTTAGGAATATCCAAGATCAGACTAATCCTTCACCGATGATTTTTGAAAAGGTTCGAAAGAGTCGTCACCGATATTTTACTCAAAACATCCAAAAAAGAAAAAGTTTTTCAAAATTTACTTGTGGCTGTCATAATCAGAATCAAGTTCAGGGGTTGGTTACATGTAAGGAAGGTGTTAGACACCCCACAATGCCCTAACTCGGTACTCTATGATAAATTTAGCATAATAACAATTATAATTAGGTTTTTATCCTTTTTATTATACACACAATAATTTCATAATTTTAATTAATTTTAACAATAGAATAAACTATAATATAAATATTTTCCATTTTTTAGGAAATATAATTCTTTAACACTATTTTTAAACCATTATAAAATATTAATATTTATCATTTAAATATTATGATAACACTAATTTTAAAACATTATATAAAATATAAATAAACTAATATAAAAATTGTAATATAACACTAACAACCTTAAAAGAAATTATAAATATAAATAAATTACAGATTTAAATTATTAAATTTACAAGTTAAATACAATTATTTTTTAAATTAATTATTTAACATGATATAGCCCGCACCATATTTATTATCAATTAAATTTAATTTAGACAAATTATATAAGTTATTTTCATAATACTTTTTAGCATTTTTTAATATCTAATATAACACTAACAAACGTAAAAATATATATATAAATATAACTAAATTACAAATAATCAAATCCAAAAATTTATAATTTAAATACAATTATTTACTAAATTAACTTATAACGAGTTTAAAATTATTACAGAAAATTAAAAATATTATATAAATATAACTAAATTATACAGAATCAAATTAAATAATAAAGAATTTAAATAAATTTATATATTAAATAAATAAATTAAAATGATATAGTCTATAGCGACTTTACAATCATTACAGGAAAAAAATATAAATATAACTAAATAAATTACATAAAATTAAATTAAATAAATTTAAAATTTAAATTAATTTTTTAAAAATAAATTATTTAAAATAGTATAGCCTGTAACGACTTCACAATCATTACAGAAAAAAAAATATACTTATAACTAAATAATTACACAAAATTAAATTATAAAATCTAAAATTTAAATAAAATCATTTTTTAAATAAATTACTTAAAATGATATAGCTTATAGCGACTTTACAATAATTACACAAAAAAATAAATATATAAATATAACTAAATAAATTGCAGGAAATAAAAAAATTAAAAAAATCTAAAACACAAAATACCTCGTATGAAGATGAATACATCCCAGAAAAAATAGCAATAACCTGAAACAATTAAAATATATTGTTACATAAAATTAAAAAAATTAAATTATAAATAACTGAAAAATGGAAAGAAAAAAAAATTTGAATACGAGATTCATGGGGAGAGGAGGGGGGACCAGCGTGTGGGAAGTGGGGCAAGGGGGTGAAAATGGGTTATATAGGGTATTTTTTTTTTTACTGTTCTTATGTCACGTGTCAAGTTACCATTGGACATATTCGTAATAAATTGACACGTGGTCAGCATGCATTAAATTGTCAACCACCACTAGTGGCATTATGGCCTATAGTGACACTGTGTCGCTATAGGCCATAGCGCCACCCTATTTTACGTTTTTTTTTTTTAAATTATTAACTTTATTTATTTTTTTCAATTTTTAATTTTTATTATCAATTTCATATAAAAATTATAAAATTATATTTATAAGTTTATGTTTTTTGTAATTTTTTTATTTTATACATATTATTTTCCTTTTTATGTATTTAAATTTTTTTAAAAGAGGCGCTATGGCCTATAGAGACATTGTGTGGCTATAGGCCATATCGCCACCCTATTTTACATTTTTTAAATTATTAACTTTATTTATTTTTTTCAATTTTTAATTTTTATTATCAATTTTATATAAAATTATATTTATAAATTTATGTTTTCTGTAATTTCTTTATTTTATACATATTTTTTTTCCTTTTTATGTATTTAAATTTTTTTTAAAAGTGGCATTATGGCCTATACCGATATTATGTCGCTATAGGCCATAGCGCCACCCTATTTTACGTTTTTTTTTTTAAATTATTAACTTCATTTTTTTTTCAAATTTTAATTTTTATTATCAATTTCATATAAAATTATATTTATAAATTTATGTTTTCTGTAATTTCTTTATTTTATACATTTTTTTTCTTTTTATGTATTTAAATATTTTTAAAAGTGGCACTATGGCCTATAGCGACATTGTGTTGCTATAAGCCATAGCACCACCATTTTTAAATTTTTTTTTTAAATTATTAACTTAATTTCTTTTGTTCAAATTTTAATTTATATTATGAATGTAATATAAGTTTATATTTTTTTATTTATCTTCTATGTAATTTCTTTATTATATATATATATATTTTTTTAAATTTATGTATTTTTAATATTTAAATATGTGGCGCAATAGGTCATAGTGCCACTTTTACGAATTCTTTTTTTTAAAGTATATTTACTTATATTTTTTAAAAAAATTTATTTAATATTAAAAATGTGGCGATGTAGGTTATAGCGACTTCATTGAAATTGTTTTGTGTCGATATGGGTTGTAGCGACATTATAAATATAACTTTCATGACTAGTTAAAAGAATCCACGTGTCACGAGTGTCACCATGAGCATAACAACACTATTAAAAAATGTCTCAAAGATATACATATTTTGAAAATAGCCTCATCTACGTAAATTATAAATTGGGAAAGTGCCCCAAATTAGTGAATGAGCTGTTATAAACAATAGTCATGACTATTGTCACCGGGTCACATAAAAAATCGCAACTCGTCCTCCTCTCTGTATTGTCCGTATTTTTGAGCAATGCAAATTTGCATCGACCAAATTTATCGATGATTTGAAGCTTATAATATTATGACTATTCAACAATTATTTTTTAAGGTATATATGCTTAATGCTTCCCATGTGGCCTATCACACGTTGAAATTGCGAAATTAACGTTTTTCATCTTAACTCAAAGTTTAATAAATTAATTTTAGTGACACGAAACTGATTACGAAAATAAATGAAAAATATTGCGCTACATGAAAACGATTTTCAATTAAACTCTATTTTGATATAAACAAGGTGTGTTTTTGTTTGGGAAAATTATATTTAAAATATATAAAAATATTAACAACCATAAAAATCACATTTCAAATATCAAATCAAACCTTATATATAAAATACAAACTAATATTTTACTCGAGGGTGCTTTTAAGATTTTTTTTTATAAGAGTGTATTTTTTTTTAAAAAAATTCTTATTTAATTTAATTTTTATTTTTCATAATTGTTTATGATATTAAATTTTAATATTTTTAAAATAATTTATCAATAAATAAAAATAATCTTATAATACAATATAAATTAGTTTTTTTAATAAAACAATTGTATTTCTTTTTATAAATTTTTGATAATTTCATAATCGAAACTAATTAAGTTTTGTAATAATGAATGATTAATTACATTATTTAATCAATGAATACATTAGAGATAAAATTATTGTAATTATAATTAATTATGATAATTAAAATTAATTAATTTAAAAATATTTAATAATTTAAAATTAATTAAAAATATCACGATGATGTTATTGTATCTCATTAGAATCAATATTAATTAGATTTTCAAATTTATATAATTAATAAAATAATTATTTTAAAATTAAATTTAAATTCAAAATAATTTCATCAATAAATTAATCTTTTAAAATATCTCAAAATATATAACAGTTGCTTCGAATAATAAATGTGAATTTAAATATCTTAAAATTGATTTTAGCAATAGTTAAACATGCAATAAATATAATTCTAATCATTTTAGAAGTAACAAAATCAATGTCTGACATATGAGAGGTAGAACCAAATATACCATCATACATCTCTAGCATAGCAAGCTTTTTCCCGTTCGATTATAATCCTTTTCAATATATTTGATTATTTTTTTATGAATGGGAAATTGAAAGATAAAAATAGGAAAGGAAAAAAAGAAGAAGAAAAAAAAAATCTAACAACAACTAATATGTAACACTTCTGAAACATCTATCATATCAAAAGGCATCACCGAATATGGACACGAATTCAACAAAATAAAATTTGATTAACAAGAGGAGCGCAATTTGGAGAGTCAATTAGCAAAAAACAAATTAGCTTCCCTTAATGGATGGTGAAAATGTAATTTCCACTTTCAATGCTTGAATTTTTCTTATAATCTACGAAAGATGGAAGAAATTAATATTATGATCAATTAGTTGTAAGATCATCTTAGTGTCAAATTCACAAATCAAACATCTAATCCATTTATTTTAAGCTGTTTCCAAACCATGATAAAGAGAAAAAGTACAGCTACTAAAAATATTATATACAATGTGGTTAGCAACTTGGATTGAATGTTCTCATATAATCATATATTATATACACCTTTGGATAATATATTAGTGTTACGTATTTGATATATATACCAATTAATATAAGTAATAAATTAGACGAAAGTTCAAGTGATTAAATTCACATGAACTTGATATAATTATTTAATTTAATTTTGATACTAAACAAATAACTTTAAAAAATCTAAAGTTGTTTATGTGTAGGCATAAAAAAATATATATAATTATGAACATAAAAAAATACAATAGATTAATGAAGAATTTAAATTTAAATAATGAAAGAAGTAAATAATTTTACTAACTTTATTCATATGAATACTCCCGAATTAGTATTCAATAATAGAAGTTATATAGTTAATTTAATAACTCATAATTATATTTAAAGACAGAAATTTTAAGTTATTTAAGAAAAATCTTAATTCTTTTACAAATTTGGGTAATGAAAATTATTCATATAGAATTAAAACAAGTAACTTATAAACACATAAATTAAAAAGTAAATTTTATGTAACTATAGAAATTAAAATATAAAAATAGTGCAAATATAAGTGTAAAGGGCAATATATGTTAGGAAAATGATTAAAAGGGGGAAAAAACAAATGTTTATATAAGAATAAAATTTAAAAAAATTTAAATATAAAGACTAAAAGATAAAATTTGTATAATTATAAAATTCAATGAGTATTCAAGCTTTTTTTTTATAATAAAAACTTATAGGCCTTTGTTTGTTTTATTTTTGACCGTTCATGACGAGATATAATCAAAATTCATGTTGTTCTTATTCCGCTCACATTCTCTCACACACGTATACCAATATTTTAATTTTATATACACCTCTTGTATGTGCTAAATAATTAACGTTATGGGTTGATCCACGCTTAAGTAAGGTTAGGAGTTTGAATTCTGCCTTGTGTATGCACCTGCGTTAAATTTTGAGGCTAGCTATATCTTACCTTTTGAGGTGTCTCCAACGTAGCGAGGAGATTAATCACTGCTATCGACGGTGGATATTCCAGGGACGAACAAAAAAAATAATAATAATAACAATTAACGTTAAATTATATATTTGTCTATTATCTTATTTTTTAAAATTTATTTTAGTTATTTATTTTTTTAAAATTTTATTTGTAATCCTTTATTTTTTGAATTTATATCTATTTGATCCTTTTGAAATAATAATTATTTTTAATTTTGATAGGTAATTTTAAACTTAAAATTTATCTCATTAGATTCATCTATATGAAAATTATGAAATTTAATTAATGTTTAAATTTAAAAGAGTTATAAATATTGTAAAAATTATGTGAAAAATATATCACTCGATCAATTAGAAAATATTCTTATTCGAGAACACGTCTTTGTTAATCTTCTTCTTAATTACCGGTCTTCAGAACTCTGAGACTATAATTGCCCAAATCCTTGCTCTAAATGGTGGGGAGGGTGTCTGCGAATGCTTAAGTAAGTATTCGGTTCAGAGCATTAAATGCAATAGTATTAAATGATCATCATACCTTTCTTGTCCCATTAGAGTTATATTTATAGTGACATATTTGAGCTTGATGGGCTTTTTGGATTAGGAAAATGGTAATATGGGTTTTAAGCCTTCATTTGGGTTGATGCGGATTTTATTGTTTATTCCTTAATTGAAGTAAAGTAGTCTTAATGGAGGATGTTCGGGCTCCCCTAATGCCGATTACCTTCCTGGCTCATGCCTCGTCTGAAGGGGTGTTCGGCCTAGGACGTCTTGACCGAAGGGTCGTCACGACCTCTAGTTGTGCGGTTTGTCATAAGTTGTGTAGTTTTGACTTTCCCTGTACAGAAAACAATATGAAATTAAATTTAGAATTGTTTTTGTTACTTTTTGAACTTATGCAACTTTCATAATGTTTACAACTTTTTTTGGTTTTAAATTTAGTTGTGCTCAATACCTTTCATATAAATGAATCTAATAAGTAAATTTTAGGTCATAAATCAGTCAAGAAAAAATTTAAAATCTTTTCTCAAAATTAAAAATTATCATTCATTCAAAAGGACCAAATAGATCCAAATTTAGAAGATAAGAGACTAAAATATACATCTTAAAAGATAAAAGGACCAAATGAATCTAAAAAATAAGATAAAAAATAAAAAATGTAATCCAATAATCAAATGTAAATATTTATTTTATATAACAAATTTAAAATAAATAAATATTTTAAACATATAAATTATAGTTTAAATTAATAATAAATAATTATGTTCCTGTGTTAGGATACACACTCCAATTATCCTTGTTGTAACGGGTCGGGTCCGGGGTCTAGGTCTTCTCATCCTTCTCCGAGTAGTCCGAAATGAGGGGGGGTGCCTGCAAAGACACTCCAACGCTCAAGTAAGTGTTCGGCGTATTAAATGCGGTAGTTGAAAAGTTGGTTACGTACCTCGTTGGGACTCTATTTATAGGACTTCTTATTGGGCCGTGATTAGGGACTGGGTCCCGGGAAATTAGGGGGCTAATCCAATACATTATGTTAATTAAGCTCTTTGAAATCATCTTGGAGCCGGCACATGGTTTTGGCCGAGCATACCGACGTACTCCGTTCGATTCTCGGGTGATCGGTATGTTAGGGTATTCGGCCAAGTGTTTGAGGGTATTCGGCCCAAGTGTTCGAGGGGTCGGGTGTTCGGCCCAAGTGTTCGAGAGGTCGGGTGTTCGGCCAGGTCAGCCCCCATACGGTATAAATTACATCCTAATACAATGTTATTTTGAACTCTTGATCATTTCTTTTAATACAAATATTGAAATTCAATTTATAAATAAAAAAATGAAAAGAATAAAGTAAAAGATATATAAAGGTTTAGAAAAAAAATTAAAAATATTTTATGGAAGACAAATTATTTAAAATATTTTTTTTTGAATAATAACCGCTAAAAACATTCTTATTATATATATGAATTAATTTTTATTATATTTTAAATTATGAAAACATTTTTAATTATACATACAGAGTATTTTTAAAAAAAGTATTAAGTTTAATTAGATAATAAAAAAAGTGAAAGAAAGAAAAATTACATGCAGGAATTGAAAGCATAGCACGCGAAAGGTAATTCCAAATTCCAATTGAATTCAATGCATGTATCTCCGAAGTTTATACAATGATGACAATTTTTTTGGTTCTCATTTCTACTTGTAAGATTCTATGATGAGCATGATTATGATCATCTTTTGAGTTAATTCATCCATTAGTCAAACCACTTTCTTTTTCTTACACTATTAGTATCACCATCATACCACATCATCTTTTCCCAACATATATTATTCTCGATCGGTTTCCCTTTTCAACATTGATATTCCCGTATCTAATTCTCGCATGGCTTTCGTTATAAAATAATAATACTTTGTATACAAGCACCATATTCCACCACAAACAACAAGAGTATATGATGTGTTCCATTAAAAACATACTCATATCTTAAATGAATGTAGGTTTAATTTTTATGATTAATATAAGAATCTTGTTGATAGATAATTTATAGGTATATCTATAAATTCTTGTAGAGCCGTTTATCTAGATTTCAATGAGACTTATCATGAGTCAACTCATGTAAACTTTTAAAAAAATATATTCACTAAAAAAAGTATGGCTTAGAGATATATGTTTATGTTGAGAAGATAAATGTATATATATATATATATATATATATATATATATATATATATATATATTAATTATAAGAGGAATATGTTTATTTCAAGAGTAGGTTTACCTAGATTTACTACGTTCAATAACTTATGTTTTATATCAAATTTCAACGATCAAATTGTTGAATTTAAAACTCTTAATACATAGATCAAATATGTAAATCTTTAAAAAATTAAATTTAAAAATTATTTGATATTTCATTTTATTAACCCAAATTGACGAATAATCATAAAATCGTTTTATACATTGATTTGAATTTATGAAATGAAGTATCAAACGATACTAATGTAACTTTCACTAAGTATTACACCGTTTAATAACTTTATAATAAATATGAATTTTATAAATTAAACCGTTAGATTAAAAGTTTTTTACACTTAGATTATATATACAAAATTTTATATTAATTCAAGATGATTTAATATTTCATTCTTATAAAACAAAATTGACATAATATATATATTTTAAAATATAATAAAATATAAGCATTTTGATTATTTTTTAAAATATTATTTAATTTTAACAAAATTTAATATAAAATAATGTAAAGTAATAATTTAATATTTATATTTATAAAATTTATAATTAATATAAAATTATTAAGCGATATAATAAAAGTTAGGCTTAAATATGTTTTTAGTCCTTTAAATTTAAGACAAATTTAAAATTGTTGGTTTTAGTCCCTGTAATTTTTAAAAATCTTATTTTAGTCCCTTAGGTCACTAATAACATATTTGAAATTGACTAATTAAAATAGTTGTGCAATATCGACCGGATTTAATGTGATATTTTCATTGATAGAGACACTAATAAGTAGATTTTATGCGGTAATGTTTGATAAATTTCTTAACAAAATTTGAATATAAAGATTAAAATAATTTTTTTTTGAAATTATAAGGATTAAAAATAATAATTATAAATTTGAGGAACTAAAAATAGATTTAGCTTAAATTTAAATTTAAGGGATTAAAATTATATTTAAATTTAAAAGTTATATATATTAAAAAGAGGAATGAGATCCAAGTAGGAAAGATAGGGAAAAGGGATTGGTAGGATTGAGCAGGAGCAGGAGAGGGTGGTGGATAGGATTGCAGTGCACGTAAAAAGATTCCAACTCACGTGAGTCACACCCTATGAGTCTATGACCCTATCTCTATCTCACTGTTTACTTACGTAACCCTACTTTTCTTTTCCTTCTTTTGTTACCTGTGTCCACTGACTCGCCAAAAAACCCTTCAATTTTGTTTATGTCTCTTTTCTCTTAAAAAATAAATAAATATTAATAGATACAGGGTATCACTATCCTTCTGTTTTAAATGAATAAAAATTAATAGATGCGTGTTTGAAATCAAATCCTCAACGTCAATTACTATCTTTGTCTATATAAGTCTGTGTTTAGATATGTATTTAGATATCTATTGACATAATTAATTTAGCATCCATTGAATTTGTATTATTCATTTTAAGTTAATTTAGAATTTATGTGAATTTGTATAATTTATTTTAAGTAAATGTGAGTAAAAATTAATGTAATTTTTGTTTTGATGACAAAAGATATAAACTTAAATTTTCATATTGGATGTTGTTTAAAAACTTGTTATATTAAAATTAATTGATTTTGAGTGTATATTTATAAATTAGGGTAGATAAAACTCCATAATTGATTTTGTTTTATGGAAAAGCTAATAATAGTCAAAATTAATTTTGTTTGATGAAAAAGTTACTAATAGTCAAAAATGATTTTGTTTGAATAAAGAGTAACTTGTTTGTTAATTAATGTGATTCCTACTTAGATGTGAATCTTGGACATGATATATTTGAATATCATGTTGATATTAGATTTTAGTTATACAATTTACAAGTACTTTCTATTGTTCAAATGTTGAAAGTATGAATTGATTTCAACACGGGTTGTTCAAATGTTGAAAGTATGAATTGATTTCAACACGGGACGTGCAATACACTATTCTAAAAGATTTATCTGTAAATTCTTATGCAAGTCTTCCAAGATACAACATAATTTTCTCGGTTGTAACATCCCAAGTTTTTAAAATTATTAAAAGAATATTTTAATTAATTAAATGAGTTTTATAAAATAGTTTAGAGATTTTTAATAATTCTGAGTATTTTTAATAAATATTTAAAAATTTATTTTGTATGGTATTTATTAGAGAAAAATATGTATTTTTATGATATTTTGTTGTAATAAGTATTTAGAGAAAAATATATGTTTTTTTATTATAATTGTTTATGTATTCATTTTACTTATAATTGTGCTGGAAAAATTATATTTATTTTATATATTATATTATTGTTATTTATTAATTATTATATGTTGTTATAATTAGTTGAGTTGGTTTTAATAATTATTTTAATTATCTTATATGTATATGAATATATTATAAGGTTTTATAATTAAATGATTTATTTATTTTATTAAGTGAGATAAGAGTTTTGTAACTTGGTTAAATGTTTTAAATATGAATTAAGTGAGGAGTTGTGTTTTTAAAAGGAGTTATTTTTCACTAGTGGAAAATTAGGATATTACGTCACCAATTTTACGTCGAAAATACAAACACCCGACGTAATAAAAACGCGGTGGCATGTTTCGTAATTTTTATGACTTTTTTACGTCGGTCCCTTAAAAGGACCGACGTAAATAAGCCACAGCCTGCTTAAAAGAAGGTGTGCGCGCATGGCTAGGTTTCAAAAATTTCTTTCTCCCGCGCGTTGTTTCTTCTTCTGCACCTCATCCCTCTGAAGCCTCCTCAAGTTTCTTCTTCTGTTTTTCTTCTTCGGAGGTTTCTTCTTCGCGTTGGTTTCTTCTTCGCCTTAGTTCCATACGTCCATCTGTTTTTCTATGAGGTTATGTATATGACCAGTTTCAAGATTTTTTTTTGTAATCAATAGAATCAAGCTCAGATAAAAGAGGAGAAGATGAAGAGTGACTGTCAGCAAGTAGCAGAGACATCCACGGATCCAACTAGGTTAGGCCGAGATGAAAGGAGCTCTACACTAGAAGAGTTAAAAGATGAAGTCCGGATTTGGAGAACCTGCTCCTGGGTTTATCAAGCAGAACGGGTCGTTCTGCTTGGAGAACGGGTCGTTCTGCTGCACTTGTTTTCTTTTCTTTTTTTTTTTTATAACTTTTTTATGACTTTTTACGTCGGACCTTGGCATGTCCGACGTAAATTTACGTCTCCCGCTTCTTCGTCGGAACTTTTTCTGACGTAAAAACCCCTAAATAACCGACGTAAAATGCTTATTGTGTACTAGTGTTTATCAATTTTCTTTTTTATGCTCATTATTTTCCTTTCCTCGTATGCTCATGCTACTTTAGGCTTGGGACTTGGGAGGAACAAAACTCACAAGAGAATACCTTGAAGGTCCACATCCGTCTTCTAGAGCTCATCGATGTACAAGAGTGAGTAATCTCTGAATGTGGGGTAATTGTTGGGTAGTGAGATTGATTTCAACCTCCTTTTTATTTATATACGTTGTATGAAGAAAAAACCCAATTTGTATTTATTCCTTAAATTTTGTCTTCCATATAATTATTCATTACTCTAATTGATGATATTTATGTATAATTTTGTGTGTTGAACGAATTTTGTGGATATTGAATTGCCAATGGATTCATGTGAGAATCGAAAGCATTTTTGATGATTGCATGAGAAGTTGATATGAGTATGTAATTATGTGTGTTATATGATATTTGAATTATATATATAATTAATTTCCTATAATTTGAATTGTTTGAGAATTTATGAGTGTTTGTAGTTCCCGTAAGAAACCCTTATTTATAGAGTAAAGTAAAGATTGATGTTAATTGCTTGAATATGTGAAATTGAGTTAATGAATAATCGAGTTATGTGAGTTAAAAGATGAACATCATATTCTATGCACGAAATGTAACATATGTATGTTGTAAGCCTTTTGAGTAGACTTAAATGGAAAAATTAGGTTTTGTAATCTTTATAAAAGTTGTAGCCTTAAATGTTAGATTTCAAATGTCGTTAGAATTACTTACAAAGGAGTTATATAACTCAAGTTATGATCAAATTAATGGACAAAGGTCAAATTGTTATATTTAGGCTAAAATGTTACAATTTTGTATTTTTTTAAATAGCAGATGGAAAAATTATCTCATGAGTTCAACATAAAAATTGTAAATAATTATCTTAAATTTATAATAAAATTAAGATCAACTTAATATCATATATATAAATCTAGATAAGGTGTTTGGACCATACAATGTCTTAGAAGATTAAATTATGAAAATGTAGTTTGTGAATGATGATGGTGAATAGCTTTACCCCTTAAGTATTTGATCTTATGATGGTTTGAGGTACCTAAATTAATGGTATACATTTATACTATTGACTAACTTTTGTACATATTAGTTGTGAATTATGATAATTAGTGTCAATTTGATATTATTTGTCAATATTTTATGCAATAACTTTGATTTTCTATGTTGATTAAGTTGGTTGTGGATGATATCTATTTTTTTACATATTATTTGTCATATTTGCGTAACATAATTGTAATTCTAAAATATAAGATTATAATATACTTTTATTTTATAAAGTTTATTGGGAAAAATTCAAGTCCCACATCGACTAGAGATTAAGCAATTAAATAGTATATAAGTGGAAAACAACCATCACCTTACAAGCCAGTTTTGTAGGGTTGGGTTAGGCTCAAATTCACTATTCTAAGATGGTATTAAATCTATCCTAGATTCTTAAAAATGGGTCACCCATCATTGATACATGCACTATGGGCACGAGGGGATGTATTTAAGTCCTGCCAATTAAAAAAGGGCCACCTACCATTCATTGATGCATGCACCATGGGGACATGAGGGGGTATATTCAAGTCCCGTCAATCCTAGATCATTAAAAAGGGCCACCGGACGTGAGGGGGTGTATTGGGAAAAACCCAAGTCCCACATCGACTAGAGATTAGGCAATTAAATAGTATATAAGTGGAAAGCATCTCTTACCTTACAAGCCGATTTTGTAAGGATGAGTTAGGCTCAAATCCACTATTCTAAGAAAGTTTAATATATTTTTTATTTTTTTAATTTAAATGAGTCAATCCGTTTAATCCACCAACTAGGCATGGAAATCTAACCCACCCCCGTGGGTACCCGCCTGAACCCGCCCCGATTTGGATGGGAAAAACCCGTGTTTATCAGGTTCGGGTTCGGGTTTTCCCTGATTGATAAAATCGGGGGCGGGGACAGGGGCGGAGATGTTAATACCCACCCTGCCCTCGCCCCCATACCCGCCCCCGTCCCCGCCTCGCTTAATAATATAATTAAAAAATTATTTATATATATATATAAACCAAAATTATAAATATTTATATGTAAAAATTTATATTATTTTACTTTTATTTTATTTTTTTTAAAATTGTTCATATTTATTTAAAAGAAAAAAAGAAGAAAAAATAGGAGTGGGGGCAGGGGCGGGGCGAGGAAACCCGAACCCCGCCTGGGGCGGGGATGAGAACCTAGATTTTATCCCCGGCAGGTATCGAGGGCGGGGGGCGAGGGCGGTTTAAATTTGCGGGGGCGGGGGCGGGGAATGTAAAACCCGCCCCCGCCCTGCCCTGTTGTCATGCCTACCACCAACCCGTGATGGGTCGGACTAGACTGGTTTTTTTAAGCTCACCTAAAGGTGAGTCGAATTAGGTTGACCCACCTATTACTCAACCCGTAATGGGCCGACCCAAGTCAAATTACCCATTTTGACAACTCTTTCTCTTTTTCTTTCTTTCTTTCTCTCTCTCTCTCTCTCTCTCTCTATATATATATATATATATATATATATATATATATATATATATATATCAATCTCTCAACAATGTACACAACAATAAAAATAATGGAAGATGTACCTACGCCCATAGTTTTAAAAACCGGACCGGTCATCGAACCGGTTAAGGTATTGGGTCAGTGGGTCAAAGGTTGAACCGGTGGGTCACTGGTTGAACCGCATGACTCGATTTTTATTTATTTTTATTAAAAAATATTCATATTAAATATATTTATACTTATAAATTTTAATAAATTCATATCTTATTTTAAATTTAAATTTTTCTATCTTATTTAAAATTATTTTTATTTTTATTTTGTAAAAAAATACATAAAAAAATTACATGTTAAATGGTATATTAATACAAATTAAAAATATAAATAATATACATATATAATATGCTTGCAATTAATATCACAAAATAATATATGTAATATTTACATAGATATTGAATTATTAAATATATAATTTAAAATTAATAATATACTATAAAAGTTATTTAAGTTGTATATATTGCAAACAAATATATTAGAACAAGTAGTCATTGTTATATTTAATAAGACTCCTTGCTTTTTCATTAAGAGATTCAATTTTCATTATTATTTTTGTGATTTATGGTCCCTTAAAAAATTTATAAAAAAAAAAAAAAAAAAAGTGGTTGAACCGGTTTGACCCACCGGTTCACCGGTTGAACCGGAAAATTAACCGGTTCAATCCGGTTTGAAACGGGTCGACTGCATAACCGATCCAACTTCAGATTCGGACCGGCTGGACCACCGGTTCCCGGTCCAACCGGTCCGACCGGCCGGGTCGGTCCGGGTTTTAAAACACTGCCTACGCCTAATAAATTTTTGAATTTAAAACATATTTAAATTGACAAGTAATGAAAGATATTAGTGGGATGAATAATTTCAACAATGACAATTATTAGCCTAATAGTTTCAATTCTTGCAACTGGAGTAAATACCTCAATGTAGTCCACTTCAACTTTTTAACAAAAGCCTCTTGCAACTAATATTGTCTTATACTTTGGAATTGAACCATCTGGTTCCAACTTTAGCTTAAACACTCACTTTACATCAATTGGTTGCTTTGTAGTTGATGGATCTTCAAGCTCCCATGTATAATTTTTTCTTTTTAGCCTTAATTTCTTCATTCATAGCATCTTTTTGTTCCTCTTGTTTAAGAGTTGCTCCCAATTTATTGATTCTAAACCAATAAAAATATGTTTATTATGACTTATAACTAATAAAATATGTTTATTAATAGCAAATACTCCTGCCTTATTATCATAATAGCCTTCATTAGTTCCTCCATCAAGAAGAAAATATATTTATCATGACTTATAATAGCTTATTTTTATTCTATAACAACTTTTCATTATAATACAATTAATTAGATTATTGGGGTAATTAAACCAAACAAAAATTCTTATATGAGCCACATAATATTTTTCCAACAGGATATGCTTCACATTAGACTTTCCCTTTCCTCATTTACCACTTTTGCATTTTTTTTACAAAATAACCCTAATTTTTTTAGAATTATAACACTAGATTTTCTTTTTGTCAAACTTTTTTTATTTTCAATTTCTTTGAGTTGTATCGTCTTGTTGTCTGTTTGAAGATTCAACTTGCTTATGTTCAATCTAACACTAATTTTGACCATTTGATGAGCCATTATCTTTCTAATTGTTTTTTCCTTTCTTATTCTAACTACTTGCATTTTTCTTCTTGTAATTGGTTTGAGCGAACAAGATTCGTCGAACTAGTTAAGCTTTTTTTGTCGAACTAGTTAAGCAAATTTTTCCAAAATATGCAAAATCCATACATTGATGGATTAAGAAGAGAGCTTTATAGTTTTTCTTCTTGGACTCTCTATAAGTTGTCTATTGCACCTCTATAGCATCTTTTTTTTTAATCTCGTTTTTCACAATTTTTAAAACTTCTTAAAATCCAAAAATGACACTCATCTTCAACACCATTGCTCGAAGTGTTTGCCATAAAAAATAAGTAAATTAACCTAGTGTAGAATTGTTTCTCTAGCAATCCTCTATTATTTGGTGCTTTCATTTCCCTCATGCCTCCTCGTTCTTCGAAAGAAGATGACCCCATTACCCATCTCTCCACCAAATTCCAAGACCTCCAATCCCAGTTTGACTCCCAAGTGGCTTCCTTTGAGTCTCAATACTCTACCATGCAGGCAGCCATTGCCCAAAACCAAGAATCCTTGTCCACTATCATGGATACCCTACGA
Organism: Cajanus cajan; assembly: GCF_000230855.2. Taxonomy (NCBI): domain Eukaryota; kingdom Viridiplantae; phylum Streptophyta; class Magnoliopsida; order Fabales; family Fabaceae; genus Cajanus; species Cajanus cajan. Next base: position 23,481,759 of record NC_138527.1, on the reverse strand, counting down.
ACCCATTTTAATAACCCCAACTCATCATCCGGACCTTCTGTTACCGTTTCTTCTTTCCCCACTAACGGCACCACTTTTGGATCACACAATTTTCCCCCTCCTTTTCCCAATATGGCCCTCCCACTTTTTCCACCTGGTGAACCTTCCTTCCCTCGACCACCCCCCATATTCACCGCGGCCCCACACTCCTTTGGTTATGGTCCCTCCAGTTTTCCCATTTCTACCACAGTGCCTCCGTCATTACCTTTTTTGTCTTCTTCTGTCATACCCCCCGTTTCTTCATCCTTGGCCCCACCAATCCCACCTTTGAATGCCATCCCACACTCCCAAATCCGACCCCCTAAACTCAATTTGCTCCCTTTTGATGGATCGGACCCTTTAGATTGGCTTTTTCAGGCGGACCAATACTTTATGTTTTATCAGGTACCATGGGATCAAAGGGTTCCTATTGTGGCTTTTTATATGCAAGGTGCTGCCTTGAGCTGGTTTAAATGGATGTTTCACAACAACCAATTAGGGGATTGGACTTCATTTGCTCGAGCCTTAGAAATTCGTTTTGGCCCTTCATCTTATGAAAATCATCAGGGGGAATTACTAAAGTTACGTCAAACAGGTTCAGTTACTGATTTTCAGGTTAATTTTGAGAAATTGAGCAATCGAGTTTTTGGTATACCTCTTGAAGTGCTTAAGAACTGTTTTATTTCGGGGTTACTTCCAGAAATTCAAAATGAAATTGCCTTATTTCAACCCCAAACCATATCTCAGGCCATTGGGCTGGCTAAACTAATTGAGGCCAAACTAAAGGATGCCAAACCTAAATTCAACCGCTCCTCTTCCTCCTTTCAGTACCCCCCATCCCCACCCCCTAAATCGGCCAACCCTATTCCTAAACCCACCACTACAAAAGAGCCCCAATCCTTACCCGTTAAAAGGATGACATCCCAACAGTTACAGGAACGTCGGGCCGCGGGCCTCTGTTATAATTGTGATGAAAAGTTCCACCCGGGCCATAAGTGTGCCACCCCCAAATTCTTGTTGTTACTTTCTCAGGATGATTCGGAGTTGGAGTTACCAGCCACAAATGCGGTATTGGATGCACCTAATTTGGCAGATTTCGAGCCCAACCCAGCTGTTCACTTTCAACTCTCAACGAAAGCACCAAATAATAGAGGATTGCTAGAGAAACAATTCTACACTAGGTTAATGCTAAGAAGATACTCATTCCTTCCTTTCAAAAGTCCTTACAATCCAATAAAAAGGAAATTTCAAAGACTCTGGTTCCTACACGTGTAGGACCTTGATTCTAGGTTAAGAAAACAGAAACAACAACTGGAACAATTTGTTGGACTCCCATTTGAACTATTGGCCTTTTTAAGGCCCAATTCCTTAAATCATGTAATCTTTAAATTTGAGAGGGCTTGTTTTGTTTCGTTTGGGCCTTCCACCTGTATCAATACCGGCCCGATCACCTTTGACATTGTCCTCAATGTCATTGGCCATGGAGATGAAGTCACGGATCGAGGCTGAGGTGGACACCTGGGATGCATTTGTGTTTTGTGTGGATGGCTGAGATGAAGCGGTGGAAAGTGGAACGTTGGCGTTAATTGACTCCTTAATGACATGGGCACGTGTTGGGGCAAACGAAGTGGTGTCTGCTTCATCAAAACACGCAACAGCCTTGGTATGTGTAAGAGGTGGGACTTCTTCCGCGTTGTGGTGAGAGGATGAGAGCGTCAAAGGTGTAGCTGGACGAAGCGGATCCAGAGTCGGTGGGAGTGGTCGGAAATGACTAACAGGGTCAGCACCCTTGTATGGGCGGAGTAGGGAGACATGAAACACCGGGTGAATGCGGGCAGTTTCTGGCAACAGCAACTCATAAGCCACCAAACCGATGCGACGGTGAACGCGGAAAGGTCCATAGTATCGCTTGGCGAGTTTCTGCGACGTTCGGCGCAACAACGACGTTTGACGGTATGGTTGAAGCTTGAGCAAGACCCAATCCCCCGGTTGGAAGGTAATATCCTGACGGTGCTGATCTGTGAAAATTTTCATGCGCTGCCGTGCTCGAGAGAGGTGTAGTTTGACCTCCTGTAAAATTTCTCTATGTTCTTGTAGGAGAAGTTGAACAGTTGTGGAAGACGGGCTGTGGAGAACATCCACCGGGGTAGGCGGGGAACGACCATACAAGGCGTGAAAAGGGGTGGTTCCAATGCTGGTGTGGAACGATGTGTTGTGCCAGTATTCGGCGAGATGAAGGTACTGATACCAGGCACGGGGATGATCACTCACAAAACAACGGAGATAAGCCTCCAAGCAACGATTCAAGACCTCTGATTGACCATCCGATTGGGGATGATACGCCGAACTAAAGGCTAGAGTGGTGCCTTGAGCTCGAAATAATTCGCGCCAAAAAGAACTGACAAACAGGGGATCCCGATCCGAGACAATGGATTTCGCGCAGCCATGAATTTTGAAAATTTCCACCATAAACCGGCGAGCTAGTTGAGGAGCGGTGAACTTGGCCGGCAGTGCAAGAAAATGAGCGAACTTGGTTAATCGATCACAGATAACCAAGATGGTAGAATGCCCAAAAGATTGAGGTAAGTGAGTGATAAAGTCCATTGAAATGTCTTCCCAGACTCTGTTGGCTTGCTTGAGTGGTTGCAATAATCCAAATTTTTTTGTGGGCAGGTACTTATTGTGTTGACATTCCGGGCACGCACGGATGAACTTACGAGCATCAGAGTAAAGGCCAGGCCAATAAAAAGCCGCAGCAAGACGACAGACTGTGGGTTTCAATCCAGAATGACCGGCCACCGGGGTGCAATGAAATTCCTTGAGTAACTGGAGGCGAAAGTCTTGAATGTCAGGAACAAAGAGGCGTGATTTAAAATATAACAGCCCATTGTGAAAGGTAAACACTTCTTGTTCCGGATTTTGTTGGAGCAATTTCGTAACTAACATCTGACCCTCCGACTTGAAATATTCTTGCCAAGGTTGAATAAATGTTGGAACGGGTGAGGAAATGTGAAATAAAATGGGTGGGGCTGGTTCCGGACGTGACAACGAATCAGCCACAATATTCTGTTTGCCTGGCCGGTATAGGATATCAAAGTGGTAGCCCAAGAACTTAATGGCCCATTTCTGTTGCTCTGGTGTGTGCACGACTTGGGTAAGTAGATTCTTCAAACTCTTTTGATCTGTAATGATTTGGAAATAGTGACCAATTAAATATTGACGCCATTTCTTTATGGCTTCTGTGATAGCAAACATCTCGCGCAGATGGACGGATGCAGCTTGAAGTTTTGGGCATAGGCGCTTGCTGAAGAATGCTATGGGATGACCATGCTGAGATAAAACGGCCCCAATTGCAGTGCCTGAAGCATCGGTGTCAATGACGAATGGGACGGTGAAGTCGGGAAGAGCCAAAACAGGGACTGTTGTAATCTTATTTTTTAATTTTGTGAATGCTTGTTGTGCCTGAGAATTCCATTGAAATGAGGGAGAACGTAACAAATCGGTGAGGGGAGTGGCAAGAGTCGCGTAATTACGCACGAATTTGCAGTAAAACCCCGTTAGGCCTAAGAACCCGCGTAGAGCCGTGAATGAGCGCGGAGGGGGCCAGGCCACAATAGCCTGAATCTTCTCTGGGTCAGGCAGAACGCCCTTGCCTAAAATGATGTGGCCCAAATAGGCCACTGATTGCATTGCAAATACACACTTGGAGAATTTGGCATAAAACTGGTTAGACAATAGGAGTTGTAGAACAGAAGTCAAGTGGGACAAGTGATCTTGAAATGAATTACTATAGACCAATATATCATCAAAAAACACAAGCACACATTTTCGTAAAAATGGTCTTAGTAAGTCATTCATGGTCGCTTGAAACGTAGAAGGAGCATTAGATAAACCGAATGGCATCACTAAAAATTCATAATGACCATCAAACGTGCGAAAAGCAGTTTTATAAGTATCGGAAGAATTTACTCTAATTTGATGATAACCGGAACGCAGATCAATCTTAGAAAAAACCTGAGCAGAACCGAGTTCGTCTAGCAATTCCTCAATTGTTGGCATAGGGAAACGGTCGCGAATGGTTATGGCATTCAGGGCCCGGTAATCCACACAAAAACGCCAAGTACCATCTTTCTTTTTAACTAGTAAAACTGGTGATGAAAATGGACTAGTACTAGGCTTAATAATTCCATCAGTTAACATTTCTGTAATGAGGGTGGTCATGAGAGTCTTTTGGGAATGAGGGTAACGGTACGGCTTAATATTAACTGGGGGGGAATTTGGCATGAGGGGAATATGGTGATCTTGGGGACGAGTGGAGGAAGACCTTTATTGTGTGTTTGGATGAGGAATTTATATAGGGTAATTCATTTATTTGAAGAATTTCAAATTCCTTGAGGTGAAATACTTTGTTTGGATGAGGAATTTACAAAGAATTTGAAATTCAAGCATTTTTGAAATTCCTTAAAATAGTATAATTTCAAATTCTCTCAAAAGTGGGAGAATTTGAAATTCCTCATATTTATTTTTCTTATTTCACCTATATATTTTATCTTATCTTTTCATTCTTTTAATTATTGGATATGCAAAAATATTTTTAAAATTATTAAATATTATCTTATATTAATTTTTAAAATTATTAAATATTATCTAATATTAATTTTTAAAATTATTAAATATTTAAAAATGGATTAATATTTATTTTTATAAAATTTAATTTAAAAATTTCAACATATAAATATATTTTTAAAATCAATTTTATTATGATGGAATCAAATTATCATATTCAACTTAATAATTTAAAATTTAAGAAATTTGAATTGACTCATCCAAACAAAATATTTTAAGAATGATAGAAATTGAAATCAAAGTAATTCAAATACTAAGAATTTAAAATTCCTTGAATTTGTAAAATTCTTTATCCAAACACACTATTAGGTTTTTGAAAAACTTGTTGGAATGTGGCTCAATGGGGTATGAAACAGGTATGGAATCAGAAAAGGTTAAATATGAGGGAGGTTCTGGATGTGAGACTTGGAGTAGGTGAAGAGAAGCCACGGAATCTTGGTGCACATAGTGGCACAATTGGTGAAAAGAGGAAAAAATAGGGGAGGCCGAGTCACCCGTAAGAGTGACTAAAGTATCGTGATGTTGAAAGGTAAGTGTAGGCACCGAAAAGTCTGCTTGAATCGGACCTAATGTGCGAAGCCAGGCAACCCCTAGAACCACATCAGCACCTTCAATGGGAATGACATAAAGCGGAACACATAAGGTAGCTTTTGGAACACATAGTGTAGAATTGTTTCTCTAGCAATCCTCTATTATAAAACTTATTATATATCATCCGTGTTTATGACACATTCAAAATCGTCATTAAAAAGTCATTTCTGACCTGCATAATTAGTCATTCTTGCAACAGTAGTGGCTTATATATTTCTTGCTAATCTACTATTAACCTTTTAGGTTGAATGTTTTTGCAGCAACTCATTATTAACAAAATGCCAATTGTAGTAAATGAAGGAATCGGGCCCTATTAAGTGCTATATGGGAGAAAACCATCACATGGTCGTCTACAAGTTTTTGGATGTCTTTGTTAGAACTAAAAATGTATTAAGTGCCAAACTCTATTTTAATGATAACAACTAAAAATTTATGGAAAGTTTTTGTAAACGTGTTTTTCTAAAATTCTTATCCGTTAACAAAAGTCGGTTCTTAAATTAATATCAATTTTCTTATATCACTTGGTAAGATACAACAATATGTTTATGCTTTTCAAATGAGGCGTCCAACACGCCATGTAACACATCGACCAACGTCAAATGAAGGTGTATTAATTTATTTATACTCGTTCAATATCTTTGCTCCAAATCATTCAAAGTTGTTCTCAAAATACAATAAGCAAGACTATAATAAATCTAATATAAGTAATTGGTATGTATATTAAGTTTACTAAATCTACTAGTGAGAAATATTAGCCATTCCTATAGTATAAAGAAAAAAAGTGATACAATAAGTCACTTTTGATTTCTATAATTCCATGAATGTGTAACTTCAATCTCTCATAATTATTGAAAATTTGATTCTTTAGTTTTCAAACTTGAGAATTGTTAGTCCACCCATTAACATGTCATCTAAATTTAAAAAAAATGATGATGTGCCAATGAATAATATTGTTAGATAGTTGGACACATAAGAAAATAATAGTATTAAATTTATTTAATAAATTATAAATTTTGATTGAAATAAAAGAGAAATGTAATAATAATAATAATAATAATAATAATAATAATAATAATAATAATAATGTTATTTTTTACATGGAAGCCAACATGTCTAAGTAATTGCTATGAATTATTTATGACATTAACTTTTCTATTTAATTTTAGATGACAAGTTAATGAGTTAATTAACATTGCTTAACTTTGAAAAGTAGATAGACTAAATTTGCAATCAAAGAACCTATACTAGATTAATGATAATAAAATAATCAAAGACATAATAAACAGATAAGAAATGGAGACTCATTCGATGCCAACATTAACAAAACCCCCTCAACATCTTCGACAGACAAAGTGATCAAAGGAATATTTGGCTCAAAATATCATTGTAAATGTGGACTAAGAAGTATATTATCTAATTGTTAATCTTGGAATACTTATTCATCCAAAATTCATCACAGTCAGCATTAAATAGTAACATATATCAAAATAAAAATATTATTATTTATTAATTACTTGCATTTATTACTTTGAATGAGAATATACTACTTAAACCTTAGAGCACCTTTTCACTCCCTAAGTATTCTTAAAGACATATAAAACTAATAGATTGGAGATATCAGACGACCTTAAAAGAAGATTATATAAGTACCGCAAGTACAGAACCAAAATTTCACATTCATAAAATCATGAATATCAAAGGTGAATTTATCCCATAATAAAAGAAAATGTGTAGACAATTCACTTGTGTAGTAGCTTCTGACATCTAATATATAAAATAAAATGTCAGGATTTGTTATTATCTTATTAGACAACGTACTTTTTTTTTTTTTTTAAACTTTGATTTAAATATGAAAGTAATAGAGGATAAAAACAACAAACTTTACGAAATGCTAATTAAAGTTATGTGTTTTTTTTTTTTTAAAGTTGACATTATTTGTTCTTTCACTAAAGTTCAGCTAGAATCAAACGCAGGGGACAATAAGATGAGAGAAAAAGATATGCCTTATTGACTGGACAAGAAAAAAACTAATTTCCCTATGAAAGGTGATAATGACTTGGAGTCCTTTTCCAAACTTGAATGCTTTCAAAATGGGACAAACCGAACTGAAGAAAATATAACTTGAGGTACATTTTATTTTTGGTCTTAAAAGATAATTTCATATTGTTTGATAAAAATATGCTTTTGAGTTTTGAATATAAATTTATTGTTAAGATGCAGTCAAAATTCCAGACTATTAAAATAAGAAGATAAACATTAGTTTATACACATGCATAGTATATATATTAAAAATAATTAAGTCCAACACTCATTTGAGAAGAAAAACATAGAGAAAAATCTCTCATTTGACATTATTTAACTTTAATAACAATACGCTTTACAACATTTTTTTTAGTACAAACTAGAAGTGATAATTTTTTTTTTTAATTTTTAATAGATAAATTCTTAAAAATATTATTCTAAATTTATATCCAAGCATATTCTTCTTTTAACACATTCTCCTGAACTCATTATTTTTTATAAATTCGAAATTTTTTAAAAATCATATATTTTTGTGAGCCGCATATCTTATTTAATATTTTTTTTATAATGATTTATAATAAATAATGGAGAAAATTACTCTTTTGATATCTCATTTTATTTAATTAGTTAAATTTGATCCTTCTATTATAAATACTCAATTTGGTTTGGTTCCTTAAATTCTAAAAATTAATATATATTTTTATTCAATCGAGACTAAGCATGTTAAATACATGTGCCAATATGTATCTTTTCTTATTATTTCACATAAAAAAAAATTAACATTATTAATCTCAATCAGTTGAAGAACCTCATTAAATTATTTTAAGATTATAAGAAACTAAATTAAACAAGCTAATTAATTAAACACAAAATTTTAACAAATGAAAGAGAAGGTGTGAAAATGTATGGTGTGCAATTGAGCATAGAAGGCCTTTGTTTTGTCCCTTTATGAGAGGGTAATTGGTGGCTCACATTTGGCATGGGAAAGCAAAGATTGCCAACTAGGCATGTATCAAATGCATGAGAACCATTCATTTTTAGGAAAAGCAAAATGCAGATTTGGTCGCAACACAAGGAAAGAGAAAAGGATGTTATCTTGTAGTTGTAGTAGTATTGGCATCTCCATTATTGCTCTCATCTGCCACCTTTTGTTGAATAATGAATGCGTGTTCCTGATTTTTTCATATTCTCTTAATTAATGGTCCAACCCTGTATAAAATTGTCGTCACACCACCCACTAGTTCAAGAACAAAATTTAAATACTAGTAATATAGCTGTACTGCAATACTAGCTTTTTCACTCACACACGACATGCTTACTTTTACCCTAGTTTTCTTTCGGGGTGAAAATATCTCAGTAACACGAATGACAATGAGGCTAGGGGTTCCAGATTTTAATATTTCTCTTTCTATGTCAGAGTAATTTGTATTTTATACTCATCTTCCTTTTAATATATTCATGACTATAAAATTTGTCTCGCATCTTTATTTTTATTAAATATTATATATATTTATATTTGTTTAGGAATAAATTAATTATTTCCATATAAAAAATGTAGAAAATAAAAATTTTAATATAGAGTAGTATTTATAAAATTATAGTAATTAAATTTTATCTGATATGAATTTAAAATAAAATAAGAATTACATAGATTTTAAGTAATTTAAAAAAAAAATAGGTTTCTAGAAATTTAAAGCTATGAAAAATACAAAAATGAGTATGAAACGAGTAAATATATGCTTCTCTTCATTCTTTTACTTGATTTAATAAATCAATATTTAACATTATAAGTTTTAATTACTAGTTTTTAATAATAATTAATAATCTATATAGTGTTTGAAGTGTGTTGTGAGGCTCAGAGAGTTGAAGGATTCCCAAGAGTCTGATTAGTTTTGAGGGTGACTAGAGGCTCAGTTGGCCTTGAGGGAAAGAAGTATATAAAGTTTTTGTTTGAGAGTTGAGCCTCACAAGTTCATGTTCTCCAGATTTTAGAGAGATAAACTAGAGAGGTGATTTAGGTGTGTGAGTTTCCTTCTTCTCTAAACTTTCTCTCAATTGGACAATTCTTTCCTCAGAATCATTGATGTGCTTGTATGCTTTGATTTAGATCTTTGGTGAGCTGAAATTAGAGTTTGGTTTGTAGAGACTATCTACCTGATATGAGGTTGGGCGTGGATTTTGTCATGCCACGTGGGAGGTCCTAGGGATTCCCTACCCCAATCACGCCAAGCGCAGGTTGAAAAGTGTCAAGCGTGGACGATACAGAGAACTTTCTGTCTTAGTGGCACTGACACGAGATAAGTTGCATCGGGCCCAGGTTTTGTTGAAGATAAATGTTGAGTTTATATAAGTTGATTTGTGGTGATATATGTAGATGTTGTATAGGGTATTAAGATGATGAGCATTGGTATATTATTTCTTATATGATTGAAATGATGATAAGCATTGACATGCTACCTTTTTGTATGGTTGAACTATGAGTTGAGCATTGGTATGTTGTAATTATAAGTTTGAAATTAGTGATGAGCATTGATATGTTATGTGATATTTATATGTTATAATTGCATGATTAGCGTGTGAATAAGCATCGATATATTATTATTGAATAAGTTGTTGAGCATTAGTATGCTACTCTTGGATGAGGTGTATAACATTGGTATGTTAATTTTGATTGGTGTAATTTGATCTCTATATGCATTGACTTGAGACAATGTATATAGATGATCTATGCTGAGATGTTGATGCTGAGAATGTTATATACATTAAAATATGTTGATTAACTTAGGGTTAGAGGAGAACATGTTATTTGAAAGTTGAAGATCCTATATAAGGAATCTTGTTTTGGTGATTTGGGAGACCGATTGTTGAAAACCCTCATTGAGTAGATGTGAAACTCTTGGAGTGAATTTTGTTGAGCCTCTTTTAGATCTTTAGTTAATGTGAAGTAAAATATGAAGTTGAGAGTTACAACCCTTAATTGGTCACTGAAAAGGTTGCGTGGTTCCTTGCGGATATTTAGTGGACTAATTGCATATGTGATGATCATGATTTTCATAAGAATAGAACAAAATTAATTGGAGGGGACTTTTAAAACTACTATGAAACCATATATGTTGACTATTTAATTAACAACTAAATTATGTTTGACCATCACCTAAAATTTTATACTATTTTTTATATTAGATAACTATACATTTATTACGAATATTTATAAAATTATTTTTAATTCACTTATATTCATATACATATTATAACGTGTATATCAAATTATTTCGAATACAAATCCTTTACATAAAGTAATTTTGCTACTTACAAATATTACTCATACCATATTTATATCCGATGAAACCAAATATTATCAATTAAAATAGAGTGAGTTGGAACATTATTCAGTATATCTATGCTCAATCCAATAGCATAACATTTCTTATCCTGTAAAACTACTTTAGTAGCGTAACAGAGTACAGAGAGATCCTCTGTTGCACTCACGTGTTGTATTGTGAATCACACACTTCATGCTTCAGAGTTCAGAGCATCTATTTCAGAGTTTCGGATGCATTAATTTTATTTAGCAAAAGTTTCTGTCTTTCTGACAATATAATAGTAAATGCCCCCTATAAACGTTTCTGTCTTTCAGAGTTTTTTTTTTTTTTTTTTTTTTTTCAATTTAAATAAGTATTTTATTCATGCAAACATGATTATAATGGATAAAAGAAAAAATTACTTCTACTTACAAGTATTTGGCGTATGAATTAAAATTTAAATATGCGTAGTTATAAATATTTGTTATAAATAAATCTTAAAAAAATTGTTGATATCTAACTTACATGATAGATAAATAAATATTTATCTACAAATTTCTAATTTTTAATGAAAATTTTACCCTCATTATAAGTTTTTTTTAATAATGGAGTTACATTCATTTGTTATATAATAATTTATGATCGGAATGCAATATCAAAAAATTTCGAGACAAGTTGGGTCAACTTGATACATATTTTCGAATAATTTCATTAGAATATTGAAATTGTATAATTTTTAATATTATTTTTCAATCATAAAGTATTGTACATGAACTTGCTAACTCTATTGCATATATGAAACTAATATTTTCTATTGTTTAATTATTTGTCTTTTAACAAACTAAATATGCACTTTATTCGTCACGGGATTTTTTTTTCTTGCACGGACTAATATGTTCTTGTTTCCAAATTAATAGTAACCTCGTGTATTCGTATTCAATTCGTGTAAAAATGGTTCGAATCAATTAGGAAAGCTATTGCTTTATTTTATTTTATTATTTTATTTTTTATGTATATAAAAAGAATATCCTCAAAATATTCCCTCCTCTTTGTCACTCTACACTCTACTTAAGTCTCTCTATCACCATCGAAGTGATTTCCAAAATCAAGACACGAAATATATATATATATATATATATATATATATATATATATATATATATATATATAAAGATGGATTCTTTTACTTTAGGAGTAAGTCTATTTAAATTTATTCCGTTCAATAACTCATGTTTTACATCAAATTTCAACGACCCAACAATTTAATTTAAAGTTTTTAATGTGTAGATTAAATTTGCAAATTTAAAAATTATTTGATACTTCATTTTATTAATTCGAATCAATGTATAAAATAATTTTATAATTATTGTCAATTTGAATTAATGAAATGAAGTATCAAATTATTTTTAAATTTTTTAAAAATTTATAAATTTAATTTATGCATTAAGAACTTTAAATTGATCCGTTGGATCGTTGAAATTTTATGTAAAACATGAGATATTGAACGAAGTAAGTCTAGGTAAACTTACTTCTAGAGTAAATGGATCCCTCATATATATATATATATATATATATATATATATATATATATATATATATATATATATATATAGATATATTTATGCTTAGAGAAATAATTCAAAAATCACTTTAAATTTTAGAAAATAAAAAAAAATTCTAAGTTAAAATTAATTTATGTATGAAGTTAAAATAATTTTTAATTTTTTTCAACAAAATAACTTATGTATTAGTTTATAGAAGAAAAGTTTATTTTCTTTTCTCTTCCTATTTGATTCTTTTAAGAATATTTATTGAGAACAATTATTCAGTGAAGCCGACATTGATGACCATCACGAGTCCTTTAAATGAATACAAAAATTGTTTCTCTTTAGTTGATCACATTTTGTTGTTTCTCAAATAGTGAAACCTATGGTCCTTGGCCTCCGAGAAGAGCCTTTTTTCCTTGGCAAAGCAAAGAGATGAGTAGGAAAGTTGATAAAGCCATAAGGGGAATTACAAAAGGATGGCTTTTCATTTATTGGGGATAACAATACTCGTGAATATGTTGGAAATATGTCTAAATTTTTTAGTTTAAAAATTAATATAGTTTTTAAGAAATTTATTATATTTTAAAATTTTAAAATATTATTTAGATAAATATAAAAGTATTATTTTATTATTTAAGTTTAGGATATTATCAAATTGATCTTAAGATTATGATAATGTTAGTATTCAAATTTTGATATTACAGTTTTGTTCTATAAATCAAAAGCAAGGGAATAAAATTAGATCAAACTCTTTATAAAAATATATATTTATAAAATATAAATACAAAACAAGTCCCATCAAAATTATGAACGTAATTAACATTAACAAAAAAATTATATGATTTGAGGGCTTATTTCTTAAAGGAGAAAAAAATATCTTTGTGCCAAAACCTATAAAAACTTCACTAGATGAGGAATCTTACATGACATTTTTTATTATAATTCAAAATCTAATGTATTATCTTAATGTTTTGTATGTTCTTTCACCTATATAATCTTATACATTTAGTCTATTTTTATTTATTTGATGAATTCATAATATATATATATATATATATATATATATATATATATATATATATATAATTTTTCATCATTAATCTAATGGTTAAGTTTAGTCTGTTTTATAAAACACATTTTTAGTGTGTCTTGGATCCCTATATATATGTGTGTATGTATATATGTATGTATGTATGTTTAAGGATCTTTTCTAAGGAACACATAAAGAGAAAGTGTAAGAATAAAGTGTTAAGTATGAGCATGAAAGAGTGAGAGTGTACGCATTGAAGCTAAGAAAAAGATACATTAAGAGGAAAAGAAAACTAATTAGAGAGATAAGAGGTTCTTGAGAGGAGCAAAAACTTGTTTTATTGTTAAAACTTGATTTTATTTTTAAATAGTAGAATCTGTTTTTTCCCCGTAAATGTAAGTCAATTTGGTTGAATCATGTAAATTTATTGTATTATTTCCTCTCAATCTTTTTATTTTATTATAAGTTTTTTTTTCTAGGTTTACATTTTACGTTCTTGTAAGGTACTTATTTTTATGTTTTTGACTTATTTTTATATAACATTTGTTCATGTTTATTTTCTTTCTTATTTTAGAACCAAGACACATGTATTAGCATTATAACACAATCATTCAATTAGAAACTATAGTTTACATAACTTAGAAGATACTTATTATACAAACTTATCATTAATCATGAGTGAAAGGATTTATATGATGAATAAAACTTAAGTAGAATTGTTTAGGTGTAGTTGGTATCATCCTCCTAGATGAATTAAAGTTTTATCAAAATAATATGTATAACCATTTATTAATGACATCTGCATACCTAAATTTAGTCTTTATTGAAGTGTCTTTTAAGCTTTGGGGACAACGTGTAGGCTCTCACGGGCAGCCTCATTTTCTTCGTTAATTAGAAGTATTCGCGGGAAAATAAAAAATTAAAATGGAGTGTATTAAGTTAAAAAGAGGGAGTGCAAATAGTAATTCCCATCACCAAATTATATCCATGTCAAATGGTCCCCTAAAATGGGGCTCCACTTATAAATGGGCCAATGAAATTATGCTGGGCCTTGTTGTCAGCATAAACTACTGGGCTTAATTAGACATATAAATTAAGATCCTCCTACATGAACTTCAATACCTGAAGAAAAACCTTGTTTCGAACAATATTGCTTTTAAAGGACCATGCTGTGAGAATTTGATTGATATTTATGCAAAAAAATAAAACTTAGAGGAATAAAAATAGAAAAAGGTAAAACAAATATATAAAAGCGAAAATCTAAATAAAAGGATAGTTTAAAGAAGAAGAAAAAATCCAGTAACAATTAGTAAAATAACTTCTAGAGTATGAAGGCCAATGAAAAAAATGAAATGAAATTTAGGGAAGAAAATGATTGAAAAACGAAATTAAATAATTCTAGAGTATGCTAATAGTGAGAAAAATTTAGGATAAAGCTGGAGTCAAGTTCAAATTCATTTATCATAGAAGACAAGTCAAATCCACATAAGTTGCTAAAACTGAAAATTTTCATGTAGGTAAGTTATCATCACATTGCAAACTTTTGCAAATTATTCCAATAAAATCCGTACCAGGAATGAAATTCAAAAGAAAAAACTCTTGATTACTTATACATATCTAATAACACACCTACACAAACAAACATTATGAAAAGAAGAAAAAAAAAGACAAGAAATTGATTGTGTTCATATGGCTCTAGGAGGTTTTTCCAATAATGCAGAAACATATACCTCATCCTTTGACTTGGGAGAAATAACCCACTTGTGTTTCTTGTATCTTAGTTGAAGAAACATGAACATATAATTATCCAAATCCTTTTTGCTACAGAAGAATCTGTCTATCCACAATAAGCCTCCAGGTCTCAGAATTCTATCCCAATCATACAGTATAAAGTCCAACAACAATAGGTCAATCCAACCATCCATGAAGCCAGTGGTGTGCACCAAATCCATAGTGTTATCAAAGAATGGAAGCCTTTGATTCAATGTGACATACAAAGGAACCAAACCCCTAAGAGCTATGATCTCACTGAAAGGAGCACCAAGGTTGAGTGCAGTTGAGACAATTGTCACATTTTGCTCCCTCATTCTTGCAGCAAATGTGCCAGTTCCAATGCCATAGTCTAGTCCAATCCTAACCTCACCTTGCTTAATTGCCAAAACGTCATTGATCAAAAAGTCCACAGGAAGAATTGAAGTACTATTGGAGACCCATTTCACCTTTTCCTTGTCCATTTCAAAGCATCCAGTGCATTTTGAATAGCCCCTCTTTGGGTTCTTGCTTGATAAGCACTCAAAGTTTCTGCATTGGTAATTCCCCCACCTCACATTTCTTCTATCTGGTAGTGTCCATAGTGACTCATTTATGGGGTGAGGCTTTTGGTACTCCTTTGAAGCCCTTGTCAAGCACCTCCTTCTAGGCAAAGGATCACACCCATTGAGCATGAGTTTCTGAGCCAAGTTCCAATCATCATCACAATAAGAGCCAATATCATAGTCCATGTACTTCTCCAACTCTTTCTTGTGCAAAACACATGCATGGCCTATAGTGTTATAAACCTTGTCTACCCCATATAGGTTGATCTTACCAACCCTATTCTCCTTTGGGGTTATGTACTTTCTTATCTCCTCAGTGATGAAAAAATTGATCAAAGGATCCTCCTTTGTGGAGTTTAATCCTTCTTCAATCTTTGAGACCTGGATCTGCCTTAGAGCAACATTGGCGCTATGAAGGGGGCTCACTATGTGATCCTCTAGAAACTTCTTGTCCACTAAGGTGAGCTTGCTTTTCTCCATTTCTTGTAGTTTTGACTCAATCTTGGCCTTCAAAGCTTCCAACCCATCTATCACTTCTCCAACTCTATCAGAGAGTGATTTGGCATCAAAACCATCATAAACATCCCTCACATTGTAGAAATGGTGGCATATGTCTTCATTGTGGAGGAAAAAACCTGCATAGTAGAATCTAGTGAGACTCAAGATGCTTACCAAGATCACCAACCCTCCTAAAATAATTTGTATCCAACCCATTATTCTTGAAACTCTACACTTGGGAAGACATGATCTCCCCATTGGGGACTTTCCTAATGATGAAAAATATTTGGACACCCCTCTAGATGAGAAACTAGGAGAATTGAAACTAATATAGACACATCATAGCATAAAAGAAACACAATGCAAAAGCTCTAGCTAGAAGAGGACACCACAAAACAAGATTGTGATTTATGAACTTGGCGTATATTGTAGAATACTCAAAGGGTCAACTTGTGTATAAACTTAAACTATGAACTTACAGCACATGATTCTTCCATGATCCAAAGAAATACGTGCAATAAAAATAGTTGAAAACGTTTCGATCCAGCTTTAGTGGGGGGATTCTTAGATTGCAAGAAATGTTACCAGAGAATTAAAAGACTTACCAATTTGCCAGAACAAAACCATAAGAAAATTTTTAAATAATTATTCGTGACTTCTGCAAAATTGTTCGTTAAGTTTGGATGTAAATAATAACAATAAAAAAAAATATGTTTCCACCACAAACGCTGATATACAGCAAGGAAAGAACAAGAAAAAGAATTGCAAGATGAAACAGTTAGTGGTGTCTTCCATTTTCATATGTGGGTATTCAGTTTCATGTTGCTGCTTCCATGTCAGGTGCATGAATTGGCGTATGGGCTTCAGATCTAAGTACTTGGTTCCCAAGTACCAACAAATTTCTTGGTGTGTTTCGTACTCCTTCGTTATACGTTGTGCTTATTATAAATAAATTTAGTGTCCTCTATGTTGTGATAAAAAATTATAATTTTTTTTCTTAATACATTTGACACTTTACTTATTTTTAAATTTTTTTTTGTTAAAATGTTATTAGCTTTCATTACAAAAAAAAAAAAATGACCAAAACGCCTTTTACACCGACATTCTTTGGATGTAAATATTACACAACTTTCTCTTAAAAATTCAAATATATTACATTTTAACAATTTATTTTTTGGTTTATATATTTAATTATTATAAATTTTGTTAAACTTAACTATATATCTTTTAAAAAAATATTTTTTCATTAGTATCTATATAAAACATTTTTAAATTTATATATCAAAATAAAAATAATATATTTATATATGTAAAATAAAATCAAATATAAGCACTAGTACAAAAGGGGTCTTTTACGTCGGCTATTTTAAGGCTTTTACGTCAGAAAAGGCTCCGACATTAATGCGGGAGACGTAAATTTACGTCGCCTCTGATACACGACGTAAATTTACGTCGGACTGTCCTATGCCCGACATAAAAAGGGCCTGAGATTTTACGTCGGACTACACCATGTCCGACGTAAAATCTGGCATTTAAAAAAAAATTTATTTTTATTTTTGATATACCCAATATAAAACCTGCATATATAAACTAGACAGTCCAGAATACAAATTCAAATTATATTTCAAAATTGAATGACAAAAAGAAAATAATATATAAATCTTAAAAAGCATAAATTATGACAATGTAAATCCTATTATCCTAAAAAAGCTATAAAACATATGTTTGTCAATACTATCAAACTAGAAACATAATATCTAACTAACTAAACTTAGAAATCTAACTATTGTATACTTTGAAGAAAAAAAGTTGCCCATTGTTCTATTATCTTAATGATCTCATCTTCGGGCAATGGAGATGGATCTTGAAAGACCTGAAACATTAATTTAAGTGTCATTAATATGCAATGTTAATTATCGTAAAGGTAAATATATTTAAATAAATTTTGATATGAATTACCTGCACCCAAGAATCAGTAATACCCGCAGAAACTATGACTCTCATCCAATACATGATGTAATAGCCACATTCAAACGAGTCTTGTTGCTTATTACACTAAAATAAGAAACAAATAACTATTATTTCCAAAGTCAATAAATTTAAATACTATTGTCTGTATTAATTAATTTGCTAACCTTAGGGTATATGAAGTGCAATGTCTTTGATGATCTGCTTCTTCCACTTAAAATATTAGCTCCAGACACGATTCTAATTAATTGAAATAAAAACAGATGTTCGCGAATATATATAATTACAGTTTTAAAACATAATGAAAAATTTTAGTTACCCTTGTAATTGACATTTAATTTCGTGGCTTGGTTTTCGATGTAGTGAACAAAACCACACCACGGTGTATTCCTTAGGAATAATTACCATTAACTGCCAATGGGACCTACATTGTATGACAAACAAATTAGTTATAAAATTACCATGATTAAAAAACCAATTAAAAAACTAACTGTCAATGTATGAAGCCATGTATATATCTCTTCCTAATTCACTCATCCATGTTTGCATATATTGTTGGATGTGGACCTGAGTGTTTCCTGATTTTTGGATAGATTGAGGCTCAATAAATCCATATACTTGTGCTTGTGCTTGCTCCACACTCAATTTGTCCATGTACCTAACACAAATAATTATTAAAAGTTAAATGTAATTATTGTAAATTTAGACTCATAAAAGAAAATATGACTTACATGGCCCACAACTGTATGATAGATATATTTAACATGGAGTTTCCCCCAACAATCTCTAATGCATCAGGCAGGGATATGTATAGTGGAACATCAGAGCTATCAACTCCAAAAACTCTAATGTCCCACTACAATTGAATTGGATTCTTCTTTAATCGTGGTAATATGGTTAGAAGCCTTGATATGGGATCATCCTTAGCTTCTGCGATATTAGCATGATCAACATGAGGTTCTCTCATGCCCTCCTTACCACGATTGATAAAATCCTAAAGAAATAATCAAAATTAGTTAAACAATAATAAAATTATAAGAATATAAAAGAGCAATAATAGAATTACCTTTGCCCGTGCTGAAAGCGGCATCACCAAACGTTTTGGCCAAGCTAAGAATGTGCCGGTTGCCTGCCCCACTAGTTGAACCTCTGTATTGGGCAAAGGCACTAGAGCAGCAACATCTTGAACTTGGTCAACCACAACCCGTGTCCAGTCTGGCTGTAGAGGGACACCATGGATGGTTGAGCCACCCTCAAATACTCGGCCAATAGCCATTAAGCATGGGGGGTCATCCTCAACATATAACTCACACTGGTTTGGTACATCAGTATGAGTCTGTTCCCCTGAGGAATCTGGAGCAGCACAACTCCTTTTAGTGCTGACTTGAACACCATCATGAGCAACTATAGTCTGTTGCTGAGAATGAGCTAAAAGTTCAAACTTCTATTCAAACTCTTCTCGAATGTTCTTCAATTTCTCTTCAAACTGCATTTCCATTCTCTGCATAGCCTCTTGACTGCAAGAGTCAATAGTACTGCTCCTCGATGATCGTGCACCAAAGAAATCTCGGTGGCTCCAAGAACCACCAACACCACGCACACGACCTGCGTGCTCTGGTCTTCCTATGGCCGTTGTGAGGATATCATCCCAATCATGGGAAAAAAATGAGCCTTGGGTGGTCTACTCAACTAAACCCTCCTGCAACATATTAACAATAAGTATACCCTAAACTACACTTATGAATTAAATGAGTTGAAATGAAGAGTCTTAATTTGTATATTTTTACTTACTATTTTATCAGCAACGGCCCTTGCAGACTTAGAAATCATTTGCCCATCTGATTTTGTTCGGGCTACTATCCACATCTCATGGCGGGGAGGTGACTCCACACGGTCAGCAGACTCAACCCCTGCTACCTCTGCCTTAGCCTTCATCATTTTCTTTTTTTTAATTCATATCCCCCTCTTGACAATAGATAGGGTGCATCATTCTTGTTCTGTCGTTCTTGGGCAACTATTCTTTTGGCATGCAATAATACAAAAAAGAAAATGAGATTAATTAAAATATACCTTAAGTATTTGTGTCAATGTAAGAGTTATCAATAACTAACCTGCCAAGAAGGGTCCAATTGAGTGGCACGAAATTGCATCCACTCCTCATCAGTGATCTGGTACTTTAGACAGGGAGTCTCATTTTGTCGCTCTCCAAATACATACTCCCATGTCAAGAAAGTCTTGAAGTCTCTCCACCTGGTAGCAAGTGCATATAACATCTTCCTCCTCATGACCTCAGTGTTGGGAATGTCAAAATTTTGCTATGAAAATAACAACAAATAATAAATAATGTATTTAAGTTATATAATATTGAAGGGATGTGAAAGTATATACCTGAATATCCTGCCACATGAGGTTCTTGTCAGCCTCCTGAACGTCATCTCATAATGGAATGATAATAGAAACATGCCATCGAGCTAGGACTCCCAAATAGATCTTAAACTTGGCAGCATTTGGGCCTGACGTCTTGCCAAAACGAGGATCCACCTCAACCGGTGTCCTCTCCTTGGCAATGCGTCCAACTGTCAACCCAAACAATCGGGTGACAGATCTATCTTCCATCCTTCCACTGCCAGACCCTGAATCCTCCATAATCCTGAAAAAATTAAACTCTCATTATTAAAACAACGAATTAACTGAATAGACAAATAAAATAAAAAAGACAATAACAATATAACAACAAAAAAACTAATAAAAAAACAAATAATACACAAACAGAAACCTAAGATTAATGCCTAAAAAGTCCTTCTTTAATGCATCTGGAACGACCCGTACTGAAACTAGAACGAGCCGTTCAGATACCCAATTAACACAGATTTATGCGTCTGGAACGACCCGTTCTAAAATCAAAATGGCCCGTTCCAGATGCAATACTTATGTGTTAATTGTTTATCTGGAACGGCCCGTTCAAGTTTCAGAACGGCCCGTTCCATATCAACAATTAACAAACAAAACAATCAAGCAGAACAGCTCGTTCTGGTTGGAGAACGAGCCGTTCCAGATGAACATTCAACTGAAAATGAAGAAAAAAATTGCATAGAGAATAAGAGAAGAACTAACCTCAAACATGCAATGTGAAGACTCCTAGAGACTTAGAAACGTGCAATGTGCAAACAAAGGCGTAGAGAATAAGAGAAGAACGTTTTGAAAGCAATGGCGCGCGGGGGAATACTAAAAGGTTAAGGGGAATAAAAGCTAACTAATTTACGTCGGCCCCCCACTGTTCGACGTAAATTAGTTGGCTTTTATTTACAACAATGTCACCGCGTATTTATAACGTCGTATTTTGGGTTTTCTGACGTAAATAGGGTGACGTAAAATCCTATTTTTGTACTAGTGAAGTAGAATCTAACCCAATATTTGTCATGAACCATATGTTGACCTTCTCATTATCTGAATTATTGCTATCTAAATCCTCCTAGGTGGTCATTAGACTTTTCTTGGACTTCTTTTTGGAAGACCATCTTTTTGTTTGAGAAAGGTAGTCAATTTTCCTTTCTTCCTTTAACATGGTCAGGCTTCTTGCATTCATAGCAGACAACCTCCTTATTGTTTGTATAGCTTGGCTTTATGAAGCTTTCCTTCCTTTTGTGAAAGTTTCTCAATTTTCCTTTTTTCTTTAACATATCCTTGAACTTTTTATACATGAGAGATATCCCATCGTTTATAGAGTTCTTAGAACTTTCATTTAAGATGCTAGACATAGGTTTTGCTTTCAAAGATCTCATTTTTTCTCTTCTCTTGTTGGTCTCACCATCCTTCAAAGCAATAGTGTCTTTTGCTTTAGGGTGATCTCTATTATTCAAATGAACCTCATGAACTCGTAGAGCTCTAAGAAGTTCATCAAGAGTGAGAACTTTAAGGTCGCGTGCTTCAAAGATAGTTGTGGCTTTGGGCTTACAAATCTTAGGAAGACTGTACAAGATCTTAAGATTATTCTGAGCCTTGGAGAACTCAATTCCCAAGGATTTTAACCCATTCAAAATTGTTTTGATTCTTCCAAATATTTCATCTATGGATTCGCTCTCCTTCATGGAGAATAACTCAGTGTCTCTAAAGCAAAGTAGCTCATCTGAGCCTTACATCTTCAATACCCTCATGAGTTACTCTGATGGCATCTCACATTTCTTTGGCTGTTGAGCAACTGCAAAACTTGTTGTACTCTATTCTAGACAAGGAGCAAGCTAAGATGTATCTTGCTTTGGTATTGAGTTGCAATGTGTTGTAATCATCCTGAGTATATTCATTCTCAAGCTTGGTCACAACATCACCTTGAGTGATGATTCTCCAAAGGTGGTATATATTGGGTGGACTTGATGAATGTCTCTATTCAATCCTTTTAATATGGGTAGTCTTCTCAATTAAAGGTAAGAGGCCTTGTGAGATAAGCTCCTTCGGTATGTGTTGTTCTTCACTACTTCCCATAAAGAATCTTTTTCCTTTAGCACGATAAGATGCTCAAACTTGTAAAAGGTTGAGCTCTAGTACTAAAATGTGGGGAAAATATAAATACAATAAAGGGAAGTTGAATAGTATGTATCAAAACTTGCATGTTTTTTGTATGAAGCGGCAACTCTAGTCAGATGAAGAACGAAAAGTAGTTAGATGGAACACTGGATATTTTTATACTCGTTCGTCTTAACCATCGAGATTACGTCCAGTTTTCAATTCAATCAGATTGAGTTCCACTAGCTTTGGACATTGATACAAGTATTCTTTTAATAAGTCACTTCCCACTTCTAGCTTAACCCTAAGTATTTTTTGACTTGTCTCTTCAAGTAACTACCTAAGTATTTTTTCAACAAGCCTCTTTAGGCTTAACAACCAAGTATTATTTTACAGTCAAGCTTCTCTAGGCTCAAAATAAATATTCTTTTTCAAACAAACCTTTTCAGGTTCAACCTCATAACTATGGTTATAAAGGTCACACAAGTGTTGTATTCATCTCACTTAAACATTATACAACCAATATAGAGTAATGAGTGTATCCAAGAAAGAACAAATTTACAAAGAGTATGTTTTTGTACAAGTGTATCTATATGTTTGTTCTCTCTCTCTCTCTATATGTATTTGATATTTTTTTATTAAGCAATTACCTAAGTATTCTTTTAACAATAAGTCTCTCTAGACTTAACAACCAAGTATTCTTTTATAGTCAAATCTCTCTAAATTCAAAACAAATATTCTTTTTCAAATGAGCCTTTTTAGGCTCAACCTTATAACTATGGTTATGAAAGTTACACATGTGTTGTGTTTATTTCACTTAGACGTTATATAACTAGTACAGAGCAATGAATGTTTATAATAAAGAACAAATTTACACAGAGTATGTTTCTGTACAAGTGTATTTATATGTCTATTCTCTCTCTCTCTAAGTATTCTATGTTATCATTTTTTCTTGAGCTTTGAATCTTCTTATATAGTATCTCAAAGAAGATGATCATTCTAATACTTTGAGTTTGACTCATAAGTTTGTTTTGTTTGTCTTCATCATCTTTCTTTGTGATGATAGGTAACTTTTCAGCTCATTTAATGCGAACAATAATTGTATTTCACCAAATGGTACCTCTTATTTGATCAAGGAGGTTACTTATTGTTACATGTCAATAGAAGACCCACGTAGCAGAAGAAACACAACTTAGGGGAAACAATAAACAACATACAATACATTTCCTTTAATGGACCAACACAAGGCATGTTCATTTTGGAGGAGAATGAGACCCATGAACGTAAATAGAAGGAACAACATAATTGTACAACACAGCCACCAACACTATAGCCAAACTGCACAGCCACCAAAATTGCAACCAAATTGCACAGCCACCGACAAATCCCCTAAAATCTCGGTCTTGTAGGATATGCTGCCAAAAGTATGAATTTGGCATCAGTTAGTTCAATTGGTAAAAAATATATAATTAAATTATGTCTATAAATACCCCAGGATAATAGCAGTGAAGGGGGTTGAAAAATTTTGGCTCCAAAAATTGGTAAAGAAATGTAGAATTTATGAGCACCAGAAAAAGCTTGGAGAAAGAAGATAGGCAGGGCACAACATTGGTATGTCTATTTTGCCTTTTCCATTTGAGGTTTGAAAATTAACAATGTCACTATTTGCTAAATTCATGTGTTTTAATTTTTGAAACAATTTCATGAACCTACAACACACACTTATAATCACAAACATATTTTCTACTTCATAAAAAAATAATAAAAAAAAACCCACCACAATTACATCCTTTAACTGCTTGAAAATCATAAGGAAACCAGCTTGCTTCGCGCAAGTTATCCTAACTAGCCAAGCAAGGGAGAAAAAATGGATAAGGAAATAAAAAAAAAAGGAAGTTTTGTCTCACTTTTATTCAACATCATTGTGAATGCTGCCATGCACTACCGTTAGAGGCGATTTCCGGCGACTACGATGGTTGCCTTAATCTCCTCCCACGCACCAAGGTCGTACGTCACTATGACGAGACACTATGTGGATGAAACACCGCGAGCCCCACCGTGTCGCTGTCGGAAGCGATTTCTGGCGGTATTGACAGTCACGTTCGCGTGGAAGCATCACCGTGAACTCCACCGTGTGTCGTCGTCGGAAGCGATTTCCGGTGACGGTGACGCTACTAACCGCCATGCATTGTCGCCTTCTCCTTCCCTCCTGCACGGCTGATCCACTACACTATTGATATCCACAGAGGGAGGCTGCATGCGGAACCCTAGCAGAGCTCCTCTCTCCTTTTCTTTGTGTTTTATTTATGGGCTGGTCACGTGGCTAAATGCCATTTTTTTTTAATGTTTTTTTCCCTTTCATTCTCTGATTCACGTTGCACCAAGCCACGCATGTGGGCTAAACCCACTTATCATATCTCTTTTTTTTAGCCCGTTTATCATATCCTTTTTTTCCTTTCTCTGTCCCTTTTTTCTCTCAAGATATGCATCATATTGAATTAATGTTTTATGATAATTTTTTTTAACAAAAGAAATTAGTATAGTTAATTATGGTAGATTAAGTTATTTCTTCATAAATATACATTAGGTTCTCTTATAATTTTTAATTATTTTAGATAATAATAATATTTTTATCAATATTAATATTAATAATATATATCTTCTCTAAAAAGGAGATTATTTGTATATGGCATCTCCTTAATCTTAGATGATGATATTTATTTCTTGTTTTAACAAAATTAGTCTAATTGATTTTATTTGATTAAGTTATTTCTTTATACAAATGTGTTAGATATTTACATAATTTTTAATCCATTTAGACAACAACAACAATAACAACAACAACAACAATAATAATAATAATAATAATAATTACTATGATATTCTCTTATCAATATTAGTATTAATTATATCTATGAAAAAAAAGAAGATTATTTGAATGTGACATTCCTTTAATCCTAGAACTTAAGGATGTAAGTTGTGACAACTTATGATCTTAAAAAAATTTAAATTCAAAAATGCATAATTAAATATGGAAAAATATTATCACAATATTCAACATAAATATTTGAAATCATTATATCAAAGATTTTATTTGAGGAATTTTTAATTAGATGTGACATCTTTTTAACCTTTGAATTCAAGATACCAGTTGTGACAACTTGATATCTTTAGATTTTTCTCCAAAATAAAAATATCCAACCAAAAAATCTTTTAAGTATACACCATAGTAACAATAATATCAATAACAATAATTATAATTAAAATTAAATATTTTATTAAATTAATTTTGGTGTACACCTCAGTGAATTTTATATTTTAGTGTGAATGAGCTGAGACAGTTCAAGAATCCTCAATTTAATAAAAAAAATAAATTTTAATTAAAAAATGTATCAATACACAAAAAATTTCTACAAAGAACTACGTGACTCTGATTCTTCATTACACATGGAGATACATAGGAGCAAGAAATAAATCTTGTCGAGCCAAAAAATAAAAACAATATTATCTTCCTTTTTATATAACAATAATAATTTTAACCTTTTTTTAAAATGCATTAGTTAAATTAGTTAAATAAAATACATTTGATCATTATAGTTAATTAATTTAGGGTGAGATAAATATTTTATAAGTTATAAATAATTTGTTTAATTAATTAAAGGTAATCGTCTTAGGACGAACGTTGTGAGATGTTAATACCTACCTTACATGTAATCGACTCCCGAACTCAAAAATCTGATTTTTGTAGATCTTTTTTTATTTTGTGGTTTTCTAATGTTTTTTCCATAAAAATAAACATTAGTGGCGACTTCATTGTTTTAAATTTTATTTTTATCGTCCCGTTGCGATCTTGGTTGCGACACTTGTCAACTTTTCATATCAAACAGAACTTATAGAAGTAATGTTAGCACAATACAACAACAATAGTGACTTTATTTACTTTTTTTTTGTGATTTTAGGAATCTTTGTCCATGGTCTTAATGAAAAGTATGATTTTATTCTCTTTGACAGATTTGTGAGTTTCAAGACAATCTTCTAGTTTAACTTGTTAAGGAATGATGCATTTAAGAAGCTTTTGTCATTACTCTCAAGAAATAATAAGCATTTAATGTATATGAGACAAACTGTATGTTTCATCTGATTTACATTGTCTTATAGACGATTTATATATTACACTTCATTTGATAAGGGTTTTCAAAGATATTTTTTTTAAGACATTTTCTCTTATAAAATGTTTTATTTGTTAGCATTAAAAATCTAAGCTTAAAGAATCCAAGATTGTCTCTTGACTTAACAATAGAAATAACAACTGTCTTTAAACATAACTAAAGGAAATACAAATCCTAACTAAGCCCCAATGTTACATCCCATCAAAGCATAAACCCAAACATAAGGACTAGGTCTCATCGCCAACATCCTCAACATCATGCTAAAGATCACCTATAACTATATACAAGAAGAACAAAACAAACTATCTCATAGCGTAGGTTGTAGTCGGATAGCCAAACACAAGTAAGAGACAATTCATAAGCATAGTAATAAACAAAAATCTTAAAATTATCCATAATATAATAAGTTATTCCAACAAATCATTCATATGCATAACTAGATAACAAGGTACATAATATAGGCATAATTGATGTATGAACATATTACAACTGTCGACACATAACAAGGTATGATTTTTATTAACATCACATATTGAATTCACATAATAATAACAAATAACATAATGATTCATTCACGTGTATTATTTAATGGGCATGGACTACACATAATCATGCATGTGGCGTTAGTCTAAAACATCATGTGGTGCATTACCGTTAGCAACACATAGAGTAGCAAAAGAGTACATGTCAGATCACACTCTTAACGCACCCTCACTTAGAGGACATAATATTAGGGCCTAGTTGGGATAGTTAAGCAACGCAAGATATATCTGATGCACACAATAGGCAAGATTGAGACTTCCAAATCAAGTTATCCTTAATGATTGATCCCCAAACTTTTACACAAGGGGCCTTCCCTAATAGTATTCCATATTATACCCTCAAAAAATACTTTTATGCATAAAATGTTGTCAAACAAACTCAATGCTCTATCATATTACAATAATACATACTCACGATTGTTTCTCAATTCATTTCATTTCATAATCACATCATAGCTAAGTCTTGTTTAGACTTTTCATTATATTAAGATCCAAGGTAACACATCATCCAATTCATACATGATTCATACACAAATATCATACATTGTATCTCAAACTAATAAATGAGTTATCTCAAGTATTAGAGGTGATAAAAGGAAAGAAAAAAATAATAAAAGAATGAGAAAAAAGAGCAATAACATGAGTCACAGTCATGACTCAAGGATCACAATTGTAACACCAATCATGCTCATGATCAACTCAATGAAATATAAAGAGGGGTCAAAATTTGAACACATTGTCGTGACTCACCAGTTATGCTTGTGACTAACCAGTCATAGTCGTGACTTGCCAATCACATCAGTGACAAAATTTGATAGTGTGAATTTTAACTCTTTGGGCCTTAAAACTCATCCTATCACCAGAGTTCATCAAGAATCACCAAAAGTGAACATCCAATTGATAGAAAAGTTCTAAGGGCCCTAGCTATGGAAACTCACACGCAATCTAAAACATGCGATTATAGATCAAAACACAAAATTAAAGGCACATACATATACATACCAACAATGAGAACATCAAAGAGCAACAAAGAAGACAAAGACACTTTTTGGGGAAAACCCTCATATGTAAAGCAGACAATAGAGATAGGATTGGAGGTTAAACCCTTTACCCCGCATCATATATTCAACATAAAAAGGACATAATTCTCTTTAAAATAAAATACATTAAAAAATACTTCAATTGAAATGAGACGTTCTCTTTTTAATCATGAGTAGAGAGTTCACATTACAAAAATCCTTTCATATAACATGAAATCTCTTAAACATAAATCCTTGGGTAAAAATAAATAACATAATGAATTCCATCAAAACACAATAAACAAAAATTCCCTAATGCTAAAACTCTGTGTCACATAGTCTAATTAGAGCTTCCCGTCTAGACTTCCCCATCAAAACCTTTGGCATCCTATTGAAGCTCACCTACACATCACAATAAAATAGGAAACACAGACAGCAAAAGGAGGGAGTGAGAAATGTCTCACTCAGGCTCGATGTGCAGAAACAAATGCTAACTAGCCCAAACACACAATACATGCAACATACATAGCATATCCAAAGTAGTTATAATCACCCTCATGTCTCGATGTCATGCATACTACTCACTACATGCATGTGGCGCCATACGAAATTCACATATTTCTTGTCACTGGTATGCTGATACAACAACACACATGCAGCACATGTAATCATAAATATATCATTGGTGGCGAAAAGACACACCTGGAATTCACATGAGTATAATGGCATGTGGCCTCAGCGACACACCTAGAATAATCCAGTACACTGGCATGCGGCCTAAGTGACACACCTAAAGTCATATATGCTCATGATGCATGTCACACATTCACTAGTCATGTACTCTTCAGTTATACTCTAACACAGGCTTGCCACGTTCACTATAAAATCATAACTTTCATCACATTCCATACCAAGACAAGATAGTGCATCACACATAGCATATTGAAACACGAGACATTGATCGGGGCATCATAAAGAGGAAGAAATTCATGAAAACTATAAGCAAAGAAGATCACGACCATGACTATTGAGTCACACCCGTGATTCACTCACAAAAAGTAAGGATTCTCAAACAGGGTCAATCACGATCATGACTCATCAATCACGCCCATGATTCACGTGTAAAAATGAGGATTCTCAATAGAGTCAATCACGGCTGTGACTCACTAGTCATGCCCGTGATTCACGCGGAAAGTGACAGTTCTAAACATAGTCAATCACGGTCGTCACTCATCAGTCAAGCCCATGATTTGCTCTGTCCCAACACAAAACGTAAAACTTGCATATCACAGAACGCGAACTCCACCACTTTTACACCAATTCATCAAGTTTCATAACTTAATCGGTACAAATATTCCATTATATATTCAAAACATGAAATAACACTCAATTTAGTCATCAACACATCAAATCAAACCAATTAACCACATTCCTAAATATTTTTGTTAAGGTTTCCCATAAGAACTCATAGAGCACTCTATGTCAAACCAAAACATATCAATTTTAGGAATCAAATACATATTCGCACTCAGGAATCAAAACAGAAAACTCTCACAAATCCTTAGCATACACATACATAGGATTGGGGGCCAATCCTAACTACCCAACATTTATCCTCGAACCTTAAGAGAGGTTTTTCACTCTCCCCTTACCTTGTGTTTGTGGAGGATTTCGTTCGTAGGTTCTTTTTATTCGAACTAGCACGATTAGCACGTTTCAATTTATGCGTGTTCGTGACACGTCAGAATCGAAGACTTTCAGTGAAAAAATAAATCGTACAAACAACAAATAGAGTTAATTGATTAGGGTGTTGTTTCAACACATCAAAAGATCTATGCTCTTTGTCTGAGCACGTCAGAAGATCTATGCTGGTGTTAGCACTTCAGAAGATCTATGCTTGTTTCAGCACATCAGAAGATCTATGCTTGTTTCAGCACATCAGAAGATCTATGCTAATTATACAATCAAATTCATGCATGTGTTAACGTGAATCGAATAGATGACATGTATATTGATTGCATAAATCATATCCTTCATTAAATGGTAACAAAATTACAATGCGTAAGGATGACGAAACATGTTCAGATGACTACACTACACTAGACTAGATTATGTTATGCTACGCTACTCCTAAAAAAGGAAAAAAGATAGGTGGTCGAGAAATCATACCCAAAGCTGTCTCATATGCACAATATTCCTTATGTGCAGGCTGCGGTGCGCGTGAGGTATTGTGGGAATTTGATTTCTAACCAAAGAAAGGTGGTCGAGAAACCGTACCCAAAGCTGTCTCGTATGCATGATGGGCGTTATGCGCAGGCGAGGAGTGCGTGTGAGGTATTGTGGGTGTGTCCGTACCCAAAGCTGTCTCGTATGCACAGTGGGCCTTATGCGCAGGCGAGAAGTGCGTGTGAGGTATTGTGGGTGTTTGATTTCTGACCCTTTGCTACGAGCATGGCTCGTTTAATTTATAGACAAAGATTTGGGAAAGGTAACTGTTTCTGACGTGCCCCGGAAGTGCATAATTGTTCTAAACTTCCACATCGTGGCTTATTCCCGGGCACGTCTTTGGATAACTCTTGGAACTGCTTATTAACTTCCCCAAATCGTTCTGCAACCTTTGACACTTATCCCATGATTTACTTCAACCGCTCTTAAATCGTGTCTCCTTTAAGCTCTTCATTCTGAGAGGTTACGAAGTGTATTCGTGTATGTCCGGATCCTTGGGATTTCGAGTAACCAACGAAAAATATACTTGAGTGTTTCCTGATTTTCCTTGTACTTTGAGAGGTTGCGAGGCTGTGAGCCTTTCTCCTGAGCAGCAACCTCCCGGTTCGAGGATTTCGAGAGTTTCACGAAAAATGTCTTCGCGTATCTCTTGATTCTGTTCAGGCTTCGTATGTCTTCTTCAGAAACTTCTTTGCCATTTTTTGATCACCTAAGATTTCGAGCACCCCTGTATTTCGAGTATCTCTGAATTCATTTTCTGGTACTAACACCTTGATGGACAGAAGTCGAAGCATGAGCAATTTCCAGGTAGTCTTCTCTTCATTTTCCTTGGTCTTCAGAGAGTGTAGAAAGGAAATAAACAAAGAGAAAATGAGTACATGAAACTGACTCTAGCAATTCCTTTTTACTCAATTAATTAAATAATAAAATAATAATAATAACCTAATTACCAAAACAACCTTCCTTCCCCTTTTATAAAAAAAGCTAAAATAAAATCAAAATACACTCTTCCCTTTTAATAAAAATATCACAAGCTTAAACCTTTAATAAAACACATCTTCATAAAATACACCTTATATCAATAATCAAAATATTAATTCATACCATATTTTATATTAAAATAGAAATCATATAATTAATTAAATTATATCAAAATCCTTTAATAAACATATTTAAAATATTAAAATAATTATTAGCATATCATTAATATGAATTAGGAAAACTGGGGTGTTACAATAAGGGGCATTGTCGTAACCGAAATCACGACGGGATGACACAAACATTATTTTTCAATGAAACCGCCACCAATATCTTATTTTAAGGGAAAAGCATTGGAAAACCCTTTTAAAAATAATCTTTAAAGTCAAAATTGGGTTCGGAAGTCAATTACGCATTGGGAAGATATTAGCACCCTATGCACCTTAAAAAATAGTACATTTAATTAATTGCTCAAAATTATATAAATTTATAAATATTTAATTTACCCTAAAAATATATTCTATCATGCTTTGTATGGAACCTTTATAGATGAAAAAAAACCCTTTTTGCATTTTTATTTGAGACTTGGGTAATAATTTAAGTTAACGAATAAATAAACGTTGAACGATCATAATAACGCTAAAGATAGACTTAACATTGCTAATTTTGTTTGAAATAATCTTTACACAAGAATTCAAGCTAACAAGTGGCTAGTCATTAAACTCTCGTAATCAAATAACGTTAAAGATAAAAATGTTATTTAACTAACGTTATTATTTATTGTATGAATACTTTCTAAATGATAATCTTGAAGACAACAAATCACATTCACTCTGTATGTATAATTATTTTCAACCAATCAAAAAAAGAAAAAAAAAAGGGTTAAGAAA
This sequence comes from Cajanus cajan, assembly GCF_000230855.2. NCBI lineage: Eukaryota > Viridiplantae > Streptophyta > Magnoliopsida > Fabales > Fabaceae > Cajanus > Cajanus cajan. The sequence goes on along the minus strand of NC_138527.1, from coordinate 23,449,518 downwards.
AGAATATGATACCAAATGTGAGACGAATAAATTGTTGAACTTGTTAACGTGTTGAATATTCAGATATGAGGATCTATTAGGTACTTTTTGACTACCTTTCAAACTACATAGATGCTTCACAGATCTCAAGAAATACAAAGAGAGAGAAAGAGAGAGGATTTTCGAGTTATAAGAAATCTTAGACCAATTTTTTTTTGCCTTTTTTCTCCCTCGAGAATAGTGCCCAAGTCTGCTATTTATAGATGTCAGACCTGACTAGAACGACCCGTTCCGGATTCGGAACGGCCCGTTCTGAATTGTTCAGTTATGAACTAAATTTGAACCTGGAGCAGTCCGTTTTGGCCCGTTCTCAATTAGGGTTTTAGGTCTTTTTAGTAACTTGGAAAAGCCTGTTCCAACTTGGGAATGACCCGTTCCGATTTTGGAACAACCTGTTCTGATTTTGGAACAACCCGTTCTGGGCTACTAAAACCAACTTTTTTGGGCTTCAAGCCTCCTTGTTGTCATATGGTGCTGTCTCCATACTTTGGGAGCTCCTTCGCTTTATAGTAGACGTCCATTTCATTACTTTTGTGGGTCTAGATAAAATTGGTTATTCACGGGCATAAAAAGAAACTGATAAAAAAACTCCCCTTTTTAAAAACATAAACCTCTTTTTAACCCATCAACTAAAACAACTAACTATGGTTACCAAAAACCCTTCCCTCAATTAATTAATAAGTAAATAAATAATAAAACACTTGATTATAAAATCTTAAAAAAAAAATATATATATATATATATATATATATATCCATATAAAAAAATAATTAAAATAATTACTAAACCAACTCAATTAATTACAACAAAAACACAATAATTAATAATTAAATAAATATTTTTAACAGGAAAACCAAGTGTTATAATGTACATGTACGGTTATAGTTATAATCTCGCTAAAGAATTTACTTTATTATCTCATTTATTGATGAAATTTCGATATATATATATATATATATATATTTTTTATTATTATTTTTTTTTTGTTGCATGTTAAAACTATGTAATTAGATTTATGTTTTTTTTTATCTTTGTAGTTGTTGAACTATAAAATATATATAAGAACTTGTCAAATTGTTACTCAAAACAAACAAAACATAATTAGAAAGCTTATATATGTAAATAATTTTATTTACAAAAATGAAATTACAATTTATAAAAAATACAAAGGTCAATAAAAAAAAATAAAAACTTGAAATTAAATGTTTAGTTATATTTATAAGGTCATAGGTATCATCTATAAAAAAAAAAAAAAAAAAAGTTGAATCTACGGTAAATCCAATGGAAATGCTGTTCACTAGTGGACAACGAAAATAAAATGAGTATTTCGTATGGTTCATGAGTGGACAAATGTGTTTGAATCGTTAGATGTTGTGTTCTGTGTTCTGTGATCGAACAGATGAGATAAATTACTGGTAACTTTTTATTTAATTACTTAAAATTTTAAATTAAAATGTTTAATAATAAGTTAATTAATAACTACATCAAGAAACTTGAGAAGGAGAAGCTCAAAGAATCTCCCGAATTGCACTGTTACAAGAACACAAGTTTGAATAGTTTTGAATAGTTGATTGTTTTTTCATTTGTGGGATCTCCACAACCATAAACACCATACCTACGAATCACGATGGAGAATACAAGGAAGCATGTTGTTGTCGAAAATTATAGAACTTGGGTATTCAAATTTGTTCATAAGTATTATTTTCTTTTGAGATTCCTTCCATGCCTTGTTTAATCATAGGGTTTATGTGTCCCTTTAAGTTTTGGCGAATGAAATGCTGACACTTGGCATTCATTGCCACATCATGCAGAAGTTTGAAATGTTGACCAGATGGATAAACGGGTTCATAATAACCTAAACTTGAACAAACCCTAAACCCTAAACAACCCTAAACTTAAGCTTGCCAAAGTTATTTTGATTCGTCAAATGAAATCTTAAAAGTGGAACGTTAGTGATCAGAAAGTTGCTGCAACATTTGGGAATATGACAAATTTTCTTCTTTGATTAATCAAAATATTGTAAAAGGGTCTTCATCATAATTTACAAATTTAAAATAATTAATTATTTAACCTGTTAAGAAACATATTTCTGATAATAGCCGGTTTCTACTTTCTAGGATTCTTCACGTGAACCGTTTGATAAATTTTTCCACAGTAAGTGACAAAGTTGTATTTCTGAATAATTATTTAGTCTCTAAATATAAATATTTAATCAATAATTAATAATAATAATAATAATAATAATAATAATAAAAAGTAAAAAGTCATGTATATAGTCTATTAGATGACAGCTGCACTCCTGTGTTTCCACTAATCATCTGTCACATCTCACACATTTAACATTTTAAATGCAAAAATACTTTAGAGCATATGCAATAATTTCATGTACCACATCACTGCCACATCAACATATTTTATAGGTTATTTAAATTTTAGCAAAATTATTTCTATAAACAACTTTGCTAAAATTTAAATAATCTTTAAAATGAGTCAAAATTAATGTAATAATAATGTAGTACAAAAAGTTACTTATAAGCAACTTCGTTGAAAATGATTTTATGTCCCTCCAAATTTCATGGAAATAGAATCTTACATTAATTAAACTAGAGAATATGTTTCCATATTATATCTTCTTAAAGTACAAGTTAGTCAACTTTACGACAACTTCGAAGCCATGCACACCTTTTCTTTATTTTTATTATTATTTATTTATGAGAATCGTGTTCCATTTTATGAATATACAATAATTCGTGCAATTTGTTTGACCACTCTTTGACTCAATATGAAAAAAATGGTCAAAATATATTTATTTTATTTATCTTTTCTTGATATTTATTATTCTTTTTTCTCCTACCATTATTTTTATTTTTATTCCAATTCATCTATCTCAATTTGGATCGTACATTTATCATCGTCCAAGAAAGAAAAACGAACATATTAAATACATTAAAAAAATGTGTATTTTTTTAATGTAATTTTAAACTGATGTTTAAACATGTACTTAAATTATTGTGTTGTGATTTGTGAAAACTCATCGCATTTGTTCATCCATCGCCTTGACGCTTGACTGCGAATTCCACGTTACGCCAATTTCTTTAATTTTCAAAATCACGTGATTAGGATTAAATTTAAATCAGACAAATCGGTTGATATGCTTATGATTAAAATATATTTTTATATTTTATCTTGTCGCAAAAAATTATTTTAATTCATTATTTTTTAAAAAGATCTATTTTGATCGTTATTTTTCAATTGAGTTAGTGTTGTCTTTATAAAACAATCATTATTTTTTTAGTTCAAAATTTTGAATTATTTTCTAATTCACTCGATGTATAAAACTTGTTTTTAATTAAAACTACTTAAATATCGACTACTAAGGTTAGTCTAATGGTTGAGTGGTTAGCCTAATAGATGAGTAGGGAGAGGTTGAAGTAGTTAGAAGCATAAAAAAAATTTTATTACGACCATCTAATTAACATAAGTGATAGTAACTTTTGTTTCTTAATTAAAATATTAAATATTTGATTCATAATTATGAATATAAAATAGAGTATATTGAAAGAAAAAAAATATTTACAATTTTTAATAAAAATTAGATACTTCCTATCAATATTATATTTAATAAAAAAAAAACTTCAAAATTTTTATAGAATGGTTAAAAAAAAAATTGGCATACACATTTGAGAATATTATGAGTTAATCAATAAAACATGTGGTGTGTGTGTTTTTATTTTTTTATTTTTTACCAAAATAACTATCGGACCTTGAGATTTTATGAACGTACGTGGACATAAACAAATGATGTCGAAGTGTTTAGGGAGAAGCTCCACCAATTTTATTATGTTATTTAAATGAAAAATGATAAAGACTTGCGACGCTTTTCATTTAATGATGTAAACAAATATACTCCCCCAAAAAAAATCACAAATTTGCCTATGATAATTTTTTGAGAGTATTAAGTGTATATATAAATTGGGATAGTATACGCATATGCTTATGTTTGAATCATGATATTATGATTATAATCACGATGGATAAAAAAATTATGTATAGGATTTTCTAAAATAAATAAATATAGATAGATATAGATATAGATAAAGAGAATTTTTTATTTTGTTGTACACATTATTATCACAATTTTAACATTTGAAAAACTTCATAATAATAATTAATAAAAATTAGAAAAATCTTTTGATATAAGATTTATTTTAATCTTTTGATAACCATCCACTATTTTTATTAATGTCTGTATTTAAAGAAATGTATACCAAGACTTTGTGTGAAATTAATCAACAGAGTAAAGGAGAGTTAATGAAAATACAAAATGAGCTCTACTAGGGTTTTTGAGAGTGAGAAAGAAAAAGTGGATCAACGTAGCATAAAGAAGGTTAAGATGAAGGACAGAGAGGTGTTGTTTGATATCACCACGGATGAACAAGGGGCTAACTCCCTAGTTGCGGGGAGTCCAAAATGATCATATGCTGAGAGTGTATTGACTACGGATGGCGGACATATCCTTTTTGATTATAAGGTTTTGCTAAAGGAGATGGAAGAGTATGACGAACTGGTTGAGAAGGAAGAGAACCTTCTAGTGGATGGAGACTCTAACCCTGATCCTTGTCCAACAATTAATGTTACTCAAGAGGAGTTTGAGAAATGGTGTTCCCCATGGAAGAAAGCTCTGATCATCCACGTCTTGGGTAAACACATTGCATTCAAGGCCTTAGAGAACAAGGTTAATCAGGATTAGATCAAGATGGGTCAATGCGTATGATTGATTTGCCTAATGATTATTTTTTTGTATAATTTTTAGCTAAAGAGGATTATAGACATGCACTTTATGAAGGTCCTTGGATGATAGCGGATCATTATATTCTTGTGTAAAGGTGGAAACCTTTCTTCACGGTAATAGTGACACAAACTAAAAAGGTAGCAGCTTGGATACACATTCCTGGGTTACCCATAGAACTTTATATATAATGATCATTTCCTTTGGGGTGCCCAGAGTAAGCTGGGAAAAATGCTCAAGATAGACAAACTGACGTCTATTCATTCTCGAGGCAAATTTGCACGTATTTGCATGGAAGTCAATCTGAATAGGAAATTAGTTTCCATGATAAATGTTATGGGACATATTATCAAGCTTGAATATGAAGGTCAACACTCCATTTGTTTCAAATGTGGCAGATATGGTCACAAGCAAGAACATTGTGGTGTCTCAATGGAACAATAGGTGATTCAGACTAGGGAGAACTCAAAGATTGGTTCAGGGGCTATGGAAGTGGACAATGGGGCCTAACCTGCATCCAATCCAACCGAACATGCTAGGGTTCCACCTGGCTTAGAATTGAATGTAGGGAAACCAACAGAAGCGGCTCAAATCACACAAGATCCAAAAAATATCTACTGTCCATGGATGCTAGTAAACATGCACAAAAAATCTAGGAAAAATAAATGAATTATGAGAAATAAGGAAAATTCCTTATCTTTAAATATTGCATTGCATATTATGGAAAATGATAATATTCAACCGCATCATGATTTAAATATGTTATCTAAACAAGATAATAATCCTCTATTTCCAAATCAATCATTAGAAGATAATGCCATGCAATCCATGCAAGATACATCATTGGTCCAGCAGCCACCACAAATCACAAAAAATTTGGATAAGCAAATCACGGAAAACACAATCAAGATATGCAATCCGTTAGCTGGAAAAACCGTCAAGCATCATGTGGTGGTGCTAGCTCGCTTGCAAGGAAGGATTATTCTAAATCCCGAATATCCATACCTCCAAAAGTATTGAAGAACACTCGTCAAGCTGTTGGGCCGCCTACGTTTGCTAAATTAGATGGCTTAAAAGAGATCTTTATGACTTAATAGGAAAACTCTCGAATAGTGTTTGAGGGGATGTGTTCAATAACTTCGTCAACACAAAATAAGCTATTCATGGAAGGATTCTCCTCCAAGGCAGTGCTACTTGATGAAGAAACCCTGAAACTTGCGACAGCTCTTAGAAACCACTTCGAACCAAGGTCGTTAAACAGTCGACGATGAAAGATAATCATATAATAATGGAGATTGACCATCCTTCGGAGACAAGGCTTTCTCAGCCCACTCATACCACCAATTCTCAATGAATGTTATGAGTTGGAATTGTCGAGGAGTTGGTGCACATGGCTTTTCTTTGTTAGTAAATGATATGATTAAGGAATATCGCATTGGGTTACTCTGTCTCATAGAAACATACATCAGTGATGATCAAGCTTTACGTGTTTCACGTAGAATCTTTCTTGATAAGTGTCATTTGGTGCAAGCGCAAGGACAAGCCGGAGGCTTGTGGTGTATGTGGGATTCAAGTAAATGGAATATCGGAGTTATGGATCACTCAAATCAGTATGTTCACCTTAAGGTCATGGAGAGTGATACTCATTGGTTTTGTACCATGGTATACGCTAGCCCTCACCCACAAGGTCACATACCCCTCTAGAGAGACATTTCTAGGTTAGCACCATCTATGGAAATGGCATGGATGCTCATGGGTGATTTTAATGCAATCTTACACACCCATGAGCGAACCGAGAGCATTAGTAATTCCTGCTTACGTGGTGATCTAGCATTCCAGAACTGTGTCAATCATTGTAGCTTACTTGATATTGGCTACCATGGAGCTCCATTCACTTGGCATCGAGGAAAATTTTTTATACATTTGGATAGGGTATTGGCATCTTTAAACTGGCAGGTTTTGTTTCCTAAGGCGACTCTTACACACCTGAACCCTATGAAATCAAACCATGCTCTACTTCTATTGAAGTTACACCCCAACTACTTTGACTACCACTCTAGACGACCCTTCCATTTTGAAGCAGCTTGGATTACGCATAAGGAGTTTCCTGATCTCTTGAAGTGTGAATGGAATATGCATAATAATTGGAATCAACGCCTTAACCACACGAAGCAATCATTACTAGACTGGAACAGGTTCACATTTGGCAATGTATTCTACACAAAATGTAGACTTCTCCAACGCTTAAATGGAATCACGCGCAAGCTGCTTTAAGGTCCAAATTGTTTCCTTAAAAGGTTTCAACGTGATTTGTTGGTTGAGCTTGACCAAATACTGGCGCAAAAAGAGATAATATGGTTTCAAAAGTCTAGATGCAAATGGTTGCAAATGGGTGATCGAAACACAAGGTATTTTCATGGAACATCTATCGTTCGTCGACAAAGAAATAAGGTGGTGAAGCTGATGAACGATAATAACGAGTGGGTGACATAGCAAGGTGAGTTAGAAAAGATGGTAACAAGTTTTTACAAGACATTATTCTCAAATACAGGGACTTCGACTATAGTTTGCTTATCAAATGCATTACCTCAACTTGACAAGGAGGAATTGGAAACTATTGGGAGTCAAATCAGTAATGAAGAAATTTATTCAACAGCTAGAAGAATGGGAGGTTTTAAGGCCCCTGAGCCTGATGGGCTGCAAGCAGTTTTCTATCAATCTCAATGGAAAACTATAGGCCCTGCTATATGTCAACTCATTCATGAGATTGAAACAGAACCAACTAAGGTTGCTGACATTAATGAAACCATGATTGTGTTGATCTCGAAAGTAGAGAATGTCACCCATCTGAAACAAATGTGTCCTATTGGGTTGTGCATTGTTTCTTATAAGATTTTAACCAAAGTGTTGGCCCATCAACTCAGTAATGTGATGGAAAAATTGATGAATCCCAATCAATGCAGTTTTATTCCAAACAGATATAGTAAGGATAACATTATCATTTTTCAAAAAGTTATTCATTCTATGAAAGGCAAGACAAGTAACAAAGGATGAATGGCTATCAAGATCAACCTTGAGAAAACCTATGCCAATTTGAGGTGGAGCTTTATGAAGGATACACTTATAGATATTGGTCTTCCGCTTAATCTTGTAGACCTAATTTCAGCTTGCATTTCCTCCTTTAGACTCTGAATGCTTTGGAATGGCGAGGTCCTTGAGGAATTCCTACCATCTCGTGGAGTTTGTCAAGGCGACCCTATTTCTTCATATTTTTTGTTCTTTGTATGGAACGCCTCTTTCATCTCATTACATTGGTTTTTGATTCTGGAGGTTGGAAAGTAATTAAACTTTCTAGACATGGCCCTTCTCTCTCTTACCTTGCCTTTGCATATGATCTTGTGTTATTTGCGGAAGCATCAATGGATCAAGTTGAAGTAATACAATCATGTCTAGACCGCTCTTTTGCGGCAGTTTAGGTCAAAAAGTTAATATGGAGAAAACAAGAATCTTCATCTCTAAAAATGTAGCTTATGCAGTGCAGGAGGAGATTAGCAATTCTTTTGGATTTAGTCACACTGATAATCTAGGAAGATATCTGGGTATTCCTGTTCACCATACTCGAGTTTGTTGAAGAGACTATCAAGTTATTATTGATCGGGTGACCACAAGGCTCAGGGAATGAAAAGTTTTTTCTATTTCCTTTGCAGGTCATCTCACTCTGTGTAAGTCTGTTCTTGCTATCATTCCTTCTTACACAATGTAGTCAGTTCATATTCCTTACAATGTATGTGATAAAGTGGATAGATTATGTCGTAGCTTTTATGGGGGAATATTCTAATCAGCGAAAGATCCATGATATTGGGTGGGATAAAATTTGTCTTCCTAAAGAGTATGGTAGTCTAGGGTTGCGGTCCATGAGAAATATTAATAATTCATTTTTGATAAAAAAAATGGATGGAGTTTGATAACTGAATCTAATAAATTGTGGGTTCAAGTAGTAAGATCCAAGTATAAATGCTTAAATGGATTAATCCCTCAAGTTTAGAGGAAGACATCCATGTCTAATTTATGGCAAGGAATCTGTGCAAATTGGCAACATGTCACTTCAAATATTCGATGGCAGGTAAAGGACGAAAGGACAATGAGATTTTGGTATGATTCTTAGTTGCCTAATGGGTCTCCTATTATTAGGCAAGCTAACTCCTTTATTACACTTGTGGAGCTATTTAGATGTGTTGGTGACTACATCATCGAACATGGCTTTTGGGAGATTGAATGTATCAAAGATTGGAAGCAATTAATCTGTTGAGATGGATGTGCTAGGAATCATCCTTATGCTGATATAATTCAGAAGATTCGCCACTTATCCAATGTTTTGTCGAGTTTTTCAATTTCGCATATTTTTAGAGAAACCAATTCAGTGGTTGATTTGCTAGCCAAACATAGAGTTGTGTTAGGAGAGAATTTTATTGTTTATGACTCTTTCCCCCTCCCCCATTTTCTCTTCTCCTTATTAGTCGCTGATCTAGCAGGATAGTTTGAGTTTTGTTTTCCTTTTGGGCTTTTAAGCCCCCTATTACACAAAAAAGGTATCGAGTAACTTTTACCTCCTAGTTAATAATATTTATTTTTTATATACACAATTTTTAGATAATTATTCAAAAATTGTTAAAATCCTTCTATAAATACCGATTATTATTAAATCTTAATTAATTTTATTTTTATTTATTTTAAAAAACATTGATACACAAAGTGTTTTTTTACTTTTAGTATAAATTAAAAAAGAAATTTGTTTTGACACTAAAATAAATAAATAAATATATATATATATATATTAATTTTTTTTTATAAATTTGCTAAATTAGAATAAACACTCATTAAGGAATATCAGTAACTTGCTAAAAAATTATACTTTTTTTCAAAAAATAAAATTCAGTTAATATAAGAGAGGCTATTAAAAAAAATTGACAGAAATAGCATACCTAATATTCAACATAACGTATAAAAAAAATTAGTTGGATATCAAATTTAGTATGGCTACCCTCACTTTATAAGAGTTTGATTCTTTCTTTTAATAAATTTTGTCAAAGTTTATTTCTTTTCTTTAATAAATTGTTATGATGAGATTATTAGTGGATGTGATGCAGTACAAGCATGTTGGAATATTTGTACCCTCTACTCGAGTTTTTTCCTATCTCAATCTCTTTCTTATGAAGTATTATCATTTTCTTATTTTTTCACCTTTTGTAGGGTGAAATTCCTCTATATTTTTTTTAACTTCTATTTTTCTAAATTTGCATCATCCACATGAACATAACTCTTTTCTTAGGAGAAGAAATTGAGGTAGTAGAAATATAGAACCTAAGTTCAATTCCTATTAGATCATTTTTAGAATTTTTCTATTTTTATCAAAAGAAATACTTTTTTTGTGATATTTTTATTTTTATTTTTTGTTAATGATTAAGGACGAAAAAAATAGAGTAAAAAAAAATATTTAATTCACTTAAATATCATAACCTTCTCACAATATGTCTCAATATCAAACTTAATCATATTGAATCCATGAAACATGTTCAAGAGGTCATAACCTCCTTGTATCTTCCACTTGTTAGAAAACCCATATTCTTTCCAAGAAGCTTCACCACCAACCAATTATTTTAGAGAAGGTAAAGTTGCTAAAAGATAGGCTAAGCAATATTGAATTTGGGGAGCAAGTGATTACATCATTCAAATTCAAGAGTCATGGCTCCTTCTTGGAGAAGATTACGTGAAGAGATAAGTTCGGATAGACCCCCAACTAGGGGTGGTAAAATGGGCCAAGGCTTACAGGCCGAGTTAGGTATCCTAGCTTGCCTTACTTAGCCCGCCCACCCACCAAACTTGCCTATTTTTTTATTTATTATTTTTAATATAAATTTTATTAAGTCATTTCATATTTATTTTGTGTATAATCTATGATTGGTCATATAACAAATATGTTGTGCATTTAATTTATTTTATTATATGTAATTTGATATTTGCTGTACAATAAATATGTTACAAGAGTTATGAATATTGTTATAATTATATTTTTTATTATGTAACAAATTTGATATTTGAGGTTTGGTAAATCAAATTAAATCAATTATAATTTGAGTTTTTTATTATTATTTAGGTACATTAATTTATGTATGTCCTTTAGATATTGAAAATGAGTATGCTAGAAAAGTAATTCAAAATGAATATGCAAACTTTTTTTTCTTTCTTCCCTTTTTTTTAATATTTTTTTTTGACAGGTTGCTTACCAACTTGCCCTTAGGTAAGGCGAGTCTAGGTTTCTAGCCTATTTTTGTCTAGCGGGCCGACCATACTTGTTTTTGGTGGGTCAATGGCGGGTCGAGACCCTCTAAACATTCTCTTTAAAAGATATCTATTGGAATCAAATATCTTTGTTGTTGTTTGGAGGTTCTAGTGGTACCTTCATACGTACTCCTAGGCACTTGTTTCTCTCCATGACTCATCTTCACTCTAGAATAATGTTTTTGTGCCCTTAAATAACCTATCTAAACTTTAGAAAACATATTCTAATAAGCGCTTTGATAATTTGTGGATCCTATAAATGTTATATTACTTTATTTCCTCTTTCGTGTATGTGTGTATAACAATACAATGAAACTAAACCAAAGCAACTTTTAGAAAAGGAAAGTCAGCCATAAAGAGACTTATCAACATAAAAAGTATCATGTTTAGAACAAAGTCTCATTGCTTCATTTCTTTCCAAGCTTAAGCATTTATGAAGCTCTGAAACATGTGAGCAAAAGTGAAGAACGACCATTTTGTGAAGATCGAATATCACATTCAAACGACTAAGTGTTGAAGGCTCTCACTAACAAATATATTTTTGAAGTCTATAAATTTAAAAATTCTTGAAGAGAAGAAGCTAATATTTGTAGAACTTTGTGAATATTGAAAAAACATTCTTAGCTATGCCAAAACTCTAATAAATTTCTTCTAAGTAAAAAAAAAACCTTGTAAGTCATCGTTTAGTGGAAAATTAATGAGAAAAGGTTAAGTTTAACTATCCTTACCTTAGCAAGTCTAACATCTTTTGAGTGTACTTAAACATATATATCCTCTCTATGAGAATTAGCTTGTAAAAACTCAACTTATTTTCTCTTGTAATCCTAAAGAGATTAGCAAAAGAATACTACAATGTGTTGTTACATTTTGGATAGGAGTTGACATAGAGATACTTGTCGTAGCCAAGAGTGACATAAAGAATACTTGTTTATAAAAGTCTTCAAATTAGTTAAACCCTTCGAATTTGAAGGTAATAAGACATAGCTCATGTTAAGTGAACCAATATAAAAAAAAAAATTTTTTACTCTATCCCCATCCCTCATGCTTTTGGACAAACAAGTTTCTTTAAACTTATAATTGCCATTTGCAAAAAGCTTTAAAAACCTACACATGAATTCAACACCCTCTATATGTCTTTCTTTTATTTTCAATGACAATGTTAACATCATTGTCATCATACAATAATACCCTTGTGCTATCCCAAACCACAATCCATAAAGAACCTCAACCACATTGCAAAGAGCATGCCTAACCACAAGGTAGAAGAAACCCAAAAGTATGTTTGTTAGGTGTGTGGGTAGATATGATCCGATGAATCCAATCTATTCAAAATAAAAAAAAAATAGATTTATTCATATTTGAAAATTGGTAATTCAATCAATTTGGTTCAGATCTCAATTTTTGATTTCCAAAAATCAAACCGAACCAAACCAAACCAAACCCAAATCAAATTGTTCCATATGATTAATTTAATATATTATTATTATTAATATATTTATTTTGGACTACTAGTAAAAGACAAATAAGGGATACATGGTCAATTTAACATTTTTTTTTGTTTAAAACTAACTCATTCATTTAGCACCAAAGGACAAAAATAAAACTCAAGTTTTTTGTTTGTCTCATTGTGAGTGTCTCTCATTTGTAAAAGTTAGGAGTATCAATAACATATTTGGGTTTTATGGTCTTAGTTGTAATGCTTGAGATATTTTTTTGAGTTTGTAATGTCTAGGATGATATGGTAGATTTGTAAATTGTGATGTTAGACATATTTAAGTTTTAATTTAATGATGTTTGTTACTTTTTCAATTTGTACTTTTAAGTAATATTTTATAATGTTTATAAAAATGTTTATAATATTGAATGTTTTATCAATTGATGACATTGAAAATATATTTTACAAATATAATGTGATTTTATTTTAATTTTTATTTTTCTTTTAATTTTTTATATTACTGATAAATGCAATAAATTGATCTAATCCAAACTAATTTGGTCCAACCAAATTGGTTTGGATTGGAGACCGAAAAACAATAAAAATTGAACCAATTCAATCCAATTAAAGTTGATTGGATTGGATCAAAATATGCTTCAAATCAAATCTAATCCAATTCATACCCACCCTTAATATTCGCTCCCAATTTCAACATTGATGTGGTCTCAAAACGTCCTATGTAAACAATGCCCAATAATGAACTAGTAATCTTTGCATCTTGTGTGAATAATGATAGAGATAATTATTAATTTCTTTGAATCATTTTTAAATTACTATTGATTCTATCATATGTTGTAGGGGTGGTGAGGGATGCGAAGGAGGATGGGAGGTGGAGGGAGAAAAAAAAGTTGGAAAAAAATTAAAAGGCAACAAAGAAGATAGAAAAATGCGAGGAAGGGAAATGAAGTAGAAAGAAACAATAAGGAATGATAACAAAGGAGATGGGAAAAAATAGAAGGACAATGGTGAAGGAGGTGCATAATCTAGGGTAAGAAATACATAATACTATTGTAAATACATAATAAATCTAATTATTTTAAATGATGGTATATTGTTGACCAGCTACAAGGGTGGTCCATGGTAGGACTCATCTAAAAATTTACTCATTTTTTCTTATTTTATACTTCTTTTCATACTTCTCTCTTTATGTGACAAACTAAATTGTTAAACATAAACCAAATTATTGAACTTAAGCTAAATTGTCCAAGATAAACATTATGACCAACATAAACTAAATTGTCCAAGTTGTATGTGATCATTATCCAAGTAGTTTTCATGCATTATTTTTTTTTTTTGTTCGTCCCTGGAGTATCCATCGCCGACAGCAGTGACTAATCGTCTCGCTACGTTGGAGGCACCTCAAAGGGTGGGATAGCTGGCCCCAAGATTTAACGCAAATAAAACATACAAATTAAATAATAAAAATATCATTTGATAGATTTTTGGTTTGGTTCTCGGATTGACAAATTTGTAAAATGCAAATTTGTCATAGTTTTAAATTTTGAATCAAATTGATTAGAATAGATGCTTTTGTTGATTTAAAACAACTTGCTTCACTAAACCATACACATTTATATGTATATGTTTGAAAAACATAATATATATATATACTTAAGTTTAATTACATTTTATTTATATAAATTCATGCGGTTTAATTAACGACTTATTAGTTTAACAACTAACCTAATGCCTCTATTGAATCAATTATCGATTCAAGTTTTAAAATTAAGAAATCTATTATTTAAATCAATGAAAATTAGATTTCTTTGGCATGATTTGAATTCAATTTGATTTGATCAACGAAAAATTCCAACCAATTTAATTGACTTAGTTCTTATTGTCAGATTTATCGAATTATCCAAATTGACAAACACCCCTAGTTACAATGATCTTGAGTAATAATTAATACAAATAAACTTAAATGTTATTTTTTTCAATAAGAATAGTTATTTTGGCATGTATGATATATATTTGTTTGTTTCTAATTATATATTGTTAGAATAAAGGATGATTAAGGACCCCTTGTTATGTTTTGATTAAGCAAACAAGTTATTGAGTAACTAGATGTGTTTTTTTGAAAATGAAAGATGAAATAAAATCATCTTACTCTGGCAATAATCAAAATGTAACGTTTCATTTAGTTATATTTGCATGAATTTGAGTTGGTTGCATGAATTGAAAGCATAAACTTATCATTTTATAAACTCAAAAACATATAGAAAAAGTTTGTTGGAAAGTCAATGTTGTAAAACTCACACACTTCATGAAAAAACATGCACAACTACCATTAACATGGTACAATATTGTACTTTTTTACAAAAATAACTATATTGTATGTGACACGGTAGTTGGTATGAGAAGAGAAAGACAAACAAGTTTTTGATTTTATAAAAATGACAAGATGGTAAAAAACATTTAATTTAATCATTAATGCTCAATGCTCTCTCTATGCATGAAGAATATGAAAAATGATATAATAGAAAATTCTCTCAATGACTAATTTCAAAAAAAGCCTAGACAAACATTAGGGTGAGGAAGATTAGTAAAGATGTTTTTGATGAAAAACCTAATATTTGGCTAAGCTTTAAAGCAATTTATTATTCTTCTTGAGTAAAAACTTTTGAGACTTAAAAATATGCATTCCTTTCTATAAGATGTAGTCAATGAGTTTTACATTAACCTTTATCCAATGTGAAAGGGTTACAAATAGTACTCATTTTATTTTTTTTGAGAAGCAAAACCAACAAATACTCATGTTTGAGCCTATTAAAGTTTGGTGTAAATAATACTTGTAACTTGTTTAAGTTAGTAAAAGTTTGTCAGTATAATAAAAAATTGAATATAACCACAAGTTAGAAATGAACCAATATAAAGTCTCGTGTGATGATCTCTCTTTCTTTTTCTCCTTTATATTTATATTGTGTTTTAAGTTTATCTTTCTTCAACTCAAAGTTATTGTAATAAAGTTTATAATAGTTTTCTAAAATAGATAAAGCATTATTTTATTAACACTCAAATACATTATAAGTACGGTAAAATTAATAATAAGTTGTGTGTAAGTAATTCTTAAAACATAATTTATTTTTTTCCCTTGTGTTTTACATATATTTTCATAAACAAAATTGTAAAACTAAAGTATTGTGTTTTTAAACTTAAATATTCTTTTATAATTTTTTAATCATCGACACATATGATAATATTATTTATTTGTACAATAATTGCTTTAAAGTTATTAAAATACTATAAATAAAATTGGTTTAAAATAATATTTTTTTTATTCACGGACTTAAAATCACAATTCAACAAATTAATGTTTGATTGTGTTATATTCATTTATATTTAAAAGTTTATTTTAAACTTTAAGTAAGGATTTTTTAAATGGATTAATTACTATGAGTTTTTAAGTGATTTCTGAATTTTGAATGAGGCCGAGGTGAGACTTTGCCATTTATAATTTGAAATAAACTTGTTACAAAATAATATTGAGAATAATTATTCTTTAAAATTTACATTAATTAAGTTATTAAATATAAATCAAACTAAATGTGCACATGTCATTGATATAATTTAAATTATATTTTCAAATATTATCAAAATCTTTTGAAATTATAATTTTTCAAAATAAATTAATTCAAACATACACTTGTTTTATATTCACAATAATTTATAATAACAATTTACTAAAATGTAGTTTTTTTAAAAAAATTAAACACAATCCATACAGAATACAACTATTCATCTGTAATTTATTTATATTAATTAGCATGTCCAGAAGTAAAGTTTTTTTTTTTTTCTATGATAACACATGTATAAAGTTTTTATTTATATAAATTGTTTTTTAGAGCATGTTATATCATCTATGGAGACAGTCATACCAAGTTGTCTGGTAACTTCTAAATGTTATGCTACAATTGGCTCTTTGTGATTTATCTCACTTTTCCATCGTTTTTGTGTTTTTTATTTTGTTTTTTTAAATAAAAAAATTTAGTGCAGAAAAATCGATAGTAGCTTACTAATTTTTGATGGTCTTGTTTTAGTTAATGGAGTGGTTGAAAAACACATTAACTTCATCTACTATTATATAAAATCATCTATCTATACGATCGTATAAAAATACTTTTTATCATAACTACTTTTAATTTTTATTTTTACATAAATCATTTTCTCTCTTATTTTTTTAAATAATTTCTTAAAATTACCTTTTCTTATAAATAGTTCTTACTAATTTTTGATGGTCTTGTTTTAATGGAGTGGTTGAAAAAAACATTAACTTCATCTATTATTATATAAAATCATCTATCTATACGATTATATAAAAATACTTTTTATCATAACTACTTTTAATTTTTATTTTTACATAAATAATTTTCTCTCTTATTTTTTTTAAATAATTTCTTAAAATTACCTTTTCTTATAAATAGTTCTCCATTTTTTTTTGTCTTTTGAAACTACAATAATTACTCATGAAAATAATTATTAATTTTTTTTGGATAGTCTAGGTACAAAGTGCTTTTTTTCCTTTTTAAATAACATAAAACAAGCAAAATTAAAAGAAAGATTATTCAAAATAAAAATATTTTTACAAATTATAATAAGTTCGTCTCTCATCTATGTTAAAAATAATATTTAACTATCTAAATTTACATTTTGTGAACATAAATTAATCATTAATTGTTAGTTTTGAAATACAATGTAAATCATGTTTATGAAGAAAAAAATGAAATATGATGAAAAAATTCATTGAAAAATCTATTTCTACAATAAATCATGTTATTTTTTTTTTCCTCTTTGACTATGTCCAGCATATGCCCTTCCTCTTGTAACGGCAAATACTATGGGAACTTTGTTTCCTAGGCTGTAATTTTTCTTTTGTTTTCTGTTTATTTAATCATAAAAAAATAATCTAATATTTCAAACTCAAACAATATTATGTATGATGCAAATAAAAAAATTAAAAACACTGTGAAATTAAAAATGCTATTAATAATGTAATTATTAAATGATTATTACTTTTAATATAATTCTGAAACTAAATATATAACAACAAATTATCATTTTTCTCTTTAGACTTTACACTCCAACTATAATGTTTTTTTTCTTATAGAAAAGGAGTGATATAATATTTTTTTTAAGAAATAACATTTATCTGTTAAAATATTAAATAATAAAAATTTTATGTAATATTTTTACAATAAAATTATTTATTCATAAATATGTTAATTAAAAAGAAGTTATGTAATAATAAATTATGTTAAAAATCACTCATATATAATAAATCACCAAAATATTCATAATATTTTAAATCATTCTTTATCCACACAATTTAAATGGTGAAAACTTTGATTTTTTTTAAGTTGAGTTTAAATTTGGTAATAAGAGAGATTTTCTCTCTTAAATAAACTCACTTGATCTAAGTATATTTATAAACGTTTATAGAGCTTAAAGCTTGTTATAATCCTGATGAGTCTCCAAATTCAATTCGCCTAAATTTTTATGTAACCCAAAAAAAAAAAACTTACTTGTATATTGGATTGAAGAAAAATAAAATAAAAAATGAAAAGAAAAGAAAAACATTTAAACTTCTCTCATCTTCCATCCACAATACTAAACATACCATACCATCCCTAACAATGGAAAAAGAGAGACCATACCCATTGAGATCCAATATAATAGACTTCCTTGTTATTATTATAACTCATAATTTAAAAGAAATTATTTATCTTTTTTCTGAGACACTTTATCATTTCTATAAAATATTAATTTTATTTTATATTTTTTTCTTGTTAAAGATTGTGAGAGTATATATTTTTCTATTATTTTCTAGTTTATCCGATTGTTATTTAGCATTTTTATTGATATTAGTGTATAAGTATTTATATAGAGTAATATTTTCACTTTTCACATAATAATTTAATAATATGTACAAAAGGATAAAATTGACAAATCATGATTTTGTTTTATTGACTCAATAAAATTTGTTATTACCTTCATTACTATTTATAAGATTAAACTTTGAATAATTATTTTTTTCTTTATATAATACTCAATTTATATTACTTGGTGTGTTAATTATTTTTAAACTAAAATGTCTATAATTAAAACATGTTATCTTAATTTGGTAAAATATATTAATTATAGACTGTTTAAAAGACATAGACTCTAGTCGATTAAAATAGATAATAATATTAATTAGAAGAGGCAAATAATATATGACACAAGTTAATAGAAAGGAAAATATTAACTAGGAGAGAAAAAATAGTACAAGTTTTTTTTGGAAAAAACTATAAAAATAGGTCAATTTTATTATTTTTAACTATATTAATTATTTTTTTTAATCTTAGTGAATTATGCATCTAGGAATTATATCACCACCATTTAGGGATGACTAGTAAATTCACTCCCATCAATAATACTTGAACTTGACTTTGATGATAAATATATGATTTGACCAGATACAGGTATGAATGATATCTAATTTATTAAAATAGATATGGGGACGAGATGAGTATATGCTTACCCTTCCCGTACTCGTTTTAGATTTTTTAAAACTTAATTTTCTTTGAAAAATTACTTATTATTTATGTAATTCTTATTCTATGTTAAATTTATATCAATTGAAACTTAATTAATATAATTTTATAATTACAAATCTATATTAAATTTTTATTTTTATTTTTAAATGTTTAATTAATTTTTAAGCGAGTACGAGACAAGTTAGGTATATTCAATACTTGACGAGAATGAATATAAAGATACAAATTTTATATCCGTTGGATACGAAGATAAGTATAGGAACAAAGATTGGATTGGAATAGTAAAACTTGTATTTGCCCTGTCTTGTTGTCATCCCTACCTCCATTCCTATTTATAACACCTAACTTAGAACATCTTTTATATAAGGGGGTGCATTGGATTGTGATTTTGAAAAACTATTTTAACATGAAAAAGTCTTGTAAATTTTAATGGATTTTAAAAGACTTTGAAAGAATATCATAACTTTTAAGTTTTTTTTTATAAGATTTTTAAAACATGAATTTTAATCAAGATTTTATAATTTAGAATTTAATGAATTTTGATGAATTTATATCATAATCTTAAAGGATTTTGTTAGAAAATATGAAATTGTAAAACACATTTAATGCTACAATAATTAAATAAATTAATATAGATAATAAAGAAAAGTAAAACTAGTACATTTTTTTTTTCATCTTTTGACAAATAAACTGTCTTTCTTTTGATAAATAATTGTCACTAATGCCATCTTAACTAACACCTTTTCACATATCTAAAACTACACTATCCCTTAATGCATTAACATATTTTCTTTCATGCTTTTGAGTTTGAATAATATGTCCAAAATTATGGTTTTTACTGATTTAATTAGAAATTTATTAGAACGACATTCTTTGCGAAAAAAGTTATGTAGTGTTACACATGCTCATACAAATTTAACTTGTGTCTTAAGTAAAATGAAGATACTAACTTAAAAATTATGAAATATGATTTAAAAATACCAAAACTACATGTAAATTCTACTTAAAAGTCTCACAAAATTCATTATTCAAAATAATTTATTAAAATTTTTATATTTTTGAGTATCAAAAGACTTTTTTAAAGCTAAAAAAAGTCTTAATTGAATATCACCAGATTTTTACGGATTCCTAAAAAATACGATTATCTTAATTGAATACCACTAGATTTTAATGTATTCATAAAAAAATACAATTATCTTAATTGAATACCAAACAAAAATTTAGAATAAAAAAAATCTTTTAAAATCTATTGACATCCTAATTCAATACACTCCTAATACTCATTTCATAGTATTTAATGTATTAATTATTGAAACTAAAATATCTTAGTGAAAATATGTTCTCTTAATGTGATAAAATACATTAATCATAGACTTTTTAGAAAAACATAAATTTTAAGAGTAAACAGTATTATTTATTGGAGAGAAAAAAAATAATACTTCATATAAGAGTAGTTTTAAAAAAATATAAAATAAAATAAATTTATTGTTATAAATTAGATTTTTAATCATGATAAATTAGATATTTAAACAAATATAATAATATACAAATGTAATAACATAATGTGATTATTTATATTATATTGTATGATTCTTAGATCTTAGAAGTGTGTAATTTCAACTATCACTTGATATTGTGTCCAAATTGTGAAAAAAAAAAGAATTAAAAAATATAAACGTGTTGGAGAGGGAGAGAGAGAGGGAGAGAGAGAAGCAGTGTTTGGAACAAAGAAAAATATACGAACTCGCTTTATATTTCAACAATGATTCCATGTGTTTAGGAGAAGTTTTTCCTTTCCCATTTCCCTCTCTCTTTTTTCTCAGGTCAGTTCTCTTTTCAGCCACCTTCGCCCTTTCATTTTCCAGTCTCCCATTACTTTATCATTCATTCTCCTTTCAAATTCCAACCGTCCCTTCCGCTATTCTATTATGCTATTTCTTAATGCGATTCATTTATTTTTAATATTTTTAAAATATATTATTATTTTTCCTCCAAATGGGTATCGTTGTATGCTTTTACTTTTTTTCGGATCCTGTTAAAGTTTCCTTTTTGATCTTGCCCTCAAAGGTGTCCGTGTTTGTTTTTCGATTTCGAATAGTGTTCTAGCTGTAAGAACGGAAAAATCTTATTTGCAGATTTTGGGTGTTAGCATTCTGAGGTGGGGTGCGTGTATTGATTGAGTTCCGTTTTGTTTGAGGTTGTTGCACAAATGGGTTTCAGCTTTAGATTTTTGAGGTTTAGGCATGGATCCTGTAGTTCAGGACATGTATTTGTGTTGTGTAGTTGCTAAGAGCATTCTACTTTGTGTTTGTTTGTTTCTGTAAGAATTGGATGGTTTGTTTAGATCAGGCAAGATGATGTTGTGTTGTGGGGGTGTGTTCCTTTTGGTGGATTATTTTTACTTGAAGCAAATAGGTTTGTGTTTTGAAAGATAGAGAGAATCAGTGAGTTTGCAGTGAGGTGAAATATTCCAATTATGTTTTTTCCTTACCGTTATTTATTTATTTATTTATAGATATTGACAGGCCAGGTATACAGCACTGGCTGATTTGAATTGGTTTAACTTGCTAGCATAATTTTTATTTTAGATAATCTCTTATATTTGTTTCAAGTAATTAAATTACTTAATGTGTGCTAAGATTGTTGATCTGTCAAGGGAGGTCATAGTTTATATTCATTTTAGGGTTTTAAGTTTAAAATGATGTTGTGAATCTGTGAATGTGCGTTTTCAGTTAAGTGGCTTTCAGTAATAACTGTAATTTATGCGAATCTGATAGACTGATTGCATTTCGCTAGTGATTAGAGTAGGGAAATATTTTCAAAAGCTGAATAATTTGTCATTTTCAGCTAAAAAGTAGGATTTGGTACAAAGAAAAAAAAATGACATCTTATCAGCTTGTTTGATTATACAGGTAATTGAGTACTCTGTGTCCTTCATTTTTTTTTAATTCTAATATGATTTCTCCTTAAACAATCCTTTCCACTAATAATCTATGAGACCGTAAGAGGTGTTAAAATGTGCATACTGCACCAAAGAAAAGGCAAGAAAATGAAGATAACAGTAAAATATTTGATCATCTTCTGAAACTTTGGTTTACTAACATGATTAATTATTAGAGTTTTAATCTTTTTGTACTCCAATTTGTGTTTCAAATATAGCTGCTAAGTACTGTTTAAATTTTCACTTTAATTTTGGTTTTTCATGGGATCTTATTTGTTTGTTTGATATGTTTTTCCCTCCATTTTTATACTTTGTAACTTTATATTGATTCTGTGTTTGATTTGGAAACCTCTTAAAAGAATGTATTATTTCGCTGTAAAATGCATAATATTTATGGCCTTTTCTTGTCAGTTTGTTGGTTTGCATTTTTCCTTTTGAATTTGTTTAAATTTTGTTATCTTCAAATTCAATCTGATTTGTCAATTTTCAATTGGACATCTTGCAAGTTCCTACATTTATTTGGTCTGGTCGTTTTTTTCCCAAAGTTCAGCAGGTTGTGCTGAGGCTTAACTGGTCCTTGAAGCTTATTTTGGAGTTTTATCAGAGGAAAAATGGGTTATATTGGGGCTCACGGTGTTGCAGCTCTGCACAGATATAAATATAGTGGAGTAGATCATTCCTATGTGGCCAAATATGTATTACAACCCTTCTGGAGTCGCTTTGTTAAAATTTTCCCCCTATGGATGCCGTGAGTACTTTTTATCATTTGAAACTAAGTTCTTTCTTTGTTTTGACTTAATTATTTTATAATATAAAAACATCTGTTTACTTCAAGAATGATAAATTTTATTATGAAATTCATTTAGGCAGATGGATTGTTATTATTCTAGCCATGGAATTTTTTTTCTTATAAATTATTATAATATAATGTTGTTGTTGCTGTTATAGTTAGTTACTGAATTACTGTAACTTCATAATATCATAATCAGTTTGAATGAATATCCTCAAAGTTAACCCTAGCCGTAGGAAATCTTCATAATCTTTTCACATATTTGTGATTTAGATCTTGGTTTATATATGAATGGCTGGTTTATTTGCTTTGCTTGTATTCACTGTGTCTTAAAATTGCTTATCCAGCCATCATTGGAAGTTAGAGTATATTGAAACTTAAAATGATATTGTTTACATAGATGTGTTTTCATTGGCCTTTTTGTCAGTAGTAATATCTGGATTAGTAACTTCCTTTTACACAAGGTTTGTGTAATAAATAACTTCTAATTACAATGACAATGCATGACGACACCTGTGGGATAGAAATCATCCAGAAACTTATAGTTGTTATCAACACTGGTTATTGTGCATGTGAACCTGATTGTAACTATATATTTGTTTCGCATTTATGGCTATAACCACATAAACATACACCTACGCACACACATTCATGGAGATAATACTATCATTTATTCTTTTTGGTAATACTTTGGTTTATTATTTTTGCAACTTAGTTTGAGTTTTGAATACACTAACTTGTACCTTTTTCTTTTATTTATCTCCATCTCTTGGCATTATGCGAATCTTTGCAGTCCAAACATGGTACACCTTTTGCCTCCTTTCTTATTGTAGCGTCATCTGTAATTGTTACTGTTGTTACCATATGCTATAACATTGGCTCTGATGATTCATAAATTACATGGTTGCAGATTACTTTGACAGGATTTATGTTCTTACTACTGTCTGCATTGCTTGGTTACGTAAGTGGAACCTGAGTCCATTAATCCTCCTACTTCCTAAAAATAAAATTAAAGTCATAACAGTTATAGCTTCCCAATGTTTCACTTCCTTTTTCATTATGTCAAATGATAGAAAGGAATTTGCAATTATTATAAACAAGTATGTGAATTGTGAAGTATGTTTAAGATTGTTGGTTAGTTTCACCCTTTATTGATAATTTCTTTTGTTGAACTTGAACTGTTCTTTACATGGTTAGGAAGGGAATTTGGATAGTGTGAATGGCTGTGTTCAAACAGTGAATTTGCAGATACATTTATGTTTAAGATTGTTGGTGAATTTCATGATTTATTGGTATTTTCTTTTGTTGAACTGTTCTTTACATGGTTGGGGATGGGAATTTGGATATGATGTGAATGGCTGTGTTCAAACAGTGGATTCCTAGAAACATTATACTTAACTTTCTTTCTTTCTTTATTTTTCAGATATACTCCCCTCAATTGGACTCAGCTCCTCCAAGATGGGTTCATTTTGCTCATGGACTACTTCTGTTTTTATACCAGGTCTGATCAAATTCTCATAGTGCAGTACTTGCCAACTTCGTTGTCCATTTGACCTTAGTTTCAATCTTTATGTTGGGTAGCTGTGTTTGCTGCCTTGATGGCAACCAACCCTGATAAATTTTACTTATGTTATAGTTTTCCTTGAATCTTGATCTCATTTCAAGCACATAATATTTGCTCTCTAGTCTCTTGAATCTTGATGTAATGGTTGTAGTGTTGTTTCACAACAAATCTAAATGATTTGAATTACAGAAACTAGCAATAAGTTGGTTGATTATAAGATGCATAAGCTTGGTGCTCTATTGGTTGATGATTATGTGATATTATTGAAATTCTTGAACCTTGAGTTTGAAACATGTTTACTTTGATCTTCTGTTTCCTATTACTGAGTAATTTCCTGAAAATAAAGGAATCAATATTTGGATAGTTTTATCTTTTCCTCAATGCCTTTGTGATTATTTATATCCTACAATGTACAGTGGTTCCATGTGCTGTTTATGTCGTGACCACTAAACAATACTCATGGTTTATCCATGGGAGAGCATGATGCCTAAGTTCCTATTTTTTGCTATAATTATTTTATTTCTTGTGTTCTTATGTGTGTGTGCTTGTGCTAGACATTTGATGCTGTTGATGGGAAGCAAGCTAGACGAACAAGTTCATCGAGCCCATTGGGGGAGCTATTTGATCATGGTGATTTTCCTGCATTGTGTTTTTATTCTATTGTTTTTATTATTTGTACCTGTTTGTTATTAATGAAGATATTTTCAACTGTATTTGCAGGGTGTGATGCACTTGCTTGTACAGTATGTCTCGTTTAGCATTGGCTATTTTTTTTAAATCATTGAATGAGACTTAAAGACAATCATCTATGAGAATTTGTTTTCAGTTTGAAGCATTGGCTTTTGGGAGCACAGCCATGTGTGGAAGAAGTACTTTCTGGTGGTGGTTAATATCTGCAATTACATTTTATGGTGCAACCTGGGAGCAGTAAGTTATCATATTAAATTAGTATATGATAGATGATATGTTATATTGACTGTAATTTTCTTTTCTTAATTTTTTTTTTGTGTTTTTATTAGAAAGTCATACAGTATTATACATTGCAGCATGTGGAAAATAAGAATTTGTTTTAGCTACCCCTTATGTTAAATAATGGATGGTTCTAACTGAATAGAAATGCCCAATAAAAATTAAATTTGAATGACTCTGGAAAATGACTATATGTTTGTGTGCTGCTTGTACTGTTCTATAATGAAATATCTCTTATTCTTAAACTGGCATCTTTCCTTTCGTGAAAACATACAATTGGAAATTTGGCATGATTATATCTTTTTATACCATATTTCATTTATGCTGCTACAGGCTACGAATGTTAATTTTCTTTTAAATGTTGTTTTGGATGCAGCTACTTCACCAATACGCTTATATTGCCTGTTGTAAATGGACCTACAGAGGGTCTTATGCTAATATACCTCTGTCACTTTTTCACTGCTATCGTGGGTATGGACTTCTCTATGTTATACACACTCACATCTACTGAGTTTGCTTAGAATTCCATGTTTGTTGTGGTTGTTGTTGTTGTTGTTATTATTATTATTATTATACAGGTGCTGAGTGGTGGGTTCAGCCATTTGGAAAGTCTTTGCCATTTTTAAATTGGTTTCCTCTTATTGGGGGTAAGATTTTCTTTCATTATATGGTATTATTTCTATGTTTTGGATCAAAAGATGATTTATATGTCTCTACTCTCTACTCTTTAATGCTATTTGTGTACTTGTTCCAAGTTTCATATATAGCACCTTTTAAGAAGTATTTTTGGTATTTCCTTTGCTGAAGGTCTGTCATGCATTTGGAGACAAGTTTTTATACATTGACTGTCTTTTACTTGAATTTTTAATCTAACTCATAATTCTGCATGTTCACTGGATACCCAGTTGTCCTTGTCGTTTCAGATGCATGATTGTGTGTTATATGAACTTGGGATTTGGGTAAATAGGCATAAGGAACATATTTAGTTTTAGTTACCTATGATTGTGTGGGGATGAATCATCTGTATTAGATTGTATGGCCAATGTAAAACTTGTCGCCAAACATGGATTTGTTTTATTGTCTTAAGAGAGGGTAAGTTCTTTACTTGATAGAATGTTTTCAATGTCTTGAATGCCAAATTTTTCCTCTCAAATTGTTTGCTATGTACTACAGTATGTTCTTTTACTTAAATGTCTGGTTTGGATAGCTAAAATTTTCCCTCGTCTTAGTGTACAGCCTTTTAGATTGAAGTCCTCAATTCATATTTATTTTTTTTGTCAACTTTTCATTTCTTTTTAAGTTGTTAGAATCTATGCAGTCACTAAGATCATATTGTCAATATATTGGTAGAAATAGAAACAAATAGATCATATTATGTTTACTAAGACCTTAGAGTATATGGGGTGCATGTGGTCTGCCTTTAGTTTTCATTTTCAGATGATATGTTTTTACTACTATTTATGAAAGTCTTCCTTGTTTTCACTTTGTTTCCTACTTTCAAAGGAAATGGTGAAAACAACAAAATATTGTTTTCTCCATCTCCCTTGATAAATCACTGCTTGATTTTGTTCTTTCCACATTTCAGGAATCCCAACATTTGAAGCTGTATTGTGTTTAATGATAGCTTTTGGTGTTATACCAACAGTCACATGCAAGTATGTATAGCTAACCATATTTAAGTTGAATCTACTTTAACATGTGCAATACCCCACTAACTGTTGGCATAAAATTTGTACATTCTTTTCTAACTCATAGCTTACAGATTTTCTTATAGGTTGAACTATACCATTTGGTTGCTATTTTGTTTCTAGTTATACTTCAGCATTAATGGACTGAAACCGAGATTATCAAGTAGTTGGAATATAGAAAATAATTCATGATGTCTTTATTGTATCTTAGAATACTTTAGTTTCTTAGATGATCTTGTGGACAGGTATCCTGATTTCATTATATTTCTTGATTTGTTTCCTTGTTTGATTTGATTAGGATTTTGAAGTCTAGTTCTACTAGCATGAATAGGGATCAGTTTTATATTTTTGTATCAAATTATAATACAATATATTAGCATAAAGTCCTGTAACTTCGAATCTCTATTCACCCTATTGTTTCTGCTTGCCTAGATGCTGTCATTTCCACCCTGTTAGATGTGACTAAGTGACTTGTGAGGAATTCTGGTCACCATAACCTTAGTTGGCCCATGTAAACACTTCTCGTTACTGTTGTCACTGATCTCTATTGTCTACAATTTATCCTTATTTTATCCAAACACAATCTATTTTGTAATTTATCTTTCTTTGAAGGGGTTCATGTTTATTATAGTTTAGATCTTTACCTTTGTACCTTGAACAACGGCTTGTTGTAATCCCACAGGGCTAAAGCACCTGTGTTTCATCCTCATCCTGACATTTAAGGTTGACTAACTCGAGAGTTTACGTAAACTCATGGAGCCTTCGTAAATTCAACTCGCAAACTCGACCCAAACAAGTAAGAGTTAACTCAATATAAAAATAATATAAAAAGTATAAAGGACATTTATGCATGAAACATAATACTTCCAATATAAACATTCCAACTCCATAAAAATGAAAAATAGCAAAATAGCAAAATACAGTAAAATTACTGGTTCCAAAACCTCCCTTACTAGTTCTACTAGACATTAATATTATCGGTTCACTGCTGATATATCATAAAATCACAAAATCAGCCATAATATAACACATTACTATATTAGCCTTATTGCTATTATATATTATAACAACCAATCAGGAATCAACCAACACAGCCAAAATATTATAAAATCACAATTTTATCAGGGAAATGACAAATGCCTAAAATAATTGAAGACATTAAGACAAAAGGGAGATTGATGAATTTGAATGGAGCCTGTCTTCACTCTTCAACAATGGTGTTTCATGTTCATCTTCTACAATGGGTGACTATCTTCAACTTGAGCGGAGCCTTTAGAGAATGGGTGTGCGTATTGAGCAATGGCAAATGAGTGTTTATTTTCAATGAAAAATGCCAAAAGAATGGGTCCTGCAAGGAGATGACCATGACTAGAGAGACCTGATGATTGGGTGCTGCAGGGCCTTTGAGAATGGTGTTTGGTGACAAGATGGCTTCTAATTTGGAGAGAAAAACCACAGAGAGAAAAGATGAATTCAGCCCTAAGTTCACTTTTTAAATGTTCCTCAAAGCAAAGAAAATAGGTGTTGCTTTTGGCCAAAATTTGGTTCTAGCTGAAATTGCAAAATTGCTCCTATAATTGAGTTTGTATGATTTTAACCGACTTGCACCGGTTTGAACGAGCCTACACAAAAACAATTTTGCAAGAGATTTGGCTTAATGGAGGTCTCTGGGCATGTAAATTCTTATGATTCTATAAGTTGAATAGCGAGTTTGACAACCTTGCTATCATTTATACTTAGATGGTGACATCTCTTTCAATAAAAAAGTATTCCAATAGTTCATTCACGGTCATACCATAAGTTACTATTCTTCCACTGACAATCATTTGCTGACTTTTTTCATATCAGTGATTCATACACTGATAAATATATTGTGATATCAGCCAGCCTCCTGTCTTTGTATCAACTGATGACAATTTCCCATGTATCAATGATGAGTCGTACTGTTGAGTAGTTCTCATTGCAATGGTGCATACCCCACCTCAATATTTCAAAGTTGTTCAGTCTCCTACATTTTTATGCTGTTTGATGCTTCCAAATGTGGATTGGAAAAGTTTGGGCTAGCTGTGCCAGTTCGCTTGCCAAAAACTTTCTCTTGTTGATGATCATTGCAGCTGTACTGCCGAGTTCTCTTGTTAGCAACACTCATTTTTCCTGTCTCCTGCATCCCTGAGTATCATTTCTATTTATGTTTTGTAGAACATACTATATGTGAGTGCATGTAAAGAACTCATTTGTATCAAGCTTAAAGCTTACATAGCTTTATCTTGAGGGTTTGAAACTTGGAATTTGGGAAAACATTTCATAATAGATTAATGTCTTTATTGTATCTTAGAATACTTTGGACTATCTTTGATGATTTCATAGAGGAGGTTTCCAGATTTCATTATATCTGCCCTCCCTTTTTTTAGGATTAGGAGTCCAGTACTAGTAATCTAGTGTAAATAAGGGTAAGTGCTTTGTATTTTGTATCACATCATATTATCCCATATTAATTAAATTTCCTATCACTAGTGTATTCATTTTCTTCTTCCTTACTTGAACCCTACAGTCTCTAGTCTCAACACAGGTGTAGGTTTTGACATTCTTCATTCTTATTGTTATATTCATTTGGTGGTATTTTGGAGTATGTAGAACTCTATTCCTTAAATCATCCAGGTTATCATAATAGTTAACATAATCTATGCTTCCATGATAAAAACCAAGGTTTTACATTTTAAGTACGAAATGATCCTTGTTTCTGTAGGCTTTTGTCTGTAATTTATTTGACGGCCAAAACTATCTTTTTGTTCCATACAGTGTTAGTAATGTTTATAAGGTTGTCAAGGCAAGAAACGGAAGCATGCCGCTTGCATTGGCAATGGTAATTCTTTTTTCCTGTATGATATTCTTTCCCTAAAATCTGATTGCTTTGTTAATGTGTGCTTTTTCTTTGGCAGCTTTATCCATTTGTTGTACTTGTGGGAGGAGTCCTTATGTGGTATAACTCAACTCAAGATGCACTGATTTTGTACTCAGTTTGTTTGAATGATATAGACATCCTATTATTCTTTTATCCATATAAGCACTTGGTGCATTTTTTGTTGCAGGGATTATTTGTCACCATCAGACATCATGGGGAGATATCCACATTTAGTTGTTATAGGAACAGGACTTACTTTCGGATATCTTGTGGTAAGATAGCTTTGTTTTAAATTTGAAAAATTGTTAGTTATTAATTTTTTTTATTTACAATGGCAAGCTGCTTTTTTATACCGTATTTTCTTTGGTGCTCTTTTTAGCTGGTTACCATCATCCATTAATATAATTATTTTTTGGCTGATGGCTCTTTGGAAGCTGAACCAATTTGCATAGGACTAGATAGCTGTCAAAATATAATGTTAATTGATTTGGTTTAGGTGCTTATTGATTCATGTACAACATAGTTTTCAGAATCCAAACATTTTTTCCTTATGAATAATTGTACTGTGTTTGGAATTAATTAAATTATGCTTTTGTGTTTTTTGAGTGAACCCTAGACTGAACTTATATGGATTAGATAAGGGGAATTGATTCTGGCTTGCATATCATGTACTGAAACAAATACATTCTTAATAAGCGCATAATTCATATTCTGTCAGTCTGTTCTAGAACCTTTTTTTTTTATCTAGTACCTGAGTATATAATTTATCTTCTTATTCTTGGTTTGCTTTGGGGCTTCTAATTCCATGCCTGTTCTTGAATATTTCTTTTTATCTAGTACCTGAGTATACAATTTCTCTTATTCTTGCTTTGCTTTGGGGCTGCTAATCATGCTGCAAGGTATCCTATATCATTTCAATTTTCATTCATTGGTCTACTCTACCTGCATATTTT
The DNA here is from genome assembly GCF_000230855.2 of Cajanus cajan. NCBI lineage: Eukaryota > Viridiplantae > Streptophyta > Magnoliopsida > Fabales > Fabaceae > Cajanus > Cajanus cajan. The sequence continues at coordinate 23,418,516 of NC_138527.1, read as the reverse complement.
GACTTTGAAGAAACTATGATTTTGATGATCTCATTATTTAAGGGGGTAGATATCCTGTTATACTCTATGTAAATGCAATTATGCATTCTATTTACATACTATTGAGTTTAGTCCTCAAAATGTTAATTTGATTGCCTTTACTATCTGATTTCTTTATGAAAAGTTATTGGACTACAAAATTGTCTAGAGTATGTTATTTTTTGTCATGATACCATTGACACATTGATTAGTTCTTACAATATCTTTGCTATGGACAATAATGGTTCTGCAACATTTATGTCAAAGTGAAAATATGTACTCGAATGGAAATTTCTGCCAGTAATTAGGAACTTAAGATCTCATATGATGGCAAATTCTGCATGCAAACATAAAATTTTCAAATCAAGTGTTTTGGAAAGTTAACTAAATACATGAGACGAATAATTAAAAGTTTATTTTATGAAAATAGCCTCAATAGTTTTGTTAGTAAATACATTTACATGCATAATCTGAAACAAATGTTCTTGCCACTATACTTGTGGTTGTTTCTGTTCCTCTTGATGTTTTCTTTGTAACTTTTCTAAAGATTACATATCTTGCCTCTGGCTTGTTCTTGTATAAAACTCCATATATTATGATTTTTAACGATGGAAGCTTAATTTTGCAGGGAAGGATGATTTTGGCTCACTTATGTGATGAACCTAAGGGTTTGAAAACTGGGATGTGCATGGTACTAAGCTGTTTTACTTGGCTGTTACATTCTGAATTCTTTATTGAGAATTGAGATGCTTGATTTGGCTGCTGTCCCTCATATAAAACTATGAAAACACAATGATGAATCGGCCAAAAGTTCTCTACACTTTCTGTGAACTTCACTTTCATTTGTTTTACCGTAGTTGCAAAGATCGCACATATGACGAGTCTGTTTTCAACCCCTTAAGATTCTTGTTATCCTTTATGTTTAGAGCATTATCATGCAAGTAGTGTCTATATTCATTGGATAGGCTAACCTAATCATGTAATTAATAATTAGCAAACTGTATCATTGCATTATTTACATTAACCCTACATATACAGCCTCCTTTATGGAAGTGAAACATAGTTTCAGCATCTCTGTGCACTCTATTTCAGCAGCATCCAATATTTTTTTTTCCTATTAAGAAGAACCTTGATATTTCAATCTTGACTTGAACACTAGGGTTGGAATAAGTTAACATGGAGGTATTAATTTTTTTTATTTTAAGATTTTACTTTATATTTGCCTCTTCAATTGTCATTCTTTTTTAAATAATAATCTGTAAATGTCTAAATTATCTAATACATATTTAGCTGGGTATTTAAGTTGATGTAATTTTTTTTCTGGTAGCAGTGTTGTATGTTGATGAATTTCTTGAGCGTTATAAAAGAAAGGGTAATTATTAATTGTTGTCTGGCTTCAAAACCATTTTTTAATACTTGGAATGATATTTCTGTGTAGCATGAGAGTAATTTTAGTTTCTTAAACATCAAAAATTGGCGATTCATATTTAATAACAATATGGAAAACTTCAACATGAAACATAGGGGATATATTCTTTGATCATTCAAGACAATCTTTTCAAACCGTACAAATTTGGTTCACTCATTTTACGAAGTAAAATCTCAGCAGTGAATTTTCATTCCTTAAATGTTTACAATATCTTACACATTTAATTGTATGACAGCATATTGTTATTGTTTAGAGATTCATATCATAATGAGTCATCCATGGTCGAATGACAGAGAAAATTATAGACAACACTTTGATTAATATATTTGATTTCATTCAAGTGATTGATTGTTATTGTTGTTGTTACACTAAATAATTGATATAAACATTATTTATCTTGTACAGTCCCTTGTGTATCTCCCATTGGCCATTGCTAATGTACTTGCATCAAGGCTAAATGATGGGTATGTGCTACGGTTTTGCCTTCTGAATTTCCATGCTTTTCATGTTTGTCTGTTCTAAAAAAATCCATTTATATATTTTTTTCAAGGGTTCCCTTACTTGATGAGAGGCTAGTTCTTCTTGGTTACTGTGCATTTTCAGGTACAACTTCATTTTGTGATTTATTGATTTTGGCCTTTATAGTTTTGCTTGTAACGTAAAGCAGCCCATCTCACTAAGAAATCACTATTAACAAATTATTTCGAACTTGATAAATTGATGCATTGGTCATTGCTGCACTTAGTGAAATTTTTTTTTTTGGGTCAACACTTGAGATGGAGTAATTATGTAATTTGTTTACCCTAGCTGTATTTCGTTAACTTAATGATTCTGATTATATGAACAGTGATGCTTTACTTGCATTTTGCCACGTCTGTCATTCATGAAATTACAAATGCCCTGGGAATTTATTGTTTCAGGTAAATTACCAAGCTTTCTGCTAGTATAATACTTTATGAAGTCTAATTTATTTTATTAGTTCATATAGAGAATTGGTTTTGTATGCTATATTACATCAATCCTTGCTTTTATTACTACATCAATCTTTGCTAAGAACAATGGTCTTTGGTACGTATGTCTTATCTTTTGTTCAATTTCAGGATAACTAGGAAGGAAGCTTGAATCTACCCAAGATTTCCTTTAGGTATGCCTTTACCAACTAATAACTTCTTTCGGACATGTTCTTTATTTTCCAAGTTGTCAATTTCAGTTTATAAAGTAGCATTTTGTTTGAACTTACTTTCTACTACCTTTCTGTGTGTCTTGCTGAGTCATTATTTTTGTCATTTCAGATAGCAAGTCAAGCAAAAATACTGGCAAGGCTTTGGTCAGTACTAATTTTGCTTTGTTTGACAAATTTGACTAACATGGAACTTGTAATTATATATTGATTCTTAGATAGACTAGGAGATCTATTTGTGGAAATTCTTGTGTTTCAATTCAACCACTAGAAATATTTATTTTATTTTGAATGTGACTTAAAAAAATCTACATATTTTTATTTTTTAACATATTAGAATATGGTTTTGTCGTGGTTATTTGAGTATGGATAACTGAGTTTAAAATAAACCAAAATGTAACTAAGAATATATATTATCCACAGAGAAAATTCAAAATATATTTTTAGATTTTGATACGTTTATCGCAGCATTCAACAAAGTAATTTGATATGCTTGTGTCTTCATTTCCATTTATGCCTCTTGTGCTAGTTATTATTGTTTTTTTTTGTTCAACGGCAAACAATGAGAGTTGAACCTAAGATATACAAACTTTTGTGCTAGTTTTTAACATGCAACTCGTTGTGTCAATTTTTAATATGCAATCACAAATTAAAAGTTGAGTTACAATTACGGTTTAGGCCTTGGTTTTACATCAAGAATCAATTGTTTAAGCTGTATATAAATTTTAATATAAAATTCATAGTTTAGATTAATTTGAATACATATTTTAGTAACATTTATAGTTTAAAATTATTTTATTATTAATTTTTAAATAAATGGGCATTTAGAAGTTATCCTCTTTTTAAGTTTATTGACTACTGTCATCAAGGTGATTGTTTTTCAAAATTCCTGTATGTATATTCCCTTTTAAAGACACGGATGGTTAATTTTTCTTGATTATTATTATTTTCTTAATTATCCTTTGTTCTCAAGTAATTACATTCTCATGTTTGAGCTTTTATTTCCATGATGATGAGTGAGTGGGAAAGTAAGGAGCAAGGGAAGTTATTCTTTTAACATATAACTTTATTAATTTTTCTGAATTCTAAAAATATTGGTAGGAATATTAGAGTGTAATAAAATAAGTTTCTTTTATAAATATATTCAGAAATAAATTCTGGTTAATATATTTTTGTAATGTAATTCTTAGGAACGCAATATAAAACCTTAAAACAAATACTCCTAAATATCGGAATATCGGAAATTTACCACCTTACGTAACGTGTATTGGGATTTATCAGCTCTGGTTGCAATTGTCTAATTTTGGTTTAGAAAACAATAAAACAAAGTATCTATAATATATAATTTAGAACATGTAGTAGCTAGAAGAATTAAGAGATTTAGAAAATAGTATATATGAATATTCTGCAGAAGAATTATCTATAGAAGAAACATAATCCGAATAGTACTTATATAAGAGTAAAACTAAATATAAAAGAGACTGAAACATACATATCAATATATGAGAAAGTATTTGTATTGCAACAAAGCACTCTTTGAAATATGGGATAAACTACAAAAACCATTAAAAATACAAATAGAAGACGGATCAATATACCCATTATACTATGTAACAAAAAGAGTTACAATTGAAATATTTCAAAATTATTTAGTATTTCAACAATATATCAACAAGAAACAGAAATAAATATGATCATAGAAACAACTTCCTTAGATTATAGTCTCCATTTTATCAATACTTAGAATATATAACACTAAGAACTCCTTATATATATATATATATATATATAACAGAGAGATTTGTAGAATACCTATTCTACATTATTTAGATTGCAAATACTCCATAAAATTATCAGAGTTTAGCAAGGCTAAGTGTGGTGAAGTAGTAACAGAAATATGTCAAAAAAATTGACAAAAATTAATTGATTTAGAAATAGGAAGAACTATCCTTGCACACATAGAAGAATTATAAGATGAAGTATGTTGTGAAGATCCATTAGATTCAAGAATTAATGATAAAAAATACAAGATTAATAGGACTAAAATTAAAAGACCCAACAAAAGAAATAAAATGTAAACTTATCCCAAAATAGAGAATAAATTGCTGAAGACATTGAATAAATGATGAATAAAGGATTAATTAGACCATAAAAAGCAAACATTCTTTACCATCTTTTTTATGTAAAAAATCATAATGAAGTAAAAAAAGAAAAAAATGGTGATAAACTATAAACAAATGAATGATACAATGGAGGGAGATGCATATTATCTTCCAAGAAAATATTTAATTATTGAAAGAATTCAAAATATGAATTGATTCAATACTTTTGATTGTAAATCGGGGTTTTAATAGATAAGGCTAAAAGAAGAATATAAAGAACTAACGACATTTAGTTGTCCTCGTTGGACAATACGAATGGAATGATGTATTACTTATGAGATTAAAGCAATCACCAAGTATTTTCTTAAAGAAGAATGAATTCAATACTTAAAATATTTAAAGATTTTAGCCTTATTTAAATAGATGATATATTGGTATATACTAATAAAGATGTAAAAGATCATTTTGAAAAAAGTTGAATTAGTCTTAAAATAATGTTTAAATAATGGAGTAGTATTAAGAAAAAAGAAAGTTGTATTAGCATGAAGCAAAATTAATTATATACCTAGGTTTAGAAATAGAAAAAGGAAAAATAATAATGTAAAAATATGTATTTGAAAAAATTCAAAGTTTTTCAATAAGTTTAAAAGATAAAAAGGATGTAGAAAGATTTTTCGGATTATTGACCTATATTTTCAATGAAGGATTTATAAATTTAGCACTAGAGAGAAAGATTTTACAAAAAAAATTTAAAAATGATGCTTTCTGGTCTTAGACTGAATACAAAAAACTTATTAAAAAATTACAAGAAATACGTAAAGATCTTCCTAAATTTTATCCTGAATTATATCCCCCTTATAATACTGTACGTGGTAAGTAAATAATTTAGGGTTTAGTAACTCTAGAGAGAATGGTATATAAGATTTCTTTTGAGAATAGAGTCTCATAAACTCATTTTCAAGAAATTCTAGAGAGAATTTTTTGAGATAAGAGCTCTGGATTCGTAAGCTCCTTTCCTTATCAAATTTCTCTATTTGATCCCTCTTCTCTTCTAGATCGCTAATCTCTTCTGTCATTTATTTGAATTCAGGCTAGAAAGTTTCTTCTAGATCACTAATCTCCTTTTTTCTCTTCTGTGTTGTTCTGAGTCAATTTTCATGTAAGAGAAGTTAGAATGTAATTATTTGATAGTATATGAGTTTAGGAACTTAATTGATGCATGATTTTAGGGGAATTAATGGTTGAATTTAGGGATTTTCTCAACTTCTAGGTTTTGGGCCATTTTTGGGAAATTGATGATTTTGATCCACTAGGTGTGTGCATGTGGGATTTGAATGTGTTTCTAGATTGTTTGATGCTTGGATATCATATTGTATGGGTTGCATGTTGTGGATTCTTATGATTTTCAAGTTTTGGATGGATTTTCTGAGTTTGGGGTACTACTATTTTGAATCTGCGTCGGGTGCGTGTTCTTGGCACCGAGTACATGCGTGTCTGCGAGATTCTAGGGGGGTGATGCATATTATTTGAATTTTCAAAACTATCCGCCCTTTCCCTCTCTTATATCCTATAAATACATCATCCATCCTCTCATTTTTTACATTCTACAATTTCATCTCATTCTAAATTCTCTCATTCATACTCCTCTTCTCTCTGTAAAAAAAATTATCCCTCTCATATTTGATATTTCATAGTTCAGTATTTGGCTTAAGTGTGTTAAAATTATTGTTGTTATTATTCCATTGTTCTTATCCCCTTCATTGGAACATTTTTCTTTGCACAAGTTAATTGAAGGTTAGTAACAATATTTATTTTGTATAAATATTATATGTATATGAGTTTTTAATTATTTAGAAAATATTTTGTTAAATATTATGTGTATAGTTAAATATTTAATGTCTACAAATAATAAAATGTGATTATTTATATATTATGTATATTTTTACTATTTAAATGAAAGATTAATTATGATATATGTTTTTTAGTTATATTTGTTATTTTATAGTTTATATTTTATGAATTAAATATTTGTGACATTCATTATTTTATTATTGAGTAAATTTGTGTGAAAAATGTTGTATATTTGTTTAATTTAAAAATATGTGACCAAAAAGATTATTGTTAGAAAAATTTAATAATTTACTTTGTTAAAATATGATTGATTTATGTGTGGTTTTATTTATTTTTAATATTTATATGTGGTTTTATTATATATATATATATATATATATATATATATATATTATAAATTTATCTTACAAGTTTTAAATTTAAAAATATAATTACTTTCATAATTTCATAGATACGTTTATTTCTTATTTAATTACATTAAACTTAAACATAAATGTTACTCTATTTTTTTTCTAACAAATATACTTTATTGTTACATTGTATACATGGTACACTACTTGCAAATACTTGTAAGTCCAGAAATGTGTTGATGGATCGATGACATTTCACTAGAGAAATGGAGCATTGCAAATGACAAACACAGTCGCACGTACAGTCACATGACAACAAACTTGTCAAAGACCGTAAATAAGATATTAAAAGGGGCTCAAAATTTGCTTATCATTGCTCTAGTTAAGTGCACATATTCTAGACTAGTAGAGTACTTTTATCAAAGACGTGGTGAAGCATGACAACATGTGAAAGAGGAGAACAATATTGTCATAAGTTAATGGAGACAATGCAAAAAAATAAGAGGATGCTACCTCTCATATTGTTCGTAGATTTGATTATGAAGGCATAAGATTTGAGGTTGAAGAAACATTCAATCCACTAACTCAACAAAATAGACAAACTTGGATAGTAATGCTTAATAATCGAACTTGTGAATGTGGTACTTTCCAAGCATACAAATATCCTTATTCACATGTCATCGCTACTTGTGTATATGTAGGTGTCAATTCGTACAATTATGTTGATCCGGTTTATTCAAACCAATACATAGCTCAAGCCTATTTAGGACAATGGTATCCAATTGGTAATGATGCCAACATACAACCAAGTCAAGGCCCTCAAATTGTTCCTGATCGCTCCAAGTTGTGTGCAAAAGGACTACCAAAATGAACTCGTATCCGCAACCAAATGGATTGGACAGAGTCACAACGTAGACAACGATGTGGACATTGTCATATTGATGGGGGACAATAGATCAAATTGTCCCATAGTTGAACAACTAAATATAAATCGTTAAAATGTTATATTAATTTTTTATTTGTATAATATTATCAAATCAACATTATATTTTTTTCACACATAATTTCATAAAACAATAAATATTACAATCTACATATTTTGTCAAAAATAAATATATAATAAAATAATAAAAATAAATATTAATTAATTTAACTTTTTTTTTCAATTTAAAAAAATCCTGGAACAAAAGACACACAACGACATGTATGTTTTCAGTTCAAATTTGCCTAAAATAGAAAACGCATACCCTCCTATGCTTTTTCACCTCAACATATCCTTCGTGACAGAAATAATTTATTTCAATAAATAGTTTTAAAAAATAATTTATTTTAGGTAATTTTATTTATTTTAATTTACTTTGATTGAAAAGCCTTTGTTTTCTCTCTTCTCTCTCAGGGCTCCATTCCCATCTAGGCTCTCTTTGTCGTGCATGTTGTTGTTATTGCCCCACCTTCATTGAGGCCCGTTGCCATTGTTAAAGGTGTTAGTCATAGTGCCTAGTTCTGTGACACCCTTTAACCCACATACCATAAACATATAATTAATAAAATCTGAGTAACTTAATCTTTCATTATTCAAATACCAAACATGTTTGGATAGAGAACATCACATCTAAGACTTAAACAAATAACATAATTACCGAAAATTACAAAAGAAATAAAGCTAAGGTTTTCAAAATAATTTAATAGAAATAACATCTTAATCTAATCCTATCTATGCTCCTATATCACATGTCCTATCAGAACAAAACTCAACAATGAAGCCTAAGTTTCATCACCAACATCCTTAGCCTCATGCTAATGATCACCTGTATAACAAGCAAAGGAAAATAACAAAAAAGAAAAGGGAGTGAGAAATATCTCACTCTGGCTCACGGTGTAGAAATACACATCAGATAGTCAAACACAAACAAGACATGTATACACACACACACACACATATATATATATATATATAGCATAGATAGATTAACAATAGTATCACACTCCACTCATCCATGATGTAAATCAACTAACATATAATATTAAAATGAACATGTAATGGATACAGACTACATATTATCATGCATGTGGCGCCGATAAAATATGACACAATGCATTGCCGCTAGCAACACACATAAAGTAGTCTAGGAGTACATACTGAGTCACACCCTCTACGCACTCTCACTAGAAGGACATAATACTAGGGTCTGGTCGGGATAACTAAGCTGTGCAAGATACATCCCATGCACATAATGGGCGAGACTAGGACTTATAAACTAAGCTATCCCCAAGGACTAATCCCTAAGCTTTTACATAAGGGGATCTTCCTTGATGGTGTATTCTATATCGTATCCTTAAAAATTTATGCAAATGATGCATGTAAATCAAGACTCTATGCATTCTTATATCACATTATCATGTCTCATTATCATATAACATTCTCACGTAGTTCTACCATATCAATTTTTCTCACATCACATACTCATAAATTATATTCATTAAAGGATAACATTGAATAACGCAAGAAATTCACATCATTTCATCTCATAGATCACAAGAGAGAAGGGATGACAAAAATACCCGTACCCGCGGGTATCTACGGGTAAAATCCACTACGGATAATAAATGGATAGGCTAATTGGGTACCGCGGATAATGGGGACGGATAATTTTTTACTCGTTTATAAACGGGGCGGGGGTGGGTATGATGATATCCATACCTGCGGGTACCCGTTTAATAATATTTCTTAAATATCCTAATTATCCTTGTACCACATAACCCTAAAACTACACTCTCTCATCTTTTTTTCTTACAAAAGTGAGGTTGATGAAGTTACCAACATGTGTTAAGCATGTTATAGAATTATGTTGGATGTAATTTGATTAATTTTCTATCTTTGATTGGACCATTATGTATTTTAAGTTGTTTATTTTTGTTTGGAATTATGAGATTGAATTATTGTAGTTTTATGATGAGACTTTAACTTACTTGTGAGATTGATGTATTTTAAGTTATTGATTATATATTGCATTTTTATTATTATTTTAACAAAATTAACGTTAAATACAAGTTCAAAATTAACATTGAATTTTTATTTTTAATATTTCAATTACATTAAATATAAACTTAAAATTATATAATTTTTTTAATTTCTTAAAAAAATTATAAATATCCATGGATATTCGCGAGTATTCAAGAAATTCATGGATACCCACATAATGGATACTCGCGCGGATATGGGGTGGGTATGGGGCCAATTTTCATCTAGAGGGCCGGGAGTGAGTTTACTATTACTCGCCCCCATGGGACCCCATTGCCATCCCTACAAGAGAGAAGAAACACAAGATTCACATTACACCAATAGAATTTGCCAAACATATAAGGAAAGAAGCTTAGTAGAGCAACTAGCGCTCAGTCCTAGATTGGGCGCTCAACGCAAGGCTTCCAAAGAGTAATCTTAACTCTTTGATTGAGCCACGCTAAGCGTGGAATCTCATGCTCAGCATGGGCCACGCTAAGCCTCAGCTTCACGCTTAGCTTGAGGATCACAGACATCATTATTAGCTTTCTGTCACCTTGATGCTTAGCATGGTTTCTATGATCAAAAACTCTGCAGTTTGCAATTTTCATTTTTACATCCAATCTTCAATCTCTTCATACAATCGGTGAAAGTGTTCTACATCATGCAATAAACATTAAAAACACTACAATTTACTCAAACAATTACCTCTTTCAATGATCCTCTCTTACAACTACTAAGGGTTTCCCATAGGAACTTATAGAGATCTCAAATCATACAACTACAATTCTAAAATTAAAATTAATCATTCATTCAAGCAATTTATACAATTAATTACATACAAGAAGAACCATAGGTGAAACAGATACAATTGAGGAAAACCTCTCATACATGAGCATATAACAAACATAGGGTTGGGGGCCAATCCCATTACCCAACATATATTCCGACACCCAAAGCGGTGTTTCTCACTCTCCTCTTACCTTGTTGAGAAGAAAAAGATGAAGGATTAACACAGGTGGTTTCCTTTTCCTCCCGGTTCTCTGAACTCTAAAGGTAAACACGTAACTGAGAAAAATGTAAAATGTAAAATTGATTAACTTTCTCTCTCTTTTTAAAACTTAACCTCCCTTTAACCCTTTAGTAAAAAAAAAAACGTGAACCATGATTATCAAAAATAAGTTCCCTTCCCTTATTATAAATAATTAAATAATATAACCCTTAATAATAAAACCTCACAATATATATTCATATAAAATAATTACTAATAATTGCTAAATTCAAAATATTTAATTATCACAAATATAGTAAATAATAATAAATAAATATTAACCAACTCTTATTAATAAAAATAAAATATCAAAATTATTAATAAAATACCTATATTATGTCTTATAAAAATAAGGTGTTATAAGTTCTCTCTTCCTCTCTCGTGTTCTAGTCTCCAATTGAACAAGATATTTTAACAAAATAATTCAATTTTTTAAAAATAAATTTGAATGATTTGGAATGAAAAATTTACAAAGAATTTAAAATTTAAATATTTTTTAAAATTATTTATTGAAATTCTCTAAAAAAAATAAGAATTTAAAATTTTCCTTTCTCTTTTTTCTTGTATCTCTCACTTGTATTTTTCAAAATCGACATAAAATCTAATAGTAATTCTTTTTAACTATTGAACATTTAAAATTAATTATTTTTAAATTGTTAAATATTATCTAATATAGTAATATTAAAAATTTAAATTTATTAATATTTGAAATTAGATAATATTTACTTTTATAAAAATTAATCTTAGGAGGGATTTGTTTACTCTAAAAGTAATCTACCTAGAGTTACTCGATTTAATAACTCATGTTCTATATCAAATTTCAACGATTTAACTGTTGAAACTCCAAGCGTGTGGTTCAACAGTAGGAGTTGATCTATGCTTAAGCAAGATTAGGGGTTCGAATCCTGCTTTGTGTATGCAGCCGCGTTAAATCTTAGGGTCAGCCAGCTATCCCACCCTTTGAGGTGCCTCCAACGTAGCGAAGAGATTAGTCACTGCTAGGCCCTGGATACTTAAGAATTTAAAGTTTTTAATACATATAGATCAAATTTTCAAATTTTTTAAAATCAATTTTATTCATGATGAAAATCAAATTGTTCTATCCAAACTAGAGATGGCAATGGGGCCCCATGGAGACGGGTAATAGTAAATCTGTCCCCGCCCCGCTGTATGAAAATTGGCCCCATACCCACCCCATATCCACACGGGTATCCATTAAGCAGGTGTCCATGAATTTCTTGAATACCCACGGATATCCCTGGATATTTATAAATTTTTTAAGAAATTAAAAAAATTATATTACAAATAATTTTAAATTTATATTTAATGTCAATGAAATATTAAAAATAAAAAATCAATGTTAATTTTAAATTTGTATTTAACGTTAATTCGGTTGAAATAATAATAAAAATGCAAGCTAATCAATAACTTAAAATACATCAATCTTACACAAGTAAGGGAAAGTCTCATATCACAAAGTTACAATAATTCAATTTCATAATTCCAAACGTAAATAAACAACTTAAAATACATAAATCTTATTGGTCCAATCATAGCTAGAAAATTAATCAAATTACATCCAACATAATTCTGTGGAAAGAAAATAAGATGAGAGTGTAGTTTTAGGGTTATGTGGTATAAGGATAATTAAGATATTTAATAAATATTATTAAACGGGTACCCACGGGTATGGATATTATCATACCCGCCCCCGCCCCATTTATAAACGGGTAAAAAATTATCCGTCCCCATTATTTGCGGGTATCCAATTAGCCTATCCATTTATTATCCGTAGCGGATTTTACCCACAGATACCCGCGGGTGTGAGTATTTTTGCCATCCCTAATGCAAACTAAAGATGTAAAATTTAATAAATGTGAATTGACTTATCTAAATAAAATATTTAAAAAATAATAAAAATTACAATTAAAGTGATTCAAATTTAAAATTTTCAAATTTCTTAAAATAAAATTTCTAGAATCCTTCATTTAGACACACTATTGTTATGTACATTATAAATCCATTACATATTAAAATAAAATCATTACAATATTAGATTTATATTAAAAGTACTATTGCAATGAATATTAATTAATTTAATCAAATTTTTGTTCTAATTAACTTGTAATAACATCGAAACTGATTGATTTTGTTAAAATTTTCCGCATAATAACTGAAATATATATTTTGGGTTCTAATATCATTATTAAGTAAATATCAACTAACTAATTCAAATGATTATGGTGGATATTATCAGATTGATTCATATATTTATTTATAAATAAAATTAGAATAAATTAAACAATATATTTTATTTAAATTTATTATAAATTTAATTCAAAATACATTGGTAACAACTCCCTGATATTCAGACTATGCATATATAACTCATTTTATTTGTTTGTTACATATATAATATAAATCATCTCTACTTCACCATGAGAATAACATCATTCATATTGTGTCAAGTTTGACCTAAAATTAAACACTAATCTTGAATCTCAAATCCCTCAACAATTCAACGCTCATGGCAACAATCCCAGAAGAAGTTGTGTTGCACCACATTCTCCCATTATTCCCATCAAAGGCTCTCATTCGTTTCAGGTGTGTATGCAAGTCATGGAACTCTTTCATAATCCACCCTTCATTTCTTCACCTTCGCACAATCACTAATCACATCATTCTCCTCTCACCCAACCCACAAGTTGGATTTTCACAACCAAACATCTTCTCAACACCCATTATTCACCACTCCAACATCATCACAACACCCCCACACCCCTCATTCCTCTTCACCCTCTCAAACCTTAACTTCACCCTAACACGTGTTCAGACTGTTAATGGTTTGTTTTGTTTTCACCCAAAAAGAAACGTTTGGTTCTATTCCCATGCTCATGTTTTCACTCTCATCGCAAACCCCACCACTAGAGAGGTTATCACTCTACCCCTGGATCACTCCATCGACAACAAAAACAAGTTTATGGTGTCAACTCATTTTGGTTACGACCCTGTTAGAGACAAGTTCAAGGTTCTTCGCATGTTAAGGTACTATGGTTCTTATGTGTTAAAGGTTTTTACTATTGGTGTTGATTCTTCGTGGAGGGATATTGCTCCTGAAAAACATGTGAAGGAACTTTTGTCCCGTTATTATTGTGTTAAGAGAGGCCTATGCGTGAACGGTGTTATATACTGGATATATTCGTATGTGTTTCTCATGCTTTTCGATGTGGGGACTGAACAGTTAAGGGTGATTGATCTTGCTCCTTCTGCTGGATATCCCTACTTGAGGGAAGTTCATTTTCATTACCCAGATTTGGTTGAAATCGATTGTTGTTTGTGTGTATTTAAATACAAAGACAGTGGTATGAAGTTGTGGATTTTGAGGGACAATGAGGCTCAGGTGTGGGAAGAAAAAAGTTTTGTGATTCCTTCTGCGGTTGTGTCTCCACGTGACTTTGTTTTTCCACTTTGTGATGTCCCCACTGGTGAGATCCTACTTATGCCATATTTTCTCTCTAGAATTGTTGGAGGAGTTTACTATGACATGGACACCATGAAGTTTAGGAGCGTTGTGCTCATGGAAATGCCCTTGACATGGATGCAAAGACTTGGAGAGGTTGATATTGTTTTCTGTCAAGAAAGCTTTAGGTTATTAAAGTAGCTAGGACTGAAGACAAATTTCTATTTGTTGGTACTTTGATTGTGTCACAAGAGTTATAACTGATTGGAATCATATCCCCTTTTGTCTAACTACTTTCCTTGAACCGACCATTAGGGTGAGTTTCAATTTTAGGGTTAGCTTACCATATACAAAAGATTTTAAGTTTAGGCATGCCTCTTTGTAATTAAAAAAGAAAAAGAAAAAAAACTACTTTCCTTTTTTTTTTTTTAATTAAAAAATGATAAGTTATTATATTTTTTTAGGTTTAAATATGTTTTTAATCACTTAAATTTAATGTAAATTTATTTCTAGCCCTTCAAATTTAAAATTAGTTTTTTTAGTTCCTATAATTTATAAAAGTCTTGTTTTAATTCTTATATTCAAATTTTGTTAATATTAAATACTCTTGTATATCATTGTTATTATTAATGAAAATATTATATTAAACTCAACTGAAGGTGTACAATTGTCTTAATCGATTACTTTTAGATAGAATTGTCAAAACAGATTCCTATTCGTGGGCTAACCCAGCTCACCTTGAAAATGGGCTGGGCAGAGCCAAAATATAGAAATTTTCATAATGGTTCAAAAGATGGGAGCCTGACCCACTTGCAACCTCGCCCACTCGGGTTGAATTCTTGGTGGATTGAGCTGTCTACCTAACTCACTTACACTCCCATCAACCCAACCCATTAACAATCCACTTAAACATTTATTGTTATATATATGTATTATTTTAATAAGATACCATTTTTTTGTAGATAAAGATAAAGTTGATGATAAACAACTTGAAATTGCTATAAATTTATAAACTCAAATCTTCAATGAAGTTTAATATTGATGAATAATCACTTTTTTTTTGTTTTGATTATTTAAAGTTGTACACTTTTTAATTTAAGTTTAATGTTGTTGTATGCATGATACTTAGTTTGACAATTTTTACTTTAGATTAGAGATTATTTTATATTAGAGTTTATTTTAAATCATTTTTAAAAAAATTAGGTGGATTGGTGACTTAATCCGTTTAGCCCACCAACCCATGGTGGACTGGATTGAGTTAAAAGATTTTGGATATTAAGATTGGTGAGTTAGGTCAGATCAACCCACTTAAAAAGTGGATTGAGGTGAATCAGGTCAAACAGATCGAATTAACATATTTTGACAACTATACCTTTAGATATATTATTAGTGACTTAAAGATTAAAACAAAATTTTTAAAATTATTATGACAAAAAAATAATTTTAAATTTGAGAGATAAAAATCAAACTTAACTTAAATTTAAAAGACTAAAAATATATAAATTTTTTTGTTATCAATAAAAATTATAAGTATGAGAATAATTTCTAACTTTTAAATTAAGAAAAGAGTAATTTTCTTTCTTTTGAAATAAAACTAAACCACAATGGTATGTTTTAATTTTAGGATTGTACTATACAAAAGATCTAACTTCAAGCCGTCATAAAAAAAATACTATTTTCCTTTTTTTTCATTAAAACTATTTTTTTTCATTAGAAAAATGACACGTCAGTATGAAATTTTGTCTCTTTTTATATACAACTAGTGTCCCAACCTGTGCATATGCATTGATTTATTATTATTATTATTATTATTATTATTTATTATTGTTTTTTGAAGTTAAGGTTAATTTTTATGAGTAAAATATTTATTTTATTTTATATTTAGATTGATAGTTCTTACATTATCGACTAGGAGTATGGTTTGTAAGCCAGCAAACTTCATGGACAATGATTTAAAAAAAAAAATAAAATTGTATAACTATATGTTTTAATTTTCAAGTCTGATATATTAAGTTTGCAGAGTTGACTGTTAGTCTCGTAGAAACGGCTTGATCTAATTTCAGGACAGGTTGACATCTTCTGTTGTCTAGAAAGCTTCAGATTACTAGAATACCAATACCTTCCAACTTCTATTCCTTAGTTTGCTTTGTTTCCAGGCTTACCTTAATTAGTTGTTTATCGCTTTTCTAGAATTTTTTTAGCCTCTTCTGTTTGGATTTTGCAGAAATAATTTGCTTTTCTTTGTGTTCAAATAATTTATTCTAGTTGAAGACACATAATAGTTAAGGGTTGTTTAATACGTCCATTTTTTGCTTTCATTTTCAATGAAAATGAAAATTAATGATGAAAAAAATACTTATTTAATATTTAGAAAATATATTCTATGAGAACATTTTCAAAATGAAAATGAAAATTAAAAAAATATCATTTCAATATTTTTCTACAAAATGAAAATGAGATGACATAAAACAATATCTTTTTTTTTTCCTGAATCTCACCATTTCATCGTCGATCTATTTTTTAATAATAGTGACAATAATAATAATATAATCGTAACATTGATCGTGATGATAGCAATAACAACAATGATAATAGTGTTAATTTCGATGATAACACCACCATCATCACTACCATTGTTGTCAACATTAACATTTACTACCACCACAATTAAGATATTTTTTATTTTTTGAAAACAGAAAATAAGTTCTCAAAACAAGCATACTTTTAAGTATTATAATTTTGAAAATGAAAACTATTTTTAGAAAATAAAAAAAAATTCTTAAATAATACATCTCTTATATATTTGTGAGAGTTAATCACCTATACATTGTCTGTGTAAAATTTTTTTACACTGACAACCAATTATATCTTCTAATTGTGTTATTTTACTGTTAAAAGTAAATGTGTTTAAAGTAACATGACATAATTAAAAAATATAATTAGTTGTCAGTGTAAAAAAACTTTACACTCGTAGTGTATAGGTGATTAACTCCTTTTGTGAATATGTTTTTTTTTTCCAAATCTTTGTGGGATCTTAAGTTTAACCGAATGGAATATTATGTTTTGTTTGTGCTCAAATAATTTATTTTAGTTGAAGAAGCATATTCCTTATATTTTGTGAACAAGTTATTTCCCCCAAAATCTTGGTTGGATCTTAAGCTTAACGATGAAATATGTTTTGCCGTTATTGTTTAAGATTTTACACATGAATCAAAACTGAACTGAGTCAAGTTCTGTGTCAATAAAATTTCTCTTGAATAGTTCTAAGCCTAAAATTCTTGTAGTGTTTATTATTGAAGAGTGCAAAACATGATTCTACCAAAAAAGAAAAACGTGATCCATTTTATAACTGCTAAATGATCCGGACATGGGAACACAAGGAAACAATTTTTGCAAATATACAAGGGTTTTTGACAATACACATGTCACCTTACTTTATAAAAAAAAAACTAATAACAAATATTTTTTTTGGCTGGCGGACACTTAAGATTTAGAATTTAGAATTTGAGAATTTAAGTTTTAGCAGCTCTACCCTTAGACCGACCTAACATGTATCATTCTCATAAATTCTTGTTTTATTCTTGAATTTTAAAAACTTTACAAAGGAGTTGTGTGTTTGAGTGGAATTAGTGGAACAAAGTTGGAAAGTAACTACTAAATGGGGAGGGGGAACAGAAGATGGCTTTTTAACTCCCTCCACCCCTTTGGATAGTCATGACTCACCATGTCATGTGAATTATTAGCACAATTATTTCCCTCGTGATATTATGAATATGAGAAACTCTGAATTGTATCTGCTGAGAAGTTAGTGAACGATTTTTCTATCAAGTTTGGAGCTTCTCCTCAAGATGGATTCTAACGTGAAGCAGTAAAAAATATGCCTCATGGATGAACCATTAATTTTAGTCATTGGATATATTAATAAAAAAATTAACGTACAAGGTTGTTTTCTCAACCGGTAAGGCAACTCGCATAACTGGTAATTAGTTTTCTAAACTCATCCCCGTCAAACCACCATGACCGCACGCGTAGTGGCGTCACATAACAACGTCGTTACCGTGGCTGCACGTACAGCAGCAAAATCTAGGGTTTCTAATTTCTTTTCTCTACTCGAAACTTGATTTTGCTATGACTAACTAGAGAGAACGAGATTTGTTCTACGGTGACGCGATCAACCCCTAGAACGACGAGGGTTTCGACGATTCCTCTTTGGTAAACAGTGACAGTGCCTTGTCACTGTGGCCGCACGCACCGCAGCAACAACATCACCGTGGCTTTCAAATATTTTTGTGATTTCTTTTTTATATTTTTCCGGTTAAAATCTTGTTATTCTCAGTCATTTTAGTGCCTCATCCATAAGATACATTTTTTACTACTTTATGTTAGAACCCGTTGCTTCTTAAGAGAATTAAATGCAGACACCAACAACATAGACTCACATTCCAACCAAAGTTTATACCATCCCATTTCGTAAGCCAATTCAAATGCAAACATTACATCAGTTAGTTTGGCATGAAGAGCAGAAGCTAACCCAATATAAGCAAGAAAACAACCAAGAATACCTTTTGTATTTTCCATATATTTTTTAATCAAAATTAAAGTTTTACTTAATAGAAGATTTATGCAGATTACCAAAGTGAAACTTCATTCTATATGGAAAATTACACAATAAGAAATTGCATTTAGGTTTATGGGATAATAAACATATAATCATTCTAACAACAATTTATATAATATAATTTTTTTGTATTTATCTCTCTTCATCCATCATTTATTACATTTCAAACTTCTCCCTTAGTTGTAACATTTGTTATACACTTCCTTTTACAAGTATCATTTCCCTTTAGATTTTCTCCTTGACCTGTTAAAAACAAATTTCTACAATGAGGTGATTTTAAAAGATATGACCAAAGTGAATTGTTTTTGCCATGTTACCATCGAAATCACTGTTTTTTTTTTATAAGTTAAATCAATTTGTTTCTATATATATATATATATATATATATATATATATATATTTATCGTTGTTAATCAATAGAGCACATTCCTAATAATACTGTGGGACATGATTATTAGGAATTAAAGCTTTTGACTTGTACCTACTGCATATAGTACCTAATTTTATGAATAAGCTTTCTTCTCAACATGTCAATGCATTCAGTTTTCAAGCCCATGACTCAAAACATTTTATTTGAGGTTGAGGCTCATGGACCAATATGGGTAGTTTTTGGGTCCATGATCCAATAATATATTGAGTTTTCGGTTCATTGCACGGGAGATTTCTAAGATTTTGGTCGCTTGATGCAAAAAACATGAAGGATCTCAAAAGTTTATCCTTATAATCTTTATGCAAAATTGAAATGATTACACTTAAAAACTGAATGAATGAACAAACTTAGTCAACAAAATCTCACAATTGAAAGTAGACAACAAGACAAGTCATTTTTCTTTTCTTTCACAAAATCGTAGGGGATATACACTTGTAAACAGATTTGGATGAGTTTGGCTTGGATTATGTTTGGATTCAAGTCTAAAAGGATTTTTAAGAGCTTCTTTTACGGAAAATTACTCTTTATTTTCTGTAGAAAACTTCTCAAAAGCCCTTCTAAACAGTTTCTTGGTCTAAAACCATTATCTGAAATCTTCATTCCCATTTACTTCTTAGTTGATTGTGATGTTTGAAAGAATAGGTTAGCACAATGCTTCCATCCAATGTTTTCAGTACAAAAGTCTCAACCAACACATAACATGCAAACTTCTTCCACCCATTATTAGTCCCTTTAAATTCTTCCACCTTCTTAACTCTAGCATGCTTCTCTTTTCCTCCATTCCACCCTACTCTTTCCTGCTCCCACTTCATTCTCTCAACCACTATAGGGCTCAATCCCACACTACTCTTTTCTCCAACATTGTTGAAACTATTAAAGCAAAGAAAACCTTCAGCATTATCCATCTGATCAATCACAGCTTCCCATCCAGCAATCACAACCACTTCCTTTTGAACCACAGCATCCACATTCACCGTGTTCCCCTTTCCATTCCCATTCTCACATGAAAAGATTTGCTCCCACTTCTGCTCCAGTGTCATCTCATAAAACATTGATTTTCTCATTTCTTCCTTCAATGTTTTGTGAGCTCCTTCCTTGATGAACATGAAGGGGCAATACCATTTTCCCACAACAACACTTTCTGAACTCTTTTTCGCCAAGGAGAATTTGAATTCTGGCTTGCTGGCACGGAGTGCTTCATTTAAACCTGATGTTTCAACTAGACTAGACTCACTTGAAGTTGAAGCACTCACTTTCCACCTTCTACTCAAAAATCTTGGAGGGTAACCATTTGGGGCAACAGATTTAGCTGAAAAACCACCCCTGAAAGTAACTTTGCTTCTCCTAGGATATATCTCAAACTCTTGGTGTGTGTCACTGATATCTATTGAATGTAGTGGTACATCAGATACAGCATTGTAGAAACAGAATGTGTCCAAATCTTCCTCCTTTGAATTAATGTATGCCTTCCTGCAAAATCAAACACAAATTACATCACTATAATCCTTAAACTTGTCAAGAAGATCAATCATTAATTTGTACTATTACAAATTCATCCTATGATGCTAGATGGTGGAAACTATATGGTTTCTTGGGACATTTGCATGACACATTCCATATAAATGATCTATACAACAAAGTAATGGAAATCTAATTTGTTTACTAAAATTAAAGCTTACCCTCTTTCTTTCCCACTGAGATTTATGACATAGTATTTGTTGGAAGACAGTGGCTGGTTAAGGACAGGAATAAAGGCAACATGGTGGTAATGAGTGGTTCTATTCAGTGAAATGCCTGATCTATAGAACAACTCAAGGTTTAAATTTTGAGGGAAAGGTAAATCCTCCACCTCATGACACCCTCCCATTCCTAAACACGAGGTTGGCTCCAAATCCTCATCTTGGATCACCAAAATACCAGAATTGGGGCCCTCAGGGGGAGGCAATGAGAGAGCATCTGCAGATTTCTTATACAGAGACAGAGGCCTAGCCACATACATTTTGTGATCCTAATATTGCTTCAATTCTCAATTCTCCACTAAACTTCTGATTCTAAGGATAACTTGCTTAATGTGGATCTTGGTGGATGCAAAGGCATCAATATATATACCACATGAAATGAAATTTTATTCTGATATGGTCAACCGTGACCAAATTTACTAAACGTGTATAAAATGGTCCCAATTGACCAAGGTTAGTGAAGAAAAATGATTTTTTCTAGCAAGCCAGTATAGCCGTCATAAATGTTGGAGTTGTCAATATGTGGTCCCCACATGGCAATAAAATTGCCCTGTTGGGTAATGGGTTTGTGTGTTTGAAGGGGTCCACTTTGGTCAGCATTGCTACCTTTGGTTTTGTTTTTATCTATTTGGATAGTTTCAGCCTAGAAGGGCGTAAAGGGAAAATTTGGGGATCAGAGTATTCTTCTGAGGTTTAAAGTTGAAGAGATTAGACCCGGCATTAAAGAAGAAAACAAAAATTGTTAATGTTAGGTATGTTATGCAGGTGGACTAAGTTGTTTATTCAATTTCAATTCATGACATGGTTATCTTTCGAATCCTAGTCAAATTTTTTAATGATTAAAATTTAGGCCGTGGTATGTTCTGTTTAGAACTACTCGTATATGGAAAAGGACTTTGGCTTGGTTTAAGAATACCATTTGAAATTCTCTTGCTTGTGCTTCCAGTTGGATACTTGGGGGGAAAACTATTGAAATTTTATCATCGTAATTATCAGGTGTTAGTGTTACTCTATAAAACTAATGCTCAAAGATTACTAGGATTAGTATAGGAGTTGAGAGAAGGGATTAGAGTACATGAACATTTAAGTTCGATTTTCACAGCTGTCTCATAAACTCTTCTATAAAAATAAAAATAAAAACTAGTGTCTATTTAGAAAAACTTAAAAAAAAAATCACGTTTTCGACTAATAAATGTGGCTACACAATTAGATAAGTTAGTGAGTGTTTGTTTGGTTTTTAATTTTAAATGCAATTTTTTTCTTTCCATGTCTAAATGTAAATTTACATGGAAGTTACTATTTATTACTTCTAATTAAACGTGAAAAATTACGTCTTGACTCTAATACAAACACACACTTAACTAGTAAATTCTTAATTTTTTTAAAAAAATTACGTTAATAAAATTGATTGATTTTTTTATTTTATTTTACTATACTGGTGTGATTGGATCTCAAATTTCAAGAATTTAAATTTAATCTTAAATTCGATAAATTTAAAAAGGTGATATTAAAAGAAATAACTTTAATGTAGTTAAAATTTTAAAGGAGATTAATTTAGGATAAAGTTAAAGAATATTCCTAACTATATAATGATAACTTTTTTTTTACCAAAAAGTAAAATCGATTCTTAAATCTTTTAACTATTAAAAAATAATTTGGGCTGTATAAGATCCGCAACAATTTTAAATATATACACCTATACCTCACAAGTAATTTATTTTATTATTCATATCAAATTAATCCTTCTAAATTTATTTTGGGAAGAAAAAATGTAAACATCGCATGATTTAACACTTTGAAATAAACTCATTAAAATTTATTAACAAAATACGTAATTTAGTCTTATTTTTTATTTAACGCTCATGATTTTTCTTATTTAACAAATCACACATATAATTTTGTACTTTTCAAAAACATCAATAATAAAAATTATGTTGCAAGAGGTGCTGGTAAGTGGTAACACTCTTGGGAATTTCATTTCTAAATACAAAATGATTTTTCATTAGTTTTTTTAATAAATCATTTAGTATAATTTTTATATTCAATCCTACTAATTTAAAACATACGGATGATAGTTAGTTTAAACTGAATTTAATTTTGTTAAATTTTGACAGTTGAACATAAATATTGTGTAAAATAAAGCGTTGGGAATTATACAAAAGTACACATACTTAAAAACTGTGTAACTTAGGTGGTATCATACCGCAGGAAGTTACCTATTACCTTCACAAGATCATGGGTCCTCGTAATAGTTCTATTTGTACAAAAAGATTAGTAAAGTTGCACCTCAGAAATGGACGAGTCAAAAAAGGGATTCCCCCACATCTCAGTTTCCTGGTCCTTCCTTTCAATAATGCAGATCAGCAACGTTGAAAGCTAAGTCGTTGCCACAGTAATGGGTCTCACTTGTGAAGGTTAAATAAATTAATGCAATCGAGATCTATATCATATTGATAGGTGATAGCAACAGGTCAAGTGTCAAATTTGGCAACCACTTTTGTTTTAGAGCTTGCAATCATATGTCTATTACATACTTTTCCACATTGGAAATTTTGTGACCCTGGTTTGGTTTTTGGCTCATTGTTATACTACTAAGGACTATCATCATGATTGAGAGGCACTTTCCTTTGCTTCTTCCCTAACGTTTGAAACATTTGGCATGGCACCTTCCAAGAAGTATCAAGTTTCTTCATTTACTGAAAAAACATTAGTACACATGAAAGATAATGGCTAATGGCCAAACTACAGATAATTTAAACAACAGACTAAGACTACCCTAATGAAGCTTGCATTATGTATTTGATGATGGTATTACTACTATATCAGGTTTTGAACATAAGGTCTTCATCTCTTTTCCTTGTGCTTCCCCAATTTGAATGGTATCTGAAAATCCATCTCCAACCCTTCATGCTTTTCCTGCCCCTTTTGATTCCTCTGTCATTCACAGTGATCCTACATGATCCTCCACTTGTTAAGACTCCATCCCCTACCAAGGCCCCATAAGAACCTCCTCCACCATCATGAGCCAGAAAATTCCCACCTCTAAACGAGGAGAAGGTGTCACCCAGGTTGCCCATCTTTGAGGCAGAAAACTCATGCTTTGATTCTGATGAATAATCAAGCTTCAAGTCAATAAAGCTAGACTCATCCATGCCTTTGAAATCACTCTCTCTGAGTGAAAACACACGCCTATTTACCCCATAGAAGCCTCCATCACCATCCATTAGGACACCACCCTTCTTCCCCCCACCACCCTTGAGATCATTGCCACTTTCATACTCATATAAATCCCTCCTCTCCCCATCAAAACCACTCCTCCTTGGCTCAGCCTCACTGTATCCACTTCTTCTGCCGGATCCCAACATCAAACCTCCATTAACCCCAGAACTTCTGGCTGCAGAAATTGAGCTTCTAGCACCTGACAGCACTGAATCCCCACCATCCTCAGATCCAAATAGTCCTCCACCCCTGAAGCTGCATAGTGACCTGGACCTAGAGACACCCCCGTGATCCAGCATCCACATCTCATTCCTCTCATCAAACCCAGCAACACTTCTTCCACAATCCTTCTCCTTCTTCTTCCTGAACAACTTACCAATTCTCCAAAAGCCACCATGCCTCTTGATCTCGACACAGTTGCTGCTGCTCCTCCTGAGAACTACAACCTCCTCCTCCTCCTTATCCTTGGCCTTGGGATTCAAATGCTGAAGAACCGGGGTCTCATTCTTCTCATTCTCAATGAGAAATGAGACCCTTCCAACACTTCCCACCTCAACAGTGCATGAATTGCGGTGGGAAGAGATCATCTCATCAGAGCAAGAGCAAGAAGAAAGCCTTTGCTCCCCACAATCAGAACACACAAGCTTGACCAAACGGTCCTTGAGACAGTAAGCACATATACCAACAGAAGAAGAAGAAGGGTGTTTCTTACATGGGAGTTCAGAAGTGGAGTAGTAATAGCAATCCATGTCATTGGTGTTGTAAGGTTCCACACCTTTGTTCCTCTCCTTCATGGCTTCTTCACTCTAGATGGAGCCTCAAAAGTAAAGTGAAAAATGGCAAGGGGTTTGGCTCTATGAAAGAAAGGAAAAAAGGGACAAAATACTTGGCTTGAAGAAGCAGCTTCCTCTTTGAAGCTATGAGTAAAAAGTAGAGAATTTTGAATGTGAATGAATAAAGGGGTGAGAGAGGAAGCACAGGCACAGAGGCGTTTCCTTTACGTTTTCTTTGCAGGAAAAACAGCGATAGGAAGGAAGAGAAAAAGGGTGATGCAAGAAAAAAGAAAAGAAAAAGAAAAGAAATAATAAAGCACTAGCTCCTGCAGGCATTATTATGTA
Source organism: Cajanus cajan (assembly GCF_000230855.2). Taxonomy (NCBI): domain Eukaryota; kingdom Viridiplantae; phylum Streptophyta; class Magnoliopsida; order Fabales; family Fabaceae; genus Cajanus; species Cajanus cajan. The sequence goes on along the minus strand of NC_138527.1, from coordinate 23,392,950 downwards.
GGGGAGAGACTGAAACAGCTAAATTGAGTGAACAAGTGAACAAACCCTTTTCAAAAAATTTCATCACTTGCATGCACATAATATCATCAAACACTATATCTGCATTCCCCACCGTACCACTTTGAAGTGGCACTTCAAAGACACTCCCTAACCAAACAGTTCTCTCTCTTGAAAACCCATCAATCTTTCATATGAACTGTCAACAACATTTTCCCAAACAGTTTACTCTCTTGCCTTGACTTTTGCATGCCATTGGCACTGAGGTTTGACAATAAATCCTACCCCCAATACCCACTTTGCATGTGTCCCCTTAGATCCCTTAGATTAGATTAGTGGGTTGAGAAAGCAACCCTTCATAGTAACATGAGTGTGGCACGCATATTCATTTGTCCACTCTCTTTTTTGCTCCCTACCATCATTCCTTCTATTCTACCCACACCATAGCATTACCTTCTCTCACAAAATGTGCCCTTTCCTCGTTGATCATAACCACGTGTCCCACCGACAGATCTACCTTCAATAACATCTTCTATCATATATCAATTTCAAACCCATAACAACATTTTTTAAATTAACAAATTCTCAAAATGAGTTATCATTTGACCCATACATTTTTTTTTTAATTTTTGGTTAGTATAATTATAAATTTATACTTTTAAAAATGTATTTAATAATTTTTTAAATTCATATACTAATTTGATAATGTTTCCAAATTCAAGAATCAATTTGGATATTTACTAAATATTCTTTCTTCAAATTAAATCACTTACTATTACAATTGTAATTTTCCCTTAAACTTGCATATATAAGATTTATTGGTAAGAAATAAAAATTAATTTAATTTTTCAAAACAAATGGTATTAATATCAAAAGAATCAAGTTAAACCTAACAAATAATCTCTTTTGATCAAAGCCTTTTATCTTAATTATATTTTTTCTATTTACAAAACTTATTAAATGAAATCTTACTTAAGAGATCAAGTCTGATTATACTCAAATCAAAATATTTATATAATAATATATTATGAGGAAGGTTAAAATGGCAATGATATAATTTTTATTAAGTATTATACCGCTTAATAACTCTATACTAAATATGAGTTTTATAAATTCAACTGTTAGATCAAAAGTTCTTCACTCTTAAATCATATATATACAAAGTTTTATATTAATTAAAGATAATTTGATATTTTATTCTTATAAAACAAAATTGATGTAATATATATTTCAAAATATAATAAAATAAAAACATTTTGATTACCTTCAAGTTATTGTTCAATTTTAACAAAATTTGATATAAACATATAAAGTGATATAAACTTTCAATCTAACAGTTAGATTTACCAAATTCATATTTAATATAAAGTTATTAAGCGATGTAATACTTAGTAAAAATTACACCAATATCGTTTAAACCCTCCTCGTATATTATACTTATATGTAAGTTTTATTTAATTAATATTTTTCATATCTTTATTGGAAGCATTAATGTGTTAAGTGATTATTTAATAGTTAATGAATTGTGAATAAATGGTGACCAATTTGAAGCATGAGTTCATTGAGGTGAGGAGACTAGGTTGATCCATTATTGGGGCAAGAGATGAGAGTTTTGGCGTGCCGTATTCATTCAAGTCTCTCTATCTTGTCTTTTCCACACTGTTACATTTCTTCTTGCTTCATGCTAGCAAGTTACCCTTTGGCATCACCATCATCAGAGTCATGCATGTGGGAGTGGATGAAAGATGCACCATTTTATTTTGACAAAAACTAACTGTAAAAGGTGTATTTGTTAATTTAATTTTGTTAGTAATTTATTATCATTTTTTTTTTCCATTGAAGAGTACTTATTTTATTAGCATTACATCACAACAATTTTGCTTTTGGGATGAGGATCTACTTCTATGGCCCATTGGAAGTTCAAATGTGTAATATCAATACCATAAAGATTTAGATGGACAGAGAGTTCCCTTTAATCACTAAAACTTGTTGATGCAAAAGGTATTTTGACAAGAACTGCTTTTCTTTTTATTTTTTATTTGGACAAGTGTATACATAATTGCAAATAGCTAACGGGGTCGAGAAGAAAGCATATATGGAAAGAGGTGAAAATAAATAAATAAATATATAATTACAAATATTTAAATAACTAACATATATCTTTTGTATTGTACAAATATTTTTAAAGAGTAATTAGTCACTTAAATCTCAAATGTGGTGAGAATTGCCACATTAATCATTAAAACTGAAAAATGTCATATAAGTGTCAAAATTTATACCATAATTTTTTACTTATTTAATTTACATATACTATAATTGTCATTCATATATATATATATATATATATATATATATATATATATATATAATAGATGATATATATTAATTATTACTAAAATTAATAATGTATACAACTTAAATAAGTAAAAAAATTGTATAATTGTGATATTTGAATAATTAAAATCATACAATTATGATACTTGAGAGACTAAAATTATTCAATTAAAATTTGAGAAATGTAAAACTATGATAAATGAGGAATTAAAATTACTCAATTTAAATCATACAACTACAATACTTAAGGGACAACAAACATATTTAAGCTAAATAATTAAGTTATTTTTCTTTTCAAAACTAAAAATTATTATTATTATTATTATTATCATTATTATATATGTGAGAAAAAAAAAAGATACTAGAAATGGAAGTTGAATAGTATCAATCAAAAACTCAATACTTTCCCAAAATAGTAAAGTAGTATTTTAAATTCTTATGAGTACAGACAAAGAGTTTAAGAAAAAAGAACATACATTGTTTTTATACTAGTTTGTCTCAACCATCGAGACTATACCCAGTTTTTGATCAACTTAATTAAGTTTCATTATCTTTTACAAAGATACACGTATTCTTTATTTTTTTTTACAAAAATACAAGTGTTCTTTATGTTTTTTTACAAAGATACAAGTATTCTTTATTTTTTACAAAGATACAAGTATTCATTAACTTGTCTCTTCAAATAACTACTCAAGTATTCTTAGAACACAAAGTCTCTTCAGGCTTAAATAATCAAGTATTCTTTTACAATCAAGTCTTTTTAGGCTCAAAGAAATAATATAAAGTTAAAGTTTAGAAATTACTTTGTTATTTCGTCGTACTATTAAGACATGATACAATCACTTTAAGTACAATGTTCTTTATAGAAAGAATGAATAATTATTTTTATAATTGATTGTCCTCTCCTTTACTGAATCTTCAAATTTCTTTATATAGATGTTTCATGAAGATAATTATTGTAAATCCTTTAGTATCTCTCATATACTTGTTTTGTCTGTCTTCATCTTCGTTCCTTATGGAGAGAAGTGTCTTTTAGTGCATTAAATACATTTCACCTAATTGTCACCTCTTATCTGATCAAATAAGTTACTTATCACCTTTAAGGTACCAAATATAAGGAGTTATTGCGAATGTCAGTCAGAAATGACCTTTTTTTTAGATTTCTCATGATTTGAGGGATTTGTTTATCCTTTCTTTGACATAAATCATGCTTGTATTTCTTTTTTGTAGTGCAAGTATTGAATAAGTTTTTTTTATTTCTTTTGATTTGTTAAAGAATAACATAGATAAATATGATTTGGTTATCTGGCATCATAAATTATTTATTTATATGTTTTTGTCTTACAAATGAAGTAGTTCATCTAAGAGACTTAATGTTAATATAATCAATCATTTATCAAAATTCGTCTTATAGTATGATTTGAAAAACTTTTCTCTTGAAAAATGTCTAAGTTTGTTATCATTATTATACCCTGAGGGATTAAAAATCGTCTTTTGATCTAATTATCTCTCTCATTTTGATGAAAAGAAAATTTTAAGCACAGCAGATCTAGTTGATTTTAGTTTTTCAGTCAAATATTTCTTATTGATCATATATACCTATTCAGAGTAAGTGTTCTTGACATGTTCAAATAGACTATATATTCATGCCTTTCATCAGATCATATATAATCATATATTTCATTAGGGCATACCATGCATAAATATCAAAGCATATTATACTTGTTAGAGTATATATGAACTTCATATAAATAAATCTACTTGAGATGAAGCAATAAAATTTGAAGTTTAAAAAAAAAATTAAGAAACTAATAACTATTGTACTCCCCTTTTTGGCACCAACAAAAATTGGGACCAAAGGAAAATGAGGTAGCCACATTTAGAGGTTCAGTTTCAATTTACTTGATTTATTAGAGGGTTGTGCAACAACATTGGTTGTTCTAGTAAATGTTCTAATGGTTTCTTCAACAGGCAGCGATACCTCTTCAGTATCTGAAGTTGGTTCCTAAAACAAAATAGAAGGTACAACAATTGGTGTAGGAACAACTTGGACTTATGGGAGTGTTGGAGATTCTTCAGCTTGCAACATTTTATTTTCCTCAACGGCTAGCTCAACCTCTTTCTACTTTTGTTTTTGTACTTCATGCTGAGAGAAATGCTTGGCATGAAGACTTTGCTCTTCCTCAAGCTTCGTCTTGGGCTTAGGTAGCCCTTGAACAAGACGATGTTTATTTATTGATTAAGAAATTACTTAATCTTTTGTACCATGCCTTAAGAGCTTGCTTTAGACCATAAATTTCCTTTTTTAAGTTTAAAAACATGATCTTTGAAAGAAGAATTTTCAAATTGAGAAGTTGTCTTACATATACTTCCTCTTTAATGATATCATTTAGAAAGACATTCTATACATCCATTTGAAAAAGTTTGATGTCTTATGAGCTGCAAAGGTTAACATAATTCTAATAGCTTCAAGTCTAGCAACATGTACAAAGGTTTTAGTGAAAATTATACCTTCATGTTGATTGTAGCCCTGAGTTACTAATCTAGTTTTATTTCATACCACTTTACCTTATTTGTTTAGCTTGTTTCTAAAGATATGTCTAGTTCCAATAATACTTTGATGTTCAAGCTTTGAAACAAGTGTCCAAACATCATTTCTTTCAAACTAATGAAGTTCTTCTTCTATATCTAGAATCCAGTCATTGTCTTTGAGTACTTTGTTTGTTGTCTTTAACTTAATTTTTAAGACCAGAGCATAGGATGCATTGTCTTTGAAGGTAGACCTTATTCTAATCCCTTTAATCATATCTCTAAGTATTAGATCTTAAGAGTGATAGATGATGAACTTTCAATCTCTATGAGATTTGGATGCATCATTTACCTAATTCATTTGACATTCAATCTCAGTAATTGTTTGCTCCAATGTGTTTGTTCCATTCATCTTCTTTGGTTCAATTTGCAAATTCCTCTTCTAGATCTAATAATTTTCTATCAATCATTTGAGTATCATTAAATTTAACATGGATTAATTCTTCAATTACAAAAGTTCTAGAGTTAAAAACTCTCTATGCCTTTGAAGTATCTAAATATCCAAGAAAAATTCCCTTATCCACTTTGGAATCAAACTTCCTAAGTTGATTCTTAGTGTTGATGATATAACATTCACACTCAAATGGATGGAAGTATAAAATGTTGGGTCTTCTTCCCCTTCACAATTCATAAGGAGTTTTATTGAATATTGGTTTTTATCAATATTCTATTTTGTATATAGCATGTAGTAATAATTGCTTTTGCCTAGAATTATTTTGGTAAATAGTTTTTGCAAAGAAGTGTTCTAGTCATTTCTTATAAAGTTTGGTTCTTTCTTTCAACTACCTTATTTTTTAAGGTGTTATCGGTGAAGAAAAGTTATGAAAGATATCATTCTTTTCATAAAATAGTTTGAAATCTATGTTTTCAAACTCAGTTCTACGATTACTTTTGATGGAAATAATGCAAAATCCTTTCTCATTTTGAACCCTCTTACAAAATATTTCAAATACCTTGAACGAATTGAGTTTTTGAGCTAAGAAGTATATCCAAGTATATCTAAAATATCTATTTATAATGATAAACCCATATTTTTTACCTCTTAAATTTAGAGTTCTAGTTGGACCAAACAAATCTTCATGTAACAGTTCCAAAGGTCGAGAAGTGAAAACAATTTATTTAGATTTGAAAAAAGTTTCAATCTCTTTCCCTTTCTAAAAAGCTTCATAGAAAAGATGAGTTTATCGTCCTAGTAAACTTTTTCTTGTTTAGTTTAGAAATATGTTTTAAATTTATATGCCCAAACTTTTTGTGCCAAATCCATCTTTTATCTTCTTTGAAAACTAAACATGTTACATTTTGTTTGCCCAAATTTTCTAGATTATTCTTTCTATAAGTAGTAAAAAGCATAGATTCATCACTTTGTTTGACTATGCATGAATCCTTGTCAAAAGATATAGTATATCTCCAGTCACAAAATTGACTTTTGTTAGGAAAATTATATTTTAATCCTTCAACATATAATACATTATTAGCAATAGGTATAGAGTTTTTTACCAATCTTACCTATACCTTTGATATTTCCTTTACCACTTCCTCCAAATGAGACTGTTTCTTCATGAGGTTCCATGTTTAGGAACAAATCTTTCTCCCATCATGTGTTGTGAGTAACCATTGTCCAAGTACTAGTGTAAATCCTTCATTTTTCCCACCAATGATATCTACAACAGGAATTATTTGAGATTTTGGTACCCACATTTTTTTTGTCCTTTTTTGTTAGTACGCTTGACCTTAGACTTACTTTTCTATTTCTGTTTGTTTTTACATTTGCTAGGGGCATGATTGCTTTTTTATTTTTCCTCAAAGATGTTACAGAGGAAAGTCCTAGGTCTAGAGAACGATGTCTTAGACTCTTTCTTATCAAACATAAGACCACTTTTGTCAGAGGGTAATCTTTTATGCTTTAGGAACATAGTCATTGTAGAAGATCCATTCACAAACTTAATAAGATCCTTTATGAGTTTTATGTTTTTAACTTGCAATGTTGTAATCATAGGTGGTTCATTACTTGTGATCTTGTGTTTGGCAGTTTAAATCTTTTTGGTAGCATTTGACAGATCATTCTTGAGTTTTTCATTTTTTATTTGTAATAGTTTTCATTTTTATTTAAATTCTTTGTACTCAAGAGTGACAATGTGAGAGTTTTTCAGAAGATTTTCATAGGACATCTCCTCTTCATCAAAATTATCTTAAGAACAAGAGTCAAAGTCAAGTTCTACCATTTCGTTTGCAACTGTGGTGAGACAAATGTTAACCTTCTCATTGTCTGAACTACTGCTACTGCTATTGTCCAGATCTTCCTTGGTGACCATTAGACTCTACTTGACTTTGTTTTTGTTGGTCCATTACTTTCTAAGTGTTGTACATTTAGCATTCATGTGTCCAAGCTTGTTACACTCATAGCAGATGACCTTTCTTTTTTCTTCTTGGACAAGTTTTTTGAACCCATCATTCTTTTAATGGAAGCTTTTTAATCTTCCTTTCTTTTTGGGCATGTTCTTAAACTTCTTAAACATGAGAGATATTTCATCATCCATGGAGTTTTTAGAACTTTTATATGAGCTACCATGCTTAGACCCAACCTTTAGAGCTTTGGCCTTATCCTTCTTCTTATTGGTTTTAGCAGACCTTAGAGTAATAGAATCATTTGCTCTTAGATGACCCTTGTTGTTCATATGGACTTTATGAACTTTTAGGGCTCTTAAGAGTTTATTCATTGTAAGAGTTTTAAGGTTATGCACTTTTGATATAGCGATGACCTTTGGTTCCCAAATCTTTGGAAAACTATCAAAGATCTTGAGATTGTTCTAAGATTTGGAGAACTCAATTCCTAGGTATTTTAATTCATTGAGAATAGTTTTGAACCTTTCAAATATCTCACCAATGGTTTCATTCTTTTTCATAAAGAACAACTCACAGTGTCTTTAAAAAGTATCATCTCATCTAAGTCTTACATCTTTAGTGCCCTCATGAGTTTCCATGATGGCTTCCCATATTACTTTGGTAGTCTTGCAACTACAGAACTTGATGCACTTCTTTCTTAGCAAAAAGCAAGCCAAGATGTATCATGCCTTTGTGTCAAGTTGTAAGGTGTTATAATCATCTTACATGTACTCACTTTCTGCCCTGATCACAAGAACACCGCCACTTGTGATGATCTTCCAAAGATGATATTGGGTGAACTTAATAAATGTTTGTATTTTGTCTTTACAATATGGGTAGTCTTCTCCCTTAAAGGTTGGTGACATTGTAAAAGAATCTCTTTCAAGCAGGTACTAACCCTCACTACTTTCCATTTTATGATTTTTTCCTTTAGCACAGTTAGATGTTTAACCCCATCAAATGTTGAGCTTTGATACCAAATTGTGGAGAAAAGAAAGACACTATAAAAGGGAGATTTTGAATAGTATCAATCAAAGACTCAACACTTTTTTCAAAATACTATAGTATCCTAAATCCTTATAAGTGCAGATGAAGAGTTTAAGAGAAAAAAAAACGTAATACTTTTATATTAGCTTGTCTTAACCACTGAGACTATGTCTAATTCTTTATCAACTCGATCAAGTTCCACTATCTTTTACAAAGATATGGGTACTCTTTCACAAGTCACTTTTGGCTCAACTTAAGTATTGTTTGACTTACTTCTTTACATAACTATCCAAGTATTCTTTGAACACAAAGTCTCTTTAGGTTTCAATAACCAAGTATTCTTTTACAATCAAGCATCTTTACGTTCAAAGCAATGACACCAAGTTAAAGTTGGGAAATCATTTTATTATTTCATTTTATTATCAAGACGTAATACAACCAATTTAAGTACAATTTTTTTTTCATATAAAAAATGAATAAAAACTTTTATAATTGATTGTCCTCTCCTTTTTTAATCTTCAAGTTTTCTTATATAAGTGCTTCGTGAAGATAATTGTTGCAAATCCGTGAGCATCTCTCACATACTTGCTTCGTTTGTCTTTATTTTCATTCCTTGTGAAAAGAAGTATCCACTAGTGCACTAAATGTGTTTCACCAAATTGTCACTTCTTATCTAAATAAGGAAGCTACTTATCACCTTTAAGACACCAAATAAAAGGAACTATTGTGTGTGTAGTCAAAAATAACTTTTTCTAAGACTTCACATGATTTGAGGATTTTTCTTGTCCTTTCTCTAACTCAAAGCATGTTTGTGTTACTTTTTTGTTGTGCGAGTACTGAAGAAAATTTTTATTGCTTTTAATTTGTCAAGAAATAATATAGATAAATATGATTTAGTTATCAAACATAATATTGATATATATATATATATATATATATATATAATGTTTTTGTCTTACTAATAAAGTAGTTCGTCTGAGAAACTTAATGTTAGTATAATTTGAAAAAATCTTCTCTTAAAAAATGTCTAAATTTCTAATCATTAAAACTTATACTCTGAAAATCTAAAATTATTTTTTATCTAATAAAACAAACACAAAGAGTATATATATATATATATATATATATATATATATATATATATATATATATATATATATATATATATATTATAGATGGTCATATCTCATAAAAATGAAAAATAATGCATAATCGGGGGAGTAGGGCATACTTCTCCAATTTCTATTTATACTCAACAAGTTGGTACAAGTAATCCATGTTTGATTTATTTTAATTGTTATCATCCCACTAATGGTTCTTTTCTATTGCAAGTGTTCCCACTAGCTCCAATATAATGTTCGATGGCATGGCTAACCCATTTAAAAATGTTATTATCATAAGAAAATATAATAAACTAGTTTAGGATGAAAATTAAGTCGAACCCAAAACACCTTAACCCCAATTCAAATATCTTAGAAAGTCTTTAGTGTAGACATGACAATCGGGCAAGACGGAAAAGCGGTTTATAGTACTCTCCTTGTCTCTCCAAATCAGGATCTATTATGGCTGTTATATATCCTTCTTCTCATTCTTTACCCTTTTTCTTTTTTGCCCAATTCTCAAGCTGGACCCATATTCTTTTTCTAAATAAATAGACATTAAAACCTTAAGAAAAAAATAAAATAAAAATATATATATTACTAGAAATGTACAAATTCAATTTTATGGCTATTAGTCAAATGTTAATTGATAAATTTACTAATCAAATTGCTAACAAAAGTAACAATAAGCTCAAACTCATGTTTTATAATGAATGTAAATACTAGGGATTAAGCTTTACTTTCACCAAAGAAGATGCGAATTGAAAAAAAGAAATGATTACTCCTCATTTTATAATTAGCTAAGTAGATGTACAAAAATAAAGATAAAGAAAAGGTGCTAATTTGAATGCTCCAGCCTTACGTTTCTGAAAGTCCTTTAGCCTGATTAAAAAAGAAAGATTTTATTGTAACCCAAAAAAAAAAAAGTTTTCTAAACCAATTTCTTACAGGTACAGAGAAAGATAAGGAGGACATACATGAGGGGTAATCTTTTTTGAAAATTTTCTGAAATAGGTAACCTTTAAAAAAATTGTAAAAAATAAAGTAATTCGTAGTTATTTTTAGTGGAAAGATTAAGTCACATTGTAAAATATGACTTTTAAAGTGAAAGTTTCCATATATATATATATATATATATATATATATATATTCTAGTTTAAAAAAATAGAAGTCATATTTTAAAATACAATTTTGTTAATTAAAAAATTACATAAAATATTATTTAAATGTAAACAATATTATTTTAATAGAAAATAGTAAAGAAAAAAAACAAAACAAAGTGGTAGTATTAATCACAACTTCTGTTTAAAATAAAGAGAGAAAAAATAAAGTAAATATTGTGTCTTTGAAAGACAATTTTGATTTAGATTTCATGTACACAAACACAATTATCCATTTAAGATTTTTTAAAAAAAAAATTATTCATTTTGAAAATAAATAAAAATAAATAACCTTGTCAAGTAAATAAAAAGAGCCGCATGGTAAACTTACTTCATTTTCAGTAACATCTTGTTGTGCCATTAATTTGGGTGTTGATAAAGATCCATTCATAAGAAAATGATAATGGTTAAAGAAGAGAGTCAATGCATTTGATTGTTCCTTGAGTGGCTTCATAAATGGTCTTCAATTTCACCCTCACAAAATAGTACCATGTCAAAGTGGAAGAAGAAGCATGGTACAATCAAACATTGCAAATGGTTATTACAACCTGAGTTATAAGAACCAATAGAAACTATGGCATGACCATGAGACAAACATAATTGTAGTGGTGGCACGCCCCAAGCATGCACAATCCTATTGAATCATTGGGACAAAGAGGCAGAATAGTATATTGCTTAAGCAATGCTGCATTGTCTCTCCCTTTTTCTTTCTCTCCCCTCATATTCTCTATAGTAAATCTCTTGAGTTTGTCGTAATTTATAAATATTAGGGTAATCATGATGTTTCCTTGGTCTTTGTTCACTAATTATTTTGTTGTTTTTGCAATCAATTAAGTTTTAAATGATTTGGGATCCTAGTAAAATACACTTACATCGAGCCATCCAACAAAAGTGAAGGAGACCCAAGAAAGATAAAAGAAAGAAAGAAAGAAAAAAAAAAAAAAAGATTTGTCTATGTGCTTTCTTTTGAATGAGAAATGATTAAGTGCAATTAACCTAGAATGTTATGGGCATGTTGGTTGTCTGACATGCACCTCTATGGGCCCATGTTAGTCCTATAGTGTCAGAATGCTCTAAGGTGGTTTATAGCTGTTCAATTATTCTAGTAATCTAGTGATCAAATAGAGTAGACAGGTAATACTAGCCTAGACAAATACATCACATTTTGTGCTAAGCATTTTATGATTATACAAATTATTTTAACTTCCATATTTTATTTCAAGCTTTTTACTCGATAAATGTTTGGATACTCTCTCAGTTAATAATGTCTCTATTATTAATTAAAACAATAAATTTTGATAAATCTTATTACTAAATTAAAAAAAATTCATTAAATGAAATGCGACTCTTATAATATGTGATTTTTAATCAATTTTAACAAATAATAATAACAAAAATGTGAGAAAGAGAGTATTAGAGAAAGTATTATTTATATACTCATAGAAATAAACTATGCTAAAAGAAAAAAATTATTTTATATTCGTTTATAATATTTAATAAAGATTAATCACTATTTTTTATGATGAATTTTACATACTAATACCGTGGTTAACAAAAACATTAATTCCTCTCTCTATATATTAAAATGCATGTTTAAATTAGTTTATTTGATTGTAAAAGTAGTTAAATATAATACTTACATGTAAATGGTGCTAACAGATTAAGATTATTTTGTAGGATTAAGCGTAACTAAAAAAACTTAATTTTTACTAGTCATTTTAAAAAATATTTTTTTTAAAATTTATAAATAACTCACTTCAATTTTAGACTAAAAACAAATTACCTTAAGAAATTTCAGGTTTTGTAATTTAGCTTCTTGAACTTTAATGTAAACGATCAACATTTCTTACATTTTATTATTATTTTTGTTTACTTTTCTAACAGAAAACATACCATTGATTATGTTTATTTTTCTCTCCAACAAAAAACAAATTTATATCTTATTATAATTTAAAATAAATCAAATTGCTGAATGTTTAAATGCCAGCAAGTAAGATTTAATAATTTTAATTTTCTTAAAGTATGAATTTAAAGAGGTTTACGATGTTCTCATTTTAATTTATATCTTTCTTATTTACAAGTAAAAAAGAAAGCAGAAAATTCATTTTGGTTTAACATTTTCACATTGTGTGAGAGTATTTCCTCTTATATCATGCGAAATTAACTTTACTTCATGTTTTGGACTGGTGCGTGGCCCAAAGCAATTCAGAGGCTATAGAAGTCAGCAAAATTGGAAAACAAGCCCAATTACTCCCTCATGGAGCCTACACATGTATAGTGAATTTTTCTAGGTTTAACTATACATTTGGTTTTTATGTATGTATCATTTAGGGTTTGATTCTTATACTTTAGAAATTATATATTTTAATCTCAGCATGTTTAGTATCTGTCGTTAAATATCATCTAGAGTTATTAATACTGCAATGACATTGATGTATACATTAATATATATATATATATATATATATATATATATATATATATAGTGAAATATAAAAAATGTTATTATAAGTAAAATATATAGGCATAAATCTATTTAACATATAATTATGCACAATTTTAATGTTGATTTTGAATAAAATTTAATAATATATATTGTATTTATATCTATATTTTTTAATAACATACTAACATATATTGTATTCAAGTGTAAATAAATTTTTTTTTTAATGACAAATATTGTATTATTATAAAGTGTGTATCATTATATGACATTTTTTTTTTGTAACGAACATTATTTTTAAACTTTTGATATATACATGTGACACTCTATCTCTCTCTATAGTTAATATAAAAATTAAAAGAGGTTTTCATGATATATAAAAAATAAATAATTTTTTTTGAACTTTTACAAAACTATACAGTAAAAGGATATGAGGACAACATTAATAAAGGACAATGTTTATTTTATCATTTATCTCGACGATCGAGACAACATAATATATCGATGATGAGTTCACCTTATGTACATAGACATTCGCCTCACGCAGGACAATCTTGGTAATGTCGACTGTTGAACAGATCGAGATGATCAACATGACTATGTACACATTCGTCTTATGAAGGATAGTCTCAACAACATTGACTCTTGAACAAGTTGAGACGATCAAAGTGATTATTTTGAAGTACTTGTGGTTTCCTGATTAATAAAGGAGAGAAACAATATTAAGAGACTAACTCATAGTCAATAACTGTATTACGTAATTAGTAATCAGGAACTAAAGGCTCAACAAATTCAAGCCCACTATGATCAGTATAAATAGTTACATAGATCAAGGTAAACTATTGTTCATTTATTACTCTCATAAATATTTGAGTCCATCCTAACTTGAGCGTTGGAGTATCTTTTATAAATACCTTATCCTTCAAAGTTCAACACATATTTACCATTGTAATATCGGATAGGTACAAAAACATTTTGCAATAGTAACAAACCCACATTATACTCTAGTCATATAGTCAATTAAAATTAAAAACAATTAAAAAATGTCTAGTAAACTTTTAACACTTTCACAACTACACATAAGTTCAAAATTATAAACAATGGGAAATAAAGAAAAATAAATCATTTGAAAATAATAAAACTTAAATTTTAATGTCATATAATATTAGAGCATGATAGTCAAAGCTACAAGCAAATGAGTTCTAAGCTTTTTCTCTAGCATCACCATCTAATTGAGTCTTACTTGCAAATGACAACCTAAACAAAATCAATCAAATAAAGAGAGTAAGATACAACCCACTCATGCTCCCAATGTGAAACAAAGATCAAACAATATCAAATTATAACAAAATTCATCATATAATTTATCAACCTATTTAAGAGATATATAATGTTATACAATGTGTCATGTTATAACATAATTGTGCATGTGACACTATTTCAAAAATCAATTGCAAAAATAGTAGCATAAGAGTACATGTCAAAGAATATAGCCACCCAACTTAGGTGCCTACCACTAAACCCTAGGGGAAGATCCACTAGTAACTCGTTAAGGTTATAAGGTCACACTAGATTCACTTATACTCATTATATGTGATTGGGATTCTCAAAACAAATTGACCCCTAAGGTCCAAATTCTCTAATCACTGAGCGATGACTCATGCCCAAGAGGTTAATCCAACATGAGTGAGTTAGGCTTGAATAAAAAATGTCTAAGCTCATGTTGATCTTTAGGCCATTTTTAATAATCCACTTTTTCTTCTTTATATATAATTTTCATTATAAGTATTTTCTTAATTTTGACTATGTATTTGTGGTCAAATAATATAGGAATTTATTTTCTTGTAAATTATTTTTAAGGATGTATTTAGTATTTTAGGGGAGGGAGTACAACTAATATTTGACATATGTGCTTATTGAACTTATTTGGCCCATGAAAGAATGGAGAGTCATACATCTATCATGGTGGATTAAAATTATGGCTTCATGAACTCTCTCATTAGTTTGCACATCACCTACCAAGTCACATATTTTACACACTAATCATAGTTTTTGTATGCTTGCTTCTATGCCCCCTACCACACCTTTTGGACCTTGTCATGTAGATTTCCCTATGTGTACTTAGTCACTGAGTGTTGAATAAGAACTAAATTTCTAAAATTATCTATGCAAAGTCTCTAATTCTCTCTTTGAAAAATTTTCTCCTTAAGAACTTTTATCAAAGAATTCTTCTTTGTGACAAGTTTAACTTCTCATGCTTATCTTTCACTTAGAAGTGGCACACCAATCACTCTTTTTACTCTTATTTATTTGATTTCTTTGATATTTGAAATCATATGAACAAAGATGAAAGAAGTTAAAAAAAAAAACTATAAAAAATTCTTCATTCTTCTCCTTAAGATTTTCCATCACTTTAGATCCCCAAAACATTATAGATGTGATTAAGATTTCAAAACAAATTGACCCTTAAAGTTTAAATTCTTTAATCACTAAGGGATCTTTCAAACATAAGTTTTTACACAAATACCTTAAAAACACAAATTTTATGCATATACATATCTCAAATAAATATAATTTAAAAATTGGAATGTATTATTATTATTATTCGATGTGAATAATCTACTTGTTCAACTATTTCAATAGGCTAAATCTCTCAATTGTTCCCGAGTTCTTAATTAACTTAATATTAATTATTTCTTTATTCTACTGTCTCAAAATTCCCTCTTACATCTTACAAGCTCTACTCAAATGTAGTATACTCAAGTCTCAAAAACAAACAATGCTAACAAGGGACTTACACCATTGTGCCAAGTACTAGCACGACAAGCACAATCATTAACAACATAAAATTTCGAGATGATGCATAGTTAATTTACATTTGTATTTTTTTATGTGTGTAATCCATCCAAAATTGCATGTTACTAATTAATATTCAAATTAAAATTCAATTAACTTATTTTTAATTTCAAAATACATTAATTAACCGCTTATATTTATTTATTTATATAACATACAACTTTTTAATCATTTTCTCTTTCATTTCTCTCCCATGAAACATAATTTTTTTTTTCGATTTATTTATTTCTTCTACATGCTAATTTTTTTCCCCTACCGAGCAGAAGGTAAAAGAAAAACACACATCCCTAATCCAATTTGGCCGAATTAGTATCAACCCATTGACGTAAAAATCACAAGGCAGTGTTTGGAATGGTGGATGAGGATTGAGGAAGAAGCCGTTGCACACTAATTATTGTAATTCGCTTGATTTTCATTTTTCATCAACTACTTCCCATTCGACAAAAACGAAACCTCAACGACCGTTTCATTTTAAACCATATTATTCCACAGAACCAAACACGACCTAAGTCTCCTCCATGATTCCCCTCAAAACTCATCCACATTCTCCATTCTTCTTCTTGTCCAGTGCCAAATCCAACCCTCTTCACTTCTCTCTCCAATCCCTCTCTCTCTCTCTTCCCTCACTCAAACCCCCACTCTCTCTCTCTTCCAATCTTCTCAGGGTTTCGAATTTTGGAGGGCCAGTTTGCAGAACCAAACACAATGAAGAAGAAGACAAGGGAGTTTCGCTGGAACTTCACGACTTGTCGCCAAATGGAGCAGTATACCAGAAAACACTGCAATTGGTTGAGTGTTCCATGTTTGCTGCACTCACCGGTTTGGTCTATTTCTTGAGCAATTCCCTAGCCATTGAGGTTTGTTAATGCGGATAAAAATTGGGTCTTTGTTTGTTTGTGGAGTTTTGTTGAGAAAGGAGAATAGTGGGTACGTGTTATTTTGGTTGGAATTTGGTTGGTTCTAACAAAAATTTGATCTTTGTTTGTACGAGGTTTGGCAAAGAAAATAGAGTAATGGGTCTTTTTATTTATTTATTTTTGGGATGGGTTTGGGTTGAAATTTGGTTAATGCTAACAAAAACGCTTGTAGTCTCTTTATGCTGGTAGAAAATTTTCAATTCACGTTTTGGATGTTTGTTATTTTTTTAATTCTCAATTCTCATGTTTGGCTTTTGTTTCTGATTGCAGAATTACTTTAGTTGTTTCTTCTCATTGCCAATAGTGATATCCTCAATGAGATGGGGTGTTGATGCTGGAAGGAAAACTCTGGTTAGACTTGCTAGTTGCTTCCCATAATGCTATAAATAATTCTTGAAGAGTTTAATTTATGTGTAGAATAGTTTGTACTGACATCTGATAGAAATTTATATTATTGTCACATCATGTTAATGAATAGGATGACATGGTAAAGTGATCAATCTCATTGGATGTCTGTGTAAAAAATATTTTAAACAGACTGTTTATGTAAATTAAACTAATTTTTGAAGTATTCTTGAATTGTTATTGATGCATCGATTATCAGATTGTTAACGTTGCATTTATTTTTTGTTGTAGGTGGCGACAACTATACTTTTGCTTGTCTTGTCTGGTCCAGTAAAAGCCCTAACTTATCTGGTGAGCTTGCTTTTAACTTTATCAACTTACTGAGCTAGGTCAACACGACTCTGGACTCTGCCTTTGTGTTTTCCTTGCTGTTGCCTATTATTTTGTTTACAAAAGAAAGGAATTGTAATTTTGTGAGCCAAAATGTAATTTTATGAGAAGTGAGTATTTTTATATTTTAGGAGAAGAAAAGTTGTTTACTCTTATAATATATATTTGGGTTTAATTCAACCTTATAAAACCGCTTGTAAGGTGAGGGTTGTCCTCTATTTATATATGTTACTTTGGCTTTATCACTAGCTGATATGAGATTGGCTAATAACAGTCTAATATACTCAACAACAATCACATACTCTTGTAACATATTAGAATATGAGGTTGAGTCTAACTCTCAACATCATAATATCAACTTTTAAGGTAAGAGTTGTTTCTCATATATATTACTTTGGTCTTATTACTAGTTGACATGAGATCTCCAATATTTACAAATTAGTTGGAGGATGCATTTTTTTATTTTTATTTTTATTTATGTATTTATTTTTATATCAAATATGTATTCTTGTAAATGTGGTGCTATTCAGAGCAGAACATCTCACGTGGGTTATATTTTATCCCTCTAGAGATGATAATAGTCAATATAGTGGTTTACTATAGCCTCGACCATAACAACATGCCAATTTCTTTGCATACAGCTTGAAAATCTGTATACCGTAGGTCACTGTTTGTAAGAATTGCAGGTGTGATCATTGGAAATTAATCTTGTTGGAACTTGGAACCAAGATTTGCCTCCCTTCATTTTCCTTTTACACAAATATTTTATGTTGGGTTATGTATAGCTTGCATACTGTAGTGAAACCACCTATAAATTAAATGATTAGTGAATATTTCTTTCATGCAGCTTAAGCATGGTATAGTTGGTTTCACAATGGGTACTTTGTGGAGGTAAGTCAAGCACATATTTTATGTTCTTTCATACTTCATGTACTGGTTAACTTTGTAATGAAATTCATTGAATTAAGATTACTACTTTGGTTGTATAATGCTGTGAATCATTGATTTGTGATATTTACATTTTTTTAATTCAAGTTAACACGAATTAAATCACCTCACTTTTACGTGAAATTATTAAACTTGAATTTTGTAGCATAATGTTCAGTCTTCCAAAGTAGGCATGACTAACAGATGATGTTGTTTTAAAGTGGGCAAGCAATTTATATTTTTGTATGTTGCTTTGTTAAATGCAGATGTTGTTTGATTTCTGATATTATCCTTATTATATAATGTGGCAAGATGAGAGAACTGGACCAATTATAGAATTAAATTAGATAATTGTGTTAGATTTTCCCTCCTGCTATTCTGTATTAGTGGATATAAAATAAGCAAATCAAGATGGACTAAAATAGAAAAATACAGATAACCCAAAGCAATTTGAGAAGGCTTGTCTCTCCTTCCCAAACCTTCAGTCACACAATCACACCTTTCTCCTCACCTCTGATGCATATATACTTCAAAACTGGCAACCTATATGTATCATATCCATACCAGATGTCAGAATCTGGGTGTCTTAAATGTTAACCTCTTATATATGTTTTCTCTTTGGATAGAAATGAAAATATTAACATAATTGGAATTATAACATTTATATTTAAATTTGGTTACAATAATGCTTTTTCAACAAATTCTGCAAAATCATTAAAGATTGGTCATAACATTATAATGATAGTAAATCAATTTAATTATCAACTATATTATGAAAAATAAAAAAAATTAATAAAATATAATAATTACATTTAACTTAATATACCTTGTCATGCCCATATTCAAATTTTTTATTATTTTATTATTTTATTATTTTTATTTTTTTAAAATTATTGTAGATAATGTACTCATACAACATGTTGCTCACCCTTTCCCACCTCTTTTCTGTATTTCCCTCCTCTAATCTAAGTGAATTCCTATACCTACAAGTAATATTTTTCTAATTTTCACCCTGGAGAATGGTTGAGAGTCTTGAGACTCTTAAAAGACTTGGTAAATGTACCAGTCATACAAGTAATAGAGCAGAGAAGTAGGGTTGTTTTAAACGAAGATTGATATTCATTCACTAGCTCACACAATTGGACAAACCAATATATTTGATGGAACATGAAATTAAATGCAACAACTAAGACTAATTGATGTTTAGTTGATTTTTATGATTTTGAATTAATCAAGAATCAAGAAATGGATTTGACTAGGTTTTGAATCTTTCTATGTCCCTCTTAGTAATCAAACACAATCCAGTGGAACATCATGAAATTGAAGTTTGATCTATCAAAATTAGACTATGTTCAATTCCTTGAATCTAAGCCCCTTCAATTAAACACAGGGTTCTAATAATCCCTTAGAAAATCATAGATCTAATTAAGTGTAGAAATCTAGCAAAACATTTGCTCATGAAGTTCTATATCTAGAATATCACAAACAAGTCAATTACTCTCATATCTGGAAGCATTCATAATTTTCCATTGACAAACACAACCTCAGATCGCTAATGGCCTGTTAGAGAAAGCATGAAATGCAGAAAGAAATTGCTCATATTCATAGAAGAAACTTGCTTTGAAAAGAAAAATTTCTAATTACAAAGAATTTCGATAATTTCATCTACCGTAATCTAGGGAATATAGCAAGACAATAAGAAAACTAGAAGATCGGAAAAGGAGAAGAGATTTGCTCCTTTTAGCCCCCATTTTCCCCTCTAAAACGTGTATTTGTACTTAAAGGCCTAGGATACTGACCACAGCACTCCAAGCAACATTGCAAATTTTCCTATCCAGAACTTAGTTCTAGGATTTAGTGCCAAATAATTGAATCTAATTTGCAACACACAGCTTCAGCGTTGCAATGGTGATTCTAGCACTGACATCTGGGTTTCTTTTTGTCTTCCAGTGCTTAGGGAAGTGCTTCACTGTATTCCAGCACTTTTGGCACTGGGAGAACTTGGGCTCTCAATCACCAGCATTTATCCAGCTCTTTTATAGGGTTTGGCACTTATAGCACTGGAACAATTGATGCTCACTGTTAGGCAGTGCTTTTCCTCTATTTCCAGTGCTTAGCTCTGGTGCCTTTTTTCTAGATAGCTTCCAGTCAATCTTGGTGCTTAAAGCACTAAAGCTAAAGTTTCCAATGCTTGCTTCCTGCAAAAGGAAATGAAAACTAATTGGGCATTTAATTGGACATGAATTTAATGAGCTTTCTATATTTGTCTAGGTGGCGATTTTCTTCAATTTCTATGTCAAAATTATTTACATACGTTCACAAAATATTAATTTTTTAGTAGCCTGTCACAAGACTGAAATGTTTTCTTATAAGGGTAACAGCTGTAAGCTGTTAACCCTTTGTTTTGTTGAAATAAATTAAATAATGCTGAAAGCCTGTAAATGTTTTGCTGTCTTAGTGTCTTTTTACATCTTTTCAGGTCAGGAGCAAGTTGGAATCTGTCAATTTTCTTGTGCACAATTGTAATGTTTGTCACCTTTTCACTCAAACATCTTAATACCTATTTGAAATGATTGTTTAAGCTGGTTCGTTTACTCATTTCTTATAATAAAGTCTTGATAATGTGCGTAGGTACGATCACTGGGTGCGGTTGGCTTTGTCTTGATTTCATCTTTCTTGATTAGGGAAAACATACTAGCTTTGGTAATCAATTCAAGAATTCTCTCCAAATCTTTTTTATCATCTGTGGTTACTAACGTGTTTTTCTCTCCCTCTTGTACTGTGGGAAATGTTGCTTGTAGATCACCATTAACATTCATGCTTCTCTCACCTTTGTCCTCACTGCTTCTGGTGTTAATTCTATTCCCTCAATGAACACGATATATACCCTATTCGGCATTTTGGTATGTCACTATTCTACAGTCTTTGTATTGAATTGGTTCTTGTTCTTGGCTCATTAAAACACTAATGTGGCTTTTGCTTTCAGGTTTTGATCAATAGTGGATGTTTCATGTTCTTGCTCCACCTGTTGTATTCTGTTTTCCTTACTAGAATGGGGATGAAGTCTTCACTAAGATTGCCAACATGGTTGGAGAGAGCCATTTAATGCTGTATGTATTTAAGGTGTTGCAAATTTTTCAATTGAAATGTTATTCTTCTCTGTTGGGATTTGAGAAGGGATAGATAGCTGAGGATGTATATTATTTATAGCATAACAATTCAACAGAAAACATGTTCTTAGAACTTTTGGATTTTTATAATTAAATTTTTGAAATATAGTTTGAGGTTGAGTGAAGTGAATAACCAACTTGATCAATCACATTTTAATACAATCTTTTGTACCCTACAGCTACAACTACACAGATAAAAGAAATGATTCCATTATGTGTTGACAAATGCATGTAAACCTATTTGTAGATTTCAATTATATTCTATCTGTCTGTAATATATGATCTAATATAACACAGGGTTGCTATGATATTGCCTTGCTGGTAGCTCCTTATGTATATGTGGAATGCCAAAGTATATGAATATTTTTGCTTGATAGGATTTGCATTGAGTTCGTGCAGGGCATGTATATCATACTTATTTGACGAGGTCTCTTAGGAAGCAGTGTTTAATATATTTATCACAAAACTTGCAACACTAAATGTCCAACTCCAATGCCAAACAGAAAGTGACTGAAATTGTAAATGGATCATGTAGTGCGCCACGCCACCATAGCTTTCCTCATCAAGTCCAAAAAAGACTGATATCTTCGCCTTTATAGAATACAATGAATCACTTAAATTAAGACCGACAACATCTTATCCAAAGTACTTTTATATATGAGTTAATCATCGGTGTAAAATTTTTTTACACTGATAATCAATTATATCTTTTAATTATGTCATGTCATTATAAACACATTTATTTTTAACAGTGACATGACACAATTAAAAGATATAATAACAGTGACATGTATAATTAAAAGATATAATTAGTTGTCGTTGTAAATTTTTTTTACACCTACAGTGTATATAATTAACTCTATATATACTAGCGAAAAAGTAAAAGTTATTCAAAGTGTGTATCACCAAATGGGGGACACAATCTCTTTTATTATTATTAGTGGATGTGACACTTTGCATTTCTATATATCTTTTTTTTTTATTTATAGAAAAAGTGATAATTATTCATTGCAAAGGATAAATAAAACAAAAAAAAATCAATCAAAAGAAATCGTTATGTCGTCAGTAAACTTTCAATACTTAAAAAGATAAGTGATTTAATTTTTTTTATAAAATAAAAAGGGTAAAAGTGTTCATATAAAAATAAAAATCAAAACAATTATTAAAAAGAATATCTCTTTTATATTTGGGTCATGTCTAATAGATTCTTGGCCTAAGGCTATTTTTTTTATTTAAATTTTATTCTTGTATAATTAATCAATTTTTATTCTTTATTTTTTAACAATAAAATTATAATTTAAATTTAATAATTAAGAAGTTTGAACATCTCCTTCAAGGATAATTTGTTTAGTCACTATTTTATAACGTAATCTCAAATTAAATTTAAAAAGAATTAATTTTGGAAAAAATGATAATGACAATAATTTAAATATTGTTTATAACATTCTATAAACATATTGCACGCAGTTTTGAAAAAATAAGTTTTAATATAATTTAATATTTTTAATGAAATATTAATTGTTTAAAATTTTATTTTTTAGTAATTTTAAATTAGAGAAAAAAAGTTATGATCACTAATATAAAATTAATACAATATATCTTTCAAAATATTATTTAATAAAATTCAAACAAAAATATTCAGATTAATTTCATATTTTAAAATATTTTCAAATAATTTGTGAATAAAATAAAATAAAATAAAATAATTTGATATTTATACAAAATAATTAAAACTAGAGAAATATTTTTTTAGAAGAATTGAAAGAATTAATCTTTAGTTGAATGTTCTTTATGATTTATCACTATCATTTTCGTTAATATATATATATATATTTTATTTATATATAAATCATACTTTTTCTAATGAAATTTAATCCTTATATTCATTTCAATATCATTTTTTTTATTAAAATTCAAAGATAAAATAATATAGTTTTTAAATTATAATAAATTTCTTAAATTAATAATCCTATAACAATATTTATGTATATACAATTTAAAAATAATTATATAATCTTATATACTAAAAAAATTAATTATAAATAATATATTAAAAAATGTACACAAAAATTAAGAAATTGGTCAAGCCTATCTTGTCTTAGCTACAACCTTGTTTCATAAAATGGTATAGATAGATTATAGAAGTATAAACAATGTTTTTTTGTTAGAATCATGTCTTACACTCTTAATCAATAACGGCACAAAACATATTCCATATAGTTGTCAGGCTTAAGATCCAACAAAGATTTGGAAAACCAAAAAAAAAAAAAAAAATCACAAAAATATAATGAATTTGTTTCTTCAACCAAAATAAATTATTTGAACACAAAGAAAAGCAACCTCCGAGGCTAACAAAATTCTATAGAAACGCGAAAAAGAACCAAAGGTAAACCCGGAAACAAAGCAACAGAGATTCAAAGATATTATGCTATTCTAATAACATGAAACTTTGTTGACAATAGAACATGTCAAGTTGTCCTGAAACTGGATCAGGCAACAACGAGTGAGGCATTTCCATGAGAGCAAGAGTCCTAAAGGTCCTACGCTCCATGTCATACAAAACTCCTCTAACATGTGTGGGAACAAAATATGGCAGAAACAAAATCTCACCACTCTGGATCCTACAAAGTGGAAAAACAACTTCCTCTGGTGGCACTACCTCTGGAGGAAGCACAACACTCTTGGATTCCCACTCCGCACTCTCGTGGTCCTTCAGAAACCACAACTTCAAATCATTCCCACGGAATCTGAACAGGCACAAACTACCACCCATTTCGATCAGATCAGGGTACTGCAAACTCGGGTACTTGCACGATACAAGGGAGTATCCCGAACGTGGGGGAGCGCACGTGGCGAGTATCTCCTCAGGCCCCACATCGAACAGGAGAAGAATGAAGCCGTGCGTCCAGTATATAACACCGTTCATGCAGACCCCTCTCTTGTCCCAGTGGCGGGTCAAGAGGCTTTCCACGAGCTCGCGGGAGGCTCCGGGAGACACGCGTCTCCACGACGCGTCGCAGCCGAGGGTGAAGATCTTGATGTCGTGAGAGCCACGCGCGCGGTACTTGAACACGCGAAGGACCTTGAACTCGCCGCGAACGTTGTCGTATCCGAAGTGGGTTGACACCATGAACTCTCTTCGTTCCACGGAGTGATCGAGTGGGAGAGGGTGCACCTGCCTTGTGGTGGGGTTCACTATGAAGGTGAAGGCCTCCACGTGGGAGGAGAGCCAAACGCTGCCTCGGGGGTGGACGCAGAGCAAACCGTTGACGCACTGCACACGTGTTTTGGGGAAGCTAAGGTTTGGGAAGGAGACGAGGAGCGAGGAGGCACGTGGGGGTGTGAGGATGACGTCATTATCGTGAGGGTCGAAGTGACAGGGTGATGAAAAAATGTGGGGTTTTGAGGATCCGAGAGGGGAGAGGAAAATGATGTTGTGTGTGAGTTTGCGAAGGTTAAGAAAAGAAGGTTGGCGTATGAAAGTGTTCCATCTCTTGCACGTGCATATGAAGCGAATAAGGGTCTTTGATGGAAGCAAAGGGATGATGTTGTACAGAGAGATATCATCTGGGATTGTTGACATTCTTTTCTTCACACTTCACACTTCACACTTACTCTCTCAACAGCACTACATATCTACTATTATATATATACTACACTTCCACACACACTATTTTATTTATTTATTTATATTTCCTTTGACTGCTTAACAGTCATATTTTTAGTTACTATTTTTTTTTTTGTTCTTTTTTCCTCTAATATTAGGGTGGTTATGATCTTCTGTTTTTACCCAGTTTTTAATTCAAAACTATCGTATCATTTTTTTTATTTTATAAAATAATAAATTTTAGAAACCATAAATGTAAAACTATTATAAATTGATTGAAAAAGTATTTGAATCAATGACAATACTAAGATGTTTAGCTTTCAAGTAGAAAAGAATAACATAATTATTTACTTTCAATATTAGTATTTTAAAGTTAATAAGAACAAATATTTGAACAATTCAATTAATATTTATTGTAATAGTTTCAATCAATAATCAAATATTGTAATAATGATTGTATTTCATAATAAACTCACGTGGACAAAATTATGCACAATATTATATTAATTATTTTCTTTTAAAGATATCGACGTTTTTATTTAATTTTTTTTTATATATTTCTAAAGTAGATAACTATAGTAATTAAAATGATTATAAGAAATATATATATTTTGATTTCAATTATTAACATAATTTTGAATTATTAATATTTTTGAGCAAGAATCTATTTTAATGACTACTTTTAATGATTTTTTCGTGAATGTATTTTGACTTTGGGTATTAAACTTTGTACTCATTCAACTTCATCCTAATACTTGAGTTTCCATGCAAGTTGTTTTTTTTTTTTTTTTTTTTTACTATTATAATTGTCCTCCTAGTGATCAATCCAAATGGGTTTCTCTGGTTCGCCATCCTTCTTGGAAGCTACTAAAAACACCTCCAACTGAGTGCTTATTTTGTATCTTAAAAGTAAACAACAATGTTTAGAAGTATTTGTCATTGAAGTGATCCTACGTGCCAAGAGAAATTTCAATTTTTTTAACAATAACAATACTAAGATGTTTAGCTTTCAAATAGAAAAGAATAACATAATTATTTACTTTCAATATTAGTATTTTAAAGTTAATAAGAACAAATATTTGAACAAATCATTTAATATTTATTGTAATAGTTTCAATCAATAATCAAATATTGTAATGATTGTATTTCATAATAAATTCATTATTATGCACAATATTATATTAATTATTTTCTTTCCAAGATATTTGGTGATGAATTCCCTCGACTAGGTTTCAATGAACACATTGTTAATTCCCTGAATATTCCTCGTCCCATAACCCTACCGGTATATATATGCCTCTAAGCTATCGAGGTTTATTTTTCTGTTATATTATCATTTTATCATTACAATTTTGAAGCATTTTCAATTCCTTCTTTTCATGAAACTTTTCATTCTTTGGGAAACGAAGAACCACTCACTGACATCGTTGATTATTACATCAAAATCCAAAGATTGCAACTCATGCTTCGTTTGCTCTTCGTTGGATCCTCTGCTGTAAATAAGAGTTTCTTATTTTTGGCCTTTTCCTATTTACATTAGGCGTTGCAAAATTCACGCTTCCCCTCATCTTATTTTCTAAGACTTGGTATAACCCTTCCCTTTGATGATTTCTTTATGAGCGTTGTTTGGATATTAAACATTATATTGTTCCCACTTAGCTTCATCCAAATCCTAATAGTTGGGTTTCTATGCAAGTTTTTTTTTTTTTTTTTTTCATTTTTTTTCTTTCTTTTTTTACATTTATGTAAATATACTCATGTTCAGCCTACTTCTAACTATTATTATTATTGTCTTCCTAGTGACGAATCCAAATGGGTTTCTCTACTAAGGCCCTATAGCTTATATAAAAATTTCTAAATCAATTTTTTCAAGGTTGGGATTCACACAACTGTTCACAAATATTTTTTTGATAACACTGATAAACCTCTTTGTCCTTTTTATTGGACTTGGGTGCCAAGGGTCTTTGTTTCGAGGGCAATTCCCCTATCAGCCTACACATGTTGACATCCTCCCCCTTCTTTACTCATTAAATAATAGTGATGAAAGTAAAATTTGTTATTAATAATATATCATTAGTAATTAAATTCTATTTTATCATTAATATTATTTATAATAATGATAAAAAAAATAAATTGTCATTATAATTTTATTAATAATGATCAAAATATGCTTATCATAAAAATTTGATACTAATATTTATAAATTTTAAATTTTTTTAATTTAAAATCGCCACTAATATAAATTTTATTAAATATAAAAAATGTATTTGAGACAAAAAGTTAACTTTGTAATAAATAATATAATTCATGAGTGATTATTATAAAAGTTATGATATATTCTTAATTACAAGTAACAAATTATTCATTGTAAAAAATATATTGTTAAAATTTATCATAAATATTTAATGTTACTATATTAACAAGTTATTAAAATCAAAATTGAAGTAGTCATTTCTACAGTAGATTGATTTGATAGCTAATTAACCCTCTAGCTCTTAAAAGATTCAACTAATATAAAATTAGAGAAACACAAATTGAATTGACCAAATTGATGAAAAATAAAAAATATATTAATGTCTAAAATATATTTTGGATTTCACTCTTTTCACTTATTATCGTAATTGATTTATGGTTTAATCTTTATTAATATATATATATATATTTACTTTTATAATTTACAATATTTTAATTTTTATTTAAAATTAATATTTATGACACAATTTAAATTATTTATTATAAATTTATAAATTTAAATAATAATTTATATATCTAAAGTCTATTTTTTAATTTTTAATGATAATATAATTTATAAAATTATAAATATTTATTTATTAGATATTAAAATTTATTATATATAACTATCTATAATGTATAATACACAAATTAAAATATTAGTTGAATAATAATGAATAAAATTTTAAATTTATTTAAATATTAAAATTAAAATAATTTCATATTATCTTTTATACGAGATTAATTTCGTCATTATTTTATTCTTTACCATGTAATATAAATTAACATCTATATGTTAAACATGAATGTGAACATTTTGAGAGATTATTTTAATTTTTATTTATTATATTATTTATATATTATATTTTAATATTTTTAAAATAAATTATTAATAATTAAGATATTATATTTATTTCTCTTAAATTTAAAATATAATTAATATATTTAAAACTATTTATTTATTTTATTTTTAACAATTTATATATTCATGTAACGACCGCCAGGTCTTACACAATTTATAACGTCAATGGACTATGTATAGAGAACACAGTCTATACCAAATATAATGCATAAAAATATAATATTTACAACTAATAGTTATATCATACAGAGAATCTACAGTCACTGATCTCAAATACATATACAATTGTCAGTAAAATAAATATTCTATACAAAATATCTAGTAGCCATCAGTAAAATATAACAAAATATACTTCTTGCAACTGCTTCACAGCCAAACGCAACTCACCTGCCACAAAATCACCTACTCCTGATATGCTCACATACTGAGATATAGTCATTGTAGTTCTAGCCACAAAGAAACAACCAGGTTGAGCTCACAACAATAATCATCATAAAACAACATTCAACCTACAATGGACAACAATAAGATACATCAAATCAACAAGTCAATTCAACTTTTATGCAACAACATACACATCAATAATACAACAATAGTATAACATCAACCACAACATCAACTAATGCATCGTCATGCATATACAACTAGGAGATCTCCAACAACTGAGGTTGAGTAGTCTAGGTGGCATAAACCCTACTAAATCCAACGTTTGACCTATTTCAACTAGGTCAGGCACAAGACATCATTAGGAACTCTGAAGAGAACCAAGTATAAACAAAAATGGGCGATTTCTCAAGTGTTCCACTCAAACTCGAAGGTCTAGTACTACTGTCAGGGTAAAAGGGTTTGCGTGTGGGCCTACCACGACCTTGGCTTGCATCACCAATCCATATATGGAGTTAGCCCACCCACTGCCCTCCAAGTATCACACACCCTCAATTGTTCATTCAACCATGACATAGATCGACTATTTCCATGCCACCCACACAGTACTAAGGGATTCAAATTTAAAAAAAAACCTTCAACTTATCACCTTAGTACTATGTATCTCAACATAAGACATATATCTTAGCCATATATCCCAACTTGACAACTTCACAAAAATAGACATCTTAACAACTTTACAATAATAAACATCTTAATATTAACTTAACAGCGTTAATCAACACAACATTAAATAATCAATAATAAGCAACTTAAATAAACAACTTTGATACACAACACTCTTAACATAACACCTTTTAAACATCCTTATACACAACATATATCAACTTAATTAAATCATCAACTACTCAACTATTATTCAACATACCAAATGTGCCTGACATGGCCAAGCCCGCGCCTAGTGCCACAAAAATAGGGCATTCCCTGATGCCTATGCGCCCAACATAGCTACATGTGCACCCGACGCGATCCAAGTCAAGGACTCCCCTGGGACTCCAACGCCAGACGCCTTACACTATGCGCCCGATGAGAGCAAGTCAAAGACTTATCCTTTAAATCAGCTTGGTGAAATCAACCTTCCGCCCGATGTGAATCAACTAGAGGCTCTCTGCCTCACTTGTACTTAGCGCGAGTTTTCTACACCCAGCGTAGAAGCACTAAAAACTCTCTGCCAAGGTTGCGCCCAATGCATTCCTCTTTGCGCCCAACGTGACCTCAGTAGAGAATCCCCTTCATCCTCTATTGATACCGCGCCGGGCGTGCCTTATTCCGCACCCGACACCCTTCAGCCAAAGACCAAATTTCTAATTCACGCCCGATGCGACCAACCTCGCGCCTAGCATGAATGAGCAAATTAGCCCTCTACTAAAGATCCACCCGTTGCCATGAATGCGCGCCCAACGTGTATTCAAACTTGAACAAAACCCAACTTCAATTTTTCATCGAAACCTGCACTCAGAAGAATCCCAAAGCATGCAACCAGTTTCCAAACACAATTAATATGATAATGTAGCTAAAACAACTCACAAATTCAACATGCCCCCATCAATTTCCACCAATTTGCATGATTCCCAACACAATATCAAAAACCCACATTTTCTCATTCAACAAAAAATTCAATCAATCCATTCAACTGAATCCATCAACAACAACATAATTAAGATACCACAAGCTAAATGCAAGCTCCCGTAACCTCGAATTCGGAGTGAGACAACTCCGAGCTACACTGGAATGAGAAGGAAGAAGAAGCTTCAAGGGTTCCAAAAGAATGGAGAAACTTGCGAAGAAAAAGAAAACCTAACTTATGCTATCTCCACCTCTCCACAACAACATTGCCTGAACTTGAGAATGAAAAGAAGAATTTCATAACTTGGAAATAGAAATGAAGAAAAAGAATAGGAAAGAGAAAGAGAGGGTCACTCACAGGTATTACAATTCAAATATAGTAATTATTTATATATAATTTATTATAAGTTTTAATTATATGATTAATATTTAGTGATTAAAATTTTAGTATTAAAAATAAAATCAAATAACCAATAAATATGACTTGTTGTTTTCTTTTTTGTTCTTTTTTGTTTGTCCTAGTGAGAGAGTTGAGCCTTATACCTTTAGAAAGTTGTAAAAAGTCTAACCACTAAACTAAAGCTAATTTTGTATTTGTATGTGAAAATTGTAAGCTATATAAAATAATTTTAGAGTATAACATTAAAAAAAGTATTTATCCTTTTTTTATTATCTAACTTTAATAACTTATTAATTTAACATTTGAATTAATTATTCCATAATATTTTTATATTAAATTTAAAATCAGTTATTAGTTATACAAAAATATCAAGATCATATAGTAAATTGTTGATAAGATTCTGACTATATAATTTAAAATGCTTATTTAATGTTTCAACTATATTCTTATCAAATAATTTATTTCAGAGTTAATCAAATTTTCTTTGTATTAATTATTAGTAAATTTTAAATTATATATTATCTCTTAGAATATTATTTAAAATTTAAAACATATCATTTTTATTCTTAATCAAATTTTTTATTATATAATATTAATTACTACTAGAAAAATGTCATTTTCTTGCAAATTTTCCTGCAAAAAAATATTCGCAAAAATTTTTTGCGAAAAATAATTTACAAATATTTCTTACAAATTTTGCTACTATTTTAATAATCATAGAAATTTTTTTCCATGATAAAAATTTGCAGAAAATATTGTAAGAATTTTATTTTGTTTCTTGCAGATTTTCTTGTAAAAATAAATTTGCAAGTAATTTTTGCTAAATGGTAGAAAAATTTTGCAGGTAACTTTTCCTGCGGATTTTTTTTGCAAATTTTAATTCGCAGGAAAAATAAAAAAAATGTTTAAATTTATAAGTTTAATATATAAAAAAAAACTTCAATTCACATCGATTAAAAATAAAGCAATTAAAGAGTATATAAGTTAGAGCAACACTTACCTTATAAGTTGATTTATATGGTTGAGTGTTAGACTTATAATCTACAATCTTAGAATTTAAAAGATTATGTATCATATGTTGGAAGCATGGAAACAAATGCTTCGGATGAATTCATTGTGAGCATTTGAAAGTTGAAAAATTATTGATAGAATTTATAGTAATTTCTTTAATTTTTTTCGTAAAAAATATTCCTGCAAAATTTGTTGCAAAAAAATTGCAAATTTTTTTTTGCAGGAAACTTTCCTGCGAATTTTTTTCGCAAGAAATTTCGCAGGAAAATTTCCTACGAATTTTAAAATTCGCAAAAAAATATTATCCACGAAGGTATTACCTGCAGATAAAATTTCGCAGGAAAATTTGTAAGAACAACATTTCCTGCGAATTTTTATAAAAAATTCGTAGGAAAAGTCGCATGTAATAAGAGAAATTCTAGTAGTGAATAAACTATAATATTATTTGTTGATTACATGCATAGTTAGAATAGTTATCTCCATATATTAGCATATTAATTATATTTAAGGTATTTATCTCCTAATATTTATACATTAAAATAAATCTTTGATTTATTATTTCTATCAATTCATTATTATAATATAAATTAAACAATTAAATTCATTAATTTATTAATAAATTTTAAAAATAAATTACTATCAAGAGGTTTATAATATTATAGATAAAAATGTAAATATAATCTATGCACAAAACAATAGAAGGATCGAATTATAGCTTATAATAAAGTTTGTTTTACAAAATAATATACAATATTAATTAATCATCATTACTATCATCTTTCTTAGTACTTTCTTTGTCTTCTATTAAATCAATATTCTCGTTGTCATTTTCTTCATCAATACTGTCAACAACTTTAGGTACTACCAGTTTTTTATTAGTTGTGGATTAAACTAAGTTCTTATTCAATGAAAATCCTTGTTCATTATCTTGGGCATTAGATATAAAGGGAATCAAGTCAATATCATCATTTTCTTAACAAGCCTTATTTATGGCTTCCTCAGGCATTTCATACAAATCTTGAGGCTTTGTTTTCATAACAACTAGTTGTAATAGTTCGGACATACTGAAATGAAAGGGATCTAGAGATTTGTACAAGTGTGAGATTGTAAAGTTGAGGATGACTTAAATGAATTAATTAGTACTATCTATACAACAAGATGCATCTGTTTTTCAATAGCTCATCACTTAAGAATACCACAATTAAGCGTGTTTGGCTTGGAATAATTTAAGGACAGACAAACTTTTGGGAGGCTTCCCAAAAAGTATGTGAGTGAGTATAAAACACATTGAAAAGTCTTGTATTTGTTCGTGAGGTCAGTTATTGATCCTAAAGGCATACGAATATCTAAAAAATGGCTACTTATGAAGGATTTTAACTAGTGAAGGGTTTTAACCAATGAGAAGTTGATTGAAGTATCATTGTGTGAGGTGTTGTAGAGTGCATCCGCTAAAATACTAAATCTGAAGGGTGTTACAAATGGTATCAGAGCATGTTTTTTCTCCTTGTACGATGTTGCTTGAGGGAAAACTAAGCAAAAGCTAGTGAGCTTATAACAACTTGGACACACTAGAATGAGAGGGATCCAAAGATTTATACATGTGTGAGATTGTATTGTTAAGAATGACTTAAAGGAATTAGTTAGTGATATCTATACCAACAAGATGCATTTATTTTTTAGTACGTAGCTTATCTCTTAAGAATTTCACAGTTAAATGTGATTGGCTTGGAGCAATTTAAGGATGAATGACTTTCTATGAAGCTTCCTAGAAGGTGCATGAGTAAGGACAAAGCACACTAAAAGGTCTTATTTTAGTTTGTTAGGTCAATAGTTAATCTTAAAGGCGGACGAATGATAGAGGATCTTGATTAGTGAATGGTTCTGACCAATGAGGAATCGAGTGAAGTATCATCGTGTGAGGTATCATGGAGCGCAACCGCTAAGACACTAAATCTAAAGGGTGTTACAAGTTGTATCAAAGTAGATCATTTTTCCTTGTATGGTGTGATTCGAGGACGAACCAAGTGATAGTTGCTGAGCTTGTAATAGCCTAGACACACTAAAATAAGAGGGATCCAAAGATTTGTACATGTATGAGATTGTATTGTTTGTAAATTACTTAAAGGAATTAATTAGTATTACTTATACTAACAAGATGCATTTGCTTTTAGATAGCTCATTGCTTAAGAATTTCACAATTAAGTGTGTTTGGTTTGAAACACTTTAAGAATGGGTGATCTTCTAAGAAATTTCCTAGAAAGTGAGTGAGGACAAAACATGTTGAAAAATCTTATGTTGGTTTATGAGGTCAGTCATTGATCTGAAATGTGGACGAACATCTTAGAAAGGACTACTCATAGAGAGTTCTGATGATGAAGGGTTATGACTAGCAAGGAGTTGAATAAAGTATCATCATGAAAGTGTCATGTAGTGCAACCGTTGAGATGCCATATCTAAATGGTGTTACATTAACCAATTAGAATCTTTGGTATCTTTAACATAATACATCTGTTGAACTTGAGTGGCTAAGACATATCACTCATTAGTCCTCAATTTATGGCTATTATTAATAAGAATAA
Organism: Cajanus cajan; assembly: GCF_000230855.2. Lineage (NCBI taxonomy): Eukaryota > Viridiplantae > Streptophyta > Magnoliopsida > Fabales > Fabaceae > Cajanus > Cajanus cajan. The sequence continues at coordinate 23,358,652 of NC_138527.1, read as the reverse complement.
AGTCATATTTGTCTTCCTTGTTGTAACATCCTATTTTTCTTATTAAAAATATTTGTTTTATTATTAATCATTATATTTTGTTATAATTAAATATATTGGTTTTAATAATTATTTGTAATTATTTTTATATGGATATAGGGAGTGAATTGGGTAATGAGATTGACTCTTAATCTTGTCTCTGTTATATGTCTATGTATGATAGATTTTTCCTAAATGAGTCTTTATATTCTCTGTTTTTCTTTGTATGTTCGAATTGATGTAAATTGTGTGTATGTGTTGATAATTTCTAAGTTTGACTTGTAATTGTATGTTTTGGTATTCATATGGGTTCTCATTAAAAACCTTAAGGTAGTGTTTGTTTCTACTGATTTACTGTTTACGACGAATGAAAGGCGAGGAAATTTTACGTTTGTTTCTACTGATTTATGAGGAAAGAAAGGCGAAGAAAAGAAGGAGAAGAGACGTTGAACATCTTCGCATTTTTGCAAAGAAAAGAGATGAAAGCCACGTAAAATTTAAGAAAATTCCATAATACCCCTGCCTCATATATGCAAAAACTTTATCATGTAACAGAAAAACGACGCATAATCAATTATGTTGTATATATGTATACAGGATAATCGATTATGCTATATACATATATACAACATAATCGATTATACTGTATATATATATACAGCATAATCGATTATGCTATATATATGTATACAACATAATCGATTATGCTGTATATATGTATACAGCATAATCGATTATGCTGTATACATATATACAGCATAATCGATTATGCTGTATACATATATACAGCATAATCGATTATGTTATATATATATAACATAATCGATTATGTTACGTATATATATAACATAATCGATTATGTTATATATATATATATAACATAATCGATTATGTTATATATATATATAACGTAATCGATTATATATATATATAATATTAATATTTAATATATAATATTTTAAATTAAATATAATTATTTAATATTAATATTTAATTTATATATATATTTTTAAATATTTAATATTTAATTTATATATATAAATTAAATATTTATTTAATTTATAAATATAAATTAAATATTTATTTAATTTATAGATATAAATTAAATATTTATTTAAATATAATATTAAAAAGTGAAAATATATAAAAAAATAAAATAATATATATTTATAAAATTAAAATAATAATATTTTTATTTTTATTAATATTAATATTATTTTATTATAATTAGTATTATTATTATTTATTATGATTTTTATTATTTTTCTAATATTTATTATTATTTTTATCATTATTTATTATTTTTAAAAAATTACTTATTAAGATAATTTTATTGTAACTATTATTATTTACAATAAATAATATTATACTCATTTTTAATCTAAGGATAAAAGTATAAATTATATATTCATCTATTAAATTTTTAATTTTTATCTATCATTAAATTTAAAGTAAATATTTAAATTAAATTATTTTTAATTAATATTTTATAATTTTTTAATTAAAATTTATATATTTATCTTTTAACTAAATTAATTATAAATTTTTTTTAATTTAAGGGCAAAATAGTAATCTTACATAATTATCAATTAAAATTTTTTTTTATCTATCACATCAATCAATTCACTCACAAACTTTCACAAACTTTCTCTACACTTTCCACTCACTTTCCCTTAATCCAAACAACCTCACTTTCCACTCACTTTCCCTTCAAATCTTTCCTTTTCCACTCCCCCTTTTCCATCTTCAAATCCAAACAAACCCTAAATGATCGAGTTTCTCATTGTATGTTCTAATTGTAATTTACATGGACTAAAAAGTTATTTAAACATATATGAAAGAATAGTTGCAAATATATAAGATGGACTTGCGATCAATTTTTCAAAATAAAACATATGGCTTACCCAAAGAAAGTATGACAGTTGTTGGAATATAAACAAAGTTCCATATCGTTAGATCAAGCAAAGAAACAAAAGCTTATAAAACACACACATACTTCATCGGAGAGAGGCTTTTTGGATGATGATCAAAAGTAAAACTATGAAGAACTTAGATTCGAAGTGGACAAAATCTTACTATTGTGGAGTTATGTGTATAAATAATCAATAAAACAACAAACTATATCTTGTTCTTGATAAATATATATATATCTCAAACAAAAACAATGACCAAAAGTGTCATTGGTTTGATTTAGTGACAACCAATAACCCGTACAAAAAAAAAACAATGAAAACAAAAATAATGCTATACAAAGATAGATTTAGATTTAGTTGAATAAGGTTGAGTTTTTTTTTTAAAGGGAGGATTGTTGAGATATAAAATAAGGTCTTTTGTTTAAAGGGAGGATTGTTGAAATACAAAACAAAGTCCTACATCATTAGAACAAGAAGAAAAATAAGTTTATAAAACACACACATACTCCATTGAAGAAAGATCTTTAGGGTGATGATCAAAAATAAAATCACGAGAGACTTAAGTTCAAAACAAATAATATCTTACCAACATAGAGAGACATGTGTGGATATATAATCTATAAAACAAGATATAACCTGCCTTTTCATAAATATATCTCTCAACAAAATAATGTAACCTTATCTGACTATCAACAATTTCATGCTACAAGGTTAAAACTCTAAGTCCAACTAGATTAAACAAGAATGACAAGGTTATTACACTCATTTTTTTTATTAATTCAATTAAGACAGAACTAAATAAAAGAGAAAAGAATTACAATAAGACACATCAATTATTATGACATCTGCACATTCATTCTTCCACGAAGCCTCTTCCTTGCCCTCCTTGTCACACTTTTAATAGGCTGAACTTCAACCATCCTCACAAGCCATAGAGGTTTTCCCATTAACAATACACAACATCCTAAGGCCACCCCAAATACCATTCCACATCCATATCCTATGGCCACTGGTTTCCAACCAAACCTAAATTTCTCTTCACTCGAGAAGGTTGGTGAAGCCGAAGAACCTTGCTCACGGTTCATGTCACATTTAGTTGACAATGGAGGTCCACATAACCCCAAGTTTCCTTTATAAGACTCATTGGAAAATGTGTTGAGCTGTTTTCCTTCAGGTATTTCTCCTAGAAGATGGTTGTAGGAAAGATTCAAGACTGCAAGATAATTCAGATTGGTCAATTCCATAGGAATCCCACCAGTGAGCAAATTTGAGGAGAGATCTAATGATTCCAAATTTGTCAAATTTCCTAACTCACTAGGAATAGTGCCTATGAGTCCATTATGTGAAAGGTTGAGTCCTCTAAGTGCATTAAGATTTCCAAGAACATATGGAATCTTTCCTTCAAAATTATTAGCTGATAGATCCATAGTGACTAACATTGTAGGAATTCTTGTGACCACAACGTTGTTCCCTTTCATTGTTACAACCATGGAACTATATGCTTGGCTGTGATACTCATATCTATTACCATAAATAATGTACTCAAATTGGACATATTGTAAAGCACTGTCCAATTCAACAGAATTCTTCATGCCTTCAAAATTTTCTATGTAGCCAGTTGGTAATGGGCCACCGAAGTTGTTGCAAGAGATATCAAGAATTGACAAACTGGGAAATAAGTGCTTGGTCTTTGAACTGATAACGGGACCATAGAACTTATTGGCTCTTAAAACAAGCACTCTCAAATTTGGTAGCTTCTGAAGCCAACTGGGAAATGTATCTTTTAATTGATTGTTGCCAAGATTTAAAATCTGCAACTGCTTGCATTTGGACAAAGATGTAGGCAAAGGACCTTTTAGTTGGTTTCCACTGAGATTCAAATCACTAAGCTTGTTGTTTTTTGGAAAGCTAACTGGAAAAGGTCCATGAAGCTTGTTCATGTGTAGATCCAAAACTTGCAGGGATGATGAGTTTACAAGGCATGCTGGAACGGTTCCAATCAACTTGTTCTGTGACAAGTTAAGAATCTGAAGAGAACTTAAATTGCAAATTGAGGAAGATATGTCACCATTTAAAAAATTGAAACTGAGATCAAGGACACTGAGCCTGTAATTCCTTGAGAATTGGTCTATTGATGTTGTCAACTGGTTTTCAGAGAAGTTCAAAATTTGTAAAGAATCCATTTCATGCAACCAATTGGGGATTCTTCCGTTAAGTTTGTTATTGGATATATCAAGACAACTCAAATTGGGAAATTTTCCTTTTAAGTTAGGAAACTCAGTTAAATTGTTAGAAGATAACTCTAATACTTTTAGGCGGGGGAAGCTGTAATTGTCATTGGAATCAAAGTTTAAAGATAATAGACTATTGTCAGAGAGGATAAGAATTTCCAAATTCTGAAGTTTTGATAAGAAATGAATATGGAAAGTGCCAGTCCAATAATTTGATGATAGAGATAAGGCAGTTAGGTTTACAAGGTTAAAAATTGATTTTGGAATGCTTCCTTGTATTTGGTTACTGTCCAAAAGCAGAACTCTTAAAGAATTAGCTGAGATTGCATTTATATACCCTGTGAACTGATTATTTGATAGAGCTAAACCTTCCAATGATGTCAAAGAAAAACACCAAGATGGAATTGTTCCATTCAGCAAGTTGTTATTCAATCTTAAGCTAATTAAACCCTTAAGCCCCGTTATTTTGCTAGGTAGAGTGCCCTCTAATTTATTATAAGAACAGTTCAACACAGAAAGTTGAGTTGAGTCAAACAATGAAGATGGTATTTGTCCTCCTAAATTGTTATGACTAAGATCAAGAGTTTTCAACTTGGTTAGTCCACCAAAGACATTTGGAATTTGGCCACTGAATTTGTTGAATGAAAGATCCAAGTGAATGAGATTTTGAAGGTTTGAAAGTGAAAATGGCAGCTCACCTTGAAGGCCACTACAGCTAAGGTGAAGGCCAATCACGTGACCAGAGATGGGGTCGCACGTGACTCCGTGCCATGAGCAACAATCTGTCATGTTTTCCCACGTTGTTGTCTTTGGAAAAGACTGATTGCATGCACTGGAAACATAATCAGCTTTGCCAGTGAGAGAAGTCTTGAATTGAAGTAAGGCATGTTTCTGGTCTGAAAGACACAAGGGCTGGGAAGAATGAGAAGATGGGAAATGGAAGAGCAACAAGTGTAAACTCAGGGTAATTTGAAACAGCAACTCCATGAATTTGGTAATTAAACTTGTGAGGAAACAGCATACGTTTGCAAGAAGGGAAAAATAAGGTTGGAATGAATAAAGAGTAAGGAACTATGTGATGGATATTTATAGCTAAAGTTGAATAGATGATAATAGAGTTTGTGGGCAGAAATTTCAATAAGTTAAAATAAGATAGATTGTTTTGGGTTTAAATTAAAATCAAATTTTAATAAATTATATTTTATGGGTTATTTTAATTTGGGTTTGAAATTTTTTTTAGTCTTCCGATAGAGAATTTTAAAAATTCCAAAAAATTTAAAATTTTTATAATTGAATTATGTTGATTTGAATTTTTCATTATTTATTAAAATTAAATATTTTATTATTTGAATAAATCAATTCAAAATTTAAATTTTTAATTTGAATATGGAAATTTAATTTTTTTTAATCAAAATAATATATATATATATATATGTATATATATGAGGGAGAATTCACTTACTCAAAAAGTAATTTTACTTAAACTTATTTTATTAAATAATTCATATTTTACATCAAATTTTAAGGATTCAACCTTTAAATTAAAAGTTATTAATATAGATTAAATTTGCAAATTTGAAAACTATTTGATACTCCATTTCATCAATTTGAATTAATGGATAATCATAAAAGTATTTTATGCATTGATTTGAATTAATGAAATAAAGTATCAAATAATTACTCACTTGATATGTGCATTAAGAAACTTTAATTTAATGGTTGAATCTTTAAAATTTGATGTAGAACATGAGTTATTAAGTAAAATAAGTATAGGTAAACTTACATTTGGAGTAAGTGAATTCATCCTCTCTTTATCTCTCTCTATATATGTGTGTATATATATATATATGAGAAAGGTTCAAATGACACTGGTGTAACTTTTAATAAGTGTTACACCACTCAATAAATTTATATTAAATGCGAATTTTGAAAATCTAACCGTTAGATTGAAAGTTCATATCTCTTAGATCATATATGTTAAAGTTACACCGGTGTCGTTTGAACCCTCCTCTCTCTTTATATATATATGTGTAGTTCTTGAACTTTAGTCAATTTTCACTTTTACTCCATCAACTTTTATTCCCATTAATATTTTGGTCCCAAATGCTAAGATTTGTTATTCATGGAAGAAATTTTAGGAACTAAAAATGAAAATCAACAAAAGTACAAGGATAAAAACATATTTAATTTATATATATATATATATATATATATATATATATATCCATTTACTCTAAGAGTAAGTTTACTTAAATTTACTTCATTCAATAAATCATGTTCTACAATAAATTTTAACGATACAACTGTTGAATTAAAATTTATTAATGCATAAATAACGTGTATAAATTTTTAAAGAATTTGAAAACTATTTTATACGTCATTTAATTAATTCAAATTAACATATAAAATGTTCCTCATGAATATTCATTAACTTGAATTAATGAAATAAAATATTAAATAATTTTTAAAATTTTTAAAACTTTGTAAAATTGATCTAAATATCAAGAACTTGATCAAAATATATATATATATATATATATATATATATATATATATATATATACGATTTAACTTTATAAAAATAAATGATACAAAATTTATAAATAATTAAAATTAAAAAATAAACTTAATATTAAACAATATTTAATAATTTAATTAATATTCTTGAAATAAAATAATTAAAAAAATCTATTTATATTTTTTATTGAGTGAGATTAAGTTAGCCCAACAAATCTTGTCCATTCTGTCAGTTCTATAAGAAAGAGTTGAGGAGAAGAAATGATAGATAAAAGACATATATTGAGACAAGAAAAAAATATAAAAAAAAACTTCAATTTTTTTTAGAGAACTAGTATTTTAGTCTATACATTTCATAGGCTAGATGTTTATCATATATAATTAAAATTTATTAAATTATATATAAAATAATATTATATTTAAATATATGAATTATATTTAAAATTTATATAAATAAATATTTTTAATTTATAATTCACATTTTATATTAAATATAAATAATTATATTATGGAAAAAGATTATTTTTAATTATTGATTATTTATTTAAAATATTAAAATTTAATTCGTAAATAAATAAGATAAAAAAATTATAAAAAAAGTTCTAGAAACTCTTTTGATGAAGAATAACTTCAAAAAATATTCTCAAGTAGGATAAAAAGTCATATTTAATATATCGAAATTAATTTGAAATTCTATTATTTTGAAAATTTTCACAAATGCTTAAATCTTATTTTTTTTTATAAATTTTGTTAGCCAAACAAAATATTTCACCTCTAAATAATTTCAAATTCATAAAAGAAAATGAATCACTCTCTTGAAATTCACTATCCAAATACACTATAATTAATTTGATTAAAATAGAGTTGATTTGATTTTAATTATTAAATTGTGAAATATATATATATATATATATATATATATATTAATTTTAAGCTTTTATCACTATTTAATAAATACTTTATGTAAATATTTAATTTTATTGTATGTAATACATAGTAAATTTATTATTATTATTATTATTATTATTATTATTATTATATTAGGTAATGTTTATTTTATTTAATAATTATTTTTCTATAGTTATCACTTTAAATATATTATTATTTATTTACTGAAAATATGAGTAAAATTATATGATAATATGATCAAATGAAAATACTTGGGGTAGCGCTAGATAAGATAATAAGAAGATCAAAACAAGTAAAAAGAAAAAGAAAAAAAAAGACAAAGTAGAAAAAAACTATGTATTAATCTAAAAGAATCCACTCATCGGATTAATTTAGATTAAAAATAAATAAATAAAATATATTTTAACTTTTGTAAAATGAATAAATTTTGATTTTAATTTTATTAAAAAATAAAATTTGTTTTTTATCTTAAAAAAATTTGTAAACATTAATTTTAGTCATTATAAAATTAATAGTTTATATTTTTGTAAAATAAATAAATTTTGATTTTATTTTATGTAAAATATTTTTTTTTATTTTTATTCTTCTAAAATCACTATTTTTAAGTGTCATATACCATATGCATTGTGATACTACTAATAATTGTGTGTAGCACTTATAAAAGATCACTAAATCTTTAATTAATAAATAAGTGATTAAAATAATTACATAATAATAAAGACTAACAACAATAGCTCTTCTAATGAAAAAAGCTTTTTTGTTACAAATACTAAATCAAAACTTATTCATTTTTAATTACTAAAAACATATATAAATCAAAATAAATTAATCTTAAAATCAAGCATATTATAATTTTTGTTTCAAATTTAAATATAATAATTAAATCAAATTAATCTAAAATAATTTAATTAATTTAATTGATTCAGATAATATGATAAACACCCCATCATAAGTAAGGTTTCTTCATACGAATCAAAACGTGGATCTTATGAGAAAAGTCCAAATTTTGACACCTCCGGGCCTTGACATTCAATTTGGAAACACAGCTATTGGTCTTCTGAATTTCAGATAATGTCGTGAACTTTCCGCCATTGACATATTTTTCAAAGATTTAAAATGGTAAGCAACGTTTGTTTCATATCATAATCCTAGGATTATATTTTTCAAAGATTGAAAATGATGAGCAACGTTTGTTTCATATTATATTCCTAGGAATTATAATTTCAGAATGTTAGTTTTAGGAATATAAAAAAAATGTTTGATTCATTTTCATATTCATAGGAGTACTTTCTAAAATTTAAAATAATCAAATCTTATATATTAAATACGACCTATTATCTTGTATAAAAGTATTTTTAATAAATTTTTTTACAAGAGAATTTATAGAGTAATAGAAAATAACTTCCAATATTTCTAAAAAAAAACATAACTTAATCACTCTTGAGCCTCCACTATGGGATTAGGACTCCTTTACTAATTAGAATAACACTTTTTTAGAAAATAAAAGACACTAAAAAATATTATTGTGTAACCTAACATGATAATAAAGATTCACACTTTTATATTTTCGGGATGTGTTTATCAACACTTTTTTCTAATACACTTACTCTCATTAATTAGATATTATTGAAAACTATGAAATTAGGAGAGCATGAGAAAGAGAAAGAGCCATTAAATAGGATGTGAGACACACAAAATTTAGTATTTTTCAATAAATTTATATCAATTAGACTATGTTTGAAAGAATGTGTTAAAGAGTATGTTACTTACATTTTTCTCCTTGAAATAGATAAAGATGACCTAAAACAAATGTCACCTAATAATTTATTGAGCATGACACAAACAACTCCTAGAAGTTGTGGTATTTCGCAATAATTTATTGAATGAATGAGATTAAAGCCTAAAGTGTTTTATGGATTATGAGGTTCATGTGACATCACTGTAAAGATGAAAATAATTTTTGAAGCATCATGCAATGCTTGTAAATGTTCTTACTCAAATTTTTGGAATTCCCTTTCTTTGTAATTGTAATCAAGATAAATGTGTCATTGATTGTTTGGCATGTAAATTGTTGTATAGATGTGAAACCTTCGCTATAAAGTATATTGGCCGACCCATTAAGAACAGTGAGATTCTTGAGGCTATTACACATATAGGGGTTTAAGGCCTCTAGACCTGATGGGTTAGGGGCCATATTTTATCAACCTTAATGAGATGTTGTAGGACCAACCTTATGTGACTTAATCCATGCTATAGAGGAATCTCAAGAACATATTGAAAGTATTAATGAAACCTTAATTACTCTCATTCCCAAAGTAGACAATCTAACTCCCTTTAAGCAAATGAGGCCTATTATTAGCCTTTGCAACATTTCTTATAAGGCAATCATTAAGGTTTTAGCACATAGACTTAGTTCGTTCATAGAGGATCTCGTTTGTCCAAACCAGTGTAGCTTCATTCGCCACATGCATAATAAAAACAATATCTTCATCACATAATAGGTGATCCACTGTATGTGCATAGAGTCAAGGAAAAAAGGATGGATGGCCATAAGGATTGACTTGGAGAAGACTTATGACCGAGTCAATTGAAAATTCATTAAGGATACTCTCCAAGATATTGGGCTACCTCTATCCTTTGTAGACTTGATATGGGCCTATAACACAACTTCAAAGATGAGGATATTATGGAATGAAGAGGTGTTGGATGGTTTTGCTCCTTCTCATAGAATTCGTTAAAGCAATATCGTCATATCTATTTGTCTAGTGTATGGAACACTTGTTCCATCTCATTAATGTAGCAATATCTTCGAATCACTAGAAACCAATATATTTGAGTAAAAAAGGTCCCTTGTTGAGCCATCTTGCTTTTGTTGATGATTTCATATTTTTTGTAGAGGCTTTATTGGACCAATTATAGGTCATCCAATCTTGATTGAACATATTCTACCAAAGCTTAGGTCAGAAGGTGAACCAAGAGAAAATTAAGTTCTTCTTCTCAAGTAATGTCAAATGTCAAATCAAATCGGCTCTTGGGTTTCAATAGATAGACATTTTAGGGAAGTACCTTGGGGTATTTATTCATGACCAATGTGCTAGTAAACATACATACTAAGGGGTTATGGTTAAAATCAACCAATGGATTAGTGGCTGGATGACCAAACAACTTTCTGTTGTTGGGTGGTTAACATTGCCAAAGTCTATCTTGGCATCTCTACCCTTATATGTGATGCAAACAATGTACTTACCTCGCCAACTATGTGAAGATATTGATAAGAAATGCATAAGCTTTCTTTGGGGAGAAACTGATGGCCAAAGGAGAATCCACAATGTTCTGTGGTCCACAATGTGTAAACCAAAATTTGAAAGATATCTCATCCTTAGAAGTGCAAGGCATACTAGTTACCTATTTATGTTGAAAAACATCTAGGACTTAATTCATAAGACTAGGAAACTTTTGGTGTAGGTCATTAAAGCAAAATACAACTATGATGTTGATATTCTCCCCCGTGTTGATAAAAGAAGAAATGCTACTACCTTTTGGAGAAGGCTAGTTGATTCTTGAAAATTCACCACAACAAATCTTGTTTGGAGTGTTAGGAATCGAGTTGCTACTAGTTTCTAGTTTGATCATTGGATAACAAATGTTAGATCCATTCATTCATTGAACGATGGTTATATTCCTATTAGTGAGTTGAGTAAATTAGTGGCAAACTACATAGACCAACATGGCAATTGTGATATTGATCACCTATTAGATATAATTCCTCAACAAATTTGCTAGACTATCTAGAGTCAAGTTACACCAACTATGACTGCTGATGTAGATTGGATTGCATGGAATCCATCCACTAATAGTCCACTTTGTTGAGTCAGATAGAGCAATCCTAGCAAGGTTTTGAATGATACAAATATAATACATATTGCTATTTCTAACAAGTGTGTTAATGTTTTAGTAAAACACAAATAAACATAAGAACATGTAAAATGAAGCATGTGCAACCTTATCACATCAGAACTAAGACAAAGGGTAAAAGCTATAGGACATCAATTGAAGAGATTAAATAAAGCCAAGCCCAACATAAGAGGGAAAATGATCAAACCTCAGACGATACAAGACCAAGTCTGATCAAGAGCAAAATGAACGCTCAAACTATACTAGACTACATTAGATGAAAGGCTGAATCAATACCAAAAAGAATGATCAAGTATTGAACAAACATCAAAATGAAGATCAAAGGTCAAAGATCAAATATCAGACGATGGATAAGGAGGAGACGAAGAAATGGTTCAAAGCCAGAGACTCAAGTTTCAGATGCAGATGAAGAGCATGGAAAAACGTCTAAATTAAGCTAAGTAACAATAAGAAATGGTGCATATCATCTACACGTATAAGAAGAAGATATGAAGACATCAGATTGTGTGAAGAAAAATAAGACAAATAGAAAACCATGAGTTCATAAGTCAAAGCTGCATGTGTCAAAGCAAGTACAACCACTCTTTAGAGAAAGACAACACTCTCGCGGCCAAAATTCTAGAAGAGGTACAGACACATCTAAGTCATGATTAAAGTTAGACATAGAAGTAAACAAACTGCACAAAAGACTTCTCATGGCACAGACCTGGCAAGCAAACATTTAATGCAAGGTCAAATGCATTAAATACAAGATTTACAAAGCACGGAATGAATCAAAACTAGAACATCAGATAATGATTGATCAAGCAGCAAGGCTAAATCTGATCAAAAGCCAGATAAACGTTCAAGTGCTAGTCAAGGCTTACCATAAGTCTAAGTCTTGAAGTATCAAACAAAGGCTAGAACAAGCACCAAAACAAGACTAAATCAAGAACAAGATGAAAGAAGGTTGAACATCAGAAGAAATTCATGAAACCTTCAGATAAAGTCTAGCGATCAACTCAGATGAAGAATAGTCGAGGCAAGGCATGTCATAAGGATCAAACAAGTCAAGACAGATAGCATATGAAGTAAATAATAGAGGAAACTGAACATCAACAGATGAATAGATGGAATACGAATATGCGTCAGATGATCATAAAGTCTAATATCAAGATGAAGGTGTGTCAAGGACAACCTACAGCGCAAACACAGAAATGTCAAGTGCAATTGCTCGAAAGTGAAAATCAGACAAACATGTGTCAAAAGTTAGAGGAAAATCTATCATGCATCAGACTAAGGACAGCACAGACTGAAAGATATTCTAGAAGGAAACAAAATTTGTCCATCTACAATGTTGACCAGACCATAGAAGAATTCAAAACATCAACGTCAAATACTCAGATAAAGAACAAGACGTGAGACGCATGAGATTAATAGATGCAGACAAAGACTGCCATGCCAACACTTAAAGAATCAAGTCTCAAATGACTACTCAGGCATCATCTACGATCACATAAGTACTCTCAACGTAATAGCGTGACTAAAGGAAGAAAAGAAGAAGAAGAAACACGAGCAAAAGTAAAAGCATGCATGTGTCAGAAAAAGTACATTACTTTTTCATAAAAGGACAATACCCTACAACTACGTGACCGAAAAAGGACAAAAAGGTTCTTAGGTCTCTGCCAAATTCAGACACGGCTGCTAACAAGGCAAAGAAAAATAAACGCAATGTCCATGAACGGGAAGCAACATTTAATGCAAGGATCTAAGCATTAAATGAAAGATTAAACTAGTCATGAACAACTATATCTGCTTCAACGAACACTTATAACAGGCAGATTCTATAAGACTATATATATCACTACCTCAAACCTTACAAGGTTGGTTTTGCCCTAGGCTTTTCAAATACGAACAAAAGTGATATCAAGCCCATATAGCAACGAAGCCAGAGACAAAGCATATAGAGTCAAATGTACCTTAGTGTATTTCTCTTTGTAGACTAAGGAGTTCTAAGTGTAACTTAGGAACGTGTACCTTAGGGAGTGTAACAATTTTATGTATTCTCTCGTGAGAGTAAATCACACTCAATCATTGCAAAAACTAAGGATGCAAACCTTAGTGAGTGTATCAACCCGTGTATCCTCTCTATGAGAGTAACCTAAACACTCAAATCAAACTTGCCTAGTTGATATTTGTAAAGCCTGAAGAGGCTAGGTAAAGAATACTTGTAAAGCCTGGAGAGGCTTGTCAAAGAATGCTCACTGCGAGCCAGAAGTGGCTGAGTAAAGAATACTAGCGTTGATAAGTGAAGTCAACGGGCTAGGAGTTGGTTGATAATACTCACTAAGAGCCAGAAATGGCTGAGCAGAGTATACTAGCGTCAACAAGTGAGGTTGACGAACCAGGAGTGGTTGAGAATACTCAGGCAACCAGAAGTGGTTTAAGATTACTAGCGTCTGCGAGTGAAGTTGACGAGCCAGAAATGGTTGAGAATACTTGGGACCAGGAGTGGTCATGACCTGGGTGGTCTATAATACTCGCTACGAGCTTGAAGAGGTTGAACAAACAATATTTTTACTTAATTGATTATCTAGTGAAACCCTTCATTTGAAGGAGACTGGATGTAGCTCAGTTTGAGTAAACCAGTATAAATACTTGCAATATTTCTATGTTTCAGTCACACTTTTACTTGATTGATTTAATATACTGAAAACTTCGTCTAACGCTTATCTTCTATTAAAACTATCTTCAAACGAAAACCATACTTGTTCAATTGATTATCCTAAAAGAACGATTTTCGTTTAAGAAGTATTTTCTCTAGGCAGACGATGAAACTTCCAGACGCAAAATAATTTTGTTACACCAATCCTGGGTAGTTTCTGTTCAACATTCACTAATATTATTTTACTGGACGAAAGAGAGTCTGTTTGCGAAAAAGTTTTTAAAATTCCTTTGTTTACACACACACATATTCAACCTCCTCTTCTATGTGTTTCTCATCTAACTTCACACTTATGGGAAAAATAATTTTAAAATTGATTGATTTTAAATTATTCTTAATGGGCTAAAATCCCTAGGAATTGAGCTCTCTAAAGCTTAGAAAAATCTCCAGATCTTGGATAGTCTTTCAAAGATCTGAGAACCTAAGGCTACCGCCATATCGGAAGCCCAATATCTCAAAATTGTTACATTGGATGGACTTTTAGGAGTACTAAGAGTTCATGAAGTCCATCTAAACTATAGAAATCATCTTAAAGCAAATGATTTTGTTGGTTTAAGGACTGGTGAAACCAACAAGAGGATAGATAAGGGAAAAGCTTTGAAGGTCGAGTCTGAGCATAGTAGCTTGTATGAAAGTTCTGAAAACTTCACAGATAATGAGATATTTCTAATGTCCAAAAATTTTAAGAACATGCTTAAGAAAAAAGGAAGACTAAGAAGCTTCCACAAAAACAGGGATAGGTTCAAAATACAAGTTTAAGAAGACAACAAAGAGGTCATTTATTATGAGTCTAAGAAGCCTAGACATATGAAGGCTAAATGTTTTACACTCAAAAAGAAATAGACTAGTAAGAATAATGTCAAGAAAAGCCTAAAGGTCACTTGGAAAGATCTAAACAACAACAGTGGTAGTAGTTTAGACAATGAAAAGGCCAATATTTGTCTTATGGCAATGTAAATGAAGATTAGAGGTAAACTTTGAATCTAATTCTTGTTCTTTTGACAGTTTTGATGAAGAGGAGATGTCTTATGAAATTGTCATGGCATACTCTCACATTATCACCCTTGAGTACAAGAAATTCGAAGCAAGTGTAAATTGTTACAAACAAGAAATGAAAAACTTAACAATGACCTGTCAGATGCTACTAGAGAGATTAAAACTCTCAAACGTTAAGATCATAAGCAATTAACCACATGAGGTTACAACATTACAAGTTAAAAATAGACAACTCAAGTCGACTTATGAAGTTCTAAATTCTTTGCTTATAGAGTCCTCTCTAGAAAGAAACTTATGAAGTTCATGTTTTCCTAGGGCCTTATATATCTTCCCAGTTCTTATGAAACATAAGATCACAAGCATTGAACCACCTAAGGTTATAATATTGCAAGTTGAAAATAGACAACTCAGGTCGACTTATGAAGTTCAAAATTGTTTGCCTACAAAGTCATTCTCTCTAAAATGTAAATAAATAACTTAGATCTAAAGGGTTCCTTAACTCTTAGAGCTCTGAAAAGCAACTAAAAAAATAGCATACAACTCATAACATCATAAATCACCTAACAACACATAACATGCATAAAAGCAAAAACATAAAATATAGATTCATATTGTCTTACATTTTTTATTTTCAATTATGAGACAATGATCATTTTAACTAGTGATTATGAATTTCTAAAAAAATTTTATGTATATTTGGCATCTATGATATTTATTAATAAATTTAAAATTTAAAATTTATAGAGAAGATCACAATATTTTTAAATATAATAGCATGTTAATTTTTTTAATATTATTATTATTATTAGCTTACAAAGAATGAATAAGAACTATTAAGTTGGCCTAAAATGGGAAAGTTGAGGTAGTATACTAAATCCTATGTTAAGTTGAACCTTAGTACGATTATACACAAAAATAATATAAATTAGATGATAAGTAAGGTTTGTTGGTCTACTTACTCCTATAGGTTGTGTAAAACAAGTTATATAAATAGACTTTTAGGCTAGGTAGACTTTTAAACAAGTTAAATCTTGAAATCAAAAAAGAGTTACAATAAATAAATAAGACAAATTAGACTTAAAATAGCCTAAGTCTAGCTTAGATAACTTGTTTCCACTTTTATTATTGATAATGTTAAATGATTATATTTTATATTTAGAAATTTATATTTCTAATTTTGTTAGATTATGAGTTATGTTTGAATGGTATAAAGTTTTGCTTGGATAACTTTATGGTAAATTTTTAATTTAATTATAAAAAAAATTAATTCATATTTTTTTTTTATTGATTTTACACATAAATGCAAATACTTTTATATGTTAGTATTATATACAATGACATACAAAAGTGTCAGTATAAATATAATATATATATATGTATAAATCTATTTAATATATAATTACACATAATTTAAATGTTGATTTTAAATGAGATTCAATAACATATATTTTGTGTCATTATAATCTATACTTATACTCTTTAACAATTTCTTAACATATATTATATTTATATGTAGGCAAAAGTAATTTTTAGTGAAAAATTTTATATCACTATAAAATGTGTCACTACATAACAATTTATTTGTAATGTGCAGATAACAGGTGCCACTATAGGTATATAAATACTCAACAGATATGAAAATGAGAATAGAAATTACAATTATTACTCAAAGAGATATGAGAGGGTAGACATATTTTTTTTTTTCAAATGAAAATACATCAACAATATCCTTATGTTGGAAAAGGATCCAACACAGACTCGATGCAAACATGGTGCAAAGCAATGTAGGACACAACTCACCAAAATTAACACAACTTGGTGTGTGTATAAATAAAAGTTGAGTTCAATTTAATCCATTTTTACATCAAAGCAATAGCTTGGTTGCTTTTGGATTTCATGCATTGGAAAATGAAAAAACACATTCCCATTCTTTAAAACATATATCCAAACACACCCTCAATTATCCGATACTCCAATGCGGACAAAACCCAACCTCTAACACAAACATCGCCCAACACTCTAAAGGCCTGGGTAAGTAGCATAAGGATTAACTATGATGAAGATCAAGTGAATCATAAATGCGAGATTGAGGATCACAACAATGAGTAGTTTCAAGTCGTCAAAATTTCTTTGTGTGGATCCCTTGACCTTGCTAATGAAGGCATCGATGTAAAAGGAGAGGCCAATCTAGAATGCCTAGAGGCAAAAGGTTGTGTTAGCGAGAGAGGGCAGCGAAAGGAGAGAAAAGAAGGTGGAGGTAGAGGGGGAGATAACAAGGATGAATCCAACCACCTTAGGGGGGATTCTTTTTATTTTGTAATTATTTAAATATTTATCTATTATACATAATTATTTAATAAATATTTTTTTAATAAAATATTTATAATTTTACATATAAAATTTTAAATAATTTTATATTCAATGATTAAAATAAATATGTTTTAATTTGTTAAAAAATATATGGTTGAAATTTTATATCATAATTTAAACTAACTTTTTTTTCTTTCAAACTTTAAAATATTCTTTAATTTCAAAAAATAATTAAATAATATTTTTTTACACATTAAAAGAGGATGAGAATATATATATATATATATATATATATATCGTCTTAACATCTCTTTTTTTTGTTTATTTTTGTGTTCATACTCAAATATGTGCTACATAAGTATCTATTCATCGTCATACTATTTTCTTGTATATGTTTCGTGATACATAAGTACTTATTCGATTTGGCATTTTCAATTAGGATATACCACCAAAATGAAAATTAAAAAGAAATTATTTTTTATTGTATATATGTTTTGTAATCATGAATGTAGACAGATTTTTTGGATATATAGTGTGATGCCTCGAACTACTTCTTTTCTTTCTTCACCTTCACTTTCACTTTTCTAATCCTTCTTCCATTTTCATTTCCTCAAAGACTGAGCATTTCTGGTTGAAGGAAGTCCCAAGCTCCCAAGGTTGGAACATTCTCGTTCTTTTCTGCATTTCTCTTCTTCTTCGCAAGCTTCTTCTTTCTCGGATGTGGTGGAGCCAGGGTTGTAGAATCGAAGCTCTTTCTCCTTCCTCCTTCTCCTTCTAGTGCAACTTGGAGTTGTTTTACTCTGATTTGAGGTTAGGGAAGCTTGCTTTTGGCTAGTAGAGCCTTAATTTCATGATGTTTGAGAATTCATTGTTTAGTTGATAGATTTTGTTGCTTGGGAAAAAGAAAAATGGGGTTTTGAGGGAAATGGAAATATAAAGTTCTTAAGTTGAAACATTGGTTGCATTTTGGTGTTTTATGTTGTTTTAGTTGATTTAAGTTGTGGAAATTGTTGGAAAACTGGTTGCATGTGTTCGGATTTTTTGGAAATCCAAGATTTGACAAAAAATTGAAGGTTTTTTTTTGTTTTCAGTTTACCAGGTGAGTCACGGTTGTGATCTCCTTGGTCTTCATAATATTGTTGAGACAGAGCAAATCATGGGTGTGACTGGTGAATCACGAGTGTGACTGGTGTGTCACGACTGTGATTGACTCTGTTTGAGAATATTCACTCCTTGCTTTTGAAGGTTAAAGTGTAGATTAAGTTGTCAAGTTGATAAAATTGAAAATCTATATGAAAGTTGAGTTAAAGTTGTAAGTTGATTTGTTGTTAAAGGAGTTGTATATAGGGATGGCAACGGGGCGGGGCGGGTACGGGTTTCATGATACCCGTCCCCGTCCCCGCGAGCCAAACTCATCCCCGTCCCCGTACCCGTACTCGTCGGGTATGTGATTTTCATCCCCATCCTCGTCCCCGTCGGGTATCGGGTGTACCCGTACCCGTACCCATACCCGTCAAATTTTTTTATTTTTTATTTTTTTTTAAAAAATATAATATTTTTAAATTATTTTTTTAATTATATTATAATTATAATTAGGTTATTTCTTTATCTCATACTATAATAAATAATCACACATAAAAAAATATTAAAATTCTTTAATATAATTAAATTGAAATTGGGTATTAAATTAAAAATGGGAACGGGGACGGGTACGAGTACGGGTACGGGGCGGTTAAGTACATACCCGTACCCGTACCCGTACCCGATTTAATATATCGGGTTTTACCCGTACCCGTACCAGTACCCGGTCAAACCGGGTATTCCCCATCAAAGTCGGGACAAGTTCGGGTATTACCCGCGGGTACGGGTACATTTGCCATCCCTAGTTGTATAGTTGTATTGAAGTTGATAAGTTGTGTGTTGCCTATTGTTGATGGTGTTATGATGATGTTGTGATATATAAGTTGCTTATGTTGTAAAACTGTTAAGTTGCATCAAGTTGTTTTGAAGTTGTCAAGATGATTATTATTGTAAAGTTGCATGAATGATGTCTATAGTTGTGAAGTCGTTAACGTTGATATTGTGATGACTATAGTTGCTCAAGTTGTTTATTGAAGTTGATATTATGATGCCTATTATTGTAAAGTTGTATAAAGATGTCTATTGCTGTAAAGTTGTAAAGTTGGGGACATATGGTGAAGATATATGTCCTATGTTGAGATACATAGTACTAAGGTGATAAGTTGAAAATTATTTTTTTTAAAGTTGAATCCCTTAGTATTGTGTGGGCAGCATGGAAGTAGTCGATCCAAGTCATGGTTGAATGACCAATTTGAGTAAGGTATCTAGTTAGAGATGTAACCTTTGACTAGGTACTAGAGGGTGCATGGTACTTGAAGGGCAGTGTGTGGGCTAACTCCATATGTGGATTGGTGATGCAAGCCAAGGTTGTGGTAGGCCCACACTTAAACCCTTCTGCCCTGATAGTATTACTGGACCTCCGAGTCTAAGTGGCATACCTGAGTGATCAACTATTGTTGTCTATACCAAATTCTCTACGGAATTCCTAACGTTGTCCTATATATACTTAACTTGGCTAAGATAGGTCTAAAGTTGGATTTGGTAGGGTTTATGCCACCTAGATTGCTCAGTCTCAGTTGTTGGAGATCTCCTAGTTGTATATGCGTAACGCCGTATTAGTTGATGTTGTATGGATGTTTCTTATGTGGTTGCATTTAAGTTGTATGTTGTGTTGAATGTGTTGAAAACGTTGTTTTTAGTTGATGTTGAAAGAAGAAAAGTTGAATTCTAGTGTTATTTATTGTATGTTGATGTTGTTTATGGTGTTTATTACTGTGAGCTTACCTTAACATGTTCTCCCCTGTGGTTGGGACTGCAATGACCATATCTTGGTATGCGAGCAACTCAGGATTAGGTGCACTACTGGATTGGGTGAGCTTCATTTTGGTTGAGGATCAGCATGAGAGTTGATGTTTTGTTGATTTGATTGGTAAGGTTGTTGCATAGGATATTATGTCATACTTTCAGTTGTATATATTATGGGACTTTTTAGTTGTGTATTTTCATTGTATATATAATTGTTTAGTAGTGATATTTTATTTATGCATGTATCTGAACGCTATAGATAGTGTGAAACCTGGCAGATCGTTACATATAGGTGTTGCAACCTAAAAAATTCCGGTTCTTGCAACCTATGGATTAGACATCCAATTAAAGAAATCTCAAAAATTAAGGAATGCCCAGAAACTAGACTAATCCTTAACTAATGGTTTTAAAAAATGAGTTCATGGATTCGCCACCAATGTTTTGCTCAAAATATTGGGAAAAGATGAAAAAAGATTTTTAAAAAGATCCAATCATAGCCTTATTAACCAAAATTGGGTTCGGGGTCAGTTACGTGTAGGGAAGGTATTAAGCACCCCCACAACGCCCTTAATCGGTACCCTCATGATGAAGTTAGCATAGTAAGAATTAACAAATTAAATATCTAATCCTCTTTATTAATGGTTATTTAAATGCTTAAACCTTAAATTACGCAATTGTCCCTAAGACATCTACATGATTGCTTTTAGCATAACGATGTTATTAGAGATGAGAAAATAAAAGAAAGGAGAGAGGAAAATTAATTCAAATACCTCTTAGACAAGCTGTATTGAATCTTCAAATAGATATGGAGATAAGTGCTTTATGGCAACCTTTCACACTACATAGATGCCTCACAGATCTCAAGAAATACAAAAGAGAGAGAGGGAGAGAAATTTCGAGATATAACGGATTCTGGAGAGTCGTGCCTAAGTCTGCTATTTATAGACATCAGAAGTGGCCAAAATGGCCTATTCCAGATCCGGAACGACCCATTTTGGACCCTTTCGTTATGCGTTAATTTCGTATCTGGAATGGCTCGTTCCAGAGTTGAGTTTAACACATAACTGCCTATGCTGGAGTGGCCCGTTGCAGTTTGAGAATGACCCGTTACATGTTGGGAACAACCCGTTCTAGGCTACTATGTCAACTTTTGTTGGGCTTTAGGCCTTCTGATGTCATGTCCTGTTATTTCCAAGCTTGGGAGCTCCTTTTCTCCACAAAATAGAAGTCTATTTCTCAATTTACTGGTCCAGATGAAATTAGGTGTCTACAACTACCCCTCTTTACTTATCCTTTGGAGTAGCTATGTGTTGCTTCTCCAAAGGCAAGTAAAGACGTAGACATTTCATCCGGGTCTTCTCTTCGTCTTCTTGTACCAGGGCTTCTACGTTGCTTCCTTCGAGTAGATGGCGTTTACTGGTATCCTTGTCCTTTGGGGCAACTGAGTGTTTGGTTGTATGCTCATCGAGTGTTCAAGGATGTTAAACCGAAACATCTAGGCTTCCAATCTTAGTGTAGATGCCTCCTACTGCTTTTGCTTGTCTCATGGTAGTGTGATCTTTATTTATAGTTTGTTAAAGAAGGAGTATATTCTGAGCTTAGCCTCTCTAGGCTGGGCTGACATTTAGGGCTTCAGCCAGCCCAATGCTAGTTTTGGGATCTAGCAACCATTACCGATCTTGTACTAGTTTTGGGGATCTAGCAACCCTTATCGATCTTGTACTAGTTTTGAGGGTCTAGCAACCTTTACCGATCTTGTACTAGTTTTGAGGATCTAGCAACCTTTATCAATCTTGTACTAGTTTTGAGGATCCAACAACCCTTTCCAATCTTGTACTAGTTTTGGGGATCTAGCAACCCTTTCTGATCTTGTATTAGTTTTGGAGATTTAACAACCATTTCCGATCTTGTACTAGTTTTGGGGATCTAGTAACCCTTTTCGATCTTGTATTTGAGGATTCTGATAGTGTCTCCTCGTTGATGTTGTGGGATGAAAGACTGCCCCTAGGTGGATAGGTAGGAGATGTTTGATGTGCCTTTGTGTTGGTGGGCAGAGAAATAGATGGATGACAGAGATTCTAGTGTTGCCCCTGCCATGTGAGTATTGTGATGTCTCTCCAGGCATTTTGGTTGTGAGATGGTTGGCAAGAATTTGGTGTTGTTCTTGTCAAAACGAGTATTGTGATGCCTCTCCAGGCGTGTTCCTTGAACATGTGCGTGGCGAGAATCATGTTTTTCTCTCCCAATGTGTATTATGATGCATCTCCAAGTGTGATGCTTGGGTGCTTCCACTGTTCTTCTATTGATGACGGGTTATCATGATGTTGGCGTGGGCTTGCTTGGAGTGGTCTGACTTGATCATCATTATGGGTAATTCTCCCCCTGCTTGTAGGTGGTTCTCTGTGCTGAGGTTTTTTTTAGTACTTATTTTTTTTTTCTGTCTAATAGATTTGGCTTTTTCTAGATGCGGAAGCTTTGCCTTTTTCTCATGTTATTTTTTTTGCCTTTTATCTCTTTTGTATTTTATGCATGCATGTGTTTGAAGTGGATATATATATATATATATATATATATATACATATATATATATATATGTATGTATATATATGTGAGCCCACAAAAGCTAATCTCATAGATAAAATATGTCTTTTGGGGGTACAAATACTGAGATAAAAACATACAATACAAAATAGGAATATGCTATCGCTAGTCTAACTCTCGGCAGGGGGATCTGGGAATCCCCTCTGAAGCCAAGCCATCATCTGCTCATGCCACTGCTGCTGCTGATGATGTTGTTGGCGCATCTTTTCTTGTATGCTAGTGAGACGACTATCGAGACTAGCCATCTGTTGGCGAAGGGCCTCAATATCTGCCCCCACATAAGGTGGCGGGTGTGCGAGCTGCTCCGGCTGCATCTGTTGTGGTTGTGACTGCAAGTCAGGTATTTCATCAAATAATACATTATCGACATTGAGGTCCTCTATGACCGTATATCCACCCTGGGAAGGCTCAATGACACTCATAGCTCTGAGGGTGAGTGCATCAAGAGGGCGAGGGTCTGGACCAGTCTCTGAGTCTATGTCGACAATCCTATAATGCTCAGCCACTCGTGCGAGCATCGACCCGACCACTATATACCCGGTGCGCCTTGTTGTCCCGGATCTCTCGCCATAGTCCTGTATGTGGCGGAGGAAGAAAGCTCCAGGATTGCATCGAATCCCCTGGGTCATGCAATACAGAGGGAAGAGGTCTCTTTGCGTGACAGAACTTGGACTCTGGTAGCGTCTGTGAATGGTCCCTGTCATCAGCTTGTGGACCACCCGGAGTGCTGGGTCTTTGATCCCTGAGGCCTTGGCAGTCCTTGGCATGACTGCCTGGCCGGTGAGCTCCCGCCACATGTCCTCTATAGAGGTCTCGAACATGGGGAAAAGGAGGCTATCTGTGTACTCCGGCGTCGCTAGCTGCTCCTCCGAGACGAAACCGGCTATCCGATTGAACTCTGCTAGTGTGATGTTACGGCAAGCGCCGCCCATCCAAAATAGGACCATTTGTACATTTGGCCCCTCCGATGTTGTGACTGTATACATCTTGGCGGTTGCCAAGAAATCGATGGTAGCCTCCCGATAAGCTCGACCGAGTGGCTCTAGCAGAAACTCCCATCCAATGGCCGATAGGTAGTCCTGGACTCTCCCCAAGAGCCTTACCTGCTCGAGAATGGGGAGGTCAATCTGTCGTGCGAACATGAACTCGAAATTGGGCAGACGCTGTATCCGCCTAAGTTGTGCATCACTCATGACACTAGGGACTAATGGTGGAGATTGCACAACTGGCGACGATGGTGGCTGCACGACTGGTTGTGGTGGAGATAATATGCGAAGTCTCTTGCCTCGGACGTGAGAAGAACTACCTCTATGCATGATGATGAAAGAATATGAAAAATGCCAAAAAAATTCTCTAGAGAAAGTGAGGGCGTTTTGGAAAGTGAATAAGGATTATGAGGGGGAAATGGCCTTATTTATAGGCAATACAGGCGGAACGGGCCGTTCCAGACACAGAACGGGCCGTTCCATAAGCAGAACGGGCCGTTCCAAATGCAGAACGGGCCGTTCCGGTACCAGAACGACCCGTTTCGAGATAGAAACAGTCCGTTCTCACGGAAAACGTCCCGTTCTCCCACTTAGAACGCCCGTTCTGGTACTGGAACGGCCCATTTTATTTTCGGTACGGGGCGTTCTGGTGATGCGTAGAACGAGTCGTTCTGTTCCGGAACGGCCCGTTCTGTCTCTCTTCTCTTTTTTTTTTTTTTTTTTAATAAAAATCCGTGGTATGCATGCAACTTTTGTCCTAAAATGCAACTTTATTTTTGTGGTTGGAAAATTTAAGGCTAAAATTCTAATTTAGTCGTTTATAATATTAAAAAAAATTTAATTTGGTCTCACTTCAATTTTTTGTTTCAATTTAATCCCAATTTATTTTAAAATTTTCAATGTTGGACTTCTGTCCAAATTTCACAAACGACATTAAAGGTCTGAGAGAATCACGGTCGTGAATCCAAATCATGCCTGTGATTCCAAATCACGGCCGCGATTCCAAATCACGACCTTGGAACCACCTGAGATTAAGAGGTGCGAAAATAGGTGGTGAGAATCTCGACCGTAATTTGGAATCACGGGCGTGATTCTCTCGGACCTTTAACGTCGTTTGTGAAATTTGGACGGAAGTCTCACATTGAAAATTTTAAAATAAATTGGGACTAAATTGAAACAAAAAATTAAAGTGGGACCAAATTGAAATTTTTTTAATATTACAAGGGACTAAATTAGGATTTTAGCCGAAAATCTAATTTGTCAATGTATCGGAAAAATCACCGCTTGTTTGTGCCTTTGCTTTTTGTTTACTAGGAAATATTCCTTGTTCCTTGTCTTACCGTTGCTTGTTTGTTGTGAACAATGCTTGGTTCAGATGTCGCTTAATCCTCTTTTTTAAAGATGTTTTAACTGTTTCATGTGAGTATTCATTGTGCATACTCCATGTTACGGGTTGCATCAATTGTCCCGTGGCGGAGGCTAGGTGGGCCAAGTCACTGTCGAATCATGGCGCTTGGGCTACTGCGCTCTTAAGTAAAAAGAGTTGCGCCCTGACTATCAGCTATAGCTTTTGGCCTAGTGGTAAGCGCTCGATCCAACAATTGATATCAGAGCCAAGGTCATGAGTTCGATACCCAGCGGGGCAATTGCTGAGGGGGAGATTGTTGCGGGTTGCATCAATTGTCCCGTGGCGGAGGCTAGGTGGGCCAAGTCATTGTCGAATCATGGCGCTTGGGCTGCTGCGCTCTTAAGTAAAAAGAGTTGCGCCCTGACTATCAGCTATAGCTTTTGGCCTAGTGGTAAGCGCTCGATCTAACACTCCATGCATCTCTCAACTTATCTTAATGCCATGTAGGTCTGGGAGAAAATGAGGGGATATATACATTTTCTTCGCAAAAGGTTTATTAGAAGGGATTTTCAAAAATGGTCTTTAGAAGAAAGGCTGGTTAAGGTAGGCTAGTGTATAGGTTGATGAACAAGCATATTTAAAACGAGGAAATCATTTTTGCATTAGCTTATTATTTCCTTCCAAGTTAAATGAAGGCCGGGATCGCATGTTGGCTAGATGACCTTCCCGAGCTGCCCTTTTTTTTTTAAATGCTGCTTTGTCCTAGCTTTTGCCTAGGTCAATGATGGTGTTTTTGATGAGGTTTTATCGCAAACACATCACTTGGCAAGTGAACCAAGTTTCGAAGTAGTATTTAAAGATCGTCCTCAGGGATTTGAGTGATTAGTAATTCTTACTCTAATGATTTAAAAGAAAATGATGTTCAATTTGCGGATGAATGATGATAAATTAAAACAACACAGTAAAACAAACGTAGTAAGGATGATGATTAAGAAACAAGGATTGGTTCGGAAGCACTTGCTAACTCATAGATCTTCTTAAAATAAATGCTATTCTAATTCCATTATTTCCACGTTCATTAAGTAATCCAACAAGATTCCTCAAGGTTGAATCCTAAAGTCATTAAGCTCAAAACATGATTCCTCTATGTTTTGAGTTCAACACTTCGCATTAAGAACAAGAACTTGAACAATGTGACTAACCAAATCAAGTCTATCCCTAGAACAAGAATTGATTAGGTGCAAGATTCAGTTCGGGTTTTCAAAAACGTTTTCCAACTGGATTCAAAAACCAAAAATTCATACAACGGGTGATCAAGCCGATATAAGCATTAAGTAAAGAATCATACACAAATAATGAGATTAAAATGCATATATTTAAGAAGGAGAAGAGTTAGTAGTTACATCCAACCAATCCTCAATGAAATTAGCCACTCATGGCCATTACAATTTCTCCAGCAATTTCCATAAGAGATTACAAAGTTGGAAGTGAAAAACCAGAGAATTTGGGTTCCCTCCTTCGTGTCTATGCTATAGCCCCCCAATCTGTGTGTTACTAAAAAAAACACTTGCCCCCTCCAATTGGTCTCTAGCTGTAGCCTAGTGGATGTCCAGCTGTAGCCTCCATTAGTGGTTCAATTAGTGGAAAACCACTAATTATTTTTCCCTTTTTCCTTGTTTGTTTCTCCTTAATTTAAGGCCCCTTGTCTTTCTTTTTAATTTAGTGCTCATGTGCTTCTTGTTTCTTTCCTTAATTTTTGTCCCCCACTATTTTTCTCCTTAATTTTGGGCCCCACATATGTTCTGTCCAAGGAAAAGTTGGGATTTTTAACCCAAGGCTGCAGCTCTGGAATGGGGGCTGCAGCTCTGGAAGTGTTTCCATACGCACAAGGCTTCAAGGCTGCAGCTCTGGAATGGGGGCTGCAGCTCCAACTCTCTGGAATTGGTCTATATACGCACAAAGCTTCAAGGCTGCAGCTCTGAATCTGAAGCTATAGCCTTAACTCTCTGGAACACTTCTTTTTGGTTCATGCTTCATGGCTGCAGCTCTGGTTTTGGGGCTATAGC
The DNA here is from genome assembly GCF_000230855.2 of Cajanus cajan. Classification (NCBI taxonomy): domain Eukaryota; kingdom Viridiplantae; phylum Streptophyta; class Magnoliopsida; order Fabales; family Fabaceae; genus Cajanus; species Cajanus cajan. The sequence goes on along the minus strand of NC_138527.1, from coordinate 23,331,252 downwards.
CTTGGATTTCCAATTTCATCAAAACCTACACAAAAAGGAAATATTTTTAGCCAAAGAAACTACACTCTTGTAACTCCTTAGATTAATCTTAGTTCATCTATTTGGAGGGTTAAACATAACCAAAATTACTTATATCTCATCCAAAATAAGTGCCAAATTAAGCATAAAAATATGCAATTTGAGCACTTATCAGTCACTTGAGACGTGTTCCTTAGCAGGCATTGCCCTGATTTTTGTGCAACCCCCTTTATGGGTTTCCTGTCAGGCTTTTGTTTTGCAACATTTGTATCATCTTTCATTCCTTCGTTAAAGGGAGATCCCCCTTACGTTGATTTCATTCGGCTTTTTACTCACGAGTCATACCGATTTTGATTGATCTTTATGTGTTCCTTGTCGTTTATTAAGCCATTGTTTCTAATGACATCCCTATTTCATGCACGTGCCCTTTTAATGCAGCTCGAGGGCCCGGGCATGCCCCGAGTTCGTGATTCATACACAAGAAAACAAGAAAAACATCTTTTCAAAGGAGGCTAGTGGATCTAATCACCAAGACTATTCCTCCGCCCGCTCGGATACTAGCACTCTGGAAAATCTTGTATGAGGTAGGGGTGATCAACTTTTCCTTTTTGAGCTCTGTTATTGGTACATATCCCAAAGCTCATCACCCTAGATTACTTACATAGTTTGGTAATTATTTTATTCCTTGGGCGTTCTTACCGAGCCCCTACCTTGGTCGATATCCATTTCTGAACAAAAATTTGTGTTGCTGGGTTCTTCTTATTTGGGATCCTTTCCACGTGAGCAATTTCCAGTGCTTGGAAGGTTGTTTCTAACGCTTCTTCAATCGCATCTACATATGGAATGGTTAATGGCTTGCTGATAATCATATCCTCCTCTGCTTGTACGACTACCAACTTATCATCCAATATGAACTTGACCTTTTGATGAAGCGTGGACGGTACTGCCCTTGCCTGATGTATCCATGGCCTTCCAAGGAGACAGCTATAAGCGGGAGCAATATCCATTACTTAGAATTCCACATTAAAAATACTATGTCTTACTTGGATGGGTAAGATGACCTCTCCCATTACTTCTCTTTGGGATCCATTGAAAGCTTGAACGATCATATTGCTTGGTTGCATTTCGGCTTCTTTGACCAATAACTTGTCAAAAGTACTTTTGGGCAACACGTTCAAGGAAGGCCCATTGTCTACCAAGACTTTGGCGATGAGGAATTCCTTAACACTTTACAGATATATGAAAGGGTTTATTATGATCTAGTTGACCATTATTTATCTCCTCATCAGTGAAAGTTAAATGGTCGTTAGCCGTGATGTGGCTTACGATCCCTACAAATTTGTCTTGGGATATGTGGTGTGCAACGTAGGCTTCGTTCTAGACTTTCAACAGCGCCTTTCAATGTGGTTCTGAGCTCATGATCAGTGAAAGCAACGTGATGTTCGCGGGAATATGATTAAGCTGGTCGATGATGGGGTATTCGCTTTGTCGAATGAATTTGAGAAATTCATCTTCCTTGTCGAAATCTGTCTTTTTTTCTTCTTTGTCCTTTCCTTTTGGGGACTTGTTTTCTAGGTCTTTGGGAGTATAGATGCATCCACTCCTAGTCATTCCCCCGATCCCAATAATATTCGATGAATCTAATGACGATGAATTTTGCACGTCATAGATCCATGACGCTGCTTTGTCACTTTCATATAGGAAAGGACGTGGCACTCGAATGGTCAACTTAGGTACGTTTTCCCCTTCGTTTTCTCGTATGCTTGCAGTCCCTTCATGAAGGGTTTCCCGATGCGATGTTTCGGGTTTGCATTTGATCACAAGTGATTTCATTATGTAATTGACATGCACAGATTAAATTTCCCTTTTTATTCTTTATTAGCTTACTAGGAAAGCATATGTTCTAGATGAAATGCAATATAGGATGCAAAGATAATTGAGAAATTCAACAAATATCATTCTCATTGATTTGTTTGTTTAGTGAACATTCTTCGTACAATGCTTTTCAGTAAGTTTTGACAAAATCTCAAAAGTCTGAAGAAACTTAAACTAGGCTGATGCGTAGGTAAGTTGTCTTCCGCTTCCAATACGTGTCTCTTCATTGCTTCCACTTGTTCGTGGACTGCCCTATTCATGTTATCGTAATTTGATCGTGCTTCCTTGGCCCTTTCTTGATAATACCCAATCATCATTTTTAACTCTTGAATTTCTTCTAGAGCTTGGTCTCTTTGGTGAGTAATTTCTGTGAACAGCCGAAACCCCTTTTTTCTTTCTGTTGGAAGTCGAAAATGATTACGGCTTGTTCCTACATGATCTCCCACCAAGACTGAATATTTGACTAGGCCTTTAGCGCCTCTCTTTGTGTTTGTTCCTTTGCCAATGTTTCTACCTGGAGTCTAACCTCGAGTTGTGTCACACTTGACAAAGCTTCTGTGAGTTGCTTATCTAGGTTGACCTTTGGAGCTTTCACTGGCTGTGTATTTTTGTCGGCGCATTCATCATTTAGTTTCTCGATCTCCATGTCCTTTTTTTTTTGCATTCCCTTTACAAACTGTCAATGTATATTTTGGATTCCTCGTCCTTTTCTTCAAAGGCTCTTCTTATCTAGGCTTCCAAAATCTCTATCCTCTTTGTCGAGGAAGGGGTCTGACATTATTCGCTTCGGTTTGTCGTTCTGGTCGTATCTGTGCCTTCCCTTTGACTTCTCCATTTCTGATAATCACCTGAGAAAGCTACTTGAGGCTTGCCAAGCTCATCATCCCCAAAGTAAAGGGGTTTATTCCAAGCCTCTTTTATGAGGTCAATTTGCGACTGTTGCCCTACGGTGTAAAGGAAACAAATCCCTTCAATGTCTTCTTGATTCGGTAAGGTCTGTGTTCTCCCGAGTTGCCTTAACACCAGATTTGGGGAATAGGCTATGCATCTCCTTAATCCCATTAAAGGTATGTTAGGGAATCTGCCACATCGGATTAACACTTGACTTGGTCAAAACCATCGACACATCCATGTAAGGGCATCCTCGGTATAATCCTTCATCTCGGCTTTCCATGCCATGGCATATTTCTTTGGTGCAAGAATTCTAGGAAAGCTTCTCAATGGATCGTGTAACTTTCCCACGTGGTTCTTGGCAAAGAAATGAGTGTACGCCCACACATAAAGGAGTGAGTTGTAGCCACTACAAGAAAAATGCTAATTTTCGACGGAAATAAATAAATTTCTGACGGATTTAAATCCGTCAGAAGAAGTGGAGTCGGAAATACCATATTCTATCAAAAATTTCTGACGGAAATTTTTGTCAAAAAATTTCGACAAAAAATTTCTGACAGAAAATTCTATCAGAAATTTTTTACGGAAAATTCTGTAAAAAATTTTCGTTGAAAAATTTTGTCAGAAATTATAATTTTTATTTAATTTTAATAAATTTATTAATGTGACAACCCTCATATTTGGCCTCTCAAGGGTTCTATTAATGGAAGGTCACCCATCCTTATATTACTCTAGGTCAAGCACGTTTAACTGTGAAGTTCTGATGAGATAAGCTATCGAAATGTATATGCATGTTGTTAGTATAACTTGTACAAGTTAATTCATTTAAGTCATCTTCAACTATATAATCTCATATTTGTACTATAATAATAATATATAATAATTTTATATTACGAATAATAATAATAATATATTTAACTATTCTTTATTTATATGTGCTTACTTTTATAATTAACAATCTACTTATTTCTATTTAAAATTATAATTTAAATTATTTAATTTTATAATTTATAATTTATAATTTATAAAATTATAAATATTTATTTATTACATACTTATAAATTAAATTTCAACATTTTAAATAAATTATTAATTAGTTTAATATATTTATTTATCTTAAATCAAACATATAAAATTCAAAAAAAATGTATTTATCCTTATTTTATTTTCTAATTATCAACCATTAATAATATATTAACTTAAAATCTTATCTAATTATATCATAATATTTTCATATTTTAAAACCAAATATTAGTTATACGAAAATATTAAAATCATATAGTAAATTGTCAATAACTAAGATTTTATTTAAATAATTTAAAATAATTAATGTTTCAATTATATTATTAATTAGCAAATAATTTATTTCAAAGTTAATTATTTTTTATATTATTTATTAGTAAAATTTAATAACTTTTAATTTAACAATTTGATCGATGAAATTCAACAAATACCATGAGTTATTGAGCGGAATAACTTTACTAAGAGTTATTTTGTAAGTTATTTGATTCCTCCTCTCTCTCTATCTCAGACTCTCTCTTTCTCTCTCTCTCTCTCTCTCTCTCTCTCTATATATATATATATATATATATATATATATATATATATATATATATATATATATATATATATATATATATATATATATATATATATATATAAAGAGAGAGAGAGAGAGAGAGAAAGGAGGGTTATACTAACACTGATGTAATTTTTATTAAGTATTACACACTGATCAATAACTTTATATTAAAATGTGAATTTTGTAAATCCAACCGATAGATTACTATAAAAAATATAATAATATATTACGAATAAAAAAATTAATAATAATAATAATAATATATTTAATTAATCTTTATTTATATATACTTACTTTTATAATTAACAATCTACTTATTTCTATTTAAAATTATAATTTAAATTATTTATTTTTAGATCGAATATGTAAATTGTAAAAAAATTTGAAAATCATTTGATACTTTGTTTCATTAATTTGAATCAATGTATAAAATGATTTTATGATTATCCGTCAATTTTTAATGAAATGAAATATCAAATAATTTTCAAATTTTCTAAAAATTTACAGATTTGATCTATGCATTAAGAATTTTAAATTAAACGATTGGATCATTGAAATTTAACGTTGAACATGAGTTATTGAACGGAGTAAGTCTAGGTAAACTTATTCTTGGAGTAAAAAGTATCTCTCTTCATATATTAAATTAGGTTATCACGTACCATTATATATACTAGGAGAAAGAGGAAACACACACTTCGTGTCTTTAAATATTTTTAAAAGTAAAATAATTAAAAATTATTTATTTATTTCTTAAGAATTAAGGATATAATTATCCATAATTTTTTAGACAAAAATCAGTTACAAGATGACGTATATTTCTTTTTATCTATTACTATAGACAATCAAACAACTATTTAACTATTTATCTTCCATTCATTTTCTCTGTCTCTCTGTCTCTCTCTCTCTTTGTATATATATATATATATAGAGATGTTATTATACTAACATCGGTGTAACTTTTGCTAAATATTACACACCGTTCAATAACTTTATATTAAATTTAATTTTTTTAATCCAACTGTTAGATTACTATAAAAATATAATAATATATAATAATTATATTACGAATAATAATAATAATATATTTAATTAATCTTCATTTATATATACTTACTTTTACAATTAACAATCTACTTATTTCTATTTAAAAATAATTTAAATTATTTAATTTTATAATTTATAATGATAATATAATTTATAAAATTATAAATATTTATTTATTACATACTTATAAATTAAATTTTAACATTTTAAATATAAATTATTAATTAATTTAATATATTTATTTCTCTTAAATCAAACATATAAAATTCAAAAAAAATGTATTTATCCTTGTTTTATTTTCTAATATAAAATTTTGTATATATGATTTAAGAGTAAAGAATTTTCAATTTAACGGTTAGATTTAAAAAATTCTCATTTAATATAAAGTTATTCACCGGTGTAATACTTAGCAAAAATTATACCGGTGTTATTATAACCCTCCTCATATATATATATATATGTATATATATATATATATGTAAAATTTTATTGATTTTTTTAATATATGATTGTCAGTTTTTGTAAATAAATTCTTATATTTTTGAAAAATATAAGTTTGTTAGAAATATTTCATCAGTACTATAACTTTTCCTACGAATTTTTTTTTCATAAAAAATATAAATTTTTCGACAAAAAAATTCGTCGAAAAATTTATATTTTCCGACAAAAAAATCCGTTAGAAATTTCCGACGGATAAAAATTCATCGAAAATTTCTAACGAAATTTTTCGTCAGAAATTTCTGATGGATTTTTTCAACGGAATTTTCTGTCGAAAATTTCTGACGGATTTTTATGTTGAAAATTTTCCGTCGGATCCAAATCCGTCAGAAATTTACATTTTTCTTGTAGTGAGCATCTCATCTGTTCCCCTGATTTCTGGTTGCAGAAGTCGATTACAATGAGAGTATTGGCGAGGACGGCAGACACGAGGCTTTTTGAATGTACATCCCAAGTAAAGAAAGCAACAATTGCGGCATGATCTACCACCCTTTCATGAAAAGGAAAGAAGATTACCCCCAAACAGTATTAATGTTAGGGTCTTATTGAAGGTCGTCCTGCTCCCTTGATGAGTCAAGAGAGAAAGATGATCTTCTAATGTGGAGAGTTTCCATCCCTTGACCGCTCCATTGCCTTCCAAAACGGATAGGTGAGGAGGTAGTCCAATTAACTTAGCCACCTTATTTGAAGATATTCATGCTTCTTGAGTAAAGTAGACCCCATCAGATTTGGGCCACTTAATCATTAGGTCATATTCCTCAAGGGTGGGCACCATGTTAAAATGTGGGAATCGGAAGCAATGGAACCCTGGCTTCTAGAAGTGTACCAGAGCTCTGATAAAAGCAGGATCAACAGACACCTTCAATAAATCGAGGATTCTTCCATAGCGTCTTTCAAATTCTGCTTTGGCTTCTTTCGACATCAGGGCACATAAGTCATTTACTTTTAGCATTGCAGAATTCGAAATGTTCACTTTCCTCAATGGTCCATGCATGCTATCATTTAAACCTTCCATGTCTAAAGGGATGATTTATTATTTCAAATGAAATGCATGATGGATATATTTTTTTGCCTATGTTTCTATCATTTTTTTTTGCTAAGGGTTATGATGCATGAATCTGTGTATATGTATTTCTTTTTCATAATAAGTTAACTCACATGATACTTAAAATGGGGCATACGGAATACAGAAGGGTAATTTTGATTTTTTTACTGCCCCTTTAATCCTCATTCATTCGGGAGGTGAAACAACAAATGCAAAAAACATATGCTCAAACAAATGATTTCATAAGCAGTGAAAGTCCATGGTCTGAGCTTCCTGTCAAAGAAAGTGCATTGTATAGGACGGTTCTATATATCTCACTTGGTATTTAAAGGCTCCCAAGGTGCCCCATTATAGGGACCCAGTATCTCTGTCGCCTTCACTTGGCAAACTCTAAGATCTGTTGTAGTTTTTCAGGCTAGAGTAACCATTTATCACCTTGAGTGTGATTTCCGACAAGGCTTGTAGGCTCTGAGGCCGTTCTTGGGCTGGTCGTACGTTAACCACTCCTTATGTTTATGCCCTCATGCCCTTGGGTATAGGGGAATTATTGTGTGCTATGGTTTGTGTACAATCGTTATTTCAAATATGCATAAAATTCAAACAGACAGATATTAAAGCCAAACAAGTAAAACAAACAAGGTAAAAGGGAAAAGATGTTTAAACCATTAATTCTTATTTTGCTAACTTCATTATTTATATGGGCTTGACCCTCTTTAAAAGTCCCCAGAGGAGTCGCCATTTGTCGCAACTCAAAAAATTCTAGTTCTTGCGACCTATGGATTAGACATCCAATTAAAGAAGTCTCATCAATTAAGGAGTTCATGGAGTCGTCACCAATGTTTTACTCAAAACATTGGGAAAAGATGAAAAAAGATTTTTAAAAAGATCCAATCATGGCCTTAGTAACCAAAATTAGGTTCGGGGGTCGGTTACGTGCAGGGAAGGTATTAATCACCCCGACAACGCCTTTAATCGATACCCTCATGATGAAGTTAGCATAGTAAGAATTAACAAATTAAATATCTAATTCCCTTTATTAATGGTTATTTAAATGCTTAAAACTTAAATTACGCGATTGTCTCTGAGAGGTATACATGATTGCTTTTAGTATAACAATGTTATTAGAGATGAGAAAATAAAAGAAAGGAGAGAGGAAAATTAATTGAAATACCTCTTAGACGAGCTGTATTGAATCTTCAAAATAGATATGGAGATAGGTGCTTTATGGAAACCTTTCACAATACATAAATGCCTCACAGATCTCAAGAAATATAAAAGATAGAGGGGGAGAGAAATTTCGAGATATAAGGGATTCTGGATCAATTTTTCTGACCCTCGGGAGTCGTGCCTGAGTCTGCTATTTATAAACATCAAAAGTGGCCAGAGCGGCCTGTTCCAGATCCGTAACGGCCCGTTTTGGACCCCTTCATTATGCGTTAATTTCATATATGGAACGGCCCGTTCTTAAACCAGAACGGCTCGTTCTAGAGTTGAGTTTAACACTTAATTGCCTGTGCTGGAACGACCCATTCCAGACTAGGATTTTAGACCTTTTTTAGTAGTCTGGAACGACCCGTTCTAGTTTGAGAACGACCCGTTACATGTTGGGAACAGGCCGTTCCAGCTTAGGAACAACCCATTGCAGTTTGGGAACAGACTGTTCTGGCTTGGGAACAGCCCGTTCTAGGCTACTAAGTCAGTTTTTGTTGGACTTTAGGCCTTCTGATGACATGTCCTGTTGTTTTCATGCTTGGGAGCTCCTTTTCTTCACAAAATAGAAGTCTATTTCTTAATTTACTAGTCTGGACGAAATTAGGTGTATACAATAGAAAATTCATTTGACAAAGTAATTTGATTGTCACAATCACATGTATGATTGTATCGATATATTTGATTTAGCATGTTTAATTAAAATGTCCCAAAAAAAATACATCACATGCATTGATATGAAAATATTGTGTGTTTTTCTTCCTGTTATTACTTCGTTATTTTAAAAGAAATGTTGAATTTTTAATTCAACCTTCTACTAATATCTCTCTTTCCACCAAATATAAAAACTAAACCAACTAAAAATTAAAAAAAATTGTAATTTTTTAAATAATAATATTATAATATAAACATTATTTTTTTAATATTCATCCTTAATTTTATATCGTAATACACAAATGTAATATATCACTTTCGTATAATTAATATTAGTTGGTCTCAACTTTTAACTTTTCATATTAATAATATTTTAGTATGTAGGTTTCACATATTAAATATTTATTACATATAACTTATGATAAATTATATTATATATATAAATAAATAAATATTATATTTACAAATTTTGTAAATACATATTTTTAAATATATAAAATATATTTTTATTTAAAATAAATATTTTATATTATAATACAAAATTATTTTAACTTTTATATTTTAAATATTTAAATTTAATATAAATAAATATGATACATAAAAAATTTAAATTAGAGAAAAAGTCATAAAAAAATTATTAAAATTGCTGTAATAGAAGAATAAATCATAAAAGGATTTTCGTGAAAACTCGTATTTAATATATAAAGGTTTATTAGTTAATCTCAAATTTCTAATTTAATTTTTTTATAATTAATATTAGTTATTTTGTTATTTTTAATAATGAAAACAATTTTTTTAAAAAGCTAATTATTATAAAATATAATATAAAATAATTTATTATTAATATTTCTTATTAAAATTATGTACACTTACTTGCACGTATGTATGAAATAAATAGAAATATTTTTTTTCACAGGCAAATACAGAAACGGATAGTATAATACACATTATCTACACATTCTGATCCCTCTTTGTTTGTATATGTTTCGTGATCATGAATTTGGATGGATTTGTGGGATATAGGAATATTGAACATAGTAATTTGATCTACATTGTCATGTGTCGGTCTATTTGATCTAGCATGTTCAATTAGAATGTGCCACCAATTATAAAAAAAACAAAGTGTGGATATGTGTCTAATCACAGTTCTTAGCCGCATACTACATTAAATAAATGGACCACCGCTTTATGGTGTTATTTATAGTTGTCTTGTGAAGCACTGATTAGAACATGGAAAGATTTAGATCACAAGCATGCATGTCCCAAAAGAGTTCTCACTCCAGTTGAACAGGTTAGTTTCTTCTTTTCACTTAATTAGTCTTTATTTTTAATTTTTAATTTAAACTAAACTTGATAATAATGTTACTTCCTATGATATATTGCTGCAAACAAACAGCTGAAGCTACTAGCTATCATTTCTTGTGAAACAAATAGTTGCTAAATTCACTATATATCTTTCAAGTAATTAAACTTGTTAATTAAGATGTGGAAAGCTCTGAAACTAGTACAAGACTTGGTTATCTTTGTATAAAATAGAAACCCTTATAGTAGGGCCCTTCACCGGAGACACACCACCCATGGTTTGGCCGTGCAAAGCCTTCTTGTAGACTTTGACAAAGTTGGCTGAAGCCAATCCAGATCTAACCATTAAAGGTCACTAATGGCACACTCAACAAATATATATAACTTACTATATGAACTTCGCTCTATAGTCTTACCATTTTCTAAATTTCATATAAATAGAGTTACTTAATTTGTTACTCCGTATATACTGATTTCTTATTTTAATGTATGTAATTTTTTTTTAATAATTTTAACTATTTATAAAATTGTATAAATCACATAATAATAAATAAAGAAGATTAACTCTAAGCTTTATCCTTAAAATTATCGATAATTACATACTATCATCACCTTTATGTGTGTATTTAAAGGACCTCCTCAGGGAGGTATAAAGTCCTTCTTTTCTACTAATTAAATATAAAATAAATATATTTTTGCTTCTGAAATTAAAAAAAAATTAATTCTATAAATAAATTTGTTAAACAAAACGTATATACTAATTTATTTGTCAGAAAATAAAATCACATAAATACTATATAACTCACTTAATTTGTCTTAATTTATTTAAAATTTAAGATATTAAAAATATATTTAAGTTAAAGTAATATTACTATCGCTTCACTATTCTTGGGAACACATTGTTAGAAATTTTTTTTTTAATAATAATTATGTTGATATTGGAACTAAACGATTTCCCTAAACTAAAAGGATAGCCTTTTAAACCCCGAATCGGTGATCATTATTGTGAACTTCCATCTAGTGTTTGGGATGAAATTGTGTGTGTTCGTTGTTATGATTGATCTTCATATTGATTGATTATGATTATTAAGTTGTTTTTTTTTGTTTTTTTTTTATCTATAATATGCATGTATATAAATGTGTGTACAATAGTTCTTTAGTTAGCCTATATGAAGCTCTAGTTTTATTCATAATATTTTATTCTTCCTCTTTCTTATATCTCCTTTTCACTAACATTGGATGCCTAAATGTATATAGATATGCAGCACATTTCAACAAATTCGAGACCAATTTCTCCCAATTTGGAATGGGTGGTGTCGGCAAATGACATACATTAAAGGACTCAACCCTCTTAGAAAATGTTGATTATAATGTCCATTCTAATTTTTCTATTTGAGATAGATAAATTATACTCTGACTTTAGGAGATACGTTGGTCGATTCATCGCACAATTGGTAAGTATAACTCTACTTGTAATGTACACCTCCAATCAAAATCTATAATTTCAATTATTTTAGAATAAAGAGTTGAGTTTTAACTTTCATATTTATTTTGGTCACAAAAATGTTTAAGAATTATGGTATCTCACTTGCATTATTTTAATTCATTCTCACGGCCTAGATGAATTAATGAGTTTTTCTAATATATATATAAGCAAGTTCACAATATACTTAAAGGTTTTGAGTCTTAAATGATATTAATTACAAATTAGTTGGAGTAAACAAAGCTCTTTTGAGATTAGGGTCCTATTAGAGTATAAAGGGATGATACACTAATCAATTAAGTGATTAAGGTTAAATTGACGCAAGTTTTTATTAAGTTATGATAAGTCAATTTAGATAAGTAAATTGACTCACTTTGACACTTCTACATGATATAGCATAACTAGAAGCAACCATGAAAATTGATTCAAAAAGAATAGTTTACGGAAAAGGGCTTTAAGGTTGTGTAACACAATGCAATTGGTTATTTCAAAGTTCAAACAACCATTAGGTTAGGCTTCGTCCTTTGGCTATCTTCTTGCTTGTCACATCCTATATAGCATACAATTCATTTTTCTTATGATTTATAACAAATATTTTGAAACTATGAAAAATTAGTATATAACTCTAATATATATACATGTGCATTTGTTCTAACTTTGGCATATCATTTATAGTAATGTTTCCAATGAAGAAGATAGAAGCAGATTATTTTTTTCGGGTGTTTGTTTGCCCTTCAAAATTTCACTGTGGCGTGACCAATTCTATTTGTATTCTTGTTGGATTATTTCTTAGTTACTACAAATATCCAAGTGGTCTTGCATTTTTGGCGAAGAAGATCAACGAACATCCCAACTTATGTCAATCTTATGCTGAATGCTTGAAGAAAGGAAGTGGAAACTTTTATCTTAATAATAAGAACGACTACGGTTGGTGTTTTTACTCTGACTTTGAAGAACTAAAAGGCTTCTTGTTGATGCTAGAAATCACCAAAGACTCACTGATATCACTAGTGAAAAATTAATGGTCATACATGATGCATTTACTGCTTTAAATAGAAGAGTGTTGGGTATGTAACTTTATTTACTATACTTTAAAAGAGTGTATGTAACTTTTGAAGTAATCAGTTTAATTTGGTATCTGAATTTAGAAGATATTGGTATATTAGTCTCTCTAAATCAAAGAAAATTAAAAAAAAAATCCTTAAAATTGCAAAATTTACAATCATATTAGTCAAAAATTCAAAAACAAAATTTAACTAAATTGTTATTATTGATATGTTTTAAAAGATAGTAAGTAATTAAATTCATATACTTATTTAATATTGTATTTTTTCTTATGTATAAGAAATAAATAAGAGTCTTGCTTTAGTCTTGATTACAAGAAACATGGTACAGTAGAAACTCTTTAAATTAATACTCGGTAAATTAATAAATTCTCTAAAATAATAAATTTATCCGGTCCGACTTGGGCCAATGTAAAAAATTGAAAAACTTGATAAAATAATAAAATAATAATTTTTTGGGAGATCCCTTTATAATTTTCGGTCCCAATAAAATCATAAATTAATAATTCATAAAAACTGAAAAAAATATATTACACTCTATTGAAATATAATTCAATAGTTGTCTGTTTTTCTTTAAAGTTCAAGTCTATTTAGAGCTCATCTCTAACTTTTCTTATTGCATCCAATAGCTCAGGTGTTGTATTTTTGTATTGTATCATAAAGTTGTGAAGAGTGTTCGACGCTATAAGTGCTTCCTTTCGTGTAACAGGCTCCAAAGACACTGTATCATCTTCGTTGTCATCCTCTGCATTGTTCTCAATGATAGTACCTACAATATCTTCTAAACTCTGAAACTCCGAACATGCTTCATTTTCACCTGGGTAGTTCATTAGATTGTCGATATCCATCTTATTACGATAGCCACATTGATTGATCATAGTCTCGAGGTCTTGAGTTTCTTCATCAAAAGTGGATTCATCCAAATTTCTTGCAACGTCACTAGCTGAACAAATTTTACTGTGTCGGAAGCAATTCATTATTGTTTCTTTTCGAACATCTATCATCCAAGCTGGGATTGCCAAATTGATAGCATCAAGGACATTTATCTTCCCTGGATCAGATTGTCCCACCTCATAACCTTCCAATATTTTGCGGTAAAACCTTCTACGGTAATGCATCTTGAAAGCTCGTATTATCCCAGCATTGCAAGGTTGAATCTTTGATGTCATGTTGGGTGGTAAGAAGAACAACTCAACGCTTCTTAGCCCTTCAATATTTCTTAGATGTGCTGGACAATTATCCACCACAAGTAGAACTCTTCTACCATGCATCATTTGGTCAAATGAACGAACATATTCATCAAAAAGCACACTAGTCATCCATGCTTTTTTGTTATCTCGATACTGACAATTCAAGCTATTCATGTTCACATTCTTGAAGCAACGAGGCTTTGCATATTTCCCAATAATCCATAGAGGGATTTTTTCAGAGCCATCTTCATTGTAACAAATAACTACCGTCAGCCTTTCTTTATCTTGTTTTCTTCCTTCAAGTTGTTTTGTTGCCAGTGAATGATCAACTTGTAGCCTATAAAACAACCCAGTTTCATCCATATTGAAAACATCTTTCATAGGGAACTGATCAATTTTCTCTCAAATCGATACCAATTTCTGCTCCATGTCTTGTACATCAACAAACCCACTCTCGCCAAAACGACGAAATGACTTTATGCCATGTCGGTGCTTGAATTTCCCAAGCCATCCTATAGAGAAGTTAAAATCTGAATCATCATGAGGGTACACGAGTTTCATTGTATCTCTTGCCTTCTGCAAAATTAATTCTCCTGTGATATTCACACGTTCTTGATGCTAGAGAAACTACTCATAAACAACCTTCTCCATGTCAGGATATTTTGCTGGTTTGTATCTTTTGATCTCTGCTCTTTCCTTTTCTATTTCAGCAGAGAGATAGTCATCTGACCGCTTAAGTGTGTTTGATATTGTTCCTTGACTAACTTTCAAATGAAATTTTCCCTCAAGCTATCTCTGCAAGTCTTTTTGTGTGCTTGCAGGATTATCTCTCTTATACTCACAGAACTCCTTACATATTTGATTTGACATAGTTGATTTTGCAACACCTTTTAGATGAAAAGCCATCTTGTGAGATATGGTTTGAATACTCTAACACATTCATATAATTTATATATGTCAAACTTGCTTAAGAATACATTGAACACATTTGTTCCTCTTGTTTACATTTATTGTACTTCAAAAGTCATTATTGATTTCCAATGCATATGTACTTCAAAAGTCATTACGTATTGATTTTCAATGCATATATACTTCAAAAATTACTAATTTACGTTGAGTCCCAAGGTTCGCTGCAACGTAATTCTAAGAGGCATAGACTAATTTGCCTTTTTGTTTGGTATGTACAGTATAATTACTTAAAAACTCTTTAAATTAATAATTATTAATTTATCGATAAATTAATAACTCTCTAAATTAATAAATTTCTCCGGTTCTGACATTATTAATTTAAAGATTTTCTACTGTACTACTTTTAAATGTATTAGTTGGTAATTTCATTTTTTTATTAGGAGTTTATTAATGTGTTATCTACTCAATTTCATGAATTTAAATGTATTTATTGGACAACAAACACTATGGGTCATGTATTGGTTAAAAAAATTATTCCTTGACTTTTGAGTAGTTTCATTAAGTATAACTTTTACTTACACCATTTAATCATAACATACTTTTGAAATAAAAGTTCAAATTATGATATTATTGATTGCAACAAACTATTTTAACTATTTTTATTGGTTTAGAAATAGACTGTATGGACCGTGTAAAAGATTAGAAATGCAAAACTATGGCTGCTTATATTTAAATTTTACAAAGATTTGGTTTTTCTCAATTTGTGCATGGGACTTTTATTTTTGTCAAGTCTAACGAAGTCATTAGCTCCCTTTAAGTGTGTTTGATAAAGTTAGTTTATACATTGCTAAAAGATTATAAAATCCTGAAAACTTATAAGTTTATTTTACATCACTTATTGGTTATAAGTTAGGAGTTTGTAAACACTCAATTTCGTCCGCATACTTAATTCCATACTTAGGAAGCTCACTTCTTCTTCCGCAGTTGCATCACTGCCAACTCGTCTCCAAAATTCCATAACCACCATGTGCTCATAGAAAAGTACAAATGTAGGGATGAAAACATGTTATGATATTTCTTGTTTGTGTGAATCAAATGCTAGAGTCATTATATGGTTGCAATGTCTACTTTCTTCCTTAAATTAAAGATATTTTTGTGATGACATATCATTAATTATTTTTAACATTTTAGAAGGAAAATACATGTTGATAAAAGATGAAAATGAAATCCTAGAATAATATTATAATCCAAATCACTATGAAAGTATTTCATTCGTATAAAAAAGTTAATAACTAAAATTTAAATATCATACTTTCTTGAAATAGTTCCAAGAATTACTTGTAAATTACTTTATGATCATAAGGGATAATTTGTTCATAATTAAAAATATTGAGTTAAATTATTCAAGTTTTTTTTAGTAATACAGTAAGATAATTTTATAGATACAAAAATGTTGATTAAATGTGACATTTGTTCAACCTTAAAACCTTTTGAGATACATGCTGTAACAATTTGATAGTCTCGAGATCTTAAATAAATAAATAAATATATATATATATATATATAACGTATTAAATTATAAACTTTATTTTAAAATCAATATTTAACTTATTAGGAAAATGATTTATCTAAAAATTAAATATTTTTTGACAAAAAGAAGGAATTATTTAAATGTGACATTCTCTTAACCATAGAGTTTAAGGATACAAGTTATAACGACTTGTTATCTTGAAGCTCTCTCTTAAATTAATAATATGCAAAATTAATATCATGATTGTTAAAAATATTACTATAACTTCATGTTAAAAACTTTAAAATTATTGTGATAAAATTCATGAGACATATTTTACTCTAATTAACAATTTGAAGAGTCATAACTATAAAAATTATAATTATTCGTAATCATAAAATTTTATGGTATAAAAATTCGATGAAGTTTAAATAAAAAAGAAAAGGTTGAGTAAACGTGACATTTTCTCAATTTTATAATATCTTGAAATACAAGTTGTAATAACATGAGAGACTTAAGAACTTTTAAAAGTTAATTAATTATTTATTGACAGACAAAGAATTATTTGATCGTGACATTCTTTCAATCCTAGAGTTTATTAATACAAGTCGTGATGACCTGTTATCATAAACTCTTTACTGTATTAATAATTCATATTAAATACTATTATTTTAGAGCATTGCAACAAAATTTACTATAAAAAAGGGGACTAAGAATTTGTATTCAATAATAACAATAAGTATAATCAAAATGAAATATTTCAATAAATTAGCTTTGGTGTACACCTCTGTCAATTGTAAGGTGTATGAGCTGAGACAGTTCAAGAGTCCTAAATTAAATTAAAAAGGTAAATTTAAATAATAAAAAACTATTAAACAAACATTTTCTGGAAAGAGTTACGTGACTTTAATTCTTCATTACGTATGGAGATACGTAGGAGTAGGAAATCATTTCTGTCTAGCCCAAAAATAAAAATAATATTATTATCTCATTTTTACATCAATAATGATAATAATTAAATAAAGTAAACGTATTTGTTAAATAAAACATATTTGATTATCATCATTAGCTTTTATTAATTCAGGGTGAGATAAATATTTTAAAAGTTATAATAATTTTGTTAATTAATTAGAGGTGATCGTTTTTACCACGGACGTTTTAAGGTGCTAATACCTTTCTTATACGTAACCGACTCCGAGCTCAAATATGATTTTGTAGACCATTTTTTATTTTGTGATTTTTTCAATGTTTGTTCATAAAAATAAACATTAGTGACGACCTCATATTTATTAAAAAATTTATTTTGCCATCCTGTAGCAACCAAAGTTGCTACAAAGCTCAAAAATAAAAAGTTTATAAATTAGCTAATTAAATTAAAAATATTTAATAAAATTAATTAATAAGTTAGTTGATAATATAAAATAATATATATATTTATTTAATAATTAGAGAAAGAGAATAAAAAGTAAACAAAATATGGTTTCTAAATTAAAAGCATATCCTCTCTACATATAATTAAATAATTAGTGTCTTAAATGAGATTGTTTTTTAAGAGCTATTTACATATATTTAAAATATTTATTTATTAAAAATTTAATAGCATAAAATAGACATTCATTCGTGTAGTCCACAAACTGCAAATTTAAATGCGGATAAAAGTTATGTGTTTAATTTTTTTCTTCTTAAGTTTTGTATTTGTATATCGAAAAAGAATAAAGAAATTGAAAACTGAAATATAATTTAAATTTAAACATGAAAGGAATCTTAAGTTTTTTTTGTATAATTAGCATATTAAAATTAGGATTTAATCAGAAGCATTTAAAATAAATGAAAATAAAAAATAATTAATTACCATATTTAAAGATAATTGTCATGTCATAATATCTAATAAGTATAAGCTAACAAAATTTTAATGGCATTAGTGATTCTACCCACCCGCGTTTAGCATGGAAAAGTCAGAGACATCATGCGTCATATCTATTCAAAATCGATGACATATTCCGTAGATTTTGCATTTCATAGTATCGCGAGCCTCACGAATCCTGGAAAATATGCGATAAAAGTTGTTTATAAGCAATTTCTGTGCCACATCACTGTCATATCAGCTCTGACTCATTTTATAAATTACTTAAATTTTAGTAAAGTTACTTCTACAAGTAACTTTGCTAAAATTTAAATAACCTATAAAGTGGATCAGAGTTGATATAGTAGTGATGTGACACAGAAAGTTGCTTATAAGCAACCCCCATTGCAGATACTCTTAGGTCTCAAAACCCATCTTAAATATTAGTATGTTCCTTACACAAAATTAATCTATATGATACATACACAACACTCGCAAAACAATACAAGATCGTCAAAATACTCAGGTTCATCTAATTGCATAAGAACCCCCAATTTCATACATATAAATCATAACCCTATCACAAAATCAATCCATCATAATTGTTCACGAATTTCCAATAACAAAATAACAAATCAACCACAAATCATATTTATATGCGTTTACAAAAATTTAATCAACAATCTAAGAGTTTTAAGAATCAAGTCATTGTTCACACCCGTCATATATATCTATAAAAGAGATATTCTCACTCCTTTCTTATTTTAAATAATCTCTATAGTACCATCATGCTCTTCCACCACCTTTATCGCTATTTTGCATATTTTTTAATGTTTTCCTTTAGGACTTCCTTATAAGTACTCTTATGTAGTGTTTAGTTGGAGTGATATGAAGGTGAGGGGGTCATTTTTTTTTATTTTTTTTTATAAAAAAATCTTATTTGTTTTATTTTTTAAAAAGGAAAGGGAGGAAAATCCCTCCTTGCCCAATTTTAACTCTCCTTCAAAATTGGAAGGATTTGGAGGGGAGGGAAGGGAAGGGATTTTAAAACATTTTTAATATAAGTACCTTTATTTATATTATTAAATTTCTAATTATAAGAATACAAAAATAAATTTATTTTAAAAATCTCTTCCTCTCTTGTGAAACAAATAAGAAAATAGTTATCTCTTGTCCTCTTTCCTCTCATTTTCTCAACCAAATAAAATTTCTAATTCCTCCCCTCCTTTCCATTAATTATTAAAAAAACAATTAATGATATATTAAAAATACAACAATTCATAGTTTAACAATTATCCTAACCAAACATCTAAATAATGCGTATTCTATATATACTCAACCAAATTTACAATTACAACAATATTCTTATTAAAAAGAAAAAAAAAAACAAAGAATTATCTTAACCTTTTTTTTTTATTTTTACTTTTAACATATTATTATATTACTATGTTTTTTATTTAAAAAAAATTAACACTACTATTAAACCTTATTGACTTTAATATTAAGAAGGGCTATATTGACTAATGTGGAATGAAATAAATGAGTCATTTTTTCAACTAATTATAAGAAATATGGTTTCACTTCAATTTCTATTAACTGTTTATTTATTTTTATAGCCTCAATCGATCAATCGTAAAGTCTATTATATGATATTTACTCAGTTTTTTTATTGAATTATTAACAAAAGATCATTGATTGAAAAAAATTATTCTTTAAATTATGAGTACTGTCATTAAATATAATTATCACTTAAAATATGTAATATTGTGGACACTCTTGGAATAGAATTTAAATTTATAGTATTATTAATTATAATTAGTTAATTGAATAGTTTTATTGATTTTAATTAATTAGAGATATGGATTTCTTATGTATAATATTAGAAGTAGTATTAAATTAGTTTTTTTTAATCTTTTTCTTAGTGTGTTAATACACATGAATAAAAGAGAATAAACACGCTATAATTAGAAGTCATGAATAAGATTTTGAATGCATGTCAATCAATATAACCATTCTTTGAAAAGTCTAGAATATATATTGATGATTAAGAACTGAAATATATGCACTTGACCATCTATTAAACCAAAGAAACTCATTCATTGTCCTGATCAATTATTGCAGGGATTGCAGTTAGAAGTAGTCATATTCATTGTACTAGCTGGTGAAGTCCTAATTAAGATACACGAAGGCCAGTATGGATGAACCACGTGGAATGGGATTAGAGAGAAATATCCTTTTGACCAATTTACTAAGAATCCTCATTGGAAATGTCTGATGTATTATGTTGTACGTGGTGCGACTTGGGAGCATATTAATGTATAAATTTAAGGGGTCATGATCATAGACAAGATTTTGTTTGAATAAAATGTTCTTTTCAAAATTTTTAAAAATCATGTCAATGCCTGAAGGCTCACGATGCCATAACAAATTCAGAAGACCAATTCAGCTCTGATCAAAACTGACTGTCAATAGTTACGTTACGTCAAAAATTGGACTTCTCTCTTAGGATTGACTATTGATTCCCTATAGTCTATAGAGACCTCACATAATTATTTTGAAGGATAATCATGACCTTCTCCACACTTTCATTTTCATATTACAATATATAGATATAAATCTATATATTTAACATATATATCTATATATTTAATATATATCTTGTTCTCACCTAAAATTAGTTTAATGACAATCTCTTTGGTGAGATTGGTGAAATTCCTTTGTTCTTACAGGTGGGGTGTTCCGAGGTAGAGATAATATCTATAAAAGAGACTCCGATATTAATTTTCGCAGATATGAGTGTCTCATATATATAGTGTATATACTTTAATGTTAATTAGGATTTTTTCTTCCTTATGCAAATATTTCATTGGTTAATATAAGATTGGTCACTTATCTTTTTATCTTGTCAATTGGGGAATGGTTTAACCTTTTGACCGATATGATTAGATGATTTGAGGCCGAGGTAATCTCCTCCGAGATTGGTATGATGGCGTGCATCCGATATTATTGACTTGGTGTGGAGGGTACATATCTATATATAGCATTCCCATATATATATATATATATACTCTTACCTATTTTTTAGTGGGAGTATGTTAGCAACCTACACCAAAATTTTAGGACAAAAAAATCAGTTATTTCTTTTAATTTGGTTAATTTGTATAAAGGATATTATAGTAATTTAATTTAATTTTAAATAAAAATAAAATATTTTCTCTCTCTTATTAACTTCATTCTCTAAGTCAATTCTCTCTCTTCTTAAATTCTTTCTCCAACTCATTTCTCTTTCCTATTAAATTCTTTCTCTAACATATTTATCTCTCTACTATTAAATTTTTTCTTTAACTCATTTCTCTCTCATCTCTCATGATGTCTCCCCCTCTCTCTATGAACAAATAAAAATTAATTAATAAGAAAAATAAATGAATTGGAGAATAAAATTAATAAGAGAGAGAAAATATTTTATTTTCATTTAAAATTAAATTATTATAATATCCTTTGTACGAATTAACCAAATCAAAAGAAATGAGTGATTTTTTTGTCATAAAATTTTGGTGTAGATTGCTAACATACTTCCACTAAAAAATAGGTGGGAGTATATTAGCATTCCCCATACTTATAATATATATTTATATATATATATATATAATATAATATAATAGTATAAGTAAAAATAATTTTTAATAATAAATATTATGTAAGTGTGTATGATCAGATGATAATTTTTTTTTTAATGTTATCTATTTTTTTACATTTAACTTTGTTTTCATGTGGGTCACTACAGACAATTGATCAAAGCTTACTTTGCCCACAACTCTTATTTTTGGCTATAAATACTGGTCAATTAGTTCCTTATCAATTACTATTCATTCTGTGCTTACTTGAAATGGGGTTGCTATTCCAAGTTATTCTAAGTTTACATTTGTTGCTCTTCCACTTCCTATCTTCTCATTCTTCCCAACCCTTGTGTCCTTCAGACCAGAGCCATGCCTTACTTCGGTTGAAGACCTCTTTTACTAGCAATACTGAACATGTTTCCGGTGCATGCAATCAAACTCACGCAAAGACAAAAACGTGGGAAAATGACACAAATTGTTGCTCGTGGCTTGGAGTCACGTGTGACCCCATCTCTGGTCACGTGATTGGTCTCAACCTTAGCTGCAGTGGACTCCAAGGAAAACTTCATCCAAATAACACTCTTTTTCGTCTCACTCGTCTCCAGTCACTTGACCTTGCTTTCAATGACTTCTCCAAGTCTCACTTGTTACCTCTCTTTGGTGACTTTGTGGACCTCATGCATCTCAACTTGTCTAGCTCTAACTTTGAAGGTGAAATTCCTTTCCAAATCTCGCAACTTCAAAATCTCATTCACTTGAATCTTTCATTCAACAAATTTAGTGGCTCAATTCCAAATGTCTTTGGTGGGCTAACCAAGTTGAAAACCCTTGATCTTACTGCAAACAACTTGGAAGGGCAAATTCCATCTTCATTGTTCAACTCAACTCAACTTTCTGGCTTGAATTGTTCTTATAATAAATTAGAGGGTCCTCTGCCTAACAAAATAACAGGACTTTCAAAGTTAATTGCCTTGAGGTTAAATAACAACTTACTGAATGGGACAATTCCAGCATGGTGTTTTTCTTTGCCATCTTTGATAGGTATAGATCTATCAAATAATCAGTTCACAGGGCACATAAATGCAATCTCAGCATATTCTTTAGAGTTTCTATTGTTGTGCAACAACAAACTACAGGGTAATATTCCAAAATCAATCTTCAACCTTGTAAACTTAACTGGTTTATGTCTATCATCAAATGGTTGGAATGGCACTGTCCACTTTCCATTATTTTCCAAATTTCAAAAATTGGAAGTGCTCTCCCTCAATCACATTAGTCAATTATTCATAGACTTTGAATCTGATGTTAATTATAGTTTCCCTCGTTTGAAAATATTAGAGTTATCTTCTAACAATTTAACTGAGTTTCCCAAATTGTTAGGAAAATTCTCGAGTTTGAGTTGTCTTGAAATGTCTGATAACAAATTTATTGGGAAAATCCCAAATTGGTTGTATGAAATGGATTCTTTACAAATTTTGAACCTCTCTCGAAACCTGTTGACAACATCAATGGACCAATTCTCATGGAATTACAGGCTCCATGTGCTTGATCTTAGTTTCAACTTACTAGCTGGTGACATATCTTCATCGATTTGCAATCTAAGTTCTCTTCAGATTCTCAACTTGTCACATAACAGGCTGAAGGGAACCATTCCACCATGCCTTGTAAACTTGTCATCCCTTCAAGTTTTGGATCTACACATGAACAAACTTCAAGGATCTTTGCCCCCTTTTTTTCCAAAGAACAAGCTTAGTGATGTGAATCTCGGTGGAAACCAACTAAAAGGTCCTTTGCCTACATCTTTGTCCAAATGTACACAATTGCAGGTTTTAAATCTTGGCAACAATCAAATAGAAGATACATTTCCCCATTGGCTTCAGAAGCTACCAAAATTAAGAGTGCTAGTTTTAAGAGCCAATAAGTTCCATGGTCCCATTACCAGTTCATACACCAAGAACATATTTCCCAGTTTAACAATTCTTGACATCTCATACAATGACTTCAGTGGCTCATTACCATTAGGCTATATAAAAAATTTAGAAGCCATGAAGAATCCAGTTGAATTGGAAAATAGTTCACAATATGTGGAATTTAATTACATTATTTATAGTGATAAATTCCAACATTACAGCCTTTCATATGATTCCATGGTTATAACAATGAAAGGGGTCAACTTGATCATAACCAGAATCCCTACAAAATTGGCAACTTTGGATCTATCTGCAAATAGTTTTGAGGGAAAGATTCCATATGTTCTTGGAAAGCTTAAAGCACTCAGAGGACTCAACCTGTCGCACAATAAACTCATGGGTACTATTCCTAGTGAGTTAGGAAATTTGACAAATTTGGAATCATTAGATCTCTCCTCAAATTTGCTCACTGGTGGGATTCCTATGGAATTGACCAATCTGAACTATCTTGCAGTCTTGAATCTTTCTCATAACCATCTTGTAGGAGAAATACCTCAAGGAAAACAGTTCAACACCTTTTCAAATGATTCCTATGTGGGAAACATGGGCTTATGTGGACTTCCATTGTCAACTAAATGTGACATGAAATGTAAACAATGTTCTTCAGCTTCACCAACCTTCTCGAGTGAAGAGAAATTTGGGTTTGGTTGGAAACCAGTGGCCGTAGGATATGGATGTGGAATGGCATTTGGGGTGGCCTTAGGATGTTGTGTATTGTTAATGGGAAAACCTCTATGGCTTGTGAGGATGGTTGAAGTTCAACCTACTAAAAGGGTGACAAGAAGAGCAAGGAAGAGGCCTCGTAGAAGAATGAATGTGCAAATGTCATAATTGATGTGTGTCTTATGGTAATTCTCTTCTCTTTTATTTAGTTCTGCATTAATTGAAAGTTTGAAATTAAAAAAAAAAATTGAGTTTAAAACTACAAAAAGCATTATTTCTTCAAATTAATTTGTACCTGAATTGTTTTCAGCCAAGCAAGCACAAGTTCAAGGGAAGAGGACAAGGTCACTTGTTTATGTTGTAGCTTTGTCAAATATGTTAAGCCAAAACCATTGGTTCCCTGTGATGATTATCAGTAGTTGAAACAATCTAAAACAAGACATGGTTTGTACGCAAAATCCGACACCCCAGATGGAATTGCACACACATCAAATCATGTGCAAATGGGAATGAATATTTTAAAACTCCTTTGATTTGTAATTGCAAGTCAGTTATTTCGATGTTTATACTTGTATATATACTTTTGTGGAGAAAATGGTTAAACCAATGAGGTAGTTTGTATATGTAAGAATAATCACTGAATGCAGATTTATGTGGATGTGCAAAATTTTATTGTTGAAAGCAAAGATCAGACTCTAATCATTTGAAATATTTAAAGGCTTTTTTTATTTCCGTTTTTAAATGTACAATTCATCAATTTCAAGATCATACATAAACTCATGTTTAGCCACATTAAAAAATGTGATGACGACGCTATGATGATGTTATATTTAAAAAAAAATTACATTTATATGTACAAAATCAATTTTTTTAAAATGTTTTATTAGATACAACATCAGGAATTTTTTTTTAAAAAAAAAAGTTACATGTACAAAATCATTTTTTTTAGACGTGGTATTGAATTAGGCCTTTTTGTGAACCTTTGTTAACAATGTTAGTAAAATGCATAACATTTAATACATTTCCTTAATTGAGGGACCCAAAAAAACCTTAAGGGACACTAAAGCCAAACTTTAAGATATTTAGAGAAACTAATAATATGTTTAACTTAGCTTTTTAATCCCACTTTAAATCCAGTCAAATTTTGCTGCTAATCCTGTATTATATAGAGAAGTAGTAATTTTTGTTTTATTGATATTAATAAGTTTAAAATTTTAAATTTATAGAGAAGTTCACAATATTATTTTTGATAAAATAACTTGTTAATTTTTAGCAATATTATTATTAGCCTTTACAAAGAAAGAATACGAACTACTAAGTCAACCTAAAAGGTAAAAGTTGGACTAGTGTACTAAAAGTCCCAAGTTTGAACCTTATTAGAATAGTTATACTTAAAAAAATGAATAATTTAGATGACGAACAAAGTTCATTGATCTAGTTATGCTTATAGGTTTTGTAAAACAATTATGTAAGGAAGACTCTTCAATAAACCAAGTCAAACCTTGAAAAAAAAATTCATAACAAGACAAATTAGACTTAAGCATGCCAAAATCTACTCTACTTGACATGTTTCTATTCTTACTAATTATAATATTAAATAGTTATAATTTATAGGTTAAAATATATTTTTGATTCCTATAATTTAAAAAGACTTTTTTAGTCCTATACTTACCTTCTTTTAATCCTTTCAAGTATTTACCATTAATTTGTGTGTAACGTGGTCACCTTTGGTGTTGATGTTTGGTAGAGGTCTCCAATTTCATGTTTGTAATGTAGTAATTATTTTGCACTTAAAATACTTTTTTAATCTCTTTAATTTCACTTACTTTACTTTTTGATTTAATAATTTCACTTATTTTTTCTTTTAGTCTTTATAGTTTAAAATAATTTTTTTTAGTCCTTATATTTACAATTTTTTTTAATCTTTTTAAGTCCTTATTGTTATTTTTTACCAAATTAATTTCAAAAAATTAGTTATCTCCTAAATTGATCAGTTTTTTTTCTTTATAACCCAGTTTTTTTCCAACAAACTAGTTTGAAGGCTTTTTTTTTTTTTTTATCAAGTTAGTTTTAACAAATAGTGTCACATTCTTTATAGTCCATTTTTATTTCAAACTAGTCATTTATTGTATTGACCACTCATCTAAATCACATTCGATCATCGTAAATATCTCTCCCCTTCACATATTTTAACAAATCACCTTGTGACTACTTTGACATATTTAGAAAATGACCTTTGTAAAATACATCAACAATGAAATTGCACAAATACATCCCTAATTTCACATGGAATTAACTTGGCCAAACGATAAAACATTTTCCTATGGTGAATTCAAACGAAATAACAAGATGAAAAAGATGGGATTAAAACCACCTATCTTCACTATTGTGTTTCGCTTCAAAAGTTCACCAAGCAACAACATCGTTCGCCACAAAAGTCCATGAAACACTTCTTTGCACATGACATCCAACACCACTACACTCCATCAAAAATAGCAACACTATTGTTCTCCACTGCAATAAAAGAAAGACCATAATAAGGTTTTTCTTCACTTGCTTCACGAGCACATTGACAAGGATAGAAAGGAACTTTATGTTGATCAAAGACTTGCTTTTTTTTCTCTTCCTAAACCATATATATATATATTAAGTCACACATCATCATCCACCAAACTAAACAAATTAGTGTCATGTACTCACACAAAAACAACAAACACAAATTAATGATAGGGACTTAAAGAGATAAAAAAAAAAAGGTAAGTATAAAGACTAAAAATAACTATTTTAAACTATAAAGACTAAAAAAGTAAAATAAATGATACTATACAAACCAAAAAGATATTTTAACCATAAAATACCACATCACAAATACAAAATTGAAGACTCATGTCACATCATCACAAAAGAGTCAATTATAGACAAATTAACGGTAGGAATATAAAAGAATTAAAAAAAAGATAAGTATAGAAACTAAAAGTATTTTTTTAAAACCATAGGAACTAAAAGATAAAGTTGGTGAAACTATAAGGACCAAAAAAGACATTTTAACATAATTTATGTTTAGGACTTTATATTTCTAATGTTGCTTGAATATGAGTTATATTTGAATGATTTAAAGTTGTTTTAACGATAATTTAAGAGTAATTTTTTAATTTAATTATAATAATTTTTTTAATTAATATTTCCTATCCATTGCCTACCTATTCCCACCACATGTTTGCTTGTATATATCTTGTGATCATAAATGTGGATGGATTTGTGGGATATATGGAATTCACCGACAAAATAATTTGATCGACACTATTTCATTATGTGTCGATCTATTTGATCCAGCATGTTCAATTAGAATGTGTAGTGTCTATTTTTTTTATAAATCTAAAATAATATATTTCTTATGATTTACTAACGCAACTATAAAATTAATAATATTTGTAATAAAGATAAAAGAAAATTTCATGAAATAATGTACATATACACTAGTGGAAAAAATACTTTTAAAATCAGTTGTTTTTTTAATTTTAAGATCGGTTCCTTGATCGATCTTGAAGGAATTGATCTTAAAAGTTGAACTTTATAAGATTAGTAGTCAAAAGCTGAACTTTTAAGATCGGTCATCCTAATAGTCGATCTTAAAGTAGAAGTAGAAGAGGGAGGCTCCAACTTGCAATTTAAGCATGTGGTGGAAATGAAAGAAGAGGATTTGGCCTCATAGCTTCAGATCTAGCACAAGGAAGAGTATAACACAACAATAGCATCAGAGAAGAAAAAAAAAGAAAGTTGTTTGGACTTTGATGGTGGGATGGAGAAAGGAATGGTCCCAAAATGCTAATGTAGCACCACAACACTAGAACAATGATCTCCAAAGCAAAAACCAAACATTTACAACCACGAGCCTTTGCGAATCGACAATCGACAATCGGGATTCACAATACATACATTCGAATCGGAGGAGAAAAATTGGGATTAGGGATTTTACCTTTGAAAATGGGTTTGTGGGAGCACTTCACGAGCCTCAGGCTATCCTTTGTTAACAAAGAATCCATGGCCTCTGAATTTGGATGTGAAAATTAAAATGAAATTCTACCTCTTGCTTTACTTGCTTAATTTCATCTCACTCCCTTCACAACATCATTTGTTTTAGTTGATTCAAAATAATGTTGTGTTAAGGTTACTAATTTTTATAATAATTATAATTATTTTAAAAATTATATAAAAATAGTTTTTATAATTTTTGTTGTTTAAAAGTATATAAGTTTTTAAGTTTTAATTAATGACATGGATAAAATAAGATAAGTATTGTTATTGTATATATAAATATATAATTTTTTAATAAATCCCCTAGAAATAAAGCACCACTATACACCTATTTTTTTTTATAATGAACTTTTAAGATCAGCCATTAGAGAGCCGATTTTAAAAAGTGATGCAGTAGCATTTTTGTAAATAAATTTATAACTTTTAAGATTGGTCACATTTTAACTGGTCTTAAAAGTACTTGTAAGATCAACTAAAATGTGACCGATCTTAAAAGCTATAACCTTATTTACAAAAATTCCACCGCATCACTTTTAAGATCAGTTAAAATGTGACCAATCTTAAAAGTTGCAACCTTATTTACAAAAATATTACCGCATCACTTTTAAGATTGGCTAAAATGTGATCGATCTTAAAAGTTGTGACCTTATTTACAAAAATATCATCGTGTCACTTTTATGATCAACTAAAATGTGATCGATCTTAAAAGTTGTAACATTATTTACAAAAATGTCATCGCGTCACTTTTAAGATCGGTTTTCTTATAATTGATCTTAAAACCCCGATCTTGAAACTAATTTTTATACTAGTGATAGTTGGATTTTATATACATCGCGTACTATTATAAAACATTTACAATAACGTACTTGTTTACAAACTATTTATTTATATACTTTTACTATAAGAATTACATATTAGGTTGAAATAAATTTACTATTGGGTTGACATGATTGGTCGGGGGATAGATAGAAGGTAACTAGTATGGGGCCATCCACAATGGTGCGAATTTCCTAGTTTGGAAAGAATATAAAAGTTGATAATCTTACACTGTGAAAAGTAACTAAATTGGCAACTGCATCGACACTCCAATTTGTTCTAGAGAATACAACCGATATAACTGAAGTAAAAGGGTCAGGTATGTCAAAAAGATCCATCTATTTGCATTATAATTAATTTAATTTTAAAATAAAAAAAATAAGGAGTAAAAATAATTTTGCAATAAATACAAATAAATAAATAGAACGTACAAAATTATTTGTAATCAATATTAATTATATATTTTAGATTTTTCATTCTTATGGTCATAGATTGACATTTATCTTTATAAGTAATGATGATATAATAATAAGTTGAGCTTAAGAATAATAAAAAAGAAAACTAGATTATAGTTAAAAATAATATAAAAATATTTAAATTAAAAGATTTAGAATATTTTTAATTGTAAAATTCAGTACAATATAATTTACAGCAATGAGATGTGGTTAAAAGTATTAAACTAGATATATGACATATGTGAAAATCAAAAGATAATAAAACAATCTAAACTAGTAACACCTTATTAACTATTTAGAGTTAAAAATATCATAAATTGAACAAATGAATGAGGTTAGGATACCTCACTTAAATAAATATAAAATAAATAAATATAATAATATAAAAAATTTGAAAAAATATAAAGATTTCTCCCCCCTTACCTTAATAGAAAAATAGAAATATTTAGAGATAATTTAAAGCTATCTAAACGAATTTTTTTTTTCTTCCCATTCTTTCTTCTTTCTTTTCTCTCTTCCTTCTCAATCTCCTCGTTCATCTCTTCTATTTCTAAGCTACGACCCCATCTTTTGGCCTATATTTATAGGCAAAATCTTTTATATATATATATATATATATATATATATATATATATATATATATATATATATATATATATATATATATATATATATATAATTCAATTTAGTTAGGAATGAATGAGAACACTACTACAATATGCACATTCTACATCGGTTCTCTAAAGCCATCTACATCGGTTCTAAAACCGATGTAGAATAGACCGATGTAGAAAATGTATAGTTTTTTACATCGGTTCTGAAAAACCGATGTAGATTTAAGCTTAAATCTACATCGGTTCTCTTGAGAACCGATGTAGATTGATTTTTTTTTATAAAAAAAATCATGCTTATTTGCAGGGCAAACAGCTCCTGAAACTCTACTCTCAAACACCAATACAAACAATTAACGAACAATCAAATGCTTCAAGACACACTATTTGTTGTCAATCTTATTACTATATAATAATAATGATGATGAGATCAATGCCTAAATGGAAGCAAATATATAATTATTGAAAAACGGTAATGAATCAGCAAAATAGGATAAATAATGGTAATTTAATAATTATATGTTAAAGATAAATTTACATATATAACATTGCAACTAAACAATGAAAAAGAAAAATAAATATTATATAAATATTTTATATAATATTCAAACATAAAAATCTTATATAAGTTACTCTAACTCTCTGTTACTATAAACACCACTTTTTATATACATATACACAACTCATACTATTTCTACACTATTAAATTTATTTCTACATGCACATTATATGATAAAAATAGAGCAAGTTAGACAGTAATAATAATACTATTTTTTTGGATAATAATAGTACTACTTAATTACTGCCTTTGTTAAACCATCCTATGCACTCAAATTACTCAAGTTTATCCAAAGACAATCAATCCCAATTCTCCTACACAACAAACAAAACCTTGAAAAAATAGTAACCGACTCACGTTTTAAGTAGGCATCAAAGAGGTTCCCAGTAACACCCTCAATGGTATCATCCACGGGAAGAATATGCACATGCTTCCCGTACTTAACATCAGCACATAAAAAAATATAATTGCACATAAACATTCAACAAACACAATGGTTAGAGAAAGGTGAAGGGAATGCAAACAAATAATATGAGTTAGGACATGTTTGCATGCAACCCCCAAAAAGCAAAAAATAAAATATATATTTATTATTATGAGAGTGTAGCTGCCACTGGAATAAAAAGTTTAGACACAAACATATTCAGAACTCGTAATATTTATAAGAAAAAAAGTTAAAATAAATATACTCATAAGAGATAAAGATTCTAACCCGGAGATTTATCCATGGTTGGACCCCTTTTTCATTTCCTGAAAACAAGCAAATTTGCCAATAATTAAACTTTCAACGCAGTTATAACATTACAGCATACGAATTAGCTACGCATTCAAATGGATTTATGATAAATGAAAAAGGATATAAACATCAAGCAAGTGAACTTAATCTCTTTGTATTGTGCTAGATTTTATGATGCACAAATATGAAACGTATATCTGACACAACGACAATACAATTATACTAATAATATATAGAATATGATAGGTATCAGATATTTAAATTTAAATATGTATAAAATTTCATAAAACTCGCACCTGAAACTTACAAGCCTCAGGTCATGGCATATGATATCACAAAATATAATTACAAGTAATTTATAAACTGAAGCCCATGTGGTTTCCGTTTTTTCTCCCATCTCCATACTCACCAAGACTAAATGAGAAATCACCACCCCCTCACAACTTGAATAATACCAACTCCAAATTTAGACAAAAATGAAAAAGAAAAGCTAAAATAGGTCCATTTTGTTTGTCAAGAGATCTTGGGCTTGGGCTTGTTCTTGGGCCATGGCAGTGTTGTCTCGTCGGTCCTCCTATTGTTCTTGGCTCCTCCTCCTCGTCTTCTTGAAGAACGGAGGTTGTTGGCGACGGAGTGGAGCAACGCCGTCTCGTCGATGACCTCGATCCCTAGGGCTAGCGGAGAAGGCTGCGCCGTTACCGTTTTCAAGGAGGCAGTGGAGGAGGCGGCGGCGGTGGAGGGAG
This sequence comes from Cajanus cajan, assembly GCF_000230855.2. Taxonomy (NCBI): domain Eukaryota; kingdom Viridiplantae; phylum Streptophyta; class Magnoliopsida; order Fabales; family Fabaceae; genus Cajanus; species Cajanus cajan. Next base: position 23,298,930 of record NC_138527.1, on the reverse strand, counting down.
GTATGGCGGAGGCGATGGTGGAAGGTACGGTGGAGGAGGTGGCGGCGGTGGTGTTGGAAATTGCTACAGCTGTGGAGAATTAGGGCATTTTGCAAGGGAGTGCCAACAAGTGCTCGTTGAATGGCTAATAGTTCGTAAATAATGCGTAAAATGGCTAATAATAGTGTACTTTTACATCGTTTCTTATTAAAATCGATGTAGAATAGTATACTTTTACATTGTTTCTTATTAAAACTGACGTAGAATGGCTAATAATTTGTAAATAATTACAAAATTGCCACCGCACCTCTTTTTTACATCAGTTATTGAACAACCGATGTAGAAGACCCGATGTAGAATAATATTTTTGTAGTAGTGGAAGTTTTAAGTCTTTTTTACTTATAGTTAAATTTTGGTTTCTTATGGATAAGGGTCATTTTATCTGTAACAGTTTTTTTTAACTATTTATATTATAAGAGATTTAAAAAAAATAATCTTATTATTTATATTAAACATTTAAGATTTTAAATATTTTAAATATTTATATTTTATAATAACAATTAAAATATTATTTTAAAAAATATTATAAATAGGATTTTTATAATATAATTATATATTTCCATTTTAGTTTACTGAAAATATAAAAATTTTAAAGTATTAAAAATAAAACATTATACTTTCTCTTTCTTATTTTTAAAATATAGTAATTAGAAATTTGGATTATTATTTTAAAAATAAAATAATGATAATAAAAATTTAAAATATTATAATATTGTATAAAAATTCAAGATATTACAGAATGTGCAACCAAATAATGAATGTGGTGGATGAATTTGTGGGATATAAGGAATTTATTGGACATAGTAATTTGATCGACATTGTCTTATATGTGTCTATTTCATGTATCATGTTAAAGTATAATGTGCCACCTATTGAAAAAAAACAAATTGCATGTGTCAATGTGGATATGTGTTTAAACAAAGAACTCTGCTTTACTATCACCAGCATAATGCATCAAACAAATGGACCACCGCTTTGTGTTTTTGCTGCCACCAATTTCTACAGTGCTATTTATGTATTGTATCTTGTGAAGCACTGATTAGAGCATTGGAAAGATTGTGCATGCCTTAGAGAATGACCTAAAAGAGTTCTCACTCCCAGTTAAACAGGTTAATTTTCTCTTTTCACTTAATTCGTCTTTATTTCCATTTTTTAATTTAAACTAAACTTCACAATGTTACTTCCTATGATATATTGCTGCGAACATATAGCAAACTAATATCATTTCTTGTGAAACAAATAGTTGCTAAAATATTCATTATATATCATACCAGCAATTTGTTGATGGTCATTGTGAACTTGGTATGAACTCGTGGGTTCGTTGTTATGATTGATCATGATGTTGATTGATTATGATTATTAAGTGAGATGTGAGGATAATAATATGGTAATATGCATGTATATAAATATGTTTGTACAATAGTGTTCTAGTTAGTTTATGAAGCTCTAGTTTTATCCATAATGTTTTATTCTTCCCCTTTCTTATGTCTCTTTTTCGTCAACATTGGATTCCTAAATGTATATAGATATGAAGCACATTTCAACAAACTCGGGAGCAATTTCTCCTAACTTGGAATTGGTGGTGTAGGCAAATAATAGGACATAAAGGAGTCAACTCTCTACAAAAAAGTTGACTATGATATCCATCCTAATATCTCTATATGAGATTGATGAATTATATTCTGACTTTGAGAGATATGTTGTTAGATTCATCACTCAACTGGTAAGTACAATTGTACATGTAATGTACACTTCTGATCAAAGTCTATAATTTCAATTATTTTAAAATAAACAGTTGAGTTTTAACTTTCATATTTATTTTGGTTATAAAAATCGTTTCACACTTCTATATGATGCAGCATAACTAGAACCAACCATGAAAATTGATTCAAAGAATCATTTATGGACAAGTGCTTTGAGGTTGGGTAACACAACGTAAAATTCATAACTTGTTTGTAATAGGTTATTTCAAAGTTCAAACTACTAAATCAAATAGCCATTATGTTAGGCTTGGTCCTTTGACTATCTTGATAGTCACTTCCTACATATAGCATTAAATTCCTTTTTTTTTTTTCCAATATTTCTAACAAATATTTTAGAAATATGCGAAATTAGAATATAATCCCAATATATACATGTACATTTGTTCTAACTTTGGCATATTATTTTTAGTAGTCTTCCCGATGAAGAAGATAGAAGCAGAGTATTTTATTTGGACGTTTGTTTGTCATTCAAAATGTCACTGACTTGACCAATTGTATTTGTATCCTTGTTGGACTATTTTTTGGTTACAATATATATATCCAAGTGACTCATGTCAACTTTATGACGGATGCTTGAAGAAAGAAAGTGGAAAATTTTATCCTAATCATTAAAATGATTATTGTTGGTGTTTTTACTATGACTTTAAAGAACTAAAAGGCTTCTTGTTGATGCTAGCAATCACCAAAGACTCACTGATATCACTAGTGAAAAAGTACTGGTCATACATGATGCATTTACTACTTTAAATAAAATAGTGTTGAGATGTAACTTTATTTACTATTTTTTTATATATATAAAAATTCAATTGTGTAAGTTTTGGAATAATCAATCAATTTGAACCCTAAATTTGAAAAAAAAAATATTGTTATATTAGTCTTTAAATCAAAGGAAATTAAAAAAAAAACTTTAAAAGTGAAAAATTGACAATCAAATACGTCAAAAATTCAAAAAACAAATGTAACTAAAATGCTAATATTGATACATGTTTAAAGACAGAGAGTAGTGTAATACTCTCTATCTTACATACTAACATAGGCATATAAAATAAAGAATATGAAGAATCATAAATTATCAGTTTTCAACAATTACCAATTTAATCTTAATTTCAGTAGTTTGAAGAAATATTTGATTGGAGAGATTATTAATTTTAAAAAAAATACTAGAAAATTATTAAAATTCAGAGATAAAAATCCTAGAATTATGACTTATATTCTTAATCCCCACAAGATAAACATCATAAATCACAAAGTAATTACATCAATTTACTTGTGAAATTGCTAAGGACCCTTTGGTTTTGAGAAACTAGCAATCTTTATTTTAAAAAGATTCGAAATTGATTATAAGAGATTTATTCTAAAAACAAAGCATAAATGCACAAATATTAACAAATTAATAAATTAATACAATTGGGAATTAAGAAAATTAGTTTGATCATGTAAATTTCTAGAATTCAATTATTTTAGGGTTTTATTAATTAAAAGAGTTTGATCATGCACTTTCAATATAAGAATTGAAAACACTAAAATAATAAGACAATTAACAAAAAGTAAATCATGAAATTCATCATTGGAATTCATGAGGAACAATTATATTATAACCCTAAAATAGATAAACTAGTCAAACATGTTGCTAGAAACTGTAGAGGAAAAGGAATAACTATAATTGGAAGAATCCTTCTCTAAGGATTTGACATTTAGTCTCTTACAAAATTTCAATAACGAAAGAAAGAGAGAAAAATATATGAAAAATTAAAGTTAAAAGCTAAATGATCACAAGACATCCCTATTTATATATTGTTCCAGTAAAGGGATAGCAACCGAAAAACTCTTAGTGATGTGAATTCTAAGAGAATCTAGTTGTCATCCTGACCTAGAATATTTAAGAGTGACAAAAAAAAGACCTGCCTCTCCACGAATCCCCTTTCTCCTTATTTATATGGGTCTCATATCCATCATATGAATCTTTGACCCTAATCCCCTGAAATGCGCGTGGATGTCTCCCATAATAAGCCTATGGAGACTCGGAGGGTACACAACCCTTTTGGCTTGAGCATTAGTGACGCGAAGAGCCATTGATCGGTTTGCTCGGCCAATTGGAGATTCGAAAGATACACAACCCTCCTAGCTCGAGCGTTAGCGACATGAAGAGCCATTGATTAGTTTGCTCGGCCAATTGGAGATTTAAAGGGAACACAACCCTCTTGGCCCGAGCATTAGCGACGCGAAGAGCCATTGATCGGCCTGTTCTATCAATTGGAGATTCGGAGGGTACACAACCCTTCTAACTTGAGTGTTAACGACACGAAGAGCCATTGATCGGTTTGCTCGGCCAACTGGAGATCCGAAGGGTACATTACATATATAAAAATATATAACAACTTTTAAGCATGATCATGCATCTCAGCAAACACCATCATGATCAACAATATGGATGTGCTTCATTAAAACAAGAAACACAATCGTGTTTCATAGCACGTGTGTGCTTTATTAGTGTTAAGGACCTACTTTGTCATTTAGAAAGTTTTAGAGCGCAATTTTGCATAGTTGACAAGCACGATCGTGCTTCTTAACATGGTTATGCATATTTGACAAGCAGGACTATACTTTATAACATGGTTGTACATACTTGACAAACACAATCATGTTTACACTCCAAGTACTATCATGCATGGTTAACCTTCATATTTGCTTCATGTTATCCCTTAATTGTACTTATTTCTTCTCTTTTTGTATTTTTTTCCCTATTTGTTGCATGTTTAATAAAAGAAGTAAAATATTGTTAAAGATTCAACATTAAATTAAAAACAAAATAATAATAAATATCATGTCATTATATAACATTTTAATAATTTAACAATTAGCATATTAAAATTAGAGATTTAATCATAAACATTCACAACAAATAATAAAAAATAAATAAATAGTTACCACAAGAAATTTTCTTGTCACTATACCAAAGGTAAGAAGATTTAATTATAAAATTTTTAGTTATAATAATTTTTTTGTAAATATTTTTAACTACACGGATCTATTAAATTTTATGTTTTAGTTGAAGTTTTATACGCATTCGACCTTTTCAATATTATAAGATGTAATTGAGTGTACCATAAAAATATCTAATTGACTCTTCTGCTTTGGTTGAATAACAGCACCCAGTATTTTAATTTTCTTTATGAAGAAGTAAACTAAGGACCACAAAAATCAAAACACGTCTTTCCGAGGAAATTTCCTTGAAATTGCATCCACCATATTTCCTCTGAGCTGAACATGTGCTACGCCGACAAGGAATATTATATTCTTAAACTAAAATATCGCTAATTCTTACCCTTTATTTATTGGATAAATAAAATGTATTGAGTGTGTTGAAATATATGTTTTAATTTTATTATTACGACATAGTGTAACAAAAATGCTGCTGAAACATTACAACTCCATTGAAAAATAAGAAAAAGTACCTGACAAGGATAAAATAAAATCGTTACTGAAATTGAGTTTTAAATAGTTGATAAATTTGAACTTTTCAAAATTCAGACAATATTATTCTCAACCATCCTTTCACCAATTGACAAGTATTCAAATTTACTTTATCTTGATATATATATATACACATTATCCATTTACACCAATGACAGGTACTTGTATCGTTCCTTGGAGTCCTATATATTCACGAGAAACAACGATTGATCGCTATAGAAACATAACAGAAAAATCAAAGAGAGAAAAAAGAACAAGAAAAATGTATGTGACAAGACCAATATCTATGTACAAGAGTAACCCTGGTGCTCTTTCAGAACCTCCATTTGGACCAAATTCAGGTTATCTTGTAATCTGGGATCTACCCCCTACTTACACTTGTTTTGGTTTGTGTGAGGACCCAAGAATCAAGCATCTTCCTTTTCCTCAGGACAAGAACTTGACCACCACATACACAACAAGTTCAGGTGAAAGCACTGATACTCACAGGGACAAGGTCTTGTTTATCCCAGTATTGAATCAGCCACTTTCTTCAAACTGCTACTACGTCATAAGAAGGCAGGGCAAACATCAAGGGTATGTGTTCATTTTTTATATGTTAATTAGTTAATCATGATATACCATTTTAACCTTTAGACCATCAGAATTCATTGAAAAACTGCATCTCGGATTTTATGCATCAACTAACTTTAATATTATCTCCTATTTGAGTTTAAGGTGACTCTTATAATCTCTTCGACCTTTTGAAGCATTATATAAATATATATACTTACTTGTGAGGTAGTCCTGTAGCTCAAACATTTAGATTGGAGTTCAATTCAAACTAGTTGATTTTAGTTTTAGGATATAGAAAAACAGAAGAATAACAAAACAATATGACTCTTGTTTTTCGATGGAAAGTATATTATATTTTGTTGAATATGACATATTTAAATACATCGAAATAACCTAATAGAAATCATGAGCAATGATTTTAGGAACGTTACCAATAACTAGAGAATAAAATTAACTAACAACATAATAACATATTTTTATCAATTGACTAATTGATTTATTCAAACTAAAATTAAAACTACTTTGCTAGTAATTAAAGGCACATTTCCAACAAAACTATTGGAGTGTAATTCATTTCAAATTCGCTGAACTGATTCCTAATTCAATTCAGTGCAGTTTTTATAAGTTCATTTCATTTTGGTTAGTTGCATCTTAAATAATACCAAACAGAGTTTTTGAAAGCAGAAATGAAACACACCCCTTAATCATTAACTGAATTGATTTCAGCCAAGCGAGTACAAGTTCAAAGGAAGAGGACAAGACCACTTGTTTATGCTGCAGCTTTGTGAAAGATGTTAAACCAAGAGCTTTGGCTCCCTCTGATGATTATCAGCAAGTTGAAATAATCAAGAAGAGACATGGTTTTCAGGCAAAGTCTGTTGCCCCAGATGGAATTCCACCTCGCTTCTTGAGGACAAAAGGTTGGAATGTTGAGGCTAGAACTCCCCGCAATTACCAGTTGCATGAAGCTTTAGGACCCAATGATTCCTTGCGTTCCAAGCTTCCACATTTCAACTTCTCAGTGTCCAATGGTAGTTCTGAATCAGTGGAAGTTGGAAAGTGGTACTGCCCTTTCATGTTTTTGAAGGAAGGAATGGGGCTAAAGGAGCAGATGAAAATGTCAATGTTCTATGAGGTCACACTTGTGCAAAGATGGGAGAAGATATTTTCAAAGGAAAATGAAAACAGTGGAGAAGATACTGTGCTTGTAGATGTTGCTATCCAAACTGAAGTGGTGAAGGTTGCAGGAAGAGATGCTGTTTGGGATGAAAATGGTGTGGTTGAAGGGATATTATGGTTTAGGAGTTTTGGTGACGATGGAAGAGAGATGAGGGTTGGATTGAGTTTGGAAGTGGTTGGGAGAATGAAATGGGAGCAAGAGAGAGTTGGATGGAAAGCAAGTGATGGAAGGCAAGAGAGTGTGGTGAGAGTAGAGGAGTTTAGAGGAACTAACAAGTGGGAGAGATTTGGTTGCTATGTGCTTGTAGAGAGTTTTGTATTTAGGAGAATGGATAGAGGTTTGGTGCTAACTTATGATTTCAAGCACACACATCAAATTATGTGCAAATGGGAATGAAGGTTATTGCAATCTAGTTATTATCTGAAACCTAAAACACTGTTTGTTTTGGGATGCAGAGTTGAAACAGGGGAAGTAGTTCACATTGAGATTTAGTAGTTTGAAATTGCTATTTGGTAAACCTCAATTACTAAAACCTTTCCATATGTTTGAATGTATCTTTATATATTTTTTCGGAGCAAGTATAAACAAAGGAGATACTTTGTGTATAGAAGGGAATGTAAGACCTAAGAAGTTTATGCGTAGTGTATAATAATGTATATGTAAAGATTATATTGTTCCACTTTAATTAGTTTTTTTTATCAAGTGTAATCAACTTATTTATGACTGTGAATGTTATTATTTTCGTGTTATTTGGATTACAATCTCATATTTTTGTTGCAAGGATCGTATAAAATTGGCACAAGTAATAGTAGTTTGTGTTTCATAATCAAGTTGTTTAAGGTTCGAATCCTAACCTTGGATATAAAGACTAGGTTGAAATTCAGATCTTAGGTATGAAGTGAGTTATATTGAAGAAAAAAAATAGTCCTTTTGTATGCACTCAAATTTCTGGAGGAGATTAGTCACTACTTTTATTGAATACTTTGTATTAATATCATAATTACAAAAAACAAACTACTAAGTTATCTATTCATTAATATTCACTGATGAAAGAAAAAAGACACTCTAACTTTTGATCTTTTATATTTTTTTAAAATAAATAAAAAGGTAAATAATGAAACAAATAGTTATTTAAAGGGATAAGTAGTAACAATATAGTATAAAATTAGAGAGAAAAAAAACTAAAGAAAAAGACAAAGACGTTGAGAGAGAAAGAATAGTTTAGGTTTCTTAGTAGAATAAAAAGGGAAAAATGATCCATATAAAAATAGAAACTAAAGTGATCACTAAAATGAGTATCCATTTATATAATGATAAAATTTTTATATATTAATTTAGTGACTGATTATTTTTAAAATATTTCAAATTAAAATTATTATATTTAAATAATGTATTTTTAATATCTAAAAATACCTTATTTTTATTGAATTAAATACTTTTTAGCTAAAAGTTTCTATTTATAATTTAAAAGTTATTATAATAGTTCTCATTTCTATTTAAAACAACACCTGCAAACACATACATATAGGAGGACTTGAGTGAAAATACTTACAAATATCTAAATAATTAATAACAATCTTTAGATTAAAATAAATAATTTAAAATAAAAATAAAAAATTAAATTATCACATAAATTGTCATTGTACTTCCTTCTATCATTATTGGGTTCATTACCATACATGAGTATATTACAACTATACTAATATAATTTCACAAATAAAAATATTATATAAAAATAAATATTTATTATATAATATATTAATAATATTATAACTATATTAGAAATTACAGACATATTATACATACATATAAATATCATATTATAATAACAAAATAATGGTATAATAATAATGTATATAATATTTTGTAAATTATAATAATAAAAAAAGGAAATTCATGTATTTTATTACTATTATTATGGTATTGGCAAGAACATATATTATCTTTGCAGAAAATTAGTCTCTCTCGAAACTTGGCTGCATTAAGATTGTGATAGAACAAGCGAGAAGAAGTGACGGATGTTCTTCTCCTTGCTTCCTTTAATGTCCATACATCTTCCTTTGAGGTTCCAATGGATGAAGGTGACTCCAAACTCATGGAGAAGGTGTTGGATCCGTGGTTAATTTGTTCTCGCAAGTGAAGGAAGAAGAAGCACTAAAGCACAAAGGAAGGATTCCTTTGTGAAGGAGCTTAAGAAGGGAGAATTTCCTTACGGTTCTTAAGGACTCTTTGAGAGAATTTTCTAAAGTGAAAACTCATATATTATCAAAAAGTGGTCAGCTACAAGTGTGTAAGATATATATAGGTGTGGAAAAGCTTGTGAGAGAAACTAAGCTAACTAGGGTTTAAAGCTAAGCTTGTGCTCCTACTCATGATTTTAGTAATTAGACCTTTGACCCAAGATCGTTCATCAGATTGTTCCTTCCAACATTATTTTTATCAAATTCAAGACTCAAATTTAAAATTTTTGAGATTTGAGTAGCGAGCAGAGTACTAGTTGGAATCAACAAACATTCGTAAATCCATGAGTTAATAATATGCCAAGTAGAGTTTACCTTTATTTTTACTAGCATAAAATAATTAAATATTTTGTGCTTTTGTGTATTTTTATTTAAAAGATAGAAATAAAAAATAATAAAAAATAATTGAAGCTAAATATATGAAAGTGATTAACAATAGGATGTGAAGAGTCTTTAATATATATTTAGAAGGTGTAAGAAGTTTGAAAAATAAATTTTAAAAAGAGTAAGTTTATGAAATTCTTAATATATTAAACAAAACGATTATGAAAATGTGTATACTATAAAGACATTTTTTTTTACTAATTTTTAAGTATAATTAAATATATAATATATTTTTCTTCTAAGACTTTCTTATCAATTATAAAACAAATAAAAAAAACTAATGAAATAAAAAGTAAAACCACCGTGTTTGTGACTTTGTGCATTTAGGTTTCAAGAGATTTGGGCGGCAAAGTTTTTTTAGAAAGACATGTTTTAATTAATATGTAAATACAACCGTATAATAGCATATATAGAATTAAAAGCGAGAAGAATATTTTAATATAATTAGTTTTGAAAGATAAATCAGTCGATAAGTTAGTTTATATTGTTCTTCTAATGAGATCCCGATCAAAACCTATTAAAAAGTGTATCAAATATCTTTATCTATATCATGCATACCAATTACTCATACTTCCGCCAATTTTAAAAATTAAAAGTGTTAATTAGATAATTCATTAATTTTGAAAAATAAGATAAGATTTTTAATCATACTATTTTTAATGGTTATCCTTCCATTAATTTAATCATATAATTCACCCCATTTAATAAAAGTATTTTCTTTTTACATAAGTGGTTGGTTTGAAATAGAATTTATATATATAGACGAATTAGATAGATTTTGGTAATTGCATTTTTTTTGTTACGCTTAAATAAATATTGAAAGAAGGAATATATATATATATATATATATATATATCTATATATATATATATATATAGAAAATAAAATTATATTAATTAATTGGAAGCAGTTAGGATCCAAAACTGTAAGGAAAGGATTGAATAGACAATCTAAGTTGAAAATAAATTATAAAAAAAAATCACCATTGTAAATAAAATAGCTTGAAAAAGAAAGGAAACAATTGATTATTGAAAATAATTAGATCCACGTATTTTTTTTATAAAACAATTAGATAGATACAATTAAATTTAATATAGATAAACCAGATAGATTATGGGAAGATATATTATTTTGCCATCCTGCCTCAAATTGCAGTCCCACGACAGGGCAAATTAAATTTAAACATTGTAGGGGGAAAAAGGAAAAAAATGAAAAATGAAATCTTTTATAGTGAAATTGCATTACCTCCAATATTTAATAATCCAAAATCATAGAAAAGAAATCACAATAAAGTTATTATCATATGATCGAAAAGTATAACAAAAGATTCAATGTGAAACAAGATATAAGATATTAGGATCTTTTAAAATTAATGATATAAGTAGTTACGTCTTTTATAATTTTAATTATAGTTATTGTGAAATTTATGATTGATAGTTTTATCTTTTATAATTTTCTTGATTTTCTTGAAAGGAGATTTATCTTTGATAATTAAATTATGTTATTTTTAAAATTTTATAATCTTTTCTTATCAATATTTTTTTTTTGTATCTTTATTTTTCTTACTATTTATAACTTATTTTCTTTCACTCTCTCACACATTCTTTTACTGTAAAAGAAACCCTCTTCTTTTCACCACTATTTTTTCTTTCATTTGCCTTTTTCTACTCTTAAGCTTGATTCTTTTTAGCATCATGAGGGACTTGAAAACTTTACAAGAATTAGTGGCAAGTATTACAGATTGGGAGGCGTTTAACGAGATAACGTTCAAACCCTTTGTGCCTAAACTTTTGGACGTGGCATTATGGCAACATGCACCACAATTTTATAGTGAAGAACAATTTGCTCAAATAAATCATTTTTCCAAGCTACATCTAGGATTTGGATTGCGATCAAGGGAAAAGAATACTAGAAAAAGGTACACAATTGTAACTCAATTTATGTTGATTAAATACTATAGTAAATATATTAAATGTATGACTTTTGTTTGTTCATGTAGACCAATTAGTGAGATGTCTAAGGAAGAAGACATGCCAGAGAACCAAACATCGAGAAAGAAAATTAAGATAAAGCATCCATCACCAAAATTGTCCATAGAATTCGAGAATCGAGTCAATGAGTTAAATGGTGGTGATATTACATTTCTCATGCACAAGAAACTCTATCGTTCAGATTTGGACACGAATAAAAATCGTTTGTCAATGCCAAGAAACGAAATTAGGTGTGATTTCCTCACAGAAACTGAGATTGCAAAATTGAAGGAAAGAGAAGGCACTAGTGGAAAGGGAAAACTTGTTGGTGTGGAAGTGCATGTGTTGGACCCATGTCTTAGAGAATTCACTTTACTATTGAAGAAGTGGGATATGGAGAACACCTATACTTTAAACCTTTCAAAGCATTGGAATAATGTCGTCTCTACTAATAAGTTTGAAGAGAACCAAGAACTCTACATATGGACTTTTAGGGTGGATGAAAAATTATATTTTTTATTAAATAGGGTTTAAATGTTAGATAAATTTTCATTGATTTCTTGTTTATTCATGTGCTGTAGAAAGTGTAATGGCATAGGTTTAGTAGTTTTCATGATTTTTGTTGCTTTAAATTTGATTGTTGTATAATAGGATAATTTGATTAAATTTCAGTTGATCATAATTTCATTACTGTCATCAACGATCTATTTCAATTTCAGCCTATAGATATTCATTCGTCAATATCAAAATTTTGTTTTGCTTTATAAGGCTTTCTATTTTCTTTTTCTTTCTTTGTTTTTTTTTTGTTACATTGTTTAGTTGGTTTTTATTTTGAAAGTGATTTTATTTACATTTTTATTAGCGTCAAACATTAACCAACGAGTCCGAGAAAGGATGTGTGAAGCGATAATTGTTAAGCAAGGATAATACTTTGTTAAGAAAAAGAAAAATGAAAATTTCCAATGATTATTGTTTGTGGGTTTTTAGTTTTCTTCCCTTTACTGTAATGTTTAGGGATTGCTGAATCAATTTACATAGTCTATTATATGAGATCACACCATCTTGATTTTAATTTTTAAGAAAGATGTTCATTATTTTGTTACTTCATGTGTTAGTGGTTATATATATTCCTACAGCAGTCAAGCTCTGCATTTATATTGTCTGTTCCACAGAAGAAGATTTAGTTTATGTTCATGATATTATGATTTTTCTTTTGGCATATTGATGTCTATATATTTTTTAATACTTGTGTCATTTATGTTAATGAAGTCAGGGATGTCTTTTATTCTTCCAATGTTGGTAATGTCGTAATTATGATTGCTGCATTTTATATCTATAATAATGTGTAAACCGTCTAATTTTTTTTATAAAATTTAACTTTTAAAAGGATTTTTCAGGCCAAATTTCTTTTGGGAGAAACTTTACATCTAGTTAGGGGAAAATTGTTATATTACATAAAGTGATGATAAATTAGACAGTTTAACTAAATATTTTGGTTTTATTTCATATGCTCATATAAGATGATTTAACTAAGTCATGTGGCCTGCTTTATTGCAAGACATGTTTAGAATGATTGAACAAATATGAATTGTCCTTGTGAATAAAAAATCTCAAATAGCTTGATTAAATCTACAGAGAACATAAGCACACTGGTTTAGCAGAATATTTTCTATATTCAGCAATGAAGGAAATTTTTTGGTAAAAATAAGAAAAATTACAAAGATGGTCACAATGAGAATTGAACTTAGATCCTCGTGCTTCTAACTACCCCAACCCCTCCCCACCCAACCACTAGTCTTGTAATGACACTCGTATTTGTTTTTGTATAATATAGTCTTGTAACTTTGCATTTAATGTCAGCAGAACAATTTTCTAATATCCTTCCTGAACCAAAAGTTGAAATATTGTCCAATCGCAGTTGTTGTCTTTCTTTTTTTTCACCCGTCTTAGATCTTCTTAATACAACACTTTAAATTATTTTTCTATATATCTTCTACTATTGTTGTCGATAACGACTCATTATCGACGTTTAGATCATAGAATTATAGAGTATTACTTTTCTTTGTGTTATTTTATTTTGAATAGTTTTGACAATTTTTTTTATCTCATTTTAGTTACTATTTATATAAAAATAACTAAGTATTTTATATTAATAAATAATATCAATTAATTATGTTATAACTTTTTTTAGGTTAATGTCGCTTAAATTAAATAATATTTGGCTTGTATAGGTAAGATTGGACTGAGCAGGCCAGCTAGCCTATTTGACACCTCTAATTGCAACCAATGCTAATGTGTCTATTGTTATACGAAGATAATAGTGGTGGTAATAATGGAAGTAGAGGCGATAATGATAATGGTGATGTTAGTGATGACTATGTCGTCAATGATAGTAATAGTGATGATAGTGGTTAATATTGTTAATGATAGCATTGAACATAACCAACCACCATCGTTAGTTTTATTTTTACCATCACCATTATCGTCATGATTGTCATCATTTTTGTCATTGTCGTTATCATCATGTAAACACAACAATAGTGATAATGGTGGTAGAAGTAGAGACAATAGTAATAATGATAATGTCACTGATGACAACAATCGCAATAATAGATGATGATAATAATAATAATAAAATATTTATAATTGAGTATTAATCTTAACTAAAAATTACTTTTAATTATAATATAAAAGTTAATATAATATTTCTCATTTAAAATATCTATATATATATAAACATTATTTTTTATTTATAATAAAAGAAATATAAAAAAAAAATCCATTAAGGTAATGCACACTCAACTTTTTTAAAAAGTATCCAAAGAATATTTTTTCAAAATATTGTTATCTAAATTGAGAAGAGTATTTTATTTGTACCCGTATAATATAGTTTGAAACAAAATTTACCTAATAAATATATGATATATCAAATTTAATCCAAGTACAGTATCTCGTTTAAATAAACTGAATTAAATAGACAAATTATGATCAAATATACTCAAATAATATAAAAATAACTTTAAAAAATAATATTTTTATAATACATTAATAATATTATAACTATATAAGAAAGTACAAACATAGTATACATACGTATAAATATCATATTATAATAACAAAATAATAGTATAATAATAATGAAATAATAATAATGTATATAATATTTTATAAATTATAATGAATAAATGTGTTTACTTTTAATTTTAGAAAATGTTATTTTTCAAAATATTTTCAGGAGAAGTCTAAAATTAAAAATAAAAAAATGTCATTTTCACTATTTTCTGCACTTTTGAAAAAAATAGTTGCATGTAATGGTAATTTTTTTATAATTGTAATTCAATCGATTTATCTTATATTTTCATTTACGTTCTGGAAAATTTTCTTTAGCACTTGCATATGTGTTATATATTAATATTAACATTATAAAATTTATTAAGTATAATTATTTTATAGAAATTTAATTACATATATTATTTATATTATTTTAATTAAATTTTATTTATTAAATATAATTAATATTTAACATGATTAAGTGTTGGTTGCTATATTTTAAGATAAGTAGTATCAATTATATATATATAATATAATATTTCATTTTGATATATAATTACTATTTGTTAGATAATGAATTGTTTATTAGAAACAAAAAATATAAGGAACATTTACACGTTTTCTTACTGAAATCTGCCTATTGTAGGAGGAGAGTATTCAAATAAAAATAAATATAAAATAGAGTGACAATAGTAAAATATTTAAAATAATAAAATATTATTCTAATTCATATATATAAAGAGGGAATAATTTTGATTGTATCCTCTAGCTTTTAAGTAAGGGAAACGTTTTCAAACAATATATTTTATATCGTACTTATTCAAAATAATTATATATATGATATATATTATGTCAGACTTTGAATCATATCATGTTATCACAAAGTGTACATTCTTTCACGATCATCACATGTTCACATCCTAGCTAAATCTTAACTTAAACTTCTTATCAAATGAATCTAAAAAAAATCCTTATATATCAAGGTACCAATGATGTAACATCATTAAACTCATGTATGACTCACAATCTTATTAATAGCACATTCACATACTACAACTAATTATTAACATCATTTACCTCATGTATGACTCACAATCTTGTTAATAGCACATCCACATACTACAATTAATTATTAATATTAATTAGTACACTATTACACATTAAAAATACATCAAAATAAGAAAGAAAAAACATCATAAAATATAATTTTTTTAAAAGTTGGTCAACTAGTCGACCTAAAATGAATCGATTTAACTTGATCGTATATTTGTGGATTTTAAGTCAGATCATATCATAATTTTTTGTTTAAATTTTCAAATTATGAATGTCTCATTTTTTGTGGTTCACGCTCCTGCCAAAAAAACGCACTGCCAATACATATACATTTCATACAAGAGAAGTGCATTATTTCAAGAAAAAATAATTGAAATTTGGAGTGTCATGGAACTTGAAACCTGCTACTAGGTCTATTTGGAAAGGAAAGACCGCTGATCGAATATATTTCTTTTACTTTACTTAAATAACTTATATACATATCTTTAAAATTATATATATATATATATATATATATATATATATATATATATATAATAATTCATGCGATTATTTACTGATTTGGTGTTTTGATTAATTTTTTATAGCAAAAATTTTACACATTATTTCTCCATACAAAACATAAATAAAAGTAATTTTAGATAAGATATTACTTAAAATCGATTAAATGTAATTATTTAACACTTATATGATCACTAAAGCAACATGTTTTATTGTTATATAATAGTCTTGTAACACTCAAGATTGTGAAGGGAGTTTCATGAGCTTGTTCTTGAAATAGTGAACTTAAAGTAAAAGAAGTTAACTCTTTGCTCTTTATTCCTAAAAACCATCTTCTTCTTCCCTTTCTTCGTATAGTTTGTGACACCCTTTATCCCGCATACCATAACACATAATAATAAAATTTGAATAACATAACATTTCATAATTAAAATATCAAACGTGTTCAGATAGAGAGTACTACATCCATAACTTAGCAAAATCAATGGAAATTACAAAGAAATAAAACTAAAGTTTCCAAAATAATTTAATAAAAACATCTTAATCTAATCCTATCTACGCCCAATGTCACATGTCTTTTTAGAGCAAATCCCAATATAGAAGCCTAAGCTTCATCACCAACATCTTCAGCCTCATGCTGATAATAACCTGTAAGATAGTCAAGGAAAATAACACAAGAAAAGGGAGTGAGAAACATCTCACTTTGGCTCACAATGTAGGAATATACATCGGATAGTCAAACACAAACAAAACATATATAACACAGATAAATTAATAATAATATCACATCTCACTTATTCAAGACATAAAAATATTAATTTATCATATAACATTAAAATGCACATGGATGGACACGGACTACATTTTATCATGCATGTGGCACTAGTAACATATCACATGGCATATTGTCACTAGCAAATACACGAAGAGTAGTCTAGGAGTACATACTGGGTCACACCCTCTACGCACTCTCACTAGAAAGACATACTATCAGAGTCTCGTCGGGATAGTTAAGCCGCGCAAGATACATCCCATGCACACAATGGGCGAGACTGAGACTTACAAACAAAGCTATCCCCAAGGACTAATCCCCAAAGTTGTCCTTCTCTGGCGGTGTATTCCATATCATACCCTTAAAAACATTTATGCACATGATGCATGTTAATCAAGACTTTATGCATCCTCATATCACATTTTCATTTCTCATTCTCATATCACATAGTCATCATCACATCTCATCATCACATTTCATCACCACATTTCATCATCATATTTCATCATCATATCTCATCATTATATTCACATTTCATTGTCATATCACATTATCACATGTCATTCACAATTTTCACAGAGCACTTTAATCCATATTAAAACTCGTCTATTTTCAAAATTAAACACATATTTACACTCCATAAACATCAAGGAACACAACAGAAAATTCAGGAGATAAAACAGAAAACATTTAAAATTTGTCTGTTTCTCATAGGATTTTCACAGGAACCCACAGAGCACTCTAATTCATATCAAAACTTGTTTATTTTCAAAACTAAACACATATTCATTCATCTCATTCAACAAGGAACACAATAGAGCAATCAGAAAGCAAAACAGAAAACGTTTACATTTTGTCTGTTACAATTACAAATTTATTCCCTTAGGGTTCCCCATAGGAACCAATAGAGATCTCAAAATTATACATTTATATTTAAATAACATTTAAAAATTTGCCTACTTCTCATAAGGTTTCCCGTAGGAACCCACAAAAATCTCAAATCATATATACAATTACAATTTTAAAACTAGAATTAATTATTCATTCAAGCAATTCATACAATTAATTACACACAAGAGGAACAATAGATGAAACAGATACAATTGGGGAAAACCCCTCATACATAAGCATACAACAAACATAGGATTGGAGGTCAATCCCACTACCCAACATATATATATCCCCACACCCATAGCAAGGTTTCTCACTCCCCTTTTACCTCAATAAGCAGGAGCTGAAACCAAAACAAGACCTTGCTAATCTCCTCCTCTGAGTTCCCCCTTGGTCTTCAGAGAGCATAGAAGAAAAGAGGTCAAAAGTGAAAAAATGCATTTTTGGAGTGCCAGAACATTCTATTTATAGGCATCATATGTGGCCAAAACAGCCCGTTTCGAATCCGGAACGGCCCGTTCTGGACTCATTCATCCTACGCAAATTTTATATCCAGAACAGCCCGTTCTGGGATTACACTTAACCCACAACGTTGACTTCTGGAACGGCCCGTTCTGGGTTTACATATTACTCATAAAATCGTGTGTTGGAACGGCCCGTTCCAACCTAGTCTTTTTAGGCCATTTTAGTAGTCTGGAACGACCCGTTCCAGTTTGAAAACGGCCCGTTCTAGGTTACTAAAAATCAAAATATTACAAAAATAATTTTCATAAATATTCATTATCAAAAATACTAATAATTATTAAAAATCTTTAAAACATTCTATAAAACCCATTAAAATAACTATAAGAACATAATCTCCACAAATATAAAATAAATAATAATTAACTATTTACCAATAGAAAATTTGGGATGTTACATAGTTGGTGAGTAATTGTGAGACTCCTTCCTCAAGCTATGTTGTGGAATCAAGCTTGGATCCATGCAGAACTTCTTCCTATCATCATTTTGACTGATTTTGTTTCTTCAAGAGGTAAGGGAAGTTAAAACTCAAATTGTTGTTACATTTTGAATTGCATGTGGTTGGATCATCATGAAAGATGTGATTCGTGGCTGAGATAGTTGAGTTTACATAGATTGCATGTTCAATTAGTGTTGTGGATGTTCTTGAATGAGTTGGGCAAAAATGGATGATCTTATACCCTAATGGTTGTGTGTGGTATTTTATGAAATTTTTTATTGCATGTATGAATTTGGTGATGAAAATGAGTTGTAAATGGTGTTTAGGAAGAAAAATTGTGAACTACAAGTAAGAAAAGAAGAAGAAACCATGAATATGCAAAAAGAACTTTGCACTCAGCATTGGAGCACTGATTTTGATGTTAGAGTGCTAATTTTGACGTTGGAGCGCTAAAAATAGCCCAAATAAAAAGTTCGAATAGAGATCCAGCATTGTAGCGGCAGTTGAGTGCTATAGTGATGGGGAAAAACTGGGCTGACAAAACTCTTAATGCTGAAGCATCAGATTAAGCACTACAACAGCTAGCGAGATAAATGATTGAATTTGGTCTTGATATCTTCATGAAAGTTGTATCCTTATATGTTATCTTTCTAGTGGCTTGGTAATCACCTAAAAAGGAGGTCCATAACCCCAGTTATGACCTTTTTAGTGAGTAAAGGTCAAGATGTCAACAATTAGGAAAATTGTTGCAATTTTTGTGATTTTTAGTGTAGTATATGATGGAGTTAGAACTTTAAGTCTTCATAAGAGTTGTAAATAACCTTATTAGATTTCATATGAGATATAGATGAGTATGATTAGATTTGTGCAACTCAAATTGTGTTGTGTTATGTGGAAGTTGTTGTATGCTAGTTGATAATTACATGTTGAAAATAATATGTGTTAACTCTCTTATAGCATATGTTAATATATGATGTTTTAAGCTATTAAATATTGAGATTAATATATATATTGTAAGTGGTACTAGTGGTTGGAAGTTGTGCTTCAAGTTATTTAGTTGTTAAGTTGTTTAGTTATTTCAAGTTGTAAAGTTGTATGTTGTATAAAGTGGTAAAGTTGTGGACATGTGGTTGAGATACATGTCTAAGTTGAAATACATAGATGCTAGAGGTAAATTAAATTGTATTTTTTAAGATTAGGATGTTGTTTCTATTAAATTATTTTGTAAACCTTAGCCTTATTTCTTTTGTAATTTCTGCTAATTATGTTATTTGTTTAAGTCATGGATGTGGTGCTCTCTATCTGAACACGTTTGGTATTTCAATTATGAAAGATTGTGTTATTCAAATTTTATTATTTATGTGTTATGGTATGCGGGGTAGAGGGTGTCACAAGGTCTATGTGATTTTGGTATGGAAATATTCAAACCATATCTTAGTGGAATGACTAACCAAGTAAAGTATGAAGTCGATGGCTAAAATTCCTAACCTAGTATTGGAGGGTTGTAGTACTTGGAGAATAGTTGATGAGTTAATTCCATAGGTGGCTTAGTGAAGCTAACTAATGTCGTGATAGACTCATACCCAAACTATTATACCTTAATATAACACCATACTTTCTAATTTAAGTGGCAAGGCTTGAAAAATTAAACTAAGTTTTCAATACTTGGCCCTCTTATGAGGCCTAACATTGTCCTATACTTGACCTGGCTCATATAGGTCTATGGTTGTCATTGGGTAGGGACACATTACTTAAACTAATCACCTCAGTTGTTGATCTCCTTAATTGACATGCGTGACGACACATCAGTTGTTAATATATGCATGTTGAGATGTTGATTATGAATAAGTTGATAATTATTGAACATGTTCTAAGCTATAAGTTGTACTATTGTCGATCTATGCTTTTATTGTTTTAGTTGTATTGTTGTATGTTATTTTTTTTTGTAAGTTTACCCTTCTTTTCCTTGTGGTTGGGTTATAACCATACTTGGTATACTAGCAGAGCAGGATTAGGTGTACAACTAGTGAGATGGTAATTGTTTGGTATGACCCTTCTAGTAAAATCGTATTTTGGAACCCTCGACCAACTGTAAAGAGGACATTTGATAGTTTTCTAGTTGTGATGTATATAATATATGTACTAGATTTTATATGTTATGTATATTTCATACATTTTACTTTATGCATATTTTTGTTTCAGCTTAACGTCAATTTTCCGGTAGTAAATGCGATGACTTGCCGAAGCGTTACAAGTTTTAAATAGTTCATATAATATGTTTTCAATTTTAAATTATATATAACTTTATACAGTTCAACCAATTTATAATTTGGTTGTTCTTTCATTATCATATTGACAATAATTTTTTTATTTTTGTTTTTTTTAAGATGTGATATGAATTTTATCAAAATTTACAAGAATGAAATATATATATATGACATGAATATTTTTTTAAAATATTTATTAGGGATCGAGTCATGAAATTCAATTAATGATTCATCAATTTGACTCTTGACTCAAAAATCTAATATTTTCATCAATTTGATAATTGGTCTGATTTTTAAAATATTAGACAAAATAGTCAATAAAATTTATATAATATTAATAGTAAGTATAGATATATATAATATTTTTCAAAAAATTAATTAGTTTTTATAGTTCTTCTAACGAGATCCAAATCAAAACTAATTAAAAAAGTGTATCAAATATCTTTATCTATCATGTGTTTCAATTATTCATTCTTCTGCCAATTTCAAAAACTAAAAGTATTAATTAGAAAATTCATTAATTTTAAAAAATAAGATAAAATGGATGTTATCCTTCTATTAATTTAATCATATAATTCATCCAATTTAATAGAAGTATTTTCTTTTTAAATAAGTGGCAGGTTTGAAATAGAATTTATATTGATGAATTAGATAGATTTTGACAATTGCATTTTTTTAAAATATAAATATTGAATGAATGAAAGAAGGAAAATATATATATGTGGAACTCAAAGGCTCCAGGGAATTAAGACCAAAAACTATAGAAACTAAATTTATATTACATAGTTGGAAGCTCCCAGGAATTAGGACCCAAAACTATAAGGAAAGGATTGAATGGAAAATCTAAGTTGAAAGTAAATTAAAAAACAAAATCACCCTTTTAAATACAACTTAAAAATAAAATACCTTAAAAGAAAGGAAACAATTGACGATTGAAAATAATTAGATGCTAGATTTTTTTATAAAACAATTAGATACATCAAATTAAATTTTAAATAAATGAACCGGATAGATTGTGGGAAGATATATTATTTCGCCGTCCTGCCTCAAATTGTAGTCCCACGACAGGGCAAATTAAATTTAAACATCGTAAGGGAGGAAAAAAGGAAAAAAAATGAAAAATGAAATCTTTTATAGTGAAATTGCATTCCCTCCAATACTTAATAATCCAAAATCATAGAAAAGAAATCACAATAAAGTTATTATTATATGATCGAAAAACAAAAGATTCAATGTGAAACAAGATATAAGATATAAGGATCTTTTAAAATTAATGATATCATTTGAAGTAGTTATATCTTTTATAATTTTAATTATAGTTATTGTGAAATTTATGATTGATAGTTTTATCTTTTATAATTTTCTTGATTTTCTTGAAAGGAGATTTATCTTTGATAATTAAATTATGTTATTTTTAAAATTTGATAATCTTTTCTTATCAATATTTTTTTTGTATCTTTATTTTTCTTACTATTTATAACTTATTTTCTTTCACTGTCTCACACATTCTTTTACCGTAAAAGAAACACTCTTCTTCTCACCACTATTTTTTTTCTTTTATTCGTCTTTTTCGACACTTAAGCTTGATTCTTTTTAGCATCATGAGGGATTTGAAAACTTTACAGGAATTAGTGGCAAGTATTACAGATTGGGAGACGTTTGACAAGATGACATTCAAACCCTTTGTGCCTAAACTTTTGGACGCGACAATATGGCAACATGCACCACAATTTTATAGTGAAGAACAATTTGCTCAAATAAATCAATTTTCCAAGTTACATCTAGGATTCGAATTGAAGTCAAAGAGAAAAGATAGTAGAAAAAGGTACACAGTTGCAACTCAATTTATGTTTATTAAATACTATAGTAAATATATTAAATGTATGACTCTTGTTTGTTCATGTAGACCAATTAGTGAGATGCCTAAGGAAGAAGACATGCCAGAGAACCAAACATCAAGAAAGAAAATCAAGATAAAGCATCCATCACCAAAATTGCCTATAGAATTCGAGAATCGAGTCAATGAGTTAAATGGTGGTGATATTACATTTCTCATGCAAAAGAAACTCTATCGTTCAGATTTGGACACGAATAAAAATCGTTTGTCAATGCCAAGAAACGAAATTAGGTGTGATTTCCTCACAGAAACTGAGATTGCAAAATTGAAGGAAAGAGAAGGCACTAGTGGAAAGGGAAAACTTGTTGGTGTGGAAGTGCATGTGTTGGACCCATGTCTTAGAGAATTCACTTTACTATTGAAGAAGTGGGATATGGAGAACACCTGTACTTTAAACCTTTCAAAGCATTGGAATAATGTCGTTTCTACTAATAAGTTTGAAGAGAACCAAGAACTCTACATATGGTCTTTTAGGGTGGAAGAAAATAAGCTATATTTTTTATTAAACAAGGTTTAAATGTTAGATAAATTTTCATTGATTTCTTGTTTATTCATTTGCGGTAGGAGTGTAATGACATAGTTTAGTAATTTCCATGATTTTTGTTACTTTAAATTTCATTGTTGTATAATAGGATAATTTGATTAAATTTCAGTTGATCATAATTTCATTATTGTCAACAACGATCTATTTCGATTTCATTCATTCGTCAATATCAAAATTTTGTTTTCCTTTATAAGGCTTTCTATTTTCTTTTTCTTTCTTTGTTTTTTTTGTTACATTGTTTAATTGGTTTTTATTTTGAAAGTGGTTTTTTTTTTAGGGAATTTTGAAAGTGGTTTTATTTACATTTTTATTAGCGTCAAACATTAACCAACGAGTCCGAGAAAGGCATGTGTGAAGGATAATTGTTAAGCAAGGATAATACTTTGTTAAGAAAAAGAAAAATGAAAATTTGCAATGATTATTGTTTGTGGGTTTTTAGTTTTCTTCTTTTTACTGTAATGTTTAGGGATTGCTGAATCAATTTACAAAATCTATTATATGAGATCACACCATCTATGTTCTTTATTTTGTTACTTAGTTGTGGCCAGGTATAGCATGTGTCAGTGGTTATACCCAAAAATTAATGATCCTTGTTTAGTTATGTGACTCACCTCCTTCGAGTTGAACCATGTAACAAAACCTTCTTGCAGCAGTAAAGCTCTGCATTTATAATGTATGTTCCCCATAACAAGAAGATTTAGTTCATGTTCTTGATATTATGATTATTTTTTGGCATCTTTGGTGTCTATATATTTTTTAATACTTGTGTCATTTATGTTAATGATGCAATATCTTTTATTCTTCCAATCTTGGTAAAGTCTTAATTGCTCTATTTTATATCTATAATAATGTGAAAAACATCTAATGTTTTATACAATTTTACTTGTAGAAAGATTTTTCTGGCCAAATTTCTTTGGGAGAAACCTTACATGTAGTTAGGGAAAAATTATGTTATTATATTACATAAAGCGATAAGAAATTCATCAGAAGCTTTAGCTTTTCCTTCTTTCCATCAAGGTTCACCAATGGCAACAATCATATTTTGACTTTCTATCTCTGACATTTCGTCTTTGCAATTGCTACTGTCTTAGTTTCATTGTTATGGGATCGATGACTGCTAGAGATAGAGTACAATACTTGTGTACAATACATGATATGAGACATAAAACAATACATGAGGTTTTAGCTATCAAGCTTTTGGAAATATTATTGAACCAAAAAAGTCACAGTTGTTGTCTTTTTTTTTTTCATCCCTCTCAGATCTTCTTAATATTATACAACACTTTAAATTCTTTTGCCATATGTATCTTCTACTATTGTTGCATGTGATAGTTACATTAGTATGATTTCCAGGCTAGTTAAATATATACTTAGATATTCACATTGAGACATTTTGTGAGAAATGAGAAATATAAATCAAAGTCATGTAACCACACATGATAAAAAAAAATAAGGTGTGCCATATATCTTTGCTGTTCTCCTGTCTTGTGGTATCTTGGCTTGATCATTTGTTCTTTTTAAAAAGCATATATAATGGTGCAAGGCTGACAAGTCCATTAAATATGTTTTTAATATGTAAATTTATTTTTAATTTCTTAAATTTTTATTTTACTTTTTAGTTCTTGTAATTTGAAAAAAAAAAATCTGTTTATTCGTTCTAATTTAAATACTATCGTACTAAATTCATCTACTTGTATTTTTATTAATAAAATACCACATCAGTCAGTAAATTATGTAAATATTATATAATTATCTCAATCTATTATATTGTTTTTTAAATTAATGTTGGCTTTAGGAATTATAACAAGATATTTTGAAATTACACTACTAAAAAATTAATTTTAAATTTAAGAGATAAAAAAGAATTATCTTAAATTTAAAGGACTAAAAATATATTTAAACTTTAAATAAGTTATTTTTTACTCTTATGGTATAGTTTTTGAAATTTTTTACCTAAGTGTGACTGTATTGAAACTATTTATATTTTTTTGTTATTTTACACGATGTCGTTATGTGTCTAGTGACTCAAGTAACAGGTATAATTTATTTAATTTAAAGTTGGTGGAGTTATCTTGGGATCAATACAATTAATAGCAACTTCGTCAATGTCGTTGTTGGTTATATTGACTAGCCATTCAATGTCACGTGTTGGTCTAAAATAAATTTTTTTATTTTTTTTTCTCCTGGATCGTTATGATTCATATCATCTCCAATTTTTCTTTTTTTTAATTGAGTTGTTATGACCCATATTATCTCCATTTTTTTATTATTTTTTATTAGGTTACTATGGCCCATGTCATCTTTATTAAAAATAAAATAAAAATTGAGATTAAGTAATAAAAGCACGTTTGTCCAATTGGTACTATTAGTCCTCCAACTTGAAGGTTTTGAGTTTAAATCTTAGGTTTAATAAAAATATTTTTTTATAATAAAAAACGGTATAATAGTCTATCGAATGTAAAGGAGATGAAGATGGTAACTAAAATGGTCCCCTTTATACATTATATTTTATTAGCATAATCCATTTGGTAAAAATATTTTTTATAATAATAAAAATGTATAATGGTCTACTAAATATGGAAGTGATAAAGGTGATTAATAAAAGGGTCCCCTTTGTATATTATCATAAATAAAGTAATTAAAAGTATATATATTTCTACTATGAGTTATATCGACACAAGCCTAGGCACATAAAACATAAATAAAAAAACAAAAAAGAAATTAAAATATAGTTACTTTGACCCATAACGTCACTTATTCTATTAAAAATAAAATAAAAATTGAGATCAAGTAATAATAATATGTTGGTCCAACTAGTATTGAAACTAGCCTTCGAGCATGAAGGTCTTAAGTTTAAGTCTTAGATTTGATAAAAATATTATTTTTATAATAATAAAAAGGTATAATGGTTTACTTAATATGGGAGAGATCAAAGTGGTCATTAAAAAGATACACTTTATATATTAGCATAAATAAATTATAAATACGGTTGTAGACCATGGCACCATAGGCCTTGGTCCCATAAAACATTAAAAAAAAACTAAAATATAGTTGCTATGGACCATAATGACACTTGCTTTAATGGTCCTATTCTTATAGAAGAGTCTCACATGACTCAAAACTTAAAAAAAAAAATATATAGATGATATAGGCCACAACAATCCAATAAAAATAAAATAAAATATGGGATCGTTACAACCCATAATGATCCGTTGAAAAGTTAA
The DNA here is from genome assembly GCF_000230855.2 of Cajanus cajan. Taxonomy (NCBI): domain Eukaryota; kingdom Viridiplantae; phylum Streptophyta; class Magnoliopsida; order Fabales; family Fabaceae; genus Cajanus; species Cajanus cajan. Next base: position 23,272,164 of record NC_138527.1, on the reverse strand, counting down.
TTAAAAAAATGGAGTTGTTATGAGTTATAGCAATCCCTTAAAAAAAATAAAATAATAATAATAATAGATAATAGGATTGCTATGAATTGTAACAAAAAAAATTTAGTTACTTTTATGTCTTTATAACCTATAGCGACTTATAATAGGTTATTATTGTCTATATCAACTTTTTCTCCATGACTCTCATGACTAAAAAGAAAATTATATGTCACATGGATTGCTATGACCTCTAACAAAACTATTAAAACAATTCAAAAGTGTAAATAGTTTCAAAAATAGCTCTATTTAGATAAATACTTTCAAGAACTACACCACAAGAGTAAAAAAAAACTCTTTAAATAAACAAGTACGTTATAGGTGTCCGTGTGTGTAAAGAACATCCTAAGTTCTCAGTCTTTTACTTATATATTAAATTAGATCTATTATTTTAGTATTTTTTATGTATGAGAATCAAAAATATTGTTGAGAAAATTTACGATACTCATACACCCTACTCAGTTAATTAAGCTAGACTTTCTTCATAAATTATTATTTTAGTATGTATAATACACCTGATATATTTTTATTTTATATAATTAACATTTTATAATAAATAATATTTTGGATATATATTTTTATGTCAAAATTCTATATAAGTTAGTATTTTATTATATAATACTTGTATTTTATTATATAATACTTGTATTTTATTACATGCAATGCGCAAGATAAATTTTTATTTTTTATATTTCTAAACATGATATCGTTTTATTGACAAAGAAAATATAAAGAAGATTATTATCAGTAATTTATTTTAAATTAATACTAAAAAATGAAAATAATATATATATTTTTTACTTAAATATATTTTTATTTCTTATAAAATAAATAAATTTTGAATTTGGACATTTTAAAATTTTTTCTTTGTTTTCCATCTTAGTAAAATTTGAAACTACTTTTTAAGCCCATACTATTATGTGATTATTTTTTAACTATTTGTGTGTTTATAAAATTGTTATCATAAGTTTTATCCATAACTATTAATGATTTTATGTTGATCTGTGACACCTCTAAATTTTTTTATATCTCCTTAAAAAATGTTTTTTTATTTATCTTAAAATGATCTTCAAAACATAAAATATTAACTATAGATTTTAGACGAGTGCAAATAAAATAAATAAAATTTCAAGGATCAAAATTAAAATTTATTTATTTTACAAGAAAAAAATATTTAAAAACTTTAGAAGCATGAAAAATAAAGAAAAAATTTAAAGAATAAAATTAAAAATCATTTATTTTACAATAATTAAAAATATATTTAAACTTACATATTTTTTTATTAATAGTTGAGAATGATATATTATTAAGAATTAGAGGTTATAAAAAGATCTAAAACAAAGTTAAAAATACTCTTATCAAAGAATTAAACCTAAAAACATAATAATTCGATATAATTTAAAGTATAGACTATATAGGTATAATAGATCCTTAACTACATCAACTAGTCGTTATGGTATCGTCATTGAAATATTGAAAGTGTCGAGTCTCAATGGACGTTAAAATTATATCATAACCACCATATTCGAATATATTCAAAACTATAGTATTTTAGTTTCTATATTTACTGATTAAAAATTGTTATATATTATTATAATTTATAATTAAATTGTGATGCCGTGAGTCTCCCTCCTTTTCTTTTTACCTTCATTCTCTCAATCTTCCTAAACACTCTTTTCTTATTTTCTCAAGACTGAGCATCTGGTAGAGGAAGGAAGCTTGGCTCCGAGATCAAAATTCTCATTTTTCTCCATTCCCCTCCTTCAACATTCTTCTCATCTTCCCGGAACTTCAAAATATGAGGTTAGGGAAATTTACTTTTAGTTTGTGTGGATTGAATTCGTGTTGTTTGAGGTGTTGGTGGTGTGTGTGTAATGATTTGAGCTGTTGAAGGGGGAAGTTGGGTTTTTGGTGTTGTTTTGGAAATGATGAGAATTGAGACTAAGATGATGGTTGCATGTTGATGTTTTAAGATGTTTTAGTTGCTTTACATTGTTGTAAAGGCTTGGGAAGTGGGTAGGCTGGTTTTTAAACTCGCGTCGGGCGTGCCTTCATGGCTCTGGCCGAGCATTCAATAGAGACCTAAGTATCACGATCATGCTGGGTGTGAAGTTGGTCGCCCTAGGCGTGAAGTGAGATTGGGGTCTTTGGTTGAATGGCACCAGATGTAGAGAGGGCAGCATCGGGCCTAATATTAGAGAAAGGAATATGGGAACCTCTATTACTATGGCATCGGGCATGGCATTTACCACGTCGGGCGTAATTCTTTAGAGGAGTCTATGTTAGGCCTTAGTGTTAGGCGAGACACCCTACGCTAGGCGTGAGAGGGCCCTGGTGCCCTCGTAGTTAATTCGCCAGGTGTGGAACTTATCACATTGGGCAAAATTAAAGTTGGAGGTCTCTACCAGACCCACGTCGGGCATGGCATCTCCCACGGTGGGCGAGATCCCCTTGGGGAGTCTTTGCTAGATTGGCGTTGGGCGTGAGTTAACCCACGTTGGGCGCGAGAGAGCTTTAGAACTCTCTATTTGAACTTAGCGTCGGGCAAAATAGGAGTTTCGCCAGGCGTGCCTCTGTTGCTATGAAGGGTTAATAATGGATCTTCTAATGTTGATGTTGAGTTATATAGTTGTTAGTTGAAGTTGTTTATATGTTGTTTAATGTTGATGATGTTTTATTGTTGTGTTGCAAGGGTGATGTGTTGAATGACTAAGATGTATGTCATTTATGTTGTAAAGTTGTTTAAAAGTTGTTAAGTTTTATGTTGTTTATGTTGTAAAGTTGATTAAAGTTGTTCAACTAATTAAATGTTGCTAAAGTTGTTTATTAAAGTTGATACCATGATGACTATAGTTGTAAAGTTGTTAAGTTGAGGACATATGGTTGATGATATGTGTCCTAAATTGTGATACATATTACTAAGGCGAAAGTTGAAAGTTGTTTTAAAGTTGAATCCCTTAGTACTATGTGGATAACATGGAAGTAGTTGATCCATGTTATGGTTGAATGACCAAAATGAGTAAGGTATCTAGTTAGAGATGTAGTTTTTGACTAAGTACTAGAAGGTTCATCGTACTTGGAGGGTAGTAGGTGGGCTAACTCTACATTTGGATTGGTGATGCAAGCCAAGGCCGTGATACGTTCATACCCAAACCTTTCTACCCTGACAGTAGTACTAGACTTTTGAGTCTAAGTGGCACGCCTGAGCAATCAACTATTGTTATCTATACCTAGTTCTCTTTAGAGTTCCTAACATTGTCCTATACATGACATGACTGAGATAGGTCAAAAGTTGGGTTCGATAGGATTTATGCCACTTAGACTACTCAACCTCAGTTGTTGGAGATCTCCTAAGTTATATATGTGTGATGACACATCTGTTGATGTTATGTGTATATATATATATATATATGTTGTTTAAGTTGACAGTTGAAAGTTAAATGTTGTGTTCCCTTTAGCCGTTTATTATATGATATTAATTTTATATGGTGATTGTTTTTGTGAGCTTACCTTGGCTGTTTTTGTGTGGTTGAAACTGCTATGACCATACTATTATATGGGAGCAGATTAGGAGTAGATGTTGTGATGTGATGGATTGGCATTCTTTTGGCTAAGACTCAGAAGAGGAGCTAGCATTTTGTTGTTTTCTGTTGTGATTGGTTTGCCTAGTTATTTTGTATATGATATTACATCATTTACTTTTAGTGGTACATGTATATGGGATCTTTAGTTATATATTCTTATTATGCATATAACTGTTTGGTTGTGATGTTTTATTTTATACAAATTTCTGCATGGTATGGACGGTGTTACTGATACACTTTCCATTGATACTATAAACTGTGTGAGACTTGCCGGGTCGTTACATAAATTATATAAATAAATATTATATTTGAATATATAGATCATATTATATTTAAAAATTTATAATTTATAAATTAGATTTATAATAAATAATTTATATTATGATGTGATATTATTTTTAATTATAAATAATTTATTTTAAATTGTTAAAATTTAATTTTAAAAGAAAGTGATCAATATAAATTGAAATAGATAAAAAAAAATTAAAAACACTTTCATTAAATAATTTTTTTAAAATGTATTATTGTTAAAGAGAAATTCTTATAAATACTTTTGTATAAAATATTTATTCATAGTTAATATATAAAAATCAACACACTTGTAATGGACAATTATCATTATTATGGCAAACATAGTTTACCACGAGCTTTGTACACGGATTAATCCAATCAATTGATTTTGGTTCATTCAAATTATTATTACATTCCATTGATAAGAAGGCAAAGTATTTTATATTTCCTTGGAAGGATAAACGTACGTGCATATATACATATGTATATGAAACAAAGTTAAGTTGAATATATTGCAACCGAGATATTAGAGCGTGAGAAGAAAAATGTATGTGACAAGTTAAGGTTATCTTGTAATCTACGATGAAGATGGAGCTCAGACTTAGGTTATCTTGTAATCTTCGATGAAGATGAAGCTCAGACTTACTCTTAATTTGTGCAAGGACAACGTTATTAAGGATCTTTTCCTCGGAACAAAAACTTAACCATCAACCATTCAAGCGATGGTGAAGAAGACTTGTTTGTTCCTGTATTGAATCAACCCTTGTCTTCAAAGTGCTATAATGTGATAAAAGGGAAGGGGAAACATCAAGGGTATGAATAATCAATTAACCATACCTTCATACACACATATATAACAAAAAAATCATTTATTTTAAGAATAAGTCTATTTAAACTTACTTTTTTGAATAACTCATATTTTACATCAAATTTCAACAATCTAAATATTGAAATTAAAGTTCTTAATACATAAATTAAGTATGCAAATTTTAAAAAAATTTGGAAACCATTTGATACTTCGTTTCATTAATTCAAATTAACGTATAAAATACTTTTACGATTATCTATTAATTTGAATTAATAAAATGAAGTATCAAATAGTTTTTAAACGTCCACATTTGTATAATAATTTATATAGTGATGTTGAGAAATCATTGTATCCAAACTACGCTAATTTTATGCAGTTGCTTGCCCGTGTTAAGATTGATCAATCTTAAGGCAAAAAATGGATGAACTGATAAAAACTTTAATTACTTGAGTTGTTGAGTGATAATGCTTCTCAAAGATAACCTATTGCCAACATGTACTTATGAGGCAAAGAAGATATTGTGTCCAATTGGTATGAAGTATAAAAAAAATTCATGCATATCCTAATGATTACATTTTGTACAAAAAAATGTTTGATAGCTTACTTGAGTGTCCATTGTATGGAGTGTCACAATACAAACTAAAGGAGTATGACTTTGAAAGTGGGGTGAGCAAAGGTCCTCCTAGAAAGGTGTTGTACTATCTTCCTATTGTTCCAATATTGAAGTGTTTATTGATAGATTTCTAGCTAAAGTTTTAACATGCGTGCCATGTTGTTTTGCATAATTAATGTCTTTCCTGCCTATGACAACTTAAGTAACTACAATGTTAAAAGACACAAAACTTTTCCTATATGTGAAAACATCACGTCACCTTCAATTGTATCATGAAAGGAAACCAATTTACCTTGAGCATTCAAGATTTTTTAGTCGTAATCACCCTTGGTGTAGATTGAAGGAAATATTTAATGGTCATTAGAAAAATAAAGTAGCTTTGACACTCTTAACTAGTAACCAAGTTTATGAACGGATAAAAATCTTAATTGTGGTACTTTGGAAGAATGAAAACAACAAACTAAAAAAAAAAATTGAAGAAAAGATCAATATTTTTTAATCTGCCATACTATAAGATACTTGATGTTAGACATTATTTAGATGTTATGCATGTGGAGAAAAATATTTGTGACAATGTTATTGGAACGCTTCTTAACATTCAAGAGAAAACAAAGGATGATGTAAATGCTTGTTTAGATATGGTTGACATGGGTACAAGGGAATAGTTAGCTTTGTGGGCTCATGGTAAGCGTACATTTTTACACTTAGCATGTTGTATATTGTCTAAAATATAAAAGAAATTTTTTTGTGAGTGTTAACGAGGTGTGTAGGTTCTAAGTGATTATTCTTCCATTGTCAAAAAACTTGTCTCAATTAAAGATCTTAAATTATTAGATTTAAAGTCTCATGATTGTCACATATTGATGCGATAGTTGCCTCCTATGACCATTTGAGACGTATTATCCAAGAATGTTAGACATGCCATCACTAGATTGTGTTTTTTCTTTAACACAATTTATTGTAAAGTTGTTGATCCTAAAAACTTAAATGAGTTAGAAAACAAAGTGTTTCTTATATTGTGTCAATTGGAGATGTATTTTTCTCTATCATGTCTTATATTGTGAAATTATTCAAAGAAGTTAGATTTTATGATTTAATGTTCTTATGATGGATGTACTTATTTGCGATATATGAATATATTAAAAAGGTATATAAAGAATTGACAATGTTCGAAACATCAATTGTTAAAAGATATATTACAAAAGAAATTATTGAGTTTTATACCTCTATGGAGGTACTTAAGTCCCGTCATGAAAGAATTGATGGAAAGGATTTATAAAATGTAAAGATTATGAATTACACATAAAAAGAAATGTTACAAATACATTTATATATATTATATAACATTGATGAAGTTGTACCTTACATAACTACTAAAATATAATAAATATTAAAATTCATAATTATTTTATAATATTTTAAATATAATATAATTTATATATTTAAATACAATATTTATTTTAATATATAATATATTACAAATTTTAATTATATTATATATAATAAATATTTAACCTATACAATACATAGAATAAAATACTATTATTAAAAATATAAGAATCAATATCATTATTTTAAAAATATAAAATGCTAAGATGAATTTTAAATTGTCATATGAAATTGAAAGATATAAAACACATTCTATCTCTACCCTAAATCGAAGGAATAACACGTGTGCAACTATGCACGAGAATTTCATTTCTGCCACTGTGCCTAAGTAACTCTTATAGTGATTACCCATCCATCAAAAACCAAAAAACAAAAACACCTTCCCAGCTCTCCCCTATATATATATTCCCTCTTCGGCAGAGCGGGAAAAAGGAGCGCGCCGAAGTGTCAAGCAGCGGAAAAGCCACAAACGTCGCCGTTCCATCGCCTGCGTTCTAGGGTTTTAGCTTCTCCGTTTCACACATGGCGAACGTGGTGGATCAAGATCAGCAATGGCTGCTCAATTGCTTGTCTGCCACACTCGACCCTAACCCGGAGGTTCGCTGTTTCGCCGAAGCTTCCCTCGATCAGGCTTCTCGCCAACCAGGTTTTGTTCGCCACCTCTATAGCCATGATTAAGTGCGGATTTCGCTTTGTGATGTGGAAACACGAGTTCATGTTTGTGGTGTGATGTGTTAGGCGTGCTCTGATTGCTGTTTGTGTGGTGTGGTGTGGTGGTAGTGTAATAGCGAGTGTTTTGCAGGTGAGGAGAATGGGAAATTGAGTTTGTTCTGCAATGCTGTTGTTTTTTTGTTTGCTATTTGTGATTGAAAAGATGAGAGGAGGACGAGTGGTTTTTGGTAATTAGAAGATGGATGCATGTGCATAAGCATTTAACAAGAAAAATAGTATGTTCACTACTGAGGTGGCAGTGTGTTCAATGTGAGCATGTGACTATAATGTTATGCATTGGTTTTGTGTTGGGTTGAAAATTATCATTCTTAAATGGGAATTATATGTTTGATTTTTTTTAGTGAAGCATTGCTTTCTGTTTTGCTTTATCGTCTTTTGTAATGAGTTTATTCTCTATAACTGATATATAACTTGATGATGGAGATGAAGGAACATAATCCGTAATCCTCATTCAATGTTGTTTTTATTTAACAAAAATTTTCTGTCCGGCTCAACTAAATTTCTTTTTTAATTTTGAATGTTAAATTGTCCTGAAGGTTTTGGCAGTGCATTATCTAAAGTTGCTGCAAACAAGGAGCATGCGGCGGGAATGCGTCAGATATCCTATTTCATATGATCACATACTTGATACTGTGACTTTTGATTCAGAACTGAAATATTTCCTTCCATCGATTCATTATTTTTCTTAAAAATAGAAATATTTTTTGTGACAATTTTTCAGTGGTGTTTCATAGTAATAATAATTATGTTAGCTTACATCATTGGTGTGAGGAATTGTTAAAATAAAACTAAGGAAGGAAACATGCAATAATGCTAGAGTTGACATTTTCCTTGTTATCAAATTATCTAATCTTTGGAGTAACTTGATGAGAACACTTGAGAGCTATGTTTCTTTTCCATCCTTCAGGCATTTTAGGGGCAGTTTAGTTTAAGAAAACATTTTCTGTGTTCAATTTTAATTGTAAAATTATCGCCTTGTTTTTCACTTCGTTCTCCAATATAAAAAATTGTATGTGAAATAGTGAAACTACATTTTATTATCTTCATTGTTTCCTATTAAAACTTTTGAAGACACGAACCAAAGTGGAAATGTGACATTTTTGTAATTAAAAGTGAAAACAAATTTTTTTTTTCAAACTAAATGACCTCTTATTCTTTTAGGGGAAAACAAATATTTTGTATTTGCTTATGTGTTTCTTTTTTCCATTCACTTGTGAAAAACAACCCTAGAGTTACAGCTTGAATGTTTGTACCCATAAATTATTCATTTTCCTTCTTCAGTGAGCTTATGAGCTTGGATAACTTAACCTTCCTGTACTTAGCTGCAGTCCTTCTTAAGCAGGTAGTTAAAAAGCATTGGCAAGAGGATGAGGAATTTTTTGAACCTCCTGTTGTCTCTAACGATGAAAAGGTAAATATGCTTTCATTTCTATTGTGGGTGTTTTTGATAAGTGGATGTCAGGAAGCTATTGCAGTAAACAAATTTTCCGAGCTTGATTTCATTAGGATTTAAATATAGGGATGCTGATGAGATTTTTTAGTCTGATATGAAGGCCTAGTAGCATGATAGTTAGGTCAAGGGCAAGCAATGTCAACCTAGTTTTAACAATGTGACATTGTTTAAGTTCAACTAATCAATTTTGATGGTGAGTGTGAGGGCTAGTGATGTGATGTATGATCCCAAGATTATAGAGTAAGGTAAACAGAGGTCTGAATTACCCTCACCAATTTGTTTGTACAGCTTTTATTTTTTGTTATGATGTAACTCTGCCATTGTCTGAATGATTAAAAATGGTCAGTGTTTGGGGTTTAGGGTTTGAGATACAGAGGAAACAACTTGAGGACTCCACAGGGGCTGCATCCCACAAGCCACTAAACAGTAATTCAAGAGGTGTGTTATTGTTATAGATGATGGTAGATTGATGAGAATGGAGATGGTAGGAATTACCCATACAACTTGCTGGATGAATAGGCTGAATCAATTTTATTAGAGTGGAGTATTACATGATTTCATTACGTGTTTAATAGCCTCAAAGTGATGATGACCTAGCCTACAATGCAACATTGTATACATGGAGGTGGTATGTTCAGTATTGGAAGCAGTATGAAAGGAAAAAGATACAACAAATTACATTTTACAATAATCAACAATGTTAGGTGAAAAACTATGAACACTAAGGGTTATTGATGGAGGTGAAATGGTAGAGGCTCCTGCAAGAATAGAGATATCAAGGAATTTATATAGGCATATCTTCAAATGTGCCATATTGAAGGACTTCGAAGAAACCTTAGATTTGCCCAAGCAATGAGTAGGGTGAAAATAGAAAATGACACCATTATCTTTTACAAAGCCACTAACATTGATAAGATCGTAGCTATAGAGGGAACAAGTAGGATATAGTGAAGTGTGAGGGTGAAAGGGAGAGGGAAATGAGGAATTGCCAACAGAAGAGATTTGCAGAACCTGCCCATTGCCTAGGAGAACCTAATCAACACCAGAGGCTAGAGCTACTAGCTCTTGGTTGTGGGGATGAGTTGTGACACAATGTGTGGCTCAAGAGTTGGAGAACCAAGCCTAAAAATTAGATAAGTCAATATTGTTGAACAGTGTCTGTGGTGAGATCATCAAGTCAATTCTGATACAGGGTTATTGATACAATGTCATAGCATAACCACTTGATAGGGGGTGAGGTGGATTGTTTGAAAAGGTCTGGTGCATACCAAGTTGCTATGCTTGCCTGAGTTGCGTTGATGGAAATAGAATCAATGATAGCTACCTTATTTTTCTCAAATTGTGCCTTCTGTGCAAGAAATTTGGATTTTATCTCAAAAAAAGGGTGTCAAGTGTGTGCTAGTCTATCTAATAGACATCAAGACATGATCATTGGATTTTATTTGTGCTAGACATAGTAGTCAATTGCGCGCTATTGTGCTTGGATCTCAGAGTGGCAGATTGGGCCTTTGCCTCTCCTAAGGCACTTGTTATAGTGCTCCTGGTTTTTGCATTTGTCATGGTGTCGTTTGTAGGCCAAATTATAGATTGAATATTGTGGCTAGCCGTACTCTACACCATATTTTCATGTTCAACTGGAAAACAACATGGATTGAATATTGTGACTTGTTCTGGATTTGAGATATTGTTTGACCATCAACCTTTAACTTCAAGTAAATCCCACCAGGGTCAAATAAGAACCTTCTAATTATCACTTGCTGCCAAATCCCTTCAAAAACCTCACTCAAACAATAAAAAGGAACAACTAGAAACTTCTTGAAATCCTCACTTGGTATTTGCACAGTTGGCACCAAAAGTAGGCTGCAAGACAATACTATAGCTTGCACCAGGGGCCTGGGTAGTTTTGCAAGCGTATTGAAGCAATTTGGTTAGTTTCAGAAATTCAAATTCCAATAGTGTCCACTCCGACAAAAACAGAGATGGCCAATTGCTTGCTGAGTTGAAGAAATTACTGATGGGCCCACTGCTGCTTAAAATAGCCTTTAGCCCCTTTCCCCCATGAGTTATTCTTGTACCTTGATCAGCCATGAATAAGCATTGCCTGTCCCATGGAATTTTGAAATTATCTTTAAGAATCGATACCCACAGCTCCAATCTGATTGGAGCTCTGGTACCAGTTGATAACTAGTATCAAATAAGTGAAAAGATTGAATTTTATTGAGAATAATAGGGCAAGATTTCCCTACAGAAAAGATACAATGCTCCAGAGATTTTGAGAGGCCTGGATCCACTTTTCTAAACTTTCTAACTCTCCAATAGTCTGTAGACATCATACAGATAACCCCTTTTTATAGCATGTAACTTATTTACAGAATATAACAGAAGAAACTATGCTGAATGGACCCCATCGCCTTCTTTCTAACATAAACCACTTGACTCACTAAGTGACTCATTAACCAACTAACTAACTAACTAGGATTACTTATTAAATTACAAAGATCCTAATTAAATAAGGAAACAAATCATATAATGTCAAAGAAGGATAAATCTTAAGAGATCTTCTAGAATACTCTAAAATATTGTAAGATATAAAAATGATACCCTAAGATATTTCTCAGATTTTCTAACATACTCTTTCCGCTAGATAAGGATTGAGGGTAATAGCAATGTTTTTAAGCCTCTGAATAGGGCTTAACCTGATTTCAATGGTTTGAAGTTGTCCTCATGGATCTCATATATGCCTCTGCAAATAATTTTTAATTTTCTGAATCTGAATTTTTGGAATGCTTAATGATAGGTTTATACACTACTGATAAGCCTGTTTCTTGTTGCATGGCTACATGTAATTGTTCTTTTCTGTGAAAAGCCATTTGTTTAAAGTCTACAAAAAGCACTTTTATCATGCTAAATGCTGTTTCTTCCATCAACAGGAAATCATCCGCAGAATGCTTCTATTGACATTGGATGATCCTCATAGGAAAATTTGCACAGCTATTGGTATGGCTGTGGCTTCCATTGCTGTGCATGACTGGCCAGAGTTGTGGCCAGATTTGTTGCCATTTCTCCTGAATTTGATTAACAATCAAACCAACTTCAATGGAGGTACACATTTTTGTGAGTTGATATTTTTTTGGGATTTTCTATGTATGAATGATTGTGGATAAGCTTTGGGTGAAAAATGGGCTCCATTTTGTAGAGAGTAGATCATAGAAAGCCTAAACATTATATGACAGGAAAACTTTTTTTATCCCTGAGTTTAAATTGTTTGCTTGATTCTTTTCTTGCATGTTCTATAACTATGCATAATCACCCAGAAGTTTCATATTCTAGAATCTAGATGACAAATCAATGAAATAACTAAATTTGGTTTGGATGCTGGTGACTAGTTGATTCATCATTTACTTTCTCTATTAGGTTTTCTGGAAATGATGCTCCATAATTGCACTGTTTTGGGGTAACATTGTTTGATGGAATTTCTGTATGTTAATAAACTCTCTTATCTGTTTATCTTTTAATAATTTTATTCTAGTGCATGGAGCTATGAGATGCTTGGTTCTTCTCTCTGCGGACTTGGATGATAAAATGGTTCCAACATTAATACCTGCTTTGTTCCCGAGTTTGCTGACAATTGTATCCTCTCCCCAGGTTATACTTTGATATTTTTCTGTTAACATTCTTTTTATCCTGTTTTGTTTTTCTTTTGGTGTATTTTTTTGTTTTTTTTTCCTCATTTAATTCTTATTTCTTGGTACAGTTTTTGAGGATTTCTTATCCTCTTGCATTTGTTCCTCTGCTTTTTTTGTTCTCAATACAATTATTGTTTATAAATAAATGTTTTCCTTTTTTTAAGTTGATTGGTTTAGAAGGAAGAATTAAGCTGCTATTAAGAGGATTGTTCAATGCATTTAAGTGCATTAGTTAATGCAAAAAAATGTATAGAATTTCTTGAATTTAATTTACTATTTTCTAGCTGGTGTGTATGATATTTTTATGAAATTATAGGATTTAGGTAAAGAGAGAGCATACACTCAAATATTAAGTTGATATGGTGTATTATGATCAGTGTTGTTAAATGGCGGTTATGGCGGTGCCGTAGCAGTATGGTGGCCGCCGCCGCGTTCCATTATGGCTGTTTGGCCTTTATATGGTGTGGGTCCGCCATTTTGCATATGGCAGCCGTTATGACGATAATGGCATGGTGGTTTACGGCGGTCATGGTGTCTATTTTGGGCTTTTTTTCTGAGTTAAGGCCTGGGTCAACCAGAGTCAGATTTTTTTTTTTTTTTTTTTTTTTTTCATTTTCCTCACCTCTTCTGGTTCACGGCGAACAACCCTAAACATCTGAAACTCATTTTCCTTCGTGCAATGTCAATTGCGCGCCTCCTCTGACGAGTTCTACCGCCTCCAATGCGACCACCACTGGGTGTGATTCTGCTCCTTATCCCTCTGCGCGATTCGCCTTACTGCTGCTAAAACCCTAAAACTTGGTCTCCTTCGTGCAACGTCAACCGCACACCTCCTCGAGTTCTGCCGTCATTGGTGCCGCCGATGCGACCACCACCGTCTATGATAGGTCCTCATCTTTCTTCTTCGCACGATTCTGCTCCTTGTCCTGCTCGAGCACCCGCACAAGCGACAATGTTAGGGGCAAGTAGGAGCATCTACTAATCCTTCTAAAAGAGCCAAAGGAGTAACTTCAAAGAACAAGGGGAAAAAGGTTGAAGTTGTTGAAGAAGTTGAGGCATCAGAAGATTCTAGCAGTGAGGAGGAAGAATTAGTGCCAAATGCTAATTTCATACATTTAGATGGAGAAGAAGCTCAAGGATTTTTAAATTAGCAACAACATCATCATGTGGAAACTAATTATGCAAAAATTGATGAGGATGAGGAGGATTAAACAAAATAGTTTTAGGACTTGTCATTGTGTTTTGCTGTTTTTTATTGTTGTTTCTTTGTTTTGATGGCTATTTAATCCTTTTGTTGGTTAGGAATTTATGTCTTTTTATGATGACTATCACTAGATTATGAATGCCATGAATTTTAGATTGTTATATTGTTGGTTTTAATATGTGTTTTGTATTTTTTTGTTTTTGCATCATATTATATATATATATACATATATATATTATGAGGGAGGTTATAATTACACCGGTGTAACTTTTACTAAGTATTACATCGCTCAATAACTTTATATTAAATGCGAATTTTGTAAATCCAACTGTTAGATTGAAAGTTCATATATCTTAAATCATATATACAAAATTTTATATTAATTCAAAATGATTTGATACTTCACTTTTATAAAACAAAATTGACGTAATATATTCATTACAAAATACACTAAAATATGAACACTTTGATTACTTTCAAGTTGTTGTTCAATTTTAACAAATTTTGATATACACGTATAAAGTGATATGAACTTTCAATCTAACAGTTGGATTTACAAAATTTACAATTAATATAAAGTTATTGAGCGGTGTAATACTTAGTAAAAGTTACACCGGTATAATTATAATCCCCTTCTATATATATATATATATATATCATAGTAGTCAATCCCGGATAGCGGAGCGGAGCGGTTGACCCTAAAAACGGGATAGCGGGATGACGCGGAGCGGTATAACCGCTATTTTAATATTAATTTATATATATTAAATAATTAATAATATATATATATATATATATATATATATATATATATATATATATAAAAGCTATAAAAAAAAATAGCTGCTGAATTAAATTTAATCAGAAATTTTAAAAAAATATGTTGAATTAAATTTAATCAAAAATTTTAAAAAAATCTGCTGAAATAAATTTAATTAGAAATTAAAAAAAATTGCTGAATTAAATTTAATCAGAAATTAAAAAAAAATCTGCTGAATTAAATTTAATTAGAAATTAAAAAAATTTGCTGAATTAAATTTAATCAGAAATTAAAAATAAAATCTGCTAAATTAAATTTATTCAGAAATAAAAAAAAATTTTGCTTAATTAAATTTAATGAGAAATAAGAAAAAATTCTGTTGAATTATAAAATAAGAACAAAGAAGAGAAAAGAAGAGAGAAGAGAAAAGAAGACAGACCAGGCGCGTCGGAGCTGGAGGAGCATCGGAGTCGGAGCTGGAGGCACATCAGAGCTGGAGGACTGTGTCGGAACTGGAGTGCGTCGCGGAACTGGAGGTGCGTCGGAACCGGAGTGCGTCGACGGTCGTCCTTGAGAGAGAAGAATCAATCATCCGAGAGAGAGAGAGAGAGGAGAGGGAGTGCGAGACGTGAGAAATGGAGTGGTTCCGCGAGACGGAGGGGAAAAATTAGGGCAAATAAAGGCCAACTGAAAAGACAAACTTACCCTTAATGAAGGGTATGTCAAAGAAGCGCCGCGATTCCGACATTTCTGGTCGCTCCGCTCCGCCACCGACGCGGCCGCTCCAGCCGCGACACACATCTGCGACGCGACAGCATCAAAATGGCGGGGTCGGGCCGCTCCGCTCCAGAGCGCCGCGATAGTGGCCGCTCCGCCCGCTATTGACTACTATGATATATATATATAATACGGTACTTAAAAGTCCTTGCCGCTGTCCGCCGTATAACCTTACCGACAACCTTGATTATGATGTGATACAAATACTGGACTCTTAATCCTATTCAAATGAGGAAACTGATTTTTTGATAGATACCATTGCATGTTGGCTAGTTTTTTCTTTTTCTTCCTCTATATTTCTTCTAATCCTGCATTGGAAGTTTTTTTCCTTCCTCTGGAGCACCTTACCTTAAATAAACCCCTTATAATGTCAGAGACAAACACCTTTGCCCACATAGAATATATGCACATTGTAGAGTTGCAGAACATCCACTTTAGCCTTTGTTTCAATGGAAGAAAAACCCTAAAATAGTCTTATTTCATCCAAATCTTTCTAAAGAAGGGAAAAATTGAACTAGTTAGTTAATACCTGAAGTCCAAAGATCCCAAGTTTGCAACATGGAACAAAGCAATGCAGTTGTGATCTCATGATTATGGAACTTCATGATGCTAGTAGACATGAGTGATGCTCACATGTTTAAGAAGAAAGCCCAGGAAATGTGGGGCAGATGTGAAATTCTTTATTTTTATTATTTATATATTCTAAGGTTGGTGATACTGCTCAAAATTTTGAAATTAGGATGAGGATATCCATATCCTTTATGAAACTGGAGGACTGATCGATTAGTGAGTATGCTGAGACTGCAAAATCTGTTGCAGGAGTTAGACCATCATGAACAGTTTGAAACAAAATGCACCAAAGATGCTGTTCTACTCGAACGATACAAGTAGAAGACTAGGATTTATAAGTTTTTGGTGACTCTGATCAATAACAGATTGTATTCCATATCTGCTATTTCATGTGGTAGATAGTGGGAATGTACATAGTGGAAGTATATACTATTACACACACCAAGTCCAAAAGTGTTGGTTGAAAGGGGTGGTATTGTAAGAAATCCAAGTCTTACATCTAATAGAGATAAGACAAATAAATAGTTTATAAGTGGGAGACAACTTTCACCTTAAAAGTCAGTTTTGTAAGATTGAGTTAGATTCAAATTTACATTCTAAGAATCAAAAGTTGACATTATATCTTTCCCCTACATTATCTCCGTTATTATATATTCTTAATTGTCAACTTTTAAAAGGAAGAGAGCAGATTGTATGAATTAACAAGTGTGGCTATGGATAAAAGTCATTACTGTCTACCTGCTTGTTGCATAAGTTTTGTCAATTGTCATTTGTCAAAAGTTTTTTCATTTCATCAGTGCAGATTTTTTGAAGTAAAATTGAAATGTTTGTACTAATATTATTCTTTTTGATAATTCATTTCAATACTTTTCCAAGATCTGTGAATTCTTTGAAGAAAAAATGAAGAAAATTACCATTTTTTTTGTTTATATGGTAAATTGAGCCACTTCTGTCACCCATAACTATTTCTTATTTTCTTATTGCCATTCAGATATATGACCCATACATTCGAACGAAGGCTCTTTCAGTAATCTACTCTTGCACTTCTATGCTGGGGACAATGAGTGGTGTCTACAAGGTATTTTCTTGCCAATAAGTGATATGCACTGTTCTTGTGGATTGTTGGATTAGTATTATTTTTTGTTTTTTTTTTCTCTTTATAAATATTAACATATCAATATATTCTGTTTAGGCAGAAACGGGTTCTCTGATAGTTCCTTTTCTTAAACCATGGATGGACCAGTTTTCTTCCATTCTAAAAGTTCCAGTTCAATCTGAAAATCCAGATGATTGGAGCATCAGAATGGAGGTTAGTCTTAATAAATTCTCTCCCCCCTTTGATCAATGTGTAATTTTGTACACACATATTTTGTATGTAATAAATCAATGTTTTATTATTCTTTGTAAGGTTTTGAAGTGCTTGAATCAGTTTATTCAGAATTTTTCAAGTCTCATCAATAAAAGTGAATTTGAGGGTATGTTTATTCCTCTAGTTAAGTTGCTAAACATTTTTTTTTAGTTCTTTAACTTATTTGTTTTACAAAATGCTTTTCACTGTAGTAATATTGGGACCTTTATGGAATACCTTTGTCTCTTCTTTGAGAGTTTACGAGCAAGCATCTATTGACGGAACAGAAGATTCATTTGAGGGAAGATATGATTCTGATGGTTCAGAGAAAAGCCTTGATTCATTTGTTATCCAGGTGATGATAGCAGCAATCTATGTTTTTCACGTTAATTGTTTTATAATGCAAGAAATTACAATCTTCTGTTAGAGATATTTTCATGTCTGAATTGACTGACAGACTTTAGCTGTCATGGACGATTTTTTCAATCTCCTTTTTAATGGCATTACATTTCCTTTTTCATTTTGTGTACGTGAAGGCTTGCTCAGGAAAACATTTGTCAGCTGGGTGATATGTTACTGGATATGGTTTTTGATCTCTATTCATTGATCGCCTGTCCTTGTGAATTTAAATTTATTGTAAAGTTGATTTATACTATCATTCTTTCTGTGCCTCTTATCAATTACTAAATGTAGAAACTTTATAACATCATCCAATAGAAGGTGAAGATACCCATTAACCAATCAACATGGATTTTGATAATACATATAGCTCTATTTTCTTTTATGAAGAAAAATTGTGTAAGTTTTCTTACATATGACTTCCATTTTCCTCCATTCATTTGTGTATTCCAATGAGCTTGTAAAGAATCAGATGATTGAATTTGAAGCTGTATATTGTTGCAGAATGATGCAATTAGACAGGTGTTGACTGTTGAAAATATTCAGTCAAATTTTATGGGCTCAAAGATAAACTTAGACTATACAAGATAATTAATACAAGGAGAAAAACCTAGATAATTAATGAAAAATTAGGATCCTAAACAATTATCTGATGCTGTAAATCCTATCTTCATTGCTTAAACAATTATGAAGTGTCAAACTGAATTGGTTGCTAGTTATTGGGAGAAAACAAATTTTTATATTGACTAGAAACAAAACCAAAATATAGTATATAAATAAAGGACAACCCTCACCTTATAAGTTAGTTTATGTTAGGTTGAGTTAGGCCTATAACCCATATTCTAAGATTGTATTAGATTCTATCTTAGATCTATTAAAAAAAGTGTCACCCATCATATTATCTATACACCAAACCCAATTGTGTTGGGAGTGAGGTGGTGTATTGGAAAAAAAACTTAAGTACCATATCGACAAGAAATAAGGCCAAAATAGAGTGTATAAGTAGAGGACAACTTTCATCTTAGAAGTTGATTTTGTATGATTGAGTTAGACTTATAATTAAGCCTCATCCGGCAAGGAAGTTAACCCTAATTTTTAAAATTAGTCAAACCAGAATCCACATGGGATACTGGAGTCACTGCGATGATAATAAGCCTTTTTTCATTATTGAATGTTGTGGCTTTGTTAGATTATTACTCCCTTTGGTCCTTTATATAAGAAACAAATGATCCTAATTACAAGAAACAAATACTTACTTTAAGATGTATAAATTACTAATTTTCTTTTATACCCTCATGCAAGTGGATGTATTTATTGATGCATTATCAATACAAGTTAAACTCATTATTGGAAAAAGTTACCTTTTTCAATTAGCTGTAATGTCATTTAGTGCTACCACTATTTAAAACAATCAACTCAAAGGGTATTTTTGGAATGAAATTTAACTCCATGACATTATTAATGAAAATTAACCATCTTAACTATTTTTATTGATTTTGATAAATTAGTTATTTGTTTCTTATATAAAGGACCAGAGGGAGTAATAAAAAGGAAACTCTTTGTTTGATCCATACCTTCTATAATAGTGTTTGATAGTTGTTTTGCTGAGCTATTGTATGGATAAAGATCAAAAGTTATAATAATAATTAGACTTTTAAGTAATTAACTGGCTGAGATAGGTCTAACTTGTATAGATCTGGTTCTCATGGTTTTATGTTTCTGTTTCCTTGATTTCTTTTAGTTACTTTTGAATTATTATTATTTTTCATCTAATTTTTCATTTGCAGCTATTTGAACTCATGTTGACCATTGTGGGGAATCCAAGACTTGGAAAGGTTTGGTTCAGAACATTCTTGAAATCTTCTTTTCTGTTGATTGTGTTATATTGTCATTACTTTGATCTGTGGCTTGCACTTCTATAGGTGGTTATGGCTAATGTCAGAGAATTGGTGTACTATACCATTGCTTTCCTTCAAATGACAGAACAACAGGTTTAACATTTTTGACTCTTCCCATTGCTTAGTTTGTATTTGTCATCATTTTGCTCAGTAGCATATGATTGGCTTTCTTCAGATTCACTTAATAATTTTACTGCCCTTTAAAATGTTGTTTGTCATTTGAAGAAAAGAAGCTATAGCTTACTTGAGTGTAGATTGATCTCTTCCTCTGTACCCACTATTTGATAAATTATTTCTTTAATTTTGTTATTTCATCATAAAATGGATGCCAATCCTTTTACTGCTTCATATGACACTTTACAGCTTATGCGTATTTATGCATGTTTATGTGAGAGATAGAATTAAAGCAAATTGTGTGTAGGAGTCTTCTAATTAGGTTCCTTATCCTCTCAAAGACAACGTAAAAACAGCTTTTACAAGACAGATATTAATAATACTAAATATATTAATATAACAGGAAACATAGGTAAAATAGATTCCAAGAAATAATGTTTCTTTGGAATTTTATTTTTTAAATAATAAATCAAATATGGAAAAGTAACATTTTCAACTTCATATTCTTGGAAAACTTAAAACTTCCTATGTACCAAATTCCCCCTAGGTCTTTTTTTTCTTTTTTTCTTCCCCTACCTAAATTATAGCAAAAATGTAAAAGTCAAAACATGGTAACTTATAGCAGTGCCTTTGGTGTTCTTCCTGTCATTTTTTTTCTTATTAGTTTTGCAGCAATCGGAACATTTACAATTTTTATTACTCAAGAATTGTCAATTCACTTTTCAGGTTCATACGTGGTCTGTGGATGCTAACCAGTTCATTGCTGATGAAGAAGATGCCACTTACAGCTGCCGCATCTCTGGTCAGTAACTCTGCATAATATTTTACTTGCAGTTTTATGGCTATGGTAGTTTATTTCAATTTGACTAATAAGTTCCTATGTTGAGTTAGTTTCCTTCATCATAATTATTTTGGTGATTGTTATGATAATAATTTAAATCCTTATCCTTGTATTGTAGTAATGTTTTTTAATGTGTGTTTTATCATTCAACAACACTAAACAGCTTATCGGTTGTACTGGAAGGACTTTGGATTGGATCACATTGGATAGATAATATATAATTTATCAGCATTGTTGTCAAACTTGAGATTCTATGCAAACTCATAAAGTTTCTGTGAACTCAACTTCTAGGCTTGACTTGTAAACTCGGATTATAAAAATAACATTAAAAAAAACCTATTAATGACGTATATGCATAACATAATACACTTAATACAACAATAATTAAACATTTAAATTCCATAAAAAGGCAAAAGTACTAAACTACAATAATAAAGTGTTCTAGTACATTAGTACTGAATAGGGTTAAACAATGTAAATGATAAAATTATATATAATTTCATAATAAGATGGTTGAGTGAAATTATTTTGAAAAGGAGTTGATTTCTTCGAATCGTTTGAGTTATAATAAAGTACCAACACTATGAAGTCAATAGGAGCAAAAATTACATTTGATTTCAAACTCGTTAATTGGCTTCTTGACTTGAGAGTTTATAAGAGTTAATTGGCTTCTTGACTTGAGAGTTTATAAGAGTTTACTCGAAAGAGAGTTCCCTATAGAGTTAACTCATTTTCTCCACTTAGGATTGTAAACTTGGAAGAGTATACTAGTTAACTCGAGTGTTTGACAACCTTGTTCATCAATGCATTCAATATCCACCATCAATATTGGTTATTCATTTGATATTTTGGTTTCTTTATTCACCTCCACAAAACAGACAACCGAATACCCATCCAATTCTTTAAACTTTATTGTAATTGCGTGCCTTGAATTGGAAATATATATAGATGGTCTGACTGATTGGATAATGGATTAATGGATCTAATTGCCACCTATACTTTAGAATGATTTCAATTCTTCATTTCTTTGATCCTGTGTTCATACGAGTTTATGTATCTGTTTTAGTGTCAGAAACTTCATCAGAGAATGCTTTTTGTAGGTGTGCTTTTACTGGAAGAGGTAATAAGTTCTTTTGACGGTGAAGGAATTTTGGCCATCATAGATGCTGCAAAACAATGGTTCAGTGAGTCTCAAATCAGAAAAACAGCTGGAAATGCAAGCTGGTGGAGGGTAAATAGAGAATGCCTATTTTCCTTGGACCTAGAAATTTTATGTATTATGTTTGGTGGAGAATATAAATTTAATTGTCCTGCTAACACAGGTTATTTTTAAAATGATGCTGATTCTCAATCCCTGTTTTTACCCTTTTTTTCTGTCTGTATCTCTTTGTGTTTGGAGTCTTACCGGGAAAGAATAGTACCTCACAATCTGCAGGAACACCCTCCCCCACACGCACACACACAAAAAAAAACTCCACATCCTTGCTGCACCCCAACTTTTCTCCTTTCCTTCCCACACCCCTTGAGATGTAAGCATCAAGCATGGTTGTCATGGCTCGATTATTTTTTCTGCCCCTTGTTCTTATTTGGGTTTTATTCTTGTACTTATGCTCTGTTAATCTTTGCCATGGTATGCCTGCCAATGATTCCAGAAGAACACGTATGGCAGAACAGGCAGATCTTGTTTATGCATCAACTATTTCATGAGATTTTTTTTATTTCTTTTGCTTCCTTTTTATTTCTAAGTTCCTCATAGGCTAAACTATTTTATACATAAATTTGGCAGATAAGAGAAGCTACACTTTTTGCTTTATCATCTCTTTCGGAACAACTATTTGAGACAGAGGTTAGTGATTTTGACTTTGGTTGTGATATATGATATAAGTAGAATTAGGCTTAAACATTTTCATTTCCATTTTCAATAATGTGGTTTTATTTTGCACTAAGATAAAATATGAGATATTTTGTTATTGGTACAGGAGTCTGGGTTTGAGACAAGTAGCTTGAAGCACCTGATAGAGCAGATTTTCACTGAGGACTCTCTAATAGGTCATTCTCAACTTTCCCCTTGCTTCCTTTAAGTTCCCATACTGCTTCAATGAATGCAGCTGTGATACATATTTTGTTCGAATACTGTTTTTGTATTTCTGACAGGTCCTCTTGAATATCCCTTTCTATATGCCCGCCTTTTCACTTCAGTTGCTAAATTCTCCTCTATGGTAAATGATCCTCCCTAACTTTTAAGATTGTCTCTCTGACAGCCTGACTTCTATTTGCTCAAAATATTTTACAGATAAGCAGCGGTTTACTAGAACATTTTCTATATTCAGCAATGAAGGCAATTACAATGGATGTGTAAGCACATCTGTATCTGTTTGTATTCTTTGTATGATATACCCTTCTAACTTTTGAATTTAACAGGCCCCCACCTGTAAAAGTAGGTGCCTGCCGAGCACTTTCTAACCTTCTTCCTGAAGCAAAAAATGAAATTGTCCAATCACAGTTGTTGGGTTTATTGTCATCTCTCACAGATCTTCTTAATCATGTACAATACTTATAATCCTTTTGCCATATATTTTCTACTATTGTTGCATGTGATAGTTACCTTAGTATGATTTCCAGGCATCAGATGAAACCTTGCACATGGTACTTGATACATTGCTTGCTGCAGTAAAAGCAGGTTAGTTTTATATATTGCTTAGGTTTTGAGATATTTTGTAGAAATGAGAAGTATAATCTAGGTCATATAACCATAAATGATACATGTAACATGGATGGTCAAGATTAAAAGTTGGTCGTCACATGACCACTTTAAAAAGTTCATGTTTTCATTCAACTTTGATCATTAACTAACTTAAAAGTCATGGAAAATACACTTTTTTAAGTGGTTATATGACTACTATCTTTTAATCTTGACTGTCCATGTATGATTGAATGACTTAATTTCGTAGTTTTCATTTCTCACTTAATACATCCCCTGTATATGTATGCATGTAAGAGATATGTATGTATTACTATTTATAATGTAGTATGTTTGTATGCTCTCATCAAACTTCCACCCATGATTAATAAATATTTCAGTTAGCTAGTTCAATTTGTTTGTATTTGCTGATATTAGTCTCAAGAATAGTTCTGTTGCAATTTCCCTTTTTCTGTTATCATTAGTTTGTTATATTCTGTTAGTTATTTCCTTTTCAGCTTCCCTCATGTACATATTAAACCATATTCTTCTATTCAATAAAGTAAGACAGTGTATTGTTGTTCATTTCTCTTTCATTTTCTCTGTGCATTATCTTTTCTGTGAATTAGGTCTAGTATTTCTTATTATGTTTGATTAGATTTGATTTGGTTCAGCTTGATTGTATTGAATGTATTTTCAGATATTAGATTGATTTTCTGTGCATATTTATAATAATTATGCTATAATCTTGTTGGTTCTTTGTCAAAATAACGGGATTCTCTTGTACGAAGCTTGCATTATAAATCATTGGATTCAGAGGGTTTCTCTCAAGCAAATTTTCACTCATCTGTATGGTTGTTTCAACTTGCTACCAGTGCTTTTTAGTCCATGAACCCTATTTTTTATTTTCAGCTACAGTCAAGTAGGACCAGTTTTGTTTGGTTAAGTGGCCACCAACCATTTGTCTCCTAGAGATCTGCCTACAGATCTATTTTCACATGCCCGTACCCATATGCGCTGTTCGCTAGTTGTGCTGTTGCCAATGCAGGGGCCCACATGCCACTTTATTGTCATTAGTTTGGGACTTTACTGACCTGGTTTTGTTCGTTAGAGTTTCCTCAGTCTGTTTTACCATTTTTTGGTTTCTGGGTTTGAATGTTTCACCACCTTTCTTTGTTGTTTTACCCCTAGACACCTACAGCCAACTTTGATAACAAGAGCAACTAGACTACAGATGGACTAGCGAGAAAGGATGAGTGAAGCTTCATAGAATGCAGCCATTGGGATGTTGGCTTTCATGAGCAGTGCTAAGATAGGAACTTGGGTATTGTGGTGTGCCTAAGTCTAACATCCAGTTCTATGAGAAGCTCAATAGTTCACTTAAGTGTCTTGGTTCTCCCCCTCGACAACTAGTTTTACAGGAGGGTTCTCCAAGTGATTGCGTGCTTATCATATTGCAAGCATTTTGTTCATATCTAAGATTGGCATTTCGCCTTGCATGGTTTTCTAGAGAAATTTGTTAATGTGACTTAGTCCTAGTATTGAGGACTTTGAGCCCTGGCCCAAAGTTCTAGTTTTTTAAAGTAGGCCTTATGAGTTCCTTTTGTGATATTCATGTACCCTTGCATATCACTTCTAATCCAATTTTTCTGGAGGGAATGAAGTATAATGAGATTTTCATTTTATTTGAGAAGATTGTTTGTAGGGAGTTCACTACATCGATTGTTGGTTCTAATTACTAACTTACAACTTTACTAGTCTCTTTGTGGACCTATGATATCAAACTTGTGTAACAGGCTGCTTGCATATGACTTACATGTACCAACATAAGGGATTGTTGAGATTTGGAGTAATCCTCTTATGTTTGATTAAATTTGATTTGATTCAGCTTGATTATATTGAGGATATTTACTGTGAGCTTGATTTTCTGCACATATTTAGAATTGGAAATTATGCTGTAATCTTGTTCTTTTCCAAAATTTTGGTATTCTCTTGTACAGAAAATGTATTATAAATCATTGGGCTAAGAGGGTTTCTTTCAAGCAAGTTTTCACTCAAATCTTTGTTTCGTCTCAGTTTCAACTGTATTTATACTCTCGTTATTATTATAGGCCATGAATCGTCGACATTAGTAGAACACATGGTTTCTCCTATAATGCTTAATGTGTGGGCATCACATGTTTCGGATCCTTTTATCAGTATTGATGTACTTGAAGTTCTCGAGGTATTGATAATATTTATTTATTATTTTGTGAATATTATTATCTGTAGAGTTCTGTTTTTCTTAGCATCTTACAGTAGTTATGATAAATGTAGTCAAACATGTATACAATTGGTCAAGGGAGGTAGAAAGGCAAAACATGAGATTGTAACACGAAAGGTTCTATCCTACCAACAGTGACAAAGCATGTCTTTTATCAAAATCAGTGTTGTTAATGACGGATGTCAGCTCTTGGCGAGAAGTGAAAAAAAAATGCCATAAAGGTAATAGTGGATGGCATTGTGGGTTATGGCGGAAGCATGGAAGGTATAATAAAAATGTAATATATATACAAAATTTACCAGAAAAGCAGACATGTCAAAAAAACATTAAATTAAAAGCGTCACAATTCATTAACTTGAAAATTTAAATACAATGTCACAATTCTCAACACAAGTTAATTGCAAATTTAAAGAGACAATAAAATGATAAAAAATAGGACAAAAATAAATTAAATATCGAGTATCATTAAAGAATGAAGGGCTGAATGCAAAATAGAAATGTAGCGCTAGAGCTCTAAAGGACAGGTTAACTGAAAAAAATGGTGGACAGAATCAATAGAAAAAATTACAAGATGGAAAAGAAAAAGAAAAGGCAAAAGAAAAGAATGGTTGGTTTCCAGAGAAGGTTACAGGAAATGGGAAGAGAAAAAGGTGAGAAGCTCAGAATAGGAAAGGGGATATGGGTAACTGGAAAAAATATAAGTTGTTGGAAAATACACATCATTGGAGGTGAAACTTCTGTCAGCAGTGATGTATAGGAAAGAAGAAAACATATGGGAGTGAGTTGAAAATTAAAATATATGGATGTTGGGATCCTCAAAGTAAACTCTTGTGCGGTGGAGTTTCACTCGAGCTTATGGGTCATGGTATGCCCATGTAAATAGGTAAAAATTTAGTTGGGTCATATTGATGCCTCAAGGTAGGCCTTTTTGAATTTTCCACCATAATCCTTTTTTTGGGTCTATGATTATGCCATGAGAACCTGCTGTGTCATAACACATGGCATCTTGTTAAAAAACTGCCATGGCAGTCATAACCGATATTTGACAACATTGATCAAAATAAAGGTTTCTAAGCTCTAGCAAATAAAAGCACAACATTAACATGAAGTGGCAAAACAAGGGAAAAACTAAATGCATAAGACAAAAACAGGGCAGTTGAAAACATCATACCCTGTAATTTTGAGGCATTATATAATAAAAAGTGGAACAGGTTATGGATACAGAGATGGATGCATTGGGAAATGATCAGATTCATACATGAAATCTAGTTACTTTACCGGAAGGAAAGAAGGCAGTTGGTTTCAAGTGGGTATATACCTTGAAGTATAATGCTGATTGGTCAATTGAAACTTGAAAGGTATAAAGCATGATTAGTAGCCAAAGGCTTCACCCAAACTTAAGGAACCGATTACTTACAGACCCTTTCCCAGATTACAGAGATAAATACAGTCTAGGTAATGGTATCTCTTGCTGCCAATTATGGCTGGAATTACTGCAATTTGACATGAAGAATGCTTTCTTATATGGGGAGCTTGAGGAAGAAATTTATATGGAGGTTTCACCAGATATAGCAAAATGTTGCTTCCAATTGGGTTGAAACAATCCCTTTAAGCATGATTTGGAAGATTCTCTTACATTATGTCAGCCTTAGAATACAAAGTCAAGGAGACTACACTGTATCCATCTGACACTCAATGTCGGGGGGTGGGGATGGGGTTGACTGTTGTTAGTATATGGAGACAATATTATTGTAATTGCTGATGATTGAAATGAATCAATCTTGAGTAATTATCATGCTAAGGAGTTTGAGATGAAAACTCTAGGGAGGCTAAAATATATTTTGGGAATTGAGGTGACTTACTCCAAAAAAAGGTATTTCCATATCTCAACAGAAATATATCAGAGTTGTGCTAAGGAGACATGTAAGACAACTTTTAAACCTGTGAGTACCCTCTTAACTGGGAGATGATAATGCTACAGTGGATAAGGAGATGTATTAGCATTTGGTTAGAAAATTAATTTCTGTCTCATGAGGAATTTTATATAAAAGGAATGGAAATGCAATTCTTGAGTCTTACAATGATGCTGACTATGCTGGGTCAATGAATAAGAAGAGTTCTATTACTGGGTTTTACACTTTGGAGGAGTCTTAATAACTTGGAGGAGTAAAAAGCAAATTGTTGATGCTCGGTCTAGTACTGAAGTTGAGATTTGAGCTATGGCACAAGGTATTTGTGAACTACTTTGGTCAAAAAATATTTTACGAGACTTCAAGATTAAATGGGATGAACATATGAGTCTCTACTGTAATTATAAGTCAGCGATAGTCGTAGATAGTAATCTTGTTTAGTGTGATTGAATGAAATACCTTGAAGTGGATATACATTTTTATCAAGGAAAAACTCAAATGTGGTTTGGTTTGTATTCCATATGTACATTTACAAAATCAACTAGTAGATAGTCTCGCCAAAGGATTGTGCATTCCGGATTTTGAGAATTGTATCCAACCTGGGAATGGAAAATATCCAAACTTCAAATTGAGGGGGAGTGTTGGAAATAAGAGCATTTTTAATGTTGTTCCTTTTTCCAAGTAGCCTATCATTGATTATCTTTGTAATACTTTTGAATATAAATAGATCATTCAGCTGAGTGGTTCTACTCAGTTAAGCACATTCACAAAGACTTAGAAAACAATTATTTCAATAATTATAAATAATTTCTTTTGTCATCTGATTAATTTTTTTTTTCCAGGCTATTAAAAGCATTCCCGGATGTGTACATCCATTGGTTTCCAGAATTTTGCCGTATATTGGACCAATTTTAAATCAAGTATGACTATTCAAAGTTATTCAGTGTCAGAGTTAATGAGTTTAGAATAATACCTGTTACTTATACATCTCTGTAAATGTTCTTACAGCCCCAAGAGCAGGCAGATGGTTTGGTAGCTGGATCACTAGATTTGGTAACAATGTTACTGAAGGCAAGTATACTTGGAAGCATGCCAGCTTTGAACTTTGAGCTTTTTATTTATCTTATGATTTTCTCATCTCAGTTTGTTGTAGCTTTATACAGAATGCCCCTTCTGATGTAGTGAAAGCAATATATGATGTCTCTTTTAATGCTGTTATCAATATAATCCTTCAAAGTGATGACCACAGTGAAATTCAGGTTATTCTTTTAAACACACCAACCCTATTCGATATTTGTGTTTTCAGTGATTTCTGATTGGAACATAGATTAAATATATGCATTGATTGACATGAACAGAATGCTACAGAATGTTTATCTACTTTTATATCTGGGGGAAGACAAGAAATTCTTGTGTGGGGATCTGATTCTGGATCAACTATGAGAAGTCTACTTGATATAGCTTCAAGGTAGTTGGCTGTTATTTTATATTTCTAAGTAAATTGACTACCATTATTTGCTTCAAGCTTCCTTTCTGTAATAGTTCAGACAATTTTTTTATTACCCTTCATAATGGACCTTTGGACTAGAATGGATATCTATGATCAATCCCTAATAATTATGGAGTTCAAGTTCAACATACACTTTAATTGATTAAAGTCTTTTGTTATTTCTTTAACCTTGTGCTTTTCGTGTTGAACCTTCTGAAAAAGGAGAAAACCAGTATGACAAATGCATGACTTCTGAGATTCATTGCTATTTCTATTTATTCTAGAATGATCAACATGTTACCCAAGTTTATACATAGATTTATCTAAAACTTGCAATTTATTTTTTGTTACCTACTATTAGTTGTTGGTGGAGTGATTGTGTATACTGTTTTTGTGGCCAGAAATGAATGGAAAATTCAACAACAGTAAAAACCAACAAAGCAAGTAGTTTTTCACTTGGTGGGTTAGCTATCTATTTGGATCATATGATATCATAATGTACTATTATGTATCATATCTATAGACAAACTATGTAACTCTGAATCTTAGTGGTTTCTCATTTAATTTTCTTGACCTCCCTCTATCTCTTGTCATAGGGCTTCCCTCAATTTGATCTACTCTCCTTACTGGACTATCTCTAGAAAGGTTTGATATTACTATTAATGATGGAGTCTTGATTGATGCCAACTCCACGGAAACTTCAACGTCTTTTCTTGGATGTCCTTGAAGAATTGTTCAAGGAGGAGTTTCGACCAAGTTGAGGCGTCAATGAAGAACAAGGAGAACTAAGCTCCTTGAGTAGAAGAAGTGATCTCACCTAGAACTACAAAGAGTATAGATCAAGGTGAATTGGAGATAGTACTCTCCTTTGGTGACTTCGGTTTAGAGAAAAGGATTCTAAGAAGAAGAATTTTCTCATTCAATCGCCTAAGTGCCAAATTACACGTCCAAATGAAATATATAAGCTAAGGAAGTGTGCTAGGGAAGTTTGGCTAACCTAAGGTTTAATTTAAACCATGGTATGGTTAATTAAACCTTAGGTGCCAAAATTTGAATGTTTAAATTCAAATTTTGGTGCCAAACCGGTCACCCCTCATGTGCTACTCAATTTGAATGTTATTTAGCATGCATTTGGGAGTGAATTTCGGTCACTCCATGTGCGTGAAAGCACATGGCCGAAATGCTCTCTAAATGTGATGCTAATGACATTTAAATTGAGATGCACATGAAACTCCTCTTTAACCTAAATTCCAAATTATATTGAAATGAAACTCCTAAACTACTTGGCCAAAATACAAGGCCCAAAACAAAATACAAGCCCATTAGGCCCAAACCTACACTACATGGGCTTTAGAGTATAGCCTAACTAAAAAGAACTATGGGTTTTTCTTTAGCACTGGCCCATTCTTCATGCATCCTCTTGGCCATGACCCTAGTAGTTGGGCCTTTGGCCCATGGGCGTCCATTATCCCCTCCCTCTTGAAGAGGATTTGACCTCAAATCCAAAGAATCTTCCTCTTGATCATCAATCCCTGTAAAAAGAGATAAATAAGTGATATTAGGGAAGATCTAGGACATAGGCATTCTTGTTGATCTTTCTAAGGATTTGAAAGGGACCATCCCCTCTAGTACTAAGTTTAGACTTCCTCTTGGAAGGAAATCTTTCCTTCCTAAGGTGAAGTCAAACCCAATCACCTTCATTGAAGATAACCTCTTTTCTACCCTTATTATTGTATTTAGCATATTTATCCGTTTGGGATTGGATATTGTCTCTAACCTCTTATGTAATTTCTTAACAAATTCAGCCCTAAATGATCCTTCCTTGTGGATAAAAGAAGCAACATCAGGGAGAGGTAACAAATCTAAAGGAGTAAGAGGATTAAAATCATATACAATCTCAAAAGGAGACATGTTTGTGGTTTTGTGCACTACCCTATTGTAGGTAAACTCTACATGTGGTAGGTAGTCATCCCATGACTTTTTATTACCTTTGAGGATTGTCCTTAACATAGTTCCAAGAGACCTATTAACTACTTCAGTTTGCTCATCAGTTTGAGGGTGACATTTAGTAGAAAACAAGAGTTTAGTTCCTAGCCTAGACCAAAGTGTTTTCCAAAAATGGATAAGGAACTTAACATCTCGATCAGATACTATAGTCTTAGCCAACCCATGTAACCTTACTACCTCTTGGAAAAATAACTTAGCAATGTTACTTGCATCATCCACTTTGTGGCATGGAATAAAGTGTGCCATCTTGCTAAAACGGTCCATTACCACAAAGATAGAATCCTTTCCTCTTTGGGTACGAGGCAACCTAAGGACAAAGTCCATGGATATATCAACCCAAGGAGCATTGGATATTGGCAAGGGGGTGTATAAACCATGAGGTTTGGTTGTAGATTTAGCTTGAAGACAAGCTATACATCTAGAACAAAACCTTTGGACATCTCTTTTCATATGAGGCCAAAATAATTTCTTTCAATAGTAAAAGAGTTTTCTCAGTTTCAAAATGTCCCATGAGTCCACCCTCATGACTCTCTTGTACCAAAAGTTTCTTAATAGATCCTTGGGGTATACAAAGTTTATTTTCTTTAAAAAGAAACCCCTCAGAAATATAGTAACCTTGATAAGACTTTTGAATACATAAAAGATATAAGTTAGCAAAATCAGGATTTTTCTCATACAATTCTTTTATGTCATCAAACCCTAATATTTGAGAACCAAGGGTGTTCAATAAGACATGCCTTCTTGATAAGGCATCAGCCACTACATTTGTAGAGCCTTTCTTGTATTTGATGATATTAGGAAATTGTTCTAAATACTCAACCCATTTTGTATGCCTTTTATTTAATTTACCTTGGCCCCTCAAATATTTTAGTAATTCATGATCACTATGAATGACAAATTCCTTGGTCACAAGATAATGTTTTCAAGTTTGAAGGGCTCGAATCAAAGCATAAAGCTTCTTGTCATAGGTTGGGTAATTCAAAGCAGCCCCATGAAGTTTTTCACTAAAATAAGCTATGGGATGGCCACCTTGTAACAACACAACACCTATGCTAATTCCTAAATCATCACATTCTAGCTCAAAAGTTTTGTTAAAATCTGGTAGAGCTAGAACAGGTGCTTGAGTGAGCTTTTGTTTAAGTTCTTGAAAGGCTAAGTTATGTTTTTCTTGCCAAAGAAAGACCACAACCTTCTTCACTAACTCATTGAGTGGTGAAGCTAATGTAGAGAAGTTAGGAACAAAAAGTCTATAAAAGCTTGCCAAATCATGGAAGCTCCTAACTTCACTTACATTAGTAGGAATAGGCCATTCTTGAATGATTTTGATTTTCTCGAGGTCCACATGAACCCCATTTTTACTTACTACAAATCCCAAGAATATAACATTATCCACACAAAAGGTACACTTGTCTACATTTGCAAACAAGTGATTTTCTCTAAGCACAAGCAACACTTGCCTTAAGTGATCCACATGGTCAATTAGGCTTTTGCTATATATTAAGATGTCATCAACATAAACAACTAGAAATCTTCCAATACAATCCCTATAGACATGATTCATCAACCTCATGAATGTACTTGGTGCATTAGTAAGCCCAAAGGGCATTACTAACCATTCATATAATCCAAACTTAGTCTTAAAAACAATTTTTCACTCATCACCTTTAATACGAATTTGGTGATATCCACTTTTAAGATCTATTTTGGAAAATATAGATGAACCATGTAATTCATCAAACATGTCATCAAGTTTAGGAATTTGGTGCCTATATTTTATGGTAATATTGTTGATGGCTCGACAGTCACAACACATCCTCCATTTCCCATCTTTTCTTGGCACCAATAAAACAGGCACAACACAAGGGCTTAAGCTTTTTTGAACCCAACACTTATCCAACAAGTCTTGTACTTGCTTCTCTATCTCTTTAGTTTCTTGTGGATTTGTTCTATAAGCTTGTCTATTGGGAAGACTAGCTCCTGGAACAAAATCTATTTGATGTTTTATACCCCTAAAAGGTGGAAGACCAATAGGCCCTTCCCTAGGGAATACATCATCAAATTCAACTAAAAGATTTTAGATGTCAAGGGGTACAGAAGTATTTACTTTACTTATGGCAGTGCATGTGAGTGTTCCTCTATAGATGAGGACATATGAAGATGGTTCAATCAAGAGAGATGTTTTTAACAGTTTTAGTAGAATGATTCTCTCTTTGTTGAACTATCTCTAGAGAGGGAACACTAGACTCTCTAGAATCCTCTTGATTCCTAATTTTTAGGGTTTTTTTTTAATCTCCCTTTTTTGTTTTCAAACTCACGTTTAGCCTTCATTTGTACTTGATATTCAGCCACTTGAGATGGTGAAAGAGGATGAAGTACAAACTTTTTACCCTTATGTGTGGAGGTTATCTTGTTAGTAAGACCATCATGAGTTGTTTGCTTGTCAAATTTCCATGGCCTTCCTAACATAACAAAATATGGCAAGCCTCCATGGGAACTACATCACATTTAACTTTATCTTTATAATTCCCAATAGAAAACTCTACCTCCACTTGTTGATTAACCACCAAATCTCCATCATCATTGAGCCAATGAAGTTGATAAGGTTTGGGATGGGGTGTGGTAGTTAACCCTAACTTGTCAACCATCCTAGTGCTACAACAGTTACCAAGAGCTACTATCCACAATGAGAGAACACGCTTTGTTTGAAGTATTACTTGTATGAAATATGTTCTCCCTTTGTGAATGTGTATCACTAGGTTGCTGAGGAGCCTTCTTACCATAAGAAGTTCCTCATCATAAGGGTATGTGACCTCACATTTTTCTTCCTCACTTGTTTCTTTTTCAGCCTCACTTGAAGATTGAGAAGTAGTAGCCTTATCTTGGCTACTATAAATGTCTTGGCCCCTTAAGATCATAACCTTTTTGTTAGGGCATTGAGAAGCAATGTGGCCTCTCCCAAGACATTTAAAACATTTAATCTCACTAGACTTAGTGCTAGTGCGTGAGGTGTATTTTCCTTTTTCTGTTTCTTTTTCTTTTTCTTTACCTTTGTCTAAGTTCTTGGAGGAATCAAAAGTTGTTTTCTTTTCAACATCATCTTTTCCATGAAAATAAGGGAGATCCACCTTGGATTCCCTAACTTTGGGTGCCCTATGAGACCTTCTAGGAGGGGGTTGGTAATGATTGCCTAAGGCTAGGCTTTCCTCTTGGATAGATACCTGTAAGGCTGAACTATGGGATTCAGAACTACCATGTCTACTTCGGTGCTTTATGTGTAAATTTTCTTCCTTTTGCTTTAAAATTCGGATTTCCTCCTCTAAGATTGCAAGTTGAGCCTCCTCTACCATGTTTGGCTTCTTGCTCTCTCCAAAGTTTTAGTGATTTCAATTTGAAAAGTCTTTGTAAGCACTTGCATCACTATCACTTTGATGAGGAGAAAAATCTTCCATTATAGGCAAAAGTTTTTCTTTTAGAAAAGAATTTTGGAAAGAAATTTTGAAAGGTTTAGACTAAGAGCTACTAAGAGCCACTTAATAACCAAGTCTCTTTGGGTAAAAGTTACTAATCCCCCTTGTAGTTAATCTTTACCAAAACAATTTATTTATGAAAAATTTTGTTTTTCTTGTGCCTTGTGGATTATCTAGACGAACAAATATTCAACTAGGAATGTGAATTGCTGAATTTTAAAGGCTAACTAGACGGTTTCCTAAGGTGAAAGCTTGATAGGTACCAAAATCCTTCAAGGATCACTTTCACCAAGACTAACGCAAGCTATAAGGTACTATGGAGAGATGGTCGTGTACCTAAGACACTCCCAAGACACTCCAAATGATCAATTACAGCAAAAGAATCAAAAACAAATGCAGAATTGAATCAAAGGTAGCTTTGAAAATTAAAGAAATTAGCCACCGAGTTAGAGACGGATTTAGTGACAAAATTTTTGTGATGGAAAATTTTCTGTCTCTAATTCTGTCTCTAAACTCTGTTTTTCCAGATTTTTTACAAAAATTTTCAAATGCCCCTTGCTGAACCAGATTGGTCCAGCTTGATCAGCACTCCAGAATTTTGGTTGCAGCAGCTCCAAGTGTTTTAAGATGGTGTTTGATTTATTTTGTAGAATCCTATTCAACTATCACCAAATTTGAATGCTTCCACAAGTCTTCCTTAGTATCCTTTTGATGACCCTTGTAGTACTAGCTTCTACCAAGGATGCTTAGTCCACACATTGTTCCGCATTGAGAAATAAAAGTGTTAAGAACAAACCAAGAGAAGTTGATACTCAAGAAAGCCAATCAATGACACAAACTAGAATGAAAGGTAATTTAGAGATGGCAAGCACTCAAAAGATTTTCTTAGGAATGGTTCTAGAGAAGAATGACAAATCAAAACAAGGAATCACAATGTCAATTGCTTTCAATAGTTGCTCAAATTTTCCAGAAAATTTAGACAAAAGATCGAATGCATCAAAGAAATTTTAAACTCCTATTTGGCTTTTTTTTTTTTTTTTTTTTTTAACTAAAATTTTCTTATACTTTTCTTTGCTTCTCTTTTTTTTAATACTTTTTTTGCAATGCTTAGGAGTTGCCTTTTTTTTCTTCTTTGAAAATCAAATGCGAGTCTCGGTCTTATATCTAGCCTAGGCACCGGATTGGTAATCTTTAAGTAATTTGAATTTCAAATGCAACACAAATTGTTTTAAAATGACATGAAATGTGTCATGCTTTTCTTGTTTTTCCAATTCCACTCCATGATCCACAGTCTAGTCTAATTCAAATTTCAACTTCAAGTTTCAGCAACTATCATTCACATCAAGAGAATTTATCATCCGGAATTTAAAGAAAATGTAGATAACCAAATGACATAATGGAATCTGAACTCTAAGGAGAATTACCAATGATCTAATGGTGATTCATGAACTCAAAAAATTTAAAATCAAAAGCACCAAAGCTTGTATATATCAATCGGTCAAAACAGTATTGTATATCATACTTCACACAAATTCGGAGCAAGCAAGCTTAACAAGAGTTATTGACAAGTAAAATGACTAAACATGACTTCTATTGACAAAACCGGATAGATTCAAAAATCAAAGACTCAAAGATTGTTCATATGACCGATTGAAATCAAAATTTAAGAAGACTCAAATAAAATGAAAACGCACAAGCACATGAACCTAAAGCATTTTTGAATTTCATGATCCATAAGAACAAGTTATGAACCATATAGAATTTTTCCGGAAATGAAAACTAGATCTATCAATAAGATGAACAAAAATTAGATCTAGGTAGCACAAACTCAAGACATGAAAAGCGAATTGGTGTAGACAAGAAGATAGATCACTCAAAGAATTAGTGACTCATCTTAGGAAGAAACCGAGCTCTTGATACCACTTGATGGAGTCTTGATTGATGCCAACTCCATGGAACCTTTAACGTCTCTTCTTGGATGTCCTTGAAGAATTGTTCAAGGAGGAGTTTCGGCCAAGTTGAGGCGCCGATGAAGAACAAGGAGAACTAAGCTCCTTGAGTAGAAGAAGTGATCTCACCTAGAACTACAAAGAGGATAGCTCAAGGTGAATTGGAGATAGTACTCTCCTTTGGTGACTTCGGTTTAGAGAAAAGGATTCTAAGAAGAAGAATTTTCTCATTCAATTGCCAAAGTGCCAAATTACACGTCCAAATGAAATATATAGGCTAAGGAAGTGTGCTAGGGAAGTTTGGCTAACCTAAGGTTTAATTTAAACCATGGTATGGTTAATTAAACCTTAGGCGCCAAAATTTGAATGTTTAAATTCAAATTTTGGTGCCAAACCGGTCACCCCCCATGTGCTACTCAATTTGAATGTTATTTAGCATGCATTTGGGAGTGAATTTCGGTCACTCCATGTGCGTGAAAGCACATGGCCGAAATGCTCTCTAAATGTGATGCTAATGACATTTAAATTGAGATGCACATGAAACTCCTCTTTAACCTAAATTCCAAATTATATTGAAATGAAATTCCTAAACTACTTGGCCAAAATACAAGGCCCAAAACAAAATACAAGCCCATTGGGCCCAAACCTACACTACATGGACTTTAGAGTATAGCCCAACTAAAAAGAACTATGGGCTTTTCTTTAGCACTGGCCCACTCTTCATGCATCCTCTTGGCCATGGCCCTAATAGTTGGGCTTTGCCCATGGGCCTCCATCAATTAAGTATAGTACAACTTGGGTGTGAGCCTATCATAACATTGACATACATAAATCAAGTCCTAAATGGTATTAGTCTGTTGCATATCCTCTAAATACCACACCCGCTTCCAGCCCTAGGTTACTATCATGAATCCTTGGTTTTGTGCCAACTCATAGCTACTTAGGCCAAGTTTGAATTGGCTTCCTCCATACTGTTTGTTTTCAATAAAAACTTAAGAGGAGACAACTTTAGAAGAACTTTCACTTTAGAAGAGAACTTTCTTGCTGAAGGTTTTTCAACTTTGGACGTATAACACCATATCTTAGATCCACACAATGAGATCTTAAAACTTTAAAACATTTTTCAACTTGCTTTTTTAACTGAAGCTAACATTTTCTCCTCCAAAACAACATTCATAAAACATGTATTTCAACATGATTATGCTCACAACTTTTGCGGAGTGAGACCAATCTCGCCGAGGGAAAATCCACCTTTCTCCTTTTTGGCCTTGAGCCTGTAAAGGCTCACTGAGCAAAGATACCCAGAACAGTCATGTATTTCGGGGTTTTTGGGTTCCAAACCATTTTCTTTTTGAGCCAAAACCAACATTACAATGCACCCACTTCAAAACTGCATAAAAAGAGCACATACAACTACATTTTGAGCATAAACTCTCCCTCAACAGGCAGGACCCTTACCAAAACCCGCAAACACCATATAAACATCATAAATCTCAATAAATGCTGCGTTTTCAACTTCAAATCAGTGATCTTGACACACAAACAACATAAAATTAAACTTTCCTTACCTCACATTACCTCCTAGAAGCAAGAATCGGAAGGAAAATGGAATTTCCTGAAACCTTTTTTTTTGGATGAGGGCATGTCATGTCTTGAACTTGAGACCCAACAATGGTATTGGAATAAGCAAACCATTGCACCAGGCTGCAAACAAACATTTCCAAAAACCCTCTAAACCAGCTTTCCCACCTCAGATTTGAGCTCCACTGATCCTTTATCAGCTACCTGAGCCTGATTTCTACTTCAGGGACAAGACTAGAAGCTCTTGGATCTTCCTGGTTCCCAAAGATCTTCTGTCTATTTTATCTCTCTAGAAATCTCAAAAAATGAAATTCATGATGTTCCACTTTTCATTTTCCTATTTATTCCTTGACCCTGTCTTGACCAACTTCAACATATTCTTAAACTAAGGTTTCACAACTTGACTCTAGAGTTCTCTCTTCCTTAGATCTCCCTTAAACAACTATGTAAAATCAAACAACATATCACATAGGTATATAAACAACAGTATTACGAAGTTGGGCCAATAATTTTTAAGCCCGAAACCTGACAGTCTTGTTTGGATTAATATTTTTTTATTCTTTAATAAAATTTAAATGAAATAAAAATGGGACAATTTGGTTTGGTCCAACAGGAAAATGGGCTAGAACTGTTTAAAAAAATGTCCCATGAGAAATCCAAGCCAAGTTGGGCCAATCCACTTACAAGCATTGGCCTGTGTAGGCAAGGCTGGGCACTAGACCAGCTCATTTGACAACTCCACCTATATGTATGGTATGGTCTCCAAGATTCACATCTAAGTTTGGGATCATTATCTCACAATATTTACATTCCATATACTCCATCTTTTGCTGAAATGAAAGACTTGAACTTCTAAAGCTTGTCTTTATATATCTAACTTATCATTTGCTTCTCTGTTGACTCTCTAACTTGGACTCTATCATCCGCCAAAAACATGCATTGTGACACTGACTCTTGGATATGCTTAGTGAGCACATCCAATACCAATGTAAAAAACATAGTGACTCAAACTTGACCCTTGATGCAGTTCTATAGTTATCAAAAAATCTTCTATGGCCCCATCTTGTGTTCTTGCCCTTGTGAACTTCATATCTTTGATTGCTTGAATATGAGTGATGCACTATATACTATTAGGTTTCATCTTAAAATCAATTGACATTAAGTGCAGTAGCCAAACCAATATATAAGTTACGGGTTGGATAAATCTTATTGTTTTATTTTATTTTCTTTTTTCTGCTTATTTGTGCATGTGCAGGTGTATCTGATGTTATCTTTTCAAGTTTCTAATTGTTGCATGATTTCTTGTAAATTTGGAACAGACTACTAGACCCCAATTTGGAAAGCTCTGGGTCTCTCTTTGTTGGGAGTTACATTCTTCAACTTATTTTGCATTTACCATCACAGATGGCAGTACATATACGAGACTTGGTTGTTGCTCTTGTCAGACGTATGCAATCTGCTCAAATTGATGCCTTGAAAAGCTCATTGCTGGTTGTTTTTGCCAGACTGGTAATGTAGCCAATTTTTCAAATTGATTTTTAATGATTCTGCTGTCAATTTTTGATGGTAATGGTTAATGGCAAAACTACTTTTTTTTTTTTATAATCTTCAAATTGCTTGTATGTTTCTCTGTTTCATGTTTCTATTTCTCCCAGTTTTGGTGTTTCCCTTATGTCAATTATTATTCGTTGCTAGTAAGAGCATGTGTTTTATGGTATCCTTTAATGGCTTAACTTCTGGTTCATGTCAAGTTATCACTAGCTTCTGATTTTGTATTTCATTATGTTTCGCAAGAAACCTGCCCCCTTTCACTTTTTCTGTAGGGATAATTTTTCAAAATAATACTTAAAATTCAGGTACACATGAGTGTTAATGCTGGACACTTTATTGATTTGCTGATCTCAATTCCTGTGGAAGGATATGATAATTCCTTTGCTTATGTGATGTCAGAATGGACTAGGCAGCAAGGTGAGTGTCCTTACACTATTATAATTGCTAAGGTATCCCAGTATCAGTAGTATGTATTTTTTTTTTTAGATGTTCTATTTTTCAAATTTTGAACTTGTCACAACATAGTTTGTCCATAGCACTGAAGTATGTTTCTTTAACTTATATTTTTTTGTAATCGCTATTGAGTTTTCATGCATGAATGGTTGAAACTGTTGTTAGTTTTGACTCAGCTGTTAAGGGTCAAATCCAAATTCCCAATAGTGTTTAAGGATCACTACTATTAGTTATGCCAGAGGGTTTAACCAAGAATAGAAATGGGAAAAGAAAAAAGGATTTTATTGAATTAAACGGAAAATACACAAATAGGAGAGAGATCTGTAATCCAAGGGTTTCCTCTGCACAATAAATTTCTCGTTTCACAAAATGCTTATACTCAATTTTAAAAATTATTAATAGATCTGAATATATTTACTCCCCTTCCGCACACCTATTTATTTGTCACTATGTGTGTGAATAGCTGATCCTTTTTCTGGAAAATCATGTTTATGTTACTTTTAGCTCTTTGCCAAACATGAGAATGATAAATTAGGGATGCTATGTGCACAAGCAAGATCAAGTAAATGTTTTTCCATGTGATATCTGGTTGTAGGGGAGATACAGGGGGCCTATCAAATCAAAGTCACTACAAGTGCCCTGGCCTTGTTGCTAACCAGTAGGCATAATCAACTGGCAAAAACACATGTCCAGGGCCATCTGATTAAGGTATTACTGTTATTTTATTTATTTATTTGTTCTTCACTCTTTTTGTTTTTTTGAGGGGGGACGTGGGAGGGGATACTAACTGATTTCTTAAACTTATTTGTCTCATGAAGTCTGGCATGGGAATAACCACAAGATCAAAAGCTAAATCAGCTCCGGATCAATGGGTAATGTTGCCACTTCCTACAAAGGTAATTCCTTTTATGATATATCACAAGCCCTCATATGATTATGAGCCCTTGGGACTTGAAATGTGAATATTGTGGAAACACATGCTGAAATTCAACATTTTAGTAGAGTAATGGGGGTGGCAAGAATCAAACTCTATTAGTGTATATGGAAACCTTATTTACAACTTATTTGAGCCTTATCTTATGACATAGTATTAGAGAGATATAGCTGTTTTAAAAATACCACTTGCTGTTTTTCTTCTTTGGGCTTCGGTAATGTTTTAGTATTTTGGGTCCAGTTAGTTAGCTGACACTGTTGTAAATAGATGAGTAATCACCATTGTAAACACTTCTTTTGTCTGTAATGAATTTATTCAGTTTTTGTTTGATTCAGTTACATGTCTCTATCTGAAAATCTACATGGTACCCAGAGCAGGGTTTGAATCCCAATGAGTTACTATTTTTCTCCCACCCCTATCTATGCTTCACTGTTGCAAACCTTTCCGTCCACCTACAAGTCGTCATCAATGGTGTCTTCATTCTCTTCACATGTAACATTCTTGCACGCGATTTTTTAAAAGCTTGACACCAAGAACTATTTTTTTTAATGGTGTCAAGAACTCAAACCTATTATCAAGGTTATTAGCTTCATAACCCTGTTAATCCTGTGATACTGCAAAAATCCTCTCTGGGGAAGACCATGATGCAGGCCATATTTCAGACGAATTTCTTGCATGGGAGAAGAAAGATCAATTGCTACTCTCATGGCTTCAATTCTCAATTGCTCGTGAAATGATAACTCAGGTTCTTGGTTGCAAAAGTTATTGTGAACTTTAAGGAAAAGATTCACTTGTCCTTTCATTTGCACACCAATGCCAAGGCATGGCAATTGAGAACAGAACTTAGGAGCATGAAATTGAAAGTCACTCCATCTCTGAATACCTTCTTTGAATGCAGGCCCTTGTTGATGCACTCACGGCTATTGGTGACACTCTTTTTCCCAAATAACACCATGATGTCATTATTGAGAGCCTACCTGATAAAGGAGTTAACTATTTCCCTAGTTAGCAGTAAATTTGATCCTTTAATCATTGATAAAGTTGAATCACTCCTTGCACATGAAGCCTATCTTGAGAAGTTTTGCAAGAATCTTGTCTCTAGCAATATAACTGAGGCTGGACCACAAAATTCAAGTGTTTCAGTGCAGCCTCAAGCAAATCCTACACAACATTATCTAATGATTCCCAGCTAGATTACAATTACACTGACCTCTGGCCATTGTGTTGGTTGCAGAGAAAGATTAGGTCCTATAGCCTTGGTGGTTGTGGTGGCCAGAATCAGGTTCATTGTTAATTTTGTAACAAATTTGGTCATGATGCATCTGTCTGTAATCATCGATTTGAACCTAATTACTATCCCCAACAGCCATTTAGTCTCTGTATATGGTTCTCAAGCCCAAACTTAGTGGAATCCACAACAAATCCACTCACCCTGGCCCAACAGTATTACAGATTGTGTATGCAGCCACTACTTGCTCCATTGTCTGCTTCACCAGCACCCATGCCTTAAATTATGTTTGTTTGTTTGGTACCCTGATTGGGGGCATCCCATCATGTTACATCAAGTAGTCAAAACATCAAACAATATCCTGTTTTAAGGTCCTGATCAAGTTACAGTCTCCCTAAAAAATGCAACTTATGTTCCTTCCATTGCTAGTGTGAGTTAGTTTGCAAGGGATAATTTATTTTATTTATTTATTTTAATTTTACCCTTTTCATGGCTGGTGAAATTATAGGACAACAATGAGGTTCTCCTCAAGGGCTCAGATGGCCTGTATTAGTTTCTTTCTCTATTGAAGCACATTACATCACAAGACAATACTAGTAACACTTATAGTTTTGCACAGGTATAACCAATCCTACTGAAATATTACTTATGTTTCTGATGCATCCTACTCTCTTAGGGACTCACTTAGGTCATCCTTGTGCCAACATTCAGAAAATTGTTCTTAACTTTTTAACGTCTGTACAACGAGTAAAAATGTTAATGAATTTTTTGCTGCTTCTTTTCTAGGAAAGGCACATAGATTGCCATCATATCTCCAACGCCATTTGTAGTAATCCTCTTGAACTTGTTTTTAGTGACTGCATCAATAACTTCTAATCATGGTTTTCTTTACCTCTACTTCTGTAGATGCTTGTACTAGGTTTACATGGATTTTCCTTTTAAAACAAAAATCTCTTAAGCTCTTAGCATTTTTCAACAATTTTAATCTCTGATTGAAAACAATTTAACACTTATATCAAAGCTGTTCAAACTGATTGGGGTGGTGAGTTTAGATCTTTTTCAAAATATCTCAGACAGTTCGTTGTCATATTCATAGGCTCATTTGTTTACATACCCATCATAAAAATGGAATTATTGAATGGAAAGACTCCTAGCTCAAACCTCACTTCCTACAAATATTGGGATGATGCATTTCCCACAAGTGTCTTTCTTATCATCAGGCTTCCCACTTTAAATTTTGAAGTACCTTTC
This sequence comes from Cajanus cajan, assembly GCF_000230855.2. Taxonomy (NCBI): domain Eukaryota; kingdom Viridiplantae; phylum Streptophyta; class Magnoliopsida; order Fabales; family Fabaceae; genus Cajanus; species Cajanus cajan. Next base: position 23,228,898 of record NC_138527.1, on the reverse strand, counting down.
ATCAAGTTATTTAATCATCAACCTGAATCAAGTCACAAATTTATATTTTTAGGATACGCCGCTAAACACTAGGGATACTATTAGGTACCCAAAATTATATCGAAAACAATACTGAATATTCCCTGTATTATAGATAGTTTCAGACCTTTGCCAAAGTGATACAAGAACTGATGGTAAGAAAACTATAGATGAAAATACAGAAGGGAATTAAGATTCTAGGCAGTTATGGAGTGCCCATGCTCTCCCGAGAGGCCTTGCTCAAGTTCCTTTACGATATTTTTCTTTCTTCTAGTGTAATATTTGCCAAATTTTCTATATCTATTTGGGCTGGATTTACATTTTGGGCCTTCTCAAATACACACGTCTTCCTTCTACTAGTCAAATATGTTTCTAAGGATGTCATTTTTAATAAATACAGGTTCCCTATACTGATATTTTTCTTCCAATTTCTTTCACCACTTCATTCCCCTCTCTGATCAGTGCAACCATTCTTATTTTAACTTCTCCTAGTGTCTCCACTTCTTCGTCTTCCTTCTTTGCTCCCTCCAGTCCGTCCTCCCCTTCTCCACCTACTTCATCTCAAAAGATATGGTCAACTATCCCAACATCTTGTTAGTTGGTCAAAATACATGAATGGTTTCATATTACTTCTTTAGCACTTGTTATATCAGAAAATGATTGCTTTTTTGGAACCCAAAGTGCAGTTTTGACAGAATGTCTAGGATGAATTGCAACAATGCTACTGTGTTACCATCCAATTAAAATTTATCGGTTATCTGTAGGAGAAAATGTGTAAAAGTTGAATTTTTTTAGATATTGTAGATAAACCTAGTTTGTTTTTTCTTTTTTAATTTCTTGCAGATAGTAGCTTTATTGGCAGATGCATTATCTGAAATACGAGAACAAGTTTCGGCCGCTGATGATGAGGTAATTTGACGCATATTGATGTGTATAATTATACACTAATGAGTAAGCTCACTACCTTATATAAACTGTTTATTCAGGATAGTGACTGGGAAGAAGTTCAAGCAGATGGTGTTGAAAATGATAAAGAATTTTTTTATTCAATGTCTACATCTTCGGGAAAAGCCACGTATGAACATCTTGAAGCAATGGCAAAAGTATTTAACGAGGTTTGTTCGACTTATAGTAGTTTTCACCTCTCTTATTTTCTGTATTATTCAATTATATCTCTTTTATTTTGAAATTATAATCTATTCTATTTTATTTTGTTGAATTTGCTTCTAAATTACAAGGATCAAGTTGATCAGTATGAAGATGACCTTTTAAGTGTTGCCGATCCTCTCAATCAGGTCTGTGCTCTGGAGTCTGTTTTGTTTGTTCAATGTGATGCACCAACTTGCATGTGTATTTATTAACAAGTATGGTTGTAACTGACAGATAAATCTGGCAAATTACCTGGTTGATTTCTTTGTTAGCTTTTCTCAGTCAGACAGAGAGCTCTTGGATCACATTTGCGAGGTTATCATATAATATGTTCATCATTAAGTTCATCTTTTAACACACCCACAAATGTTAACTTGTGAAATGTATTGTCTTGCACTGCAGAACTTGACTCATTCTCAACGAAATGTCATTCAAATGGTACTGAAGAGATGAGAATTTAGTGTGAAATCAGCGAGTGCCGTCTCAAGGATGGGTTGATAATTACCAGAGTGAAACAAAGATGGTTGGAAATCAATATTTTCCCATGTTCAGGTTGGGGAAATCTGTCTGCAGTTTTGAAAGGTGTTTTCTTTCACCTGCTTTGTTCCCCCTTGTATGTCTATTGATTCTATTTATTCGACGTGTTTTGTATGTATCAGTTATCAGTTTTGCTTTTTCTTTGTTTGTCCATCGTTAATTCTCCAAATCTTTTGTTTGTATTCAAATTGTCATCTATTCAAAAAAAAAAAAAAAAAAAAAAAAAAGAAAAGAAAGAGGAAGGAACATCAGTTGGTAGAATAATGGTGCATAAGAATGTCAATTGGCTTGGATCCTGCTTTTCCTGTTGGAAAACTTAAATGCAGTCTCGAGTTTATTCTTTGCAGGTTTTAAAATCTTAACTAGCTTTCGTTGTCCCTTCTCTTGCATTTGCATATATCCCTAGGATCATAATATAGGGTAGAGTTAACCCTTATATGTTTTGGTTTCCGTAAGGATTCCCCTATTTCCCTCCCTCGGTAATAAGGATTATATATATTTTTAAGTCTCTTATTAAATTTTATTTGGGTTTAGTCATTGACATTTTTTTTACATAAAAAAATTTGATGTCAAGGATCAAAATATTAACGTGAAAAAAAGTTCAAGGATTTTAAAAATTTGTTCAAAGGTTAAAAATAGAAATTGGAAAATTGATAAAAGTTTAGGGATTAAGGATATATTTAATCTTAGTAACAATTATCCTTTCCCTTTCCTGGAGAAAACGGGACTCAAGAAACATGTAATTGCCGTTCATTCGAAATTGAGTAAATGTTGCCAAATTTTGGTATAACTATCCGTATAGGAAAACGGTGAAAGCTTAACATGCACTTTGACTATTTTGCAAACCTTTACTACAAATTATTAACGGTGTTTGATTCACTTTTTCTGCTTTCCATTTTAAAAACTTGATTGAAAATCAATTGTTTGCCAGTCAGCAACTTATTTCATTCAAAATCTTTCAATTTTGGAAGTTTGTTTTTCAGACAAGTGTTTGCACCTATCGTCTAATTGTTAGGTCATTTTGTTCGATCGTTCATATGTTATCATCTTCATCATGTTAGATTCGATCACCAATAAAGGTTGCAGAAGCAAAGATCAGAGAGCGAGAAGTTGACACGTGGCCGCCAACGAAATTGATGATGTAATTCTGAAAGCAAACTTAAACAAAGCCGATCAAATAGCCCTAAATGTCATTTCTCAAGTTTAAGTGTTATCATAGTGGATCTTTCCATTGAGGATCATAAGTAATAGTGATATTGATATTATGTTGTAAGTTTAATCATTCCATCTATTAAAATTCAAATTCGATGGGTTATTGCTTTGTCCTTTATAATTTAAGAGTAATTTTGAAAAAAAAATAATAATACAATTGATATAAACTTAAGTTAACACAGTTTTCTTAATGAGTGTGAATTAATTGAAAGATTCTTTCCTTAACTAAATTAACACAGTTTTCTTAATGAGTAGGAATTAATTGAAAGATTCTTTCTTATATATAAGGATGGATGTAATAGTTATTGATTTATAAATTTCGTACCTTATTATTGCTCTATTAATAATTTTAATATGATAAATGAGTTCTTAAGAATGATGACAATGGTTTGATTCTCTAGTTGTATGTATGAAGAGTATTTGGTTGGGAAAGACAAAACTCATTTAATCTTATGACTCCTTTTTCTAATCAATAAAATTATTAGTGACTGACTTTGATTTGGAGCGGTATATCGGTATGTGTTTATATGTGACTTTTTCCAACTTACAAAATCAAAAAGTTTATTGGTGTTTGCTAATAAAGGAAAATGTTAATTTTTTCGGTGTTAGTGATTGTGTTGAAATAATTTTAATGTGTTGGATAATTTTTTTATTAAATTTTATTACTAGCTTGCTTTTAATATAAAAATAGGTAAATGTTATATCTATCTCATTTTACGTCTCTCTTTTCATTTTTTTTTAATTTCTTGAATTTCTTTTAATTTATTATCTTTTTATTAAAATAAATTTTACATCCAAAAATCATTTTCTCCACTCACCCCTTCTTCCTTCACTTTTTATTTTCTATTACTCTATTGTTCTCTAATCACTCTTCTTTCATTCTTCTAACCATTATGAGTGATTTATTAGAGTGATAAATTTTTTTTAAAATATTAATCATCTAAAAATATTTTTTTGAACATGTAGTATATAACTAAACTACTGATTTATATATGAAAATTTTGCATCCACAACTTAAAATATATGTAATATATATATATATATATATAGAGAGAGAGAGAGAGAGATATGTGTGTGTATGTATGTATGTATAAAAGGGGTATATATAATGAGATTGACAATTTTATGAGAATGAGAATTATCTTTCTCAATCGTCAAATTAAAATATATGATTGTGATTAAAATATATTACAATCTCTTACTATCAAATTAATCTTTCACAATTTCAATTGCTCATTAAAATATATTAGTGGTGGTTGTGGTGACGATGGTGGGAGTGTGAGTAAGAGAAATTTGAATGGTTAACCTTATAAGTGAGAAATCAAGATATATTTTAATGAGTGTTTTGATCATGACTATTTATTTTAATTTGATGATTAAGAGTGATAGTTCTAATTCTCACATAAAAATATCATTCTCACTTTTAGTAAGCAGGCCAACCTACATTGTCCCCTTTTTTGCAAGCTTGAGTGATTCAAAATGGGTTAGATTGACATGTTTTGTGTGAGACCCATGATGTTTGTTTTTTTTTTCTTCTTCCCCGGACCCTCACCCACTCTCACTTGTTTTCTCTTTTGGGCACATAGTGGTTGATCTTTCTTTTCTCTCAATTCTTAACCTTATTCAAATCTCTTTTTCTAGCTAAATCCGTGAGTGATTTTGAAGACCCTTCTTTGCAAGCTGGAAGCTAAGGGTAGCATACCGTGTGCGGAGTTCTCTTCCTCTTCTTCCCTTCCATACTCGTCTTCCCGGAGCTTGGAGTTTTTGAGCCAAGGTAAGGGAAGTTAGTTGTTTATGCTGATTGTTTAGAAGTGAGTTAGAAACTCACTTGATGGCTGATTTTTGTGGATTGATGGTGGTGCTTGATGAAAATTTGGGGTTTTTGATGATTGATGCATGTATATTGTAATTGTTGATGTTTTTGGATTGTATGTGGTTGGTAGATCATGTTTTGAGGGTAAACATTGATGGATTTTAGCTGAAAAATAAAAAGGGAAGCCATGGAAGTGTAGAATTTCTGCACTTGGTGCTGAAACGAAAAAGGAAGCCCAGGAGAAAATGAGCTGGCAGAGAGTTACAGCTAAAGCGCTGGATTGAGCGCTGCAGCGGTGGGCCTAGATGACCGAATTTGGTCTTGAGGTCTTCATGAAAGTTGTAGCCCTGGATGTTAGCTTTCCAATGGCGTTGGAATCACCCAAAAATGAGGTCTAGAACTCTAGATATGGCAGTTTTAGTGAAGAGAGGTCAGGCTGCCAGCATTGGTTATAACTGTTTCGGTTTTTATAATTTTTCACAAGGTAGATGAAATAATTTGGAGTCGGTGTCTTCATGAGAGTTGTAGAACATCTTCTTATCTTTCATATGAGATAAGGATGAGTATGATAGGAGTGCTATAACGCCATATATGTCTGTTTTAGTGAAGAGGGGTCAAGCTGCCAGTATTCCTTATAGCTGTTGCGGTTTTTATCATTTTTTTTAACATGGTAGATGAAGGAATTAGGATTTGGTGTCTTCATAAGAGTTATAGGAAATCTTCTTATCTTTAATATGAGATAAGGATGAGCCTGATAGGAGCATTATAACTCCAGATATTCTATGATTAGTAATGGTTGTCACTTCACAATGAGTGATTAAGATATGTTGAAGGTTGTTTTGGATGTGTTATTTCATGAATATGTTGACTAATATTGATTAACGTTGTTGAGACGAGTTGAGTTGTATCAGTTGTACATTATTGTAAGTTGCTATGTTGAGCGGTACGGTTGTGTTGTGTTGTGTGTTGATATTGGTTGTTGTAGGCCGCAAGGCTGAGTTGTTGTAGGCCGAAAGGCTGAGTTGTTGTACGCCGCAAGGCTGAGTTGTTGTAGGTCGAAAGGCTGAGTTGTTGTATGAGATCTCCGAGTTGATATGCATGACGACGCATTACATGAATATTGATGACCAAGTTGAAAAATCAATGGGATGTATGTTGATGAAGTGTTGATAGTTGTGGTTATTTATATTTCTTAAATTTTCTATATGTTATTTCTTTTATACTAGCTACCCTTTTGTTGTTTCCATGTAGTTGGACTGCAATGATCATACTATGTATGGGAGCAGAGCAGGGATAGGTGGTGTATCTGTAGCTGGAAGGTGGAGTTGAATCCTTTAGGATGCTTTGTTTGTTTTTCAGTCACTTGGCATAGTGACTTTTGATGAAATGTTTGTATTGTACGCCCTAACTCTAGTTGGATTGGAACATTCGTATATATTTATATTCTAGATCCTATATTTATATACTCGTTCTATTTTACCTAGTGTTTCCGGTGTGCTGTGGTTGTGAGTGTAGTGGCCTGTCGGGTCGTTACATTTTGTCACCCTTAACTATTGAATAGTGTGGTATGGATTTGTAGAGATCATATATAAGAGATATCAGTGAAATGCAATACTAACCCTAAAAATTTCAAATGTAAAAAATTGATTTATTTTTTTGATTAATCTAGAAAACTTGTCAAATTATATCGATTTATATCAAATTAATGACATATGTACCTAATTTAATAGAAAGACTTGAATCAACTAGACTATTAATTTCTGGTCTAACCAATCACTCTGTATCAATTTTTAAAATATTGGTTGATATAAAAGCATTTCCTAGTAAATCAACCATTATTTTCAATGTTAATGGTTAAGAATAAAATGGAATAAAATGATATTTGATGAAATAATGTAGAATAAAAAGAGTTAATTATTTAATTATTTGAATTACAGAATAAAATAAGAGAAAAATGTCTCCTTTTATTATTTATATATTTTTATATATAATGAAAAAAATGATTTGTTTCATTTTGTACCCACAAATTAGAAGAGAAAAAGGCAACTGATAAAGGAGAAAAGAGATAAATCATCACAATTTATCATATTTTATTTTATTTTAAACAATTTGTAAAATAAAAAATTTAATTGTTATTATTGACAGCGTAAAATAATCTTACATTATTAATCAATCAAAATCTATCATGGTAAATTTGTTACTTTTACACAATAACTTAAAATTATACAAAGGGTGATTTCTGATTAGTTAAATGTGTAAAACCGATGTCATTAAACACCAAAATAAAACCCACCATTATTATATAACTTTTGTCATTTGATTCCTTTTCCAATTGCATAACAACAAAAACAAAGTGAATTGATTACACGATATTTTCATCAGATCAAATGGTCTTGAAGCCACAATGTTGATTACTCAGCGTAGCCACCATGTGTCACGGTTTTCATTTCGGACAGAACAAAACTGAAATAACAAAACCTCAGCCCCCGAGTGAGTGATAGGCCTTGTTGCTGCTGATCCTCTGCAAAGAGGACACGTGGCATTCTTGAAACCAAACCATGTTTCCAAACAACCTTTGTGAAAAACATGTTCACATCTAAGCACTCTAATATCCCCATCTGCTTCACATATTGTGTGGAGACACACAGCACAATCTACATGTTCATCCGAGGATTCATAATGGAATGTACTCAACTCAGCTCCAATAGTCATGGGTGGCTGAGAAACATGGAGCATGTCAAAGGGATAGTAGAGAAGAAAATGTAGTACCCATTTGAGATGAGTGTAAATTAGAGTTAGGTACTTGGTGAGCATGATGAAGGTTTAGGATATTGGAAAGTATGAAAATATATAGCCTTTAGCTTTGGTTTTGCCTTGGGGAAAAGTTGGAACCATTTGGGAGTATTTATAAACCTCTTCGGTCTCCAACATTAGTGGCGGATACCGATGGATACTAGAAAACATATTTATGTTTGGTGGGATCTTATGGTTTAGAATTGTTTCAAATTATTTTTTAAATTATTACTTTCACCTTTTACTTTAAAAAAATATTTAAATCTATGTATTGCAACGTGAATCATGTTTCATCTAACAATAATATATAAAAGATCTAGAGTTGATTAATGAGCACCTTAGGGATATTTAATTTTATATATATATATATATATAATTATTTAATATTCACACTTTCAATACAGTAAATACTTTTGTTAATAAAACTTTCATTTCTATTTTCTATAAAGTTTTATTAACAAAACTATTTATGAAAGTGTAAATATTAAATAATATATATATATAAGGAGAGATCTTTTTACTCCAGGAGTAAGTTTACTAGACTTACTCTGTTCATTAATTTATGTTCTACATTAAATTTTAACGGTCCAACCGTTCAATTTAAAGTTCTTAATGTATAGATCAAATCTGTAATTTTTTTAAAAAATTTAAAATATATTTGATACTTCTTTTCATTAATTCAAATCAATTTATAAAATAATTTTATGATTATCTTTCAATTTAAATTAATGAAATGAAGTATCAAATGATTTTAAAATTTTTTAAAAATTTGCAGATTTGATCTATGCATTAAGAACTTTAAATTGAATGGTTGAATCGTTGAAATTTGATGTAGAAAATGAGTTATTGAATGGAGTAAGTCTAGGTAGACTTACTCCTAGAGTAAAAGGATCCCTTCTTTCTCTCTCTATCTCTCTCTCTCTCTATATATATATATATATATATTATGAAATTGGTGGTTTCAAACTAAGAATTTTTCCAAGTGTTGAAAAATATGATTTGAGTTTTCAAAAGACCATAGATATGAAAGTCTAGAATTGGTTCAAGTAATGCTAATAATGGAGAATTAGGGAAGACTTAATGAGATTGAACCGAACGAACTGCAATTATGAAGAAAGGAAAAAATGTCAAAGGAAGAAAAATTTGAGAAAAGAGTTAGAGTGGTTTAAAAGTCAGAAAACAATTAACAGTAATGACCAAGTGATACTTTGGAACGAGATAATTGTCAAGATAAACGGTTTGTTTAACGTAATAATTTTGCATTTTTCAAAATAATATTCTCGTAAATAATATAATTTTTTGAGAATATAAGAAAAGTATTTAGTTTATTTTAATATTCTTAAGAATATTTTTAAAATTAAAAATAATTTAAATAAATAAATAAAAGTGGAAGTTTCAAGAGCTATAAAAATAACTTCTAATATTCTAATAGAATTATCACATACCCATCACTCCACTATGAAAATATAATTTTTTTTAGAATAAAAGATATTTAGAAATGTTATTGCATGACTTTTTAATAAAAGTGGAAATAAATATTCCTACCTTGACATTCTCAAGAATAGAGAAAAATGACATGAAACAAATTTCTCCATTTTTAAGTAATTCAATGTGTTTGTACCAAACTTTTTTGACTAATAGGTGTGATGTCCAATCACAATGACTCAAACTCCAATATTAATTAGTTTTATTTGTAGTTTATTTTATTTATAAAAATTAGAGGTTTTTTTTTTTTTTTTGCAAATAATGTACTATAAAAGAACTACAAAAATATATAAAGATAAATCAATCATACGTAGCCTTTCATGAATTATGAAGAAACCAACATCAAACAAAGAAGCGGAATTGATACATCACATGTAGGGTTTCTATAAAGAAAAATCCTCTATTTAGTAGCACTAGCATAAAAATGGGATATTATGTTAGGATTTAACATCGGTTTGCTTGATGTAATAGAAGAGGGAGTGACATTTTTAAAAATAATGTCATCATTTTTACATTCGTTGCATATTATTTTTATCTCCTCTTTCACTTTCTTCTTTCACCTTTTCTTCAATTTTCGCACATTCCCAATTGCTTCATCGTTGAAGGAAATCAGAACAGATCAGAATAGAGAACTTTTGTTTTGTTTAGATTTGATTGATGGTCTGAATAATGGAATAAACCATGTTGTATCTAACATATTTTGTTACTATAGTGTATATTTTTCAATAATATATTATTGTATTTATAATGTAAGTAAAAATAATTTTTTTTAATAAGACTAGAAAAAGAAAAAGAAAAAAAAAAAACACAGAGGACTCAAATCTTCCAAAAGGTATTGAGGTCTCAAATGAAGGTATTGAGAAAAATGATTGTGAGCGAGACTTAGACATTAAATATGCAAGAAATGATATTAACTTGACAAAATTAAAACCTAAACCTCTACATGCTTTTAAAAGTTAGAGACTAAAACCAAAATTTAGAAAAATTTCGCGAAGTAAAAAAATACTATTAAATCTGATATTCTATTTCACACGTACTATTCTATGATACTTTATCGAAGCACCACCTATAAAATAAATACAAGATAAAAAGCAATGAAATATAATAAAAGGTATCTTTTTATTATTTAAATACTTATATGAAAGAAAAGTCCTATTCCATTCCGTACAAATTAGAAGAAGAGGAGGAGGAGGAATAGAGACAAAAGGAGACAGATAAATAGAATGAAACAAAATATAAAATATATTTAATTTATCATATTTTATTTTATTTCGTAAATCATATTGTAAATCATTTATTCTATCAACCAATTTTAATCATCATACCTTCACGTTTCACATTGTTGTTTATTGACCTTGTTTTTATTTCGTTTATATATATATATATATATATATATATATATATATATATATATATATATATATATATATATATATATATATATATATATACTATGTAGAGAGAGAGGGGGGAGAGAACTAATTGCACATTTTGCTAATCATCTAGGTTTTGTTTTCTTGTCATTAGTAGAAATATAAAATAGAAAAATAGTCTTGAGAATCTTTGTATAACTTTAAATAGTTATAATAAAATTCAATACACACTAATCATTTATAGTGAATTGTAATTGAATATCTATGTAACACTAAGTCTATTTTCACTAAATCATATATAAATATCTTCGATTCAAATAACAGACAATATTTATTATTCAATTAATATCATGAATCATGCATACATCAAAATCATTTTTTGTTTATTTAATACTATAAATTATATGATTTAATGGTTATACACTAATAACATAAAAAATAATTTTGATATATCCTAACATGATTTATGATATTATTAAGTAACAAGTTATTTTTAATATTTAAATGAAAGATGTTTACAAATAGTCCTTTGCTACACACACATATATATATATATATATATATATATATATATATATATATATATATAATCCACTTACTTACTCCAAAACCACACAATTATAATATTATAGAAATTAAAAATGTAATTAACCTAAATAAAATAAACACTAAAATATAATTTCTTAAATATATCCAACTCAATTCAAATTGAAAAATAATTTAATAAGCTGTCCCCAAAATAGACTGAAAAATATTTATTTTCGTAATAAATAGACGAAAATATTGATTCTGCAAGTAGAAACCAGTCAGTCAGTCACTACAAAACAATGGTTGTTGAAGAATATGTACAAGTACAACGTTGTGTAAAAAGAAATAATATATATATATAATATTTTATTAATTATAATATTAATACAAAATATTTATTGTGAGAGAAATAATAAATAATTTTTGTCAAATACTATAAACACACATAAAATAAATATTCTTCCTTCTTAACATTTTCTATTTCATATCGTATTTATGTGAAGTTATATTAATATCTACGACGTACTATGTTGAACGTATGTGAGATGCAATATTGACCACTCATTGAATACGAACGTAGAAAATGGGCACACATTCCTATGTTTGAAAGCGTTACATATATACATAAATTCCCATAATTAAAAGTTCACTTAAATATATTTTTAGTCCCTTAAATCGAAGATAAATTTATTTTTGATCCTTTAAATTTAAAATTGTTATTTTTAATTCATGTAATTTTTAAAAATTTTATTTTAGTCTCTTAGGCCACTAATAACATATTTAAAAGTGACTAATTAAGATAATTATGAAATATCAATCAAATTTAATGTAATATTTTCACTAATAAAAATACCAATAGGTAGATTTTATGCAATAATGTTTAATAAATTTCTTAACAAAATTTGAATATAAAGACTAAAATAAGATTTTTTAAAATTACAGGGACTAAAAATAATAATTTTAAATTTAAAGGACCAAAAACAGATTTATCGTAAATTTGAGAGACTAAAAACATATTTAAAGCTTAAAAGTTTGTTCCCAAAATTACAAAACAGCCTTATTGAAAGGTCAATTTAATTTTACCCCATTTTTTGTTTCTAGTTCCTGGAAAAGAAAAGCTCCTGGTGTTAGGTGTGTTTTAGAAATTATTTGAATTAAAAATTTATAGAAGTTGTTTATCTTTTTCGTATTTTTTATGTGACTTTTTAGAATATCTTTTAAAAATTTATTTTAATTTAATTATAATTCAAACTCTCACATATTGAAAAATTTAATAATTAGATACTTATTTAAGCCAAATCTTATTTAATTTTTTAACCTGAATTTATTTTTACTTTCATTCGTTAAACGTGGTAGGAAGCTATTTACATCGACATCGTGGTTGAATGAGACATAGATACTTTTAACCCTAAACACATAAATTATACAAATACAAAAGAAATCAAAGTTTAAAGTGGGTGCATGCAATTTCCACCGTTTTTTTTACTAAAAATCTCCAAAGTTAATTTAGCACATTTAATTTAACTTAATACGGTTAAATTAAATTACATTATTTTATTTTTAAAATTATAAATATTATATTTTTCTTTAAAATACAAAATAAATATAAGAAGAAGAAACGTCTCAGTTCATGCCAGATCAATCACATATTAGTTATTATAAGAAAACATTTTATTTTGTCTTGTTAAAATTTAAATCTAGTTGATTCACATGTGTCATGATTATTTCACTAATCAAGAGATTTAGTATAATTACATAATTTTTTTTCATTTGGCTAATACTTGAGACTAGTTAGAGGGTTGTGTATCATCATAGATTGATAGTCTTTTAATCTTGCTTAGACTTGAGATTAAGGGATTTATATATCTTCTTAAGTCGATTCTAATTGACTTCAATACAATTTTATAGTCTCTTTGTCTTACTAAGACTCAAGAGTAAGAGGTCATGTACCTTCATAAGTTAATAACCCTAAACCTAATCTTCAATATTATCTTATAATTTTTCATAATATGATTTATTCTATCAACTAGGGATAGCAATGGGCCCATGGGACAGGTAGTAGTAAACCCAACTTCATCTCGGTGGATGAAAATTGGCCTCATATCCACCTCATATCCAGGCGGGTATCTATTAAGCGGGTATCCATGAATTTCTTAAATACCCACGAATATCCATGGATATTTATAATTTTTTTAAGAAATTAAAAAAATTATATTATAAATAATTTTAAGTGTATATTTAATATCATTGAAATATTAAAAATAAAAATTTAGTGTTAATTTTGAACTTGTATTTAACGTTAATTTTGTTGAAATAATAATAAAAATTGCAAGATAATCAATAACTTAAAATACATCAATCTCATAAGTAAGTTAAAGTCTTATCACAAAACTACAATAATTTAATCTCATAATTCCAAACAAAATTAAACAACTTGAAATACATAAATCTTATTGGTCCAATCAAAGCTAGAAAATTAATCAAATTACATCTAACATAATTCTATAACATGCTTAACACATGTTGGTAACTTCATCAACCTCACTTTTGTAAGAAAATAAGATGAGAAAGTGTAATTTTAGGATTATGTGGTACAATGATAATTAGGATATTTAAGAAATATTATTAAACGGGTACTCCTGGGTATGTATATCATCATACCCACTCTCGTCCCATTTATAAATGGGTAAAAAATTATCCGTCCCCATTGTTCGCGAGTATGGATATCATCATACCTATCCATTTATTATTCATAGCAGATTTTACTCGCAAATACCTACGGGTGCAAATATTTTTACCATCCCTACAATCAATAATTGATCTTAGGCTAGAAACTTATATTTCGACTACTTTATTTTTAATAGTCTATTCACCTTTTTTAATATTTGAGATTGAGAGGTTATCTATCTTCTTAAATTAGTGGATCATAGACCTAGGTCATATAAGTAAATTTACATTTGATTGGTGTCCTACTATAAGTTCACCATTTGACTATTGTTATGACAATAGAGTTCTTTCTTTGAAGACTAAAGCAAATATAATAATTATAAATAATAATAAAAAAAGAAGAAAAGAAACGTATGCGACAAGTACATATAAACATGTTTCGTTTCTCTAAAAATAAATAAATAAATAAACATGCTTCGTCCTTTATTTTAAATGAATATATTTGCACAATTTCAAAATTTTTGGAATGAATCCATATTCAAGCATAATGATTAATTTATCATATAATTAAGCACAAACGGATCTTTTACAAACAATTAATACAAGGCTGTTTTGATCATTTTTTTAAAATAAAAATCGAATTTAATGCAAAATAATAATAATAATAATAATAATAATAGTGTAAATGTTTACAATACTTACTCGACCTTCTAATTAAAAGTCACTAGATTTCTGGATAGGGTCTTCTGAAACTAATCATCACATGCTGTGGATATTATAAAAAATTACGTCATTTTTTTTAATTTTTTTCTAGCGTTTCTGTGTAGTGTCTAACATGGACTGCTCACACTCACTAATGACACAAATATAAAATTTACGTTTTATTTATTAAAACAAACATGGAAAACGCTGTCGGCTATTCTCTGCGTTTTCCCTTCAATTTCAATCATAGACAGCATGTAGAGAAATTCGAATTCAACACCAACCCCACATCATTGGATAATTGTGCGAACCTTATTTTATTTTAATTTCAAAATAAAAGGAATGGTATTTTGCCAAAAATAAATAAATTATTAGACCCTTCCAGATGTAGGATGTTTCTTACTTTTGGGCCTAGGCTGGGTAATATTTTACTCTTGTGTTGTTTTTATACATTTAAAGTAAAACCGAAAAGAAACATCTAATTCACATTTCGCTCCCATGTTTTTTAAAATAAAAATGGAAACCATATGATAAAAACGTTTTCCACATTATGATATTGTCACTAACTAATATCCTATTATATTAGAGTCACTAACTAATATCCTATATATAGAAGTCATATATAAAATATGTACTAAGAGTAAAATAAACCTAAATTTTAATTGGTATCTTTACAAAACTTGACTATATAGGAGTGACCAATAATAACCAAAACTAGCCACTTTCGATATGACTATTCTTCAACTGTGCAAACCATCATGCTAATCCTGTTGTGTCCCATACCAAATATGATCATTGTAGTTTTAACTATAAGGAAAACACAAGATAAATTTGTGAAAAGAATTCAACATAACAACTTATGAACAATATCATCATAACAAAATATTTCAACTTAAAACAGAATAACATCATCATCATAACAACATAACATCTCATAGCATGTTAAGCATATCAACATATATATAAATGCCACATCTAATGTATTGTCACACATATTAATTATGGAGATCTCCTACATCTTAAAGTGAGTAGTTTAAGTGGTTTGACCCTAAAGAATCACAATGATTAATATAATATTAGAAATAACGGTTGATACTAATGCAAAAAAAAAATGGCTAGCACAAGGCTAGAAACAATAACTAACATAAGTTGGATTGATTTCTAAGGTTTCACCACTTAAATAAGGAAGTATGATATTATGTTAGGGCAGATTAATTTGGGTATATGCCTACTATGACATTAATCTACAACACTAAATCACCTATAGAATTAGCCTACTAACTACTCTCTAAATACTACAACCCTCCGATACTATATTAGAGACTAAGTCTTTGATCTGATACTTTACATGGTTGGTCATTTTATACACGTGTATCTTGACCTTGCCTAGACACAAATATCATATAGAACTTAGAGAAAACAACTAAAAATAGTTTATCCATTCAAAGGCCAACTTACCTATTGAAACGTTTCAACTGCGTTCTTAGAGCACTACTGATGGAGGCCCAACTACTAGGGCTATGGTCAAAAGAATGCATGAAGAATGGGCCAATGCTCAAGAGAAGCCCATAGTACTCTTTAGTTGGGCTTTAACTCAAGCCCAAGTAGAATAGGTTGTAGTATAGGTTTGGGCCTTTGGGCTTGTATTGTATTTTTGGGCCTTGTATTTTGGCCACCTAGGATAGGAATTTCATTTCATTGCCATGTGAATTTAGGGTTGATTTAGGTTAACATGTGCATTTCAATTTGCATGTAATTAGTATTCCATTTAGTAGGCATTTCGGCCATGTGCACACATACACATAGTGTGACCGAAATGATGCCTAAATGAATACCAAATTACATACAAATGTGAGGCGCACATGGTGGTGACCGGATTTGGCACCAAAATTTGAATTTAAACATTCAAATTTTGGCGCCTAAGGTTAATTAAACCATGGTATGGTTTAACTTAACCTTGGGTCAAGCCAAACTTGCTCACTACACTTTCTTCCCTATAAATTCACCTTGGCCGGATTTGTAATCACTTTTGGAAATTATATGAGAATTCTTTCTTGCAAATTCTCTCCACCTGAAGTCACCTACTATGAGCCTTTCTCCTTCTCTACTTGAGCTTCTCTCTTTGTAGAGCTAGGAACCTTGTCTTCTAATAGAGATTGGAAGATCACTCTCGGCTACATTTTCTTCTCGTCATAGTTTCAACTCCTTGCATCATTCACAAGGAACCGAGGAGAAGTTTTTGAACCATTCATGGAGCTTTCTCACTTGAAGGTTCCATCAAGTGGTATCTAGAGCCGGATCATCAAGAGATAAGTCCTTCATCTTTTGGTGATTGGTTGTGTTGTGATCCGTTCAAATTTTTTGTGTCATTTTGTCTTGATTGAGTTTCCTTTTCCTAGATCTAATTTCTTGTGATTTAAATTGAGAGATCTAGTTTCGTTTGCTTCAATGATTCATAAAATGCTTTTGATCTTGTTGCTATCCTATGAATCATGATCTAAATGTGCCTTAGGAATTCAGCTTATGTGCTTTTTATTTCTTTGAGTCTTGATTTAAAAATTTTCGGTCATATGCTTGTTTGAGTCTTTTAATTTTTGAATCCATATGTCTAGTGTCATGTTTAGTCATTTGTATGTTCTAATTCCCTAGCTATGCTTGTTTTACTTTAAATTTTGTGTCATTTGAATTGAGTTTTGGACTTGGCCGAATCCATTTGAGTTTGGTTGTGCTTCCTTTTTTGATTTTAAATTGAGTTCATGAATTACTATTAGTTCATTAGTAGTTCTCTTAGATTTAAGTTTCCTATGTGTCAACTTGTCTCCTAATTTTTCTTGTGAAAAATCCATGTTGAATCTTTGAAAATATAAGAAACTAGTTGTTGGAAATTTGATTGAAAATTTGAATTCAAACTTTGAGAGGGAAACCATGACATGTGGTGTGAGTAAAAGCAAATGAGAAAAGCATGATCTAGTGATTTTCATTTCAATATAATTTGCATCTCATTTGTTTTAATTTGTTCAAACTGGTTTTGGTGTAATATTGAGAGTGACCGAGAGCTACTTGATTTCAAAATTCAAAAAGAGAAAAGAAAAAGGCATCTCCTAAAAATAAAATGATATAAAAAAAAAGAGAAATCAAATCAAAATCAAAAGAAAATTCAAAAAGAACTTTGATAAAAAAAAAAATGCATACATAACTTCAAGTAAAAGCCAAAAGGAGATTGAATTGTATGTTAATGCTTCTCGGTTTACATGTGTGGTATGAAGTATGTGAGATGATTTTCAGCTTTACTCCTTGAGTTTATTTTGATTTGTCATTCTAAATCTAGAACCTATCTAGGAGAATTCTTTCTTGAGCTAGCCTTATTGTCTTCATTGATCATCTAACTCTTCAACTCTACTCTTTGTCTTTAAGTTCACAAAAATGTCTTGATTGTTTGTGCTTGAAATTGAACTCTAAGTGTGGCCTAGTGTTGATCTAACACATTTCTTTAGAAGCTAGTTCTACAAGGGTGATTAAAAGAGAACTAAGAAAGAGTTGTGGAAAGGTGACAAGTGGAGGAGACTTTCGGTTGGCTACCAAGCAAAATATCAAACACTTTAAACACCTGGATTTTTGGCTGCTGCATCTCCTTCAAATTTGCGGAGTTCAACTTGAAAGAGACATTTAAATTGTGTTGATAAAAAAAAAACAACAGAGCACTGGAGACGGAGTTAGAGACGAAATTTCCGTCACAAAATTGCTTTTCCTTGCAAAATTGGTCTCTAATTCCATCACTAGTCTCGGTGGCTGTTTTACTTTAATTACTAAGCCACTTTGATTCATTTTCTGTTTTAGCATTTGTGCATCAATTGTAATTGTCCATTTGGAGTGTCTTGGAAGTGTCTTTGGTACACAACCATCTCTCTATAGAACCCTAATTGCGTTAGACTTGGTGAAAGTGGTCCTTGAAGGTCTTTGGTACCTATCAAGCTTTCACCTTAGGAATCCGTTTAGTTAGCTTTAAAATTCTGCAATTTACTTTGTCCTTAATTACTTGTTTCGTCTAGATATATCACTACATCAAAATCATAAAAATATTTTCATTAAAAAAATGGTTTTAGGTGAGGATTAACTACAAGGGGGATTAATAATTTTTACTTGAAGAGGCTTGGTTATTAAGTGGATCTTAGTAGCTCACCTCCCTCCAAAGTTTAATTTGTATACTTAGTCCTCCAAGTACTTGCTTTCAAAAAGTCTTTTATTAAAGAAAAACTTTCGCCTATAATGGAAGAATTTTCTACTCCTCAAAGTGATAGTGATTCAAGTGCCTACAAAGATATTTCAAAGGTGGCACATGAATTAAGATCACTAAAATTTTGGAGAGAGAAAGAGGCCAAACAAAGACTTAAAGAGAAAATTGAAATAGAGGCCCAACTTGCACTCTTAGAGGAGGAAATTCGGCTATTAAAGCAAAAGGAAGAAAATCTACACAACAAGCACCGAAGTAGGCATGGTAGTTCTCAATTCCATAGTTCAGCCCTAGGAGAGTCCATGCATGATGATAGCCTAGCTTTAGGAGATCATTATCAACCACCTCCTAGAAGAACCCATAGGATCCCCAAAATTAGGGAATCCAAAGTGGATCTCCCTTATTTTCATGGAAAAGATGATGTGGAGGGGTATCTTGATTGGGAAATGAAGGTTGAACAAATCTTCACTTGCCATCAAGTGAGTGAAGAAAGAAAAGTGTCTCTTGCCACTCTAAGTTTTCAAGGCCATGCCATGTATTGGTGGACATCCCTTGTTAGGGATAGGCATCTTCATAATGACCCTCCAATTCAATATTGGAATGAGTTAAGGAGTTCCTTGAGGAGGAGACACATACCCTCATATTACACTAGGGAGCTTATGAATAAGCTCCAAAGACTCCATCAAAGAAACATGAGTGTTGAGGAATATAGACAAACAATGGAGTTATATTTGATGAGGGCTGGAATTAGAGAAGAGGAAGACATTACCATTGCTAGGTTTTTGAGTGGTCTTAATTTGGAAATAAGAGATAAAGCTGAGCTTTTACCATACTGAGATTTAAATGATTGAGTTCAACTTTGTATCAAGGTTGAACAACAAGTTTTGAGAAAAAGTTTCAAGAAAGAAAGCTCATTTTCATCTTCTTATTCCAAGAAAGACTACAAGAGGGAGGGTAAAGATTTTGAAAAGAAAAATACTTTTGATTCCTCCAAAAACCTAGATAAAGGTAAAGAAAAAGAAATAGAAAAAATACACCTCACACACTAGTACCAAATCTAGTGAGATAAAGTGCTTTAAATGTCTTGGGAGAGGCCATATTGCTTCTCAATGCCCTAACAAGAAGGCCATGATATTAAGGGGCCAAGACATTTATAGTAGCCAAGATGAAGCTACTACTTCTTCATCTTCAAGTGAAGATGAAGAGGAAGCAAGTGAGGAAGAACCATGTGAGGTCACTTACCCTTACAACGGGGAACTTCTTATGATGAGAAGGGTTCTCAATAACCAACCTAGTGATACACAATCCCAAAGAGAGAAAAATTTTCATACAAGGTGTAACATTTCAAATAAGGCTTGTTCTCTAATTATGGATAGTGGATCTTGATGCAATTGTTGTAGCACTAGGATGGTTGAAAAGTTGGGCTTAACTACCACACCCCATCCAAAACCTTATCAACTTCATTGGCTCAATGATGATGGGGACATAGTGGTTAACCAACAAGTGGAAGTAAAGTTTTCCATTGGGAACTATCAAGATAAAGTTAAATGTGATGTAGTTCTCATGGAAGCTTGTCATATTTTGTTGGGAAGGCCATGACAATTTGATAAACAAACACATCATGATGGCTTTTCTAACAAAATAACTTTCACTCATAAGGGTAAAAAGTTTGTACTTCATCCTCTAACACCGTCACAAGTAGTAGAGGATCAAGTCCAAATGAAGACCAAACGTGACCAAGAAAAAGGAGAGGAAAACAAAAAAAAAAGGAGAATAAAAAAAAACCCCTAAAAAATAGGAACCAAGGAGATTCTAGAAAGACTAGTGTTCCTTCTCTAGAGATAGTTCAAGAAGAGAAACTTGAAACAAAAACTTTGCAAAAAAACATCTTTCTTACTTGAACCATCTTCTTATATCCTCATGTGTAGAGGAACACTCACATGCACTGCCACAAAATCTTTGGAACTTTCTCTACCTCTTGAGATTCAAAATCTTTTGATTGAATTTGATGATGTATTTCCTAGTGAATGTCCTATGGGACTTCCACCTTTTAGGGGAATAGAACATCAAATAGATTTTGAACCTGGGGCTAGTATACCCAATAGACCATCTTATAGGACAAATCCTCAAGAAACAAAAGAGATAGAGAAACAAAGTACAAGATTTGTTGGATAAGGGTTGGATTCAAAAAAGTCTAAGCCCTTATGTTGTACCTGTTTTATTGGTTCCCAAAAAGGATGGAAAATGGAGGATGTGTTGTGACTGTAGAGCCATCAAAAACATCACCAATAAATATAGGCACCCAATTCCTAGGCTTGATGACATGCTTGATGAATTGCATGGGTCATCCATATTCTCCAAAACAGATCTTAAAAGTGGATATCACCAAATTCGAATTAAGGAAGTTGATGAGTGGAAAACTGCTTTTAAGACTAAGTTTGGATTATATGAATGGTTAGTAATGCCATTTGGGCTTACTAATGCACCTAGTACATTCATGAGGTTAATGAATCATGTCCTTAGGAATTGAATTGGTAGGTTTGTAGTTGTTTATTTTGATGATATGTTAATCTATAGCAAAAGTCTAAGTGATCATGTGGATCACCTAAGACAAGTGTTACTTGTGCTTAGAGACAATCACTTGTTTGCCAATGTAGACAAGTGTACCTTTTGTGTTGATAATGTTATATTCTTAGGATTTGTGGTGAGAAAACTAGGGGTTCATGTGGACCCTGAGAAAATCAAAGCCATTCAAGAATGGCCTATTCCTACTAATGTAAGTGAAGTTAGGAGCTTCCATGGATTGGCAAGCTTTTATAGACGATTTGTTCCTAACTTCTCTACATTAGCTTCACCTCTCAATGAGTTGGTGAAGAAGGATGTGGTCTTTCTTTGGCAAGAAAAACATAATTTAGCCTTTCAAGAACTTAAGCAAAAACTCACTCAAGCACCTGTTCTAGCTCTCCCTAATTTTAGCAAAACTTTTGAGCTAGAATGTGATGCTTCTGGTATTGGCATAGGAGCTGTGTTGTTACAAGGTGGCCACCCCATAGCTTATTTTAGTGAAAAACTTCATGGGACTGCCTTGAACTACCCAACCTATGACAAGGAGCTATATGCTTTAGTTCAAGCTCTTCAAACTTGGGAACATTATCTTGTGACCAAGGAGTTTGTCATTCATAGTGATCATGAATCACTTAAATATTTGAAGGGCCAAGGTAAGTTAAATAAAAGGCATGCAAAATGGGTTGAGTACCTAGAACAATTTCCTTATGTCATTAAGTATAAAAAGGGCACTAAAATGTAGTAGCTGATGCTTTATCAAGAAGACATGTGTTGTTAAACATCCTAGTATCTCAAATACTTGGGTTTGATGACATAAAGGAATTGTATGAGAAAGATCCCAATTTTGCTAACTTTTATCTCTTATGTATTCAAAAACCTTATCAAGGTTACTATATTTCTGAAGGGTTTCTTTTTAAAGAAAACAAACTTTGTATTCCCCAAGGATCTATTAGGAAACTTTTGGTAAAGGAGAGCTATGAGGGTGGGCTCATGGGGCATTTTGGAATTGAGAAAACTCTTTTACTTTTAAAAGAGAAATTCTTTTGTCCTCATATGAAAAGAGATGTTCAAAGGTTTTGTACTAGATGTATAGCTTGTCTTCAAGCTAAGTCTACAAAAAAACCTCATGGACTTTACACCCCCTTGCCCATATCCAATGCTCCTTGGTTTGACATTTCCATGGATTTTGTCCTTGGGTTGCCTAGAACCCAAAGAGGAAAGGATTCCATCTTTGTGGTAGTGGACCGTTTTAGTAAGATGGCACACTTTATGGGTTACCTAAAACTATAGTTTCTGATAGAGATGTTAAGTTCCTTAGCCACTTTTGGAAAGCCTTGTGGCAAAGGCTAGGAACTAAACTTCTATTCTCTACCAAATGTCACCCACAAACTGATGGACAAACTGAGGTAGTTAATAGGTCTCTTGGAGCTATGTTGAGGGCAATCCTCAAGGGCAATAAAAAGTCATGGGATGACTATCTCCCTCATGTGGAGTTTGCCTACAACAGGGTGGTTCATAAAACCACTAAGATTTCTCCTTTTGAGATTGTTTATGGTTTCAATCCTCTTACTCCTTTAGACTTATTACCCCTACCTGATGTTGCTTCTTTTATTCATAAAGAAGGAACATCTAGGGCTGAATTTGTTAAAAACTTGCATGAGAGGGTTAGAAATCATATACAATCCCAAACTGAAAAATACACAAAATACAATAATAAGGGTAGGAAGGAAGTTGTCTTCAATGAAGGTGACTGAGTTTAGCTCCACCATAGGAAGGATAGATTTCCTTCCAAAAGAAAGTCTAAACTTAGTCCTAGAGGAGATGGACCCTTTCAAGTCCTTAAGCGTATCAACAATAATGCCTATGTCCTAGATCTTCCCTTTGAGTATGGGGTTAGTCCTAGTTTCAACATATCTGATTTATCTCTTTTTACAGGACTTGCTGATCAAGAGGAGGATTCCTTGGATTTGAGGTCAAATCCTCTTCAAGAGGGAGGGGGTGATGGAGGCCCATGGGCCAAAGGCCCAACTACTAGGGCTATGGGCAAAAGAATGCATGAAGAATGGGCCAATGCTCAAGAGAAGCCCATAGTACTCTTTAGTTGGGCTTTAACTCAAGCCTAAGTAGAATAGGTTGTAGTATAGGTTTGGGCCTTTAGGCTTGTATTGTATTTTTGGGCCTTGTATTTTGGCCACCTAGGATAGGAATTTCATTTCATTGCCATGTGAATTTAGGGTTGATTTAGGTTAACATGTGCATTTCAATTTGCATGTAATTAGTATTCCATTTAGTAGGCATTTCGACCATGTGCACACATGCACATAGTGTGACCGAAATGATGCCTAAATGAATACCAAATTACATACAAATGTGAGGCGCACATGGTGGTGACCGGATTTGGCACCAAAATTTGAATTTAAACATTCAAATTTTGGCGCCTAAGGTTAATTAAACCATGGTATGGTTTAACTTAACCTTGGGTCAAGTCAAACTTGTTCACTACACTTTCTTCCCTATAAATTCACCTTGGCTGGATTTGTAATCACTTTTGGAAATTATATGAGAATTCTTTCTTGTAAATTCTCTCCACCGAAAGTCACCTACTATGAGCCTTTCTCCTTCTCTACTTGAGCTTCTCTCTTTGTAGAGCTAGGAACTTTGTCTTCTAATAGAGATTGGAAGATCACTCTCGGCTACATTTTCTTCTCGTCTTAGTTTCAACTCCTTGCATCATTCACAAGGAACCAAGGAGAAGTTTTTGAAGCATTCATGGAGTTTTCTCACTTGAAGGTTCCATCAACTACAATGTTTATCTGCATAATGGGATATAAAGTTCGAAAACATCTTTAACTCTCTTATAGTCTCTATGTATCATAGGTAAGACATGTATCTACCCATATATTTATAGCTTATCAACTTAACAACTTTATCAACTTTCAATTTTATAACACATTAGTTTTACCTCATACCACTCATTCAAGGACGGAGCCAAGGGGGGACCTACGGGTGCCACGGCCCCCCCAACAATTTTAATTTTTTTTTATATACATATATATTACTATATGGCACCCCCTATTTTTAATATAAACTCATATTTTTAATATAAACTCATATATATATTACTATATGGCACCCCCAGTATTAAAATCCTGGCTCCGTCCCTGCACTCATTCACCATCAATCAACTATAAAACAACATTAAATCAAAACTTTTCATCATACAACTTGTGTCTGACACCACTCACTAGGTGCTTGGCCCCACCGAGATAGGGAGCTCCCTATCTCACCCCCACTCGATGTCACACCATTAGTGTGATATTGAGATAGAGAGTTCCCCTCAGTCTCGTGCTTGGCATGACAACATCCACACTTGGCCCCAATCAGGTAGAGAACTCTCTACCTGACTCACGCCCAGCTCCACTCCATCAATGCTTGGCATGAACCCAAATAGAGACTAACCTCTTATCTCAAGCTCAACGTCATTCATCCCACGTATGGCATAATTTCAACTTGAGATAATTCTCTCTCCTCACACCCAATACCATCAATCCAACGCCTAATGCGAGTGAGACAAATACCTCTCTTTGGAAGCACACTTGGCATCTTGAAGGCGCCCTTGACTTGATATCAATTTTCGCACCTATGTAGAAACTAATTTCGCCCAAATCACCTGAAAAATCAACCATTCCTTACAACATGAAACATAATAAACAACATGTATACAACACTTTCAACATGATTTCATCATTAAAAACAACATGCAATAACAATCCATCAAGAGTCAACTCCATTCTCATACCCCGCTCTAAGGCTACCAAGAAGCCTCCCTCAGTTCATTGTTTTCATCATCAAATCTTCTTAACAATCTAAAATAAATCTATTACACCATTTTAATCCTCTTTATAAACCTACAATTAAAAATCACAACTTTCCTTACCTCTTGAAGAAAATTCATAAAGAAGAGAAGAAACAGGGTGACTTCGTACTTCAATCACTTGAACTCCAACCTTGAAAACTCTAATTTTCACTTTCTTTGACTAGAGTCGGCTGACAAAATGATTGGAAAGGAATGTTCTTAGTGAAATGGAGAAGAAATAAAGGATAAGAAAATGGGGAATTCTCTCTCTACTCTTTAGATTTCTTGAAAAACTTGAATTATGAACTTCTTTTGTGAAAAAATCCTTTTATACTTTCTTTGAGTCAACTTCACTTATCTCTAGTCTAACCCTTTAGAGATCAACAAGCTCTCAAGATCTTCCGACTCTAGAACTCTCAACAACAACTACCAAATCAAACAATAGAGTTATGAGATGACAATGTTACATTAAAAAATAATGATAAATTACAACTAGAATAATATTATTTATTGTATATATCTTTTCATTACTACATTTATTATAATTATTAATATTGAGAGAATACATAAAAGTAATATTTTAAAAGTATTAATTAAAGATTTAATGCTTCAACCGTTGTTAAACATGACTATTAATATTCTAATAATATAATAATAATGATAATAATAATAATAATTATTATTATTATAATATAAATAATGACAACATTAATTAAATATAATATCATGATTTCATAACACTAAAAATCAAAATAAATTCTTAATATTCAAAATAAATAAAAAATTTAAATTTTAATAAAATATAACAATGCCCATGAACAATAATAAATTTACATTTAGAATAAAAAATGTCAAATTAATATCTATAAAATTGAAAAATATCAAGACATAAAAAAGTATAAATTCATATAAATAAATAAATTCTTTCTAATAAAATTAATAAAAAATGATAAAATAATTTGCTCTAGTTATAATCTTTATAAAATATTTAAATACAATTTAAAATTAAAAAATTATCAGAAAAATTAACGGTACCAATTCAACATGATTTTATACACTAGTTTTTGACCAGATGTTACTGGCTTTGGATCGATATAATCAGTTCTTGACATGTTAACACCATTTCTAAAATGTACCATTTTTTTAAGCTGTTGGATAGGTCATCTGTTTAGTCCCTGATCAGACTAGTTGATATGGTCGATCCAATCTATTTTTGACATACCAAGTATTTAATAAAATGAAAATATAATTATTTGTTTGATGAATAAAAATCTCATAAATTAATATTTAGTTATTAATTTTAGATTATTATATAAATATTGTTTATGAATAAAAATATATAATAAAGTTCTAAAAATATTTCACATGCTCTATTTTAATTTATTGTTGTTTTTTGTGGTTTATGTTTCTGGTCGGTTGTTTCAGCTGATATATGTTTTTGATTTCTGGTGTATTTTAATGTTGTTGTGCTTCTTTTGAGTTTGATGACAATTGATTGGGGTAACCATTTTTCCCATCGTTGGTTTACACTATTTGATAAAGAGAAAATAAATAGAGGTAAAAACAAAGAAAAGAAGATAAGGGTGAGAATGTATAGAGAAATAGAATAGAAATGAAAAATTGTTTGATAAGATGAAAATAGAGTGGAAGTTAATTTTTTTTATAGATAATTTATATAAAAATAAATATATTATTATTATTATTATTTTAAATAAAAAAACAAAAATATTTTTATAAATTTAATTTTAGTTAAATATAATAAATATTTTCATTATATTCATTATTATTATTATTATGATTATGATTATTATTAATTATTATTTATTATCCACTTCCTTACACTTCTCCTTATTTTAAAGGGAGAGATTTTTTTGTTTGAAACTCATAAAAATATCCTTACATTTCTCCTCAATTCTCCTTTATCAAACAACATTTATTTTTTAGATGTCCACACATTTCTCTTGTCTTCCCCTACCTATTTTCCAAATATACCTTAAGGATGGTTATTGTAACAGTCCGGACACACCGAAATGAGAGGAATCTAAAGATTATACAAGTATATATGAGATTGTATAGTTGAGGATGGTTTAAAAGAATTAATTTGTACTATCTATACCAACAAGATGCATCTAATTTTCGATAGCTTATCCCATAAGAACTTTACAGTTAAGCGTGTTTAACTTGGAGTAATTTAGGAATCACTACAAAAAATGTTACATATAATGACATACAAAAAATGTCACTAGAGGTACAATATACGTAGGTATATATCTATTTGACATATAGCTACATATAATTTAAGTATTGATTTTGAATGTGATATAACAACATATTTTGTGTCACTATAGCCTATACCAACATTTTTTTAACAATATACCAACATATACTATATTTAGTGTGTGAGTAAAAGTACCTTTTAGTGACACTTATTGTGTCATTATAAGGCCTGTATCACTACATGTCAGTTTTCTTGTAGTGGATGGATGATGTGAGTGAGAACAAAGCATGATGAAAAGTCTTGTGTTGGTTTGTGGGGTCAATTGTTGATCCTAAAAGTAGACGAACATCGCAAGAAGGACTACCCATTAAGGGTTCTAACTGATGAAAGGTGTTGACCAATGAGAAACTGTGTAAAGTGTCATCATGTAAAGTTTCGTGGAGTGGAGCCGCTGAGACATCAAATATGAGGGACGTTACAAATGGAACCAGAGCAGGTCCTCTCTCCTAGTACAATGTGGTTCGGAGACAAACCAAGTGGAAGCTGGTGAGCTTGTAACAACTTGGACACACTGAAATGGAAGGGATCCAAAGATTGTACAAGTATGAGATTGTATAGTTGAGGATGACTTAAAGGAATTAATTTGTACTTGTGACACCCATTCTACCCCCAACAAACAATATAAATATTTGTGAAATTTTCAATTAAACTGCAAGTAAAATAGGCTCACATGAAAACTGTCTCTAACATTCAACCAATTTGAAACGAAGTTATAATTTATAGACTTTACAATAGTTTATAAATCGAAAAGAAAAGGTATATTCAGATATTATATAAACTCCTAATCTAATTCCATTGCCCTAATGTCACACTATCAGAGCAATCCATAACTTTAACTCTTGGCATCTTGAGTGCCACCACATCAAGATCATCATTACCTAAAATAACCACAAAACATACGGGGTGAGAAAAACAAGAGTTCATAAGTGAGATACAAGAAAGAATTCCCACTCAATACAAAGTCAACCTATATATAATCAATAATAATATCCAATCACAACATTATTGTTGATTTCCTAATCCATCCACTACTATCCTCATCACCACATTGCAATACAACTATGCACCATGCTCAAGTTCACATCAATGTTTATGTAATGCAACCTCCTAAGAAGCATTGACTCAAAGCGTCGTATAATGGGCAAACTTTATCAATCTCCTTAGGCATTACCACGTCTGGCTTCACTGTTAATCACCACACAGGCCAGTGTATAAAATATACGATGCATTCCCTCTTAATCACCACACAAGCCAGGGTAATGCATTCCCTATTAATCACCACACAGGCCAGGGTAATGCATAGGCACATGCCCCAATGCTCATGCTAATGCCACCAAACTCATTCCTCATCTTCTTTCATGCTAATGCACAATTATTAAGTAGTTTTGCATACAACCACATTTATAAATCACTCATCCGAATACAAACCATTCTTACTCAAATATACTTAGCCAAATACACACCATTTATATCTATTCATACAATAGTCATTACTAGACATCATACAATTCATAACCATCATCAAATTCCATCAATATAATACCATATTTCACAATCCCACATCAAACGCATTCAATCATATCATAAGTATTATAAAGCATCACTAAGAAATCATAAAGTATCACAAACATGCAAAAAAAAAGGATCCCAAAATGTCAAAAACACAAATTGAAATAGAATACCCACGTCGGGCATCATAAATCATGACAGCTTTACCTCAACTCACTATTTTGACAATAACTTGAGTTATACACATCCTTTTTGAGTGATTCCAATGCCATTGGAAAGATAACATCCAAGGCTACAACTTTTGTGAAGAACACGAAGCCTAAAAATGTCATTAAGGTCACACCGCATGGCTGACAATCAATTCTTAGTATTTTTACACAATTCTAGAGTCTAAATTATAGCCTCAAGTGTCTACTTTCTAACCCAACAAACAAAAATTGATTTGGTTAATCACACATAAAGATATGAAAAAATGCTAAGGTACATTCATAAGTAAAATCTCTCAATTACTCATTAATTTATATAATTAAGGGTGCTCATCGATCTGCACGAACCTTAACTTATAGAGCACATCCTAATAAATTCAATTATCATCTATATTATCAATTTTATCAAACAATATAACAACCACAATCGTCAATTTCAACTTCAGAAAAGAAATAGAAAAAACCTTAAAAATTTAGAAATTTTTTCCACTACCCATTCTCTCTTATAATCCCACATATAAACCACTTATTTCCCTCCCCGTACCTTGTTGTGTTAATAGGAAAAATCTAACGTAGTTTGAGATGGTTTTAAGCACTTCTCTTCAGAGGTCCTTTCTCCTCTTCCTTTTCTCTTCTAACCCTTCAAAATGCAAAATGAGGTAGATAAGGTTAATGTGACACCCTTACTATCCCAACACATATATAAATAAATCTTGTAAATAAACTAAAGAATAAAATATTCAACGTCGGTAAAAGGGTTCACAGAAAACCTTCATAAATAACCAAAATAATTAAAAAATGAAATTTAGAAAGTAAAACTTGAGAGTTTACAAATTGCTTTCAAAAGAGAAGGTATAACTCTAAATACATATAAAAATTTATCCTAGAATTCTTTGTCCCGATGTCACAATATCAGAGCACACCCACAACTCAACGGTTGACATTCTAGATGTCACTCAAAGCTGGATCTTCCTCACCTAAAACAGCCACAAATTGTACGGTGAGAAAAGAAAACATCTATATGTAAAGCACATACAAACACACAACATGTCATCTCATTATAACTCGATACTTAATAAAATATTCATAAACATATTTCAATATATCATAACTCTATCAATTGTGCATCATCATCACGTCACAATTCGCAATCACACCAATCATCACAAATCTTGCAATCAACCCTATGCCAAGGTCACACCTGTACCATCTCTTGCCCAAGGTCATGCCACCCCCGACATAAGTATTAATTGTCTCACACATCCCACCCTATGCCAAGGTCACGCTTGTAGCATTTCTTGCCCAAGGTCGTGCCACCCCCGACATAAGCATGAGAAATCACACATCCTACACTACGCCAAGGTCACGCCTGTAGCATCTCTTGACCAAGGTCGTGCCACCCCCGACATAAGCATGAGGAATCACCCATCCCATACTATGCCAAGGTCACGCCTGTAGCATTTCTTGCCCAAGGTCGTGCCACCCCTGGTCATAATGTGAGGAACCACAATCACATCACAATCATAATCATCACAAATCTTACAATTAACACTATGCCAAGGCCACGCCACATTTGACATAAGTGATACGTGTTAATTGTCTCACTCATCCCACACCATGCTAGGGTCACGCCCTCCCTGTAGCATCACTTACCCAGGGGCCGTGTCATCCCTGGTCATTGATGTGAGGAACCACAATCATAATCATAATCACATCCATGCAACTTCTCATCTCATAGCTCAATTCCATATCACATACACAATTCCATATACACAATAGATAAGTCCAACAAAATAAGGGTTTACACACCCCTCAAGTAATTCACATCTAAATCATCAATTCTTATCAAGTAATATAAGAATAACATTCATAAGTTAATATAATAATCAATGGAATTACCAATTTAATATAACCTTAACATAAATGGTAAAACCCCCAATTATTCCAAAACCTAACTCATAGACACTTTTTTACAATTTTGTTCTCTCTCCCAGATCATCATTCTTACAAATTAAACATATATTTCTAATCCTCAACACATACAGAATCTAATGGGATCATCAATTCCTCAAACAGAAATAATCCAATTTTTCCAAAACCTTACAGGCACATTCTTATAAAATAAATATATATTTCTAATCCTCAATATATATAGAATCTAATGGGATCAACAATTTCTCAAACAAAAATAATTATAAAATTACTCATAATCTTAAGGGACTCTTCCTCTACCCAACTCCCTCATGTAACTCTACATACAAATAATCCCCTTTTCCCCCGTACCTAGATAAACAGTAGCTGAAACTAAAATAGAGATCTCCTTGGTCTCCTCCTCTGAGTGCCTCTCGGTCTTCAAAGAGTGTAGAAGGAAAAGAAGAGAGCAAAGAAGAAAAGAAGAGAGAAGTGAAAAGTTCCCTTTTGGGAGTACCAAAGTGCTCTATTTATAGGATTAGATGTCTCCGGAACGTCTCGTTCCAAATCCGAAACGGCCCGTTCTGGACCCTTAAATCACAAGTAAAAATCACATCCAAAACGGCCTGTTCTCAAACCAGAACGACCCATTCTGGGGTGCATTTAATTCTTACAACGGTCATATTTTGGAACGACCGTTCTCAACTCTGGAACGACCCCTTCTCAATTAGATGAAAAGGCCATTTCTGAAAACCGGAACGTCCCGTTCCCAACTAAGAATCATAGGCAATTTTAATGGTTTGGAATGGCCCGGAAAGTAGGTCTATTTAGTAAATTGGAACGGCCCGTTTCGGGCTACTAAACCACCTTAATTGGGCTCTTAGCCCAGTGAAAATTGGGCTGTTACAATTCTCTCCTCCTTTATGAAATTTCGTCCCCAAAATTTTTGTAAAGGCAGACTCCTCGCATCTTGCTTTCTAATTCCTATGCAACCTCACTACCTTATAGATGTACAACTCTATCAATTTCACCCAAGAATGTCTATTATCAATAAGGATAAGACAAGTAAACTTGGCGAGTCTATCCACTATAACCCAAAGAGAATCAATCTCTTAAGCGTATCAGACAAACCTACAACTAAAGTCTATCCACTCACAATCTCACTTCCAAAATGGGACGTCTAAGTGCTACAAAAATTCCTAAAGACTTCTAGCATACTAAACACGAGTATACAAATTCCTCTACTCCTCTCTTTATCTTAGGCCACCATGTTTTCGTTGCACCACTCTGATACATCCTCCTAAGGTCCTGATACATCTTAATAGCTCCTAAATGAATGTTAAGAGTACTCTTATGTCCTTTCTCTAAGATCATCTTCCTTAATTCGGGATTACTAGGCACATATATTCTATCCTCGAACCCCTAAAATACCATCAACATCCACTTGTAAGGGCTATCCATACCCCTACCAATTCTCTCCACTTGGTTCACTAAGAAAAGATCTAACTCCTAGGCTTCTCTAATCTCATCCATTAATTCTCTAGTTTCTTTCGACATACCCAATCCAATGCTCTTAAGGGTGAGCTTATACATCACGCTTATGTTTTTAACCTCCTCAATTAAATCCAACACATACATCATCAAAAACGATAGATGAATGATCATCATACTCAAGGCATCTGTCACAATATTAGCTTTACTTCTATGACCCTCTCCAAAGATCAAACACCTAGGCATAGGTTTACTAGGTACTCATACTCGGTATCTAAATCTCACCACTCTCCTACATCCAAGGCAAACTCTCATCCACTATCTTGTCCTATAGCCTCATGTTTTACCACCAAAATGAATCATCTAAATGTGCTTCTCCAATTTCTTTCAACCATCAATTCGTTACTCGAGTCATACTTAGTTTCACACTACTAAGAGTAACTTAACAATTCAAACTTAAATCCATAGACCGAGCCAAAAGGTCAATCTCTCAAATCTTAAGTGAAGATGAATGTAAATGTTTCCTACTCAAAGCATCGACTACTACATTGACTTTACCCAGATAACAACTAAGATTAAAATCCTAGTCCTTAAGAAATTCCAACTATCTCTCTTGTCTTATATTCAACTCTCTCGGGTCAAATAGATATTTAAGGCTCTAATGATCACTAAATACCTCAAGCTTATAATCATATAGGTAGTATCTCCAAATCTTAGTGTAAATATCACAACTGCTCACTCAATGTCATGGTAAGGTAATTTCTCTCATGAATTTTCAATTGCCTAGACACATAAGCTACTACCCTTCCTTCTTGCATCCATACTCCAACCAACCCATCTTAGAAGCATCACTATATACCACATAAGACTTACTAAAATCCAGTAACACTATGCGATCTTTCCTTTAGAGTTTGGAAACTATCTCACACTATTCCACACAAAGACAACAATCTTCTTAGTCAATCTAGTCAAAGGTAATGATATCCTAGAAATTTTCTCAATAACTCTCCTATAATAATAAACTAATATAAGAAAACTCTTATCCTCACTAATTGACTTTTGGTATCTCCCACTTAAGCACAACTTTTCTACCTTAGGTAGATCTACGTTATATCTCCACTAGAAATTACAGGGCCTAGAACATTCACCTCATATAATCAAAAATCACACTTAGATAACTAGCATAAAACTGTCTGGTATATATCCTCATCCTCAACTCTAATTTGATGATACCACATCCTAAGGTCAATCTTACTAAACACACAAACACCCACTAATTGTTATATAAGGTCATCTATCCTCATATCAACATACATGCATATCAAATCATATTAGAACACCTACTTCAAACATTCATATATACCATCCCTAAGCATGTATGAATCAATCATCGTTTACTCCATATAACATGTACATGAACCAACCTTACCACATAGCATCATACCATCTTAAACAACCTCTCAATGGAAACACCTCAGAACATTATATCCAAATCAGTTTTTATCCTTGCTATGCCTAACAACTCAAAAACATCATAACATCATACACCTTTAACAACTGTTGAAGCAAATGACACACACAGAGTCATACTCATCCAAATGATCTCAAACCTATCTCAAAAGAAAGCTAAGAGAATAAGCTATAACTCTTATGAAAACATAAAATTATAAAATGATTATCTTCTTAGCTAAAAATTCAAAAATCACGACAAATATATTTAGCACTTATAGCTAGACCTTTGATCACCCAAGCAGCTATAACTGGAGTTCTAGACATTCATTTTTCCTAATTCTAGTTCCATTGAAAAGATAACATCTAAGGATTCAACTTTCCTGATGATGTCAATACGGTACTCATACTGGCATAACAAAACTTCAGCGAAAAAATCCTCTATAGCAGACAACAATATTATATCAACCTCTAAAACCACGAAAATACCTCAATCCTTCCATCTCACTTCTCAACTTCACATTCAAGCTTCCCACTACAATCCTAAACCAAAACAACTCACATATTCAGTACAACAGACTTAGAAAATAAAACTCACATGCTACCTAAACCATAAACGGTTAACATGCCAGCACCAACACTCAAGGGAATTACCAACATTTCAATCTCTCATCAATGATACCAAAACTCCAATTCTCATATACAACCTCCTTGGATTCAATCGCTACAACTATAGATTTCAGAAACTCCATTAACCGTAAACTCTCGACAAATCAATGTCTCACCCAAATCTAAGGTCCCAATAATTTCTAGTAGATTAGCAAGGCTTCGTCCACTACTACTGGCACATATGCTCGCAATACGAGCGATACCACTCAACCACTACTTCTTACGTAAGTAAGAAGTATCAAAACAAATAAGCAATCATGAATAGCATCAACTAAGCTATATCATGTCTTTCAGCCAAATTTTGAGAAAATAATATAAGTTTAAGCACAACACTAACAACACCAGGGACACATCATCTTCATCATCATTATCCTCATCCTAAACCAAAACATTTGAGTACACAATCACAACAAACATAATCAATCATCACACTAGCATATCAATAAGTTCCACAATTAATTCATTCCATCTTTCATCTACCAAACAAGCATAATAGACTCATAACTCACGGCTGGTGGGATCGACCTGCTCTGATACCACTAAATGTGACACCCTTACTACCCCAACACATATATAAATAAATCTTGTAAATAAACTAAAGAATAAAATATTCAACGTCGGTAAAAGGGTTCACATAAAACCTTCATAAATAACCAAAATAATTAAAAATGAAATTTAGAAAGTAAAACTTGAGAGTTTACAAATTGCTTTCAAAAGAGAAGGTATAACTCTAAATACATATAAAAATTTATCCTAGAATTCTTTGCCCCGATGTCACAATATCAGAGCACACCCACAACTCAACGGTTGACATTCTAGATGCCACTCAAAGCCAGATCTTCCTAACCTAAAACATCCACAAATTGTACGGTGAGAAAAGAAAACATCTATATGTAAAGCACAAACAAACACACAACATGTCATCTCATTATAACTCGATACTTAATTAAATATTCATAAACATTTCAATATATCATAACTTTATCAATCGTGCATCATCATCACGTCACAATTCGTAATCACACCAATCATCACAAATCTTGCAATCAACCCTATGCCAAGGTCATGCCTGTAGCATCTCTTGCCCAAGGTCGTGCCACCCCCGACATAAGTATTAATTGCCTCACACATCCCACCCTATGCCAAGGTCACGCATGTAGCATCTCTTTTTGCAAGGTCGTGCCACCCCTGACATAAGCATGAGAAATCACACATCCTAGACTATGCCAAGGTCACGCCTGTAACATCTCTTGCCCAAGGTCGTGCCACCCCCGACATAAGCATGAGGAATCACCCATCCCATACTATGCCAAGGTCACGCCTGTAGCATTTCTTGCCCAAGGTCGTGCCACCCCTAGTCATAATGTGAGGAACCACAATTACATCACAATCATGATCATCACAAATCTTACAATTAACACTATGCCAAGGCCATGCCACATCTGACATAAGCGATACGCGTTAATTGTCTCACTCATCCCACACCATGCCTGGCTCATGCCCTCCCTGTAACATCACTTACCTAGGGGCCGTGCCATCCCTAGTCATTGATGTGAGGAACCACAATCAAAATCATAATCACATTCATGCAACTTCTCATCTCATAGCTCAATTCCATATCACATACACAATTCCATATACACAATAGATAAGTCCAACAAAAGAAGGGTTTACACACCCCTCAAATAATTCACATCTAAATCATCAATTCTTATCAAGTAATATAAGAATAACATTCATAAGTTAATATAATAATAAATGGAATTACCAATTTAATATAACCTTAACATAAATGGTAAAACCCCCAATTATTCCAAAACCTAACTCACAAACACTTTTCTACAATTTTGTTCTCTCTCCCAGATCATCGTTCTTACAAATTAAACATATATTTCTAATCCTCAACACATTCAGAATCTAATGGGATCATCAATTCCTCAAACAGAAATAATCCAATTTTTCCAAAACCTTACAGGCACATTCTTATAAAATAAATATATATTTCTAATCCTCAATATATATAGAATCTAATGGGATCAACAATTTCTCAAACAAAAATAATTATAAAATTACTCATAATCTTAAGGGACTCTTCCTCTACCCAACTCCCTCATGTAACTCTACATACAAATAATCCCCTTTTCCCCCGTACCTGGATAAACAGTAGCTGAAACTAAAATAGAGATCTCCTTGGTCTCCTCCTCTGAGTGCCTCTCGGTCTTTAGAGAGTGTAGAAGGAAAAGAAGAGAGCAAAGAAGAAAAGAAGAGAGAAGTGAAAAGTGTCCTTTTGGGAGTACCAGAGTGCTCTTTTTATAGGATCAGATGTTTCCAGAATGGTCCGTTCCAAATTCGGAACGGCCCGTTCTGGACCCTTAAATCACGAGTAAAAATCACATCCAGAACGGCCCGTTCTCAAACCAGAACGGACCGTTCTGGGGTGAATTTAATACTTACAACGGTCATATTTTGGAATGACCGTTCTCAACTCTGGAACGGCCCGTTCTTGTTGGGTATTGGGCTCCCTTCCTATGTGGAGAAAAGGCCCAAAATTGAGAAGCCCACTTGATGTCTCACTTAATTAAGTGGAGAGAGAGTCTGAAGCAGGCAAGAGAGAAAGAGGGAAAGTCATAAGTCACTTAGAGCACCAGCACTTTGAGAGAGAGGAAGAGAGAAAGTCATTCTCGTTTTTACACAGGGCTGCGAAAGTAAAATCAGTACTGCAGATTCATTCACCGTTGGATCGGGCTAAAAATTGGATAGCAGGTTCGTGACATCCGGTTCTTCATTCTGACCGGTTGGATCGTTGCAACGAGGTCTAAGTAGGGAGGTATTCAGTTCGCACTGTAGCTGTGTATTTGGAGTTTTTCATCTTCTTTGTTCTCTATTTGTAAGCTTTATTGCTTTGTTGTTTGGTTGGGTGTTAGCACTATTTTGTGCAGTAGACTGAGACTCTTTTGTACTCTTTGTTGATCATAGTAGAGCTATTTCTTTGGTCTGGACGACTCGTGGTTTTTACCCTTACTTTGAGGGGTTTTCCACGTTAAAAATATTGGTGTCTCTATGTGTGATTTTTGGTGATTTATTATTGTTGTTCATTGGTTGTTGCTCCTCACAGATTCTTGCAAGTTTGGGGAATTTATTTCCGCTGCGATAACTGTTTGATTTTGCTCTATATTATTATTGTGTTGCTGTTTCCCCATCAGAGTGGCATCAGAGCTCTTTTTTGGCTTTGGTTTGGGGCTATTTGACTTGCTTGAATGATGAAGGCAAATACTTAAATGATTTCTTTGAATGGAACTAATTATCACTTGTGGAAGGGCAAGATGAAAGACTTGCTATTTGTGAATAAAATGCATCTTCGTGTCTTTACTACTCAAAAGCCGGATTCTATGTTTGAAGAAGATTGGGACTTTGAACACCAATAGGTGTGTGGTTTTATTCGGCAATTTGTAGAAGACAATGTTTATAATCACATTGCAAATGAGACACATGCTAGAACTTTATGGAAGAAGATTGAGTCCTTGTATGCTTCTAAATCAGGAAATAATAAATTGTATTTGTTGAATTGTCTGATGAATTTGAGGTACAGGGAAAGTTCTTCTATTTCAGATCACTTGAATGAATTTCAAGGGCTCTTAGATCAGTTATCCAGAATGGGTATCAAATTTGATGATGAATTTTTGGTACTATGGCTACTAAATACTTTACCTGAGTCTTGGGAGACATTTCGGGTTTCTATTACCAACTCGGCCCCTAATGGTGTTGTTTCTTTGCAAGCAAAAAAGAGTGGTGCTTTTAATGAAGAGATGAGAAGGAAGGCACAGGGTTCTTCATCTCAGTCTAAGGTGCTTGTCACTGAGAACAGGGGGAGAAGTCAGAAGAAGGAACCGAAGGGTGGTAGAGAAAAGAGCAGGAGTAAGTCCAAGTCTAGATACAAGAATGTGGAGTGTCATTATTGTCACAAAACATGGCATATACAGAGGAATTGTTTTCTGTGGAAAAAGGAGAATAAAGGCAAGAAGGGTAAGCAGAAAGAAAAGGATCATGATGATGATGATCGTATTGCTACTGCTACTTGTGGTGATCTTGTTATTCTTAGTGACCATGGGTCAGTTAATCTTGTATCAGATGAGAGCATGTGGATTGTTGATAGTGGTGCTACACTGCATGTTACACCAAGGAAGGAGTTCTTCACATCTTACACTTCTGGTGATTTTGGAGTGTTGAAGATGGGTAATGATGGTGTGTCTAAAGTGATAGGTGTTGGTGATGTTTTCCTGCAAACCAACATGGGAATGCAGTTGTTGCTTAGAGGAGTCAAACATGTTCCTGATGTTCGTTTTAATTTGATCTCTGTGCAGATACTTGATGATGGTGGTTATGATAACCACTTTGGTTCTGGAAAGTGGAAACTCACCAAAGGTAACTTGGTTGTGGCTAGAAGGGAGAAAAATTCTAAACTGTATTGGACAAAAGCTTTGGTTGCTAAAGACAATGTGAATGCCATGGATATGGAGGCATCTTTGTGGCACCGAAGGCTTAGTCATATCAGTGAAAAGGGATTGAATTGCTTAGCTAAGAAGGATGTTCTTCAAGGGTTGAAGATTGCAGAATTGGAGAAATGTTCTCATTGCATGGCTGGCAAGCAAACCAGAGTATCCTTCAAGAAGCATCCTCCCTCAAGGAAGTCAAAGTTGTTGCAATTGGTACATTCAGATGTTTGTGGTCCATTGAAGGTGAAATCCTTTAGTGGTGCACTTTACTTTGTTACCTTTATTGATGATTGTTCCAAGAAACTATGGGTCTATGCTTTGCAGAGAAAAGATGTGTTGGAGAGGTTCAAACAATTTCATGCCTTGGTTGAAAGACAGTCAGGGAAGAAGCTTAAACGCATTCGTACTGACAATGGTGGTGAGTATTGTGGACCCTTTGATGTTTATTGCAAGCAACATGGTATTGCACATGAGAAGACTCCTCCTAAAACTCCTCAGTTGAATGATTTAGCGGAGAGGATGAACATGACATTGCTTGAGAGGGTGAGATGTATGCTTTCAGATGCTAAATTACCCAAGCATTTTTGGGGTGAGGCACTATACACGGCGGTGCATGTTATTAATCTTACTCCTACTGTTATTCTTAACAGTGAGGTGCCAGACAAAATTTGGTTTGGCAAGAATGCAAGCTATGATCATTTGCGTGTCTTTGGTTGCAAGGCATTTGTCCATATTCCAAGGGATGAAAGATCCAAGTTGGATACAAAGACAAGGCAGTGCATCTTCATTGGTTATGGTGAGGATGAATTTGGCTACAGGTTTTATGATCCTATTGAGAAGAAGCTTGTTAGAAGCCGTGATGTACAGTTCATGGAAGACCAAACCATTGAAGACATTGATAAGGTAGAAAAGACTACACCCGAGAAAGATAGGAGTCTGACTGATGTTGATCCTATGCGGTTACCTATTCACAATCTGGATAATGTTGATGGTAGTGTTCAACCTGGTGAACAACATGATGATGTTGACGATCAACAACTTGGAGGTGGATTAGATGTTCCTATTGATGATGACCAGGAAGAGCATGAAATGTCTCATGATGAGAATATTGATGATGCACCTGAACCACATCAAGTTCAACTCAGGAGGTCTAATAGACAGAGACAACCTTCAACAAGGTATTCTTCTGATGAGTATGTGACCTTGACTGACGGTGGAGAACCTGAATGTTTTGAAAAGGCTTTGCAAACTGAAGAAAAGCAACAGTGGTTGGATGCAATGCAAGATGAAATGAAATCCTTGCATGATAATCACACTTATGACTTGGTGAAATTGCCTAAGGGCAAGAGGGCTTTAGAAAACAGGTGGATTTTCAGGGTGAAGCAAGAAAGTAATTCTACATCTCCAAGGTACAAAGCTAGATTAGTGGTGAAAGGCTTCAGACAGAGAAAGGGTGTTGATTTCAATGAGATTTTCTCACCTGTGGTGAAGATGTCATCCATTAAAGCAGTTTTGAGTTTGGAAGCTACTCTTAATTTAGAGGTAGAGCAAAAATGGATGTGAAAACTGCTTTCCTTCATGGTGATTTGGAGGAAGAGATTTATATGAGACAACCTGATGGCTTTCAGGTTAAAGGCAAGGAAGACTGTGTATGTAGGCTGAGAAAAAGTCTATACGGTCTGAAGCAGGCTCCAAGACAGTGGTATAAGAAGTTTGAGTCTTTTATGTGTGAGCAAGGCTACAAGAAGACTACTTCTGATCATTGTGTCTTTGTTAAAATGTTTTCTGATGATGACTTTATTATCCTGTTATTGTATGTTGATGACATGCTTATTGTTGGGAAAGATGTTTCCAGGATTGACAGGTTAAAAAAGAAATTGGGTGAGTCATTTGCCATGAAAGACATGGGAGCTGCTAAACAGATTCTTGGTATAAGAATCATTCGCGACAGAGAGAAAGGGAAGCTTTGGCTATCACAGGAACAATATATTAAAAGGGTGTTGTAGAGATTCCAGATGGAAAATGCTAAGGCTGTGAGCACTCCTCTTGCTACTCATTTTAAATTGAGTGTTAAACAGAGTCCTTCTAATGAAGCTGAGAAATTAGAAATGGAGAGAGTTCCTTATGCATCTACAGTGGGTAGTTTGATGTATGCAATGGTGTGTACTAGACCAGATATTGCATATGCTATTGGTACCGTCAGTAGATTTTTGTCAAACCCAGGTAGAGAGCATTGGAATGCTGTGAAATGGATTATGAGGTATCTTCATGGTACTGTTGATATGAAGCTTTGTTTTGGAGGGGATAAGCCTACTTTGGTGGGTTACTCAGACTCAGATATGGCTGGAGATGTTGATTCCAGAAAGTCCACTTTGGGCTATTTGATTAAGTTTGCAGGGGGAGCTGTGGCTTGGCAATCAAGGCTGCAAAGGTGTGTAGCATTGTCTACTACAGAGGTGGAGTTCATTGCCATTACTGAAGCATGCAAGGAGTTGCTATGGTTGAAGAAATTCTTGCAGGAGCTTGGTTTTGTGCAGGAAAATTATCCTTTATTTGTTGATAGTTAGAGTGCTATCCATCTTGGCAAGAATCCAATTTTTCATTCTAGGTCCAAACATATTGATGTAAGGTATCATTGGATACGTGATGCTTTCGATGCTAAGCTGTTGGAGTTGGCTAAAATTCATACTGATGATAATGGGGCTGATATGATGACTAAAGCATTGCCAAGAGGAAAATTTGAATTCTGTTGTGAGATCGCCGGTTTGGCAGTTATCTTCACATAGTTGTGAGGGGGAGATTTGTTGGGTATTGGGCTCCCTTCCTATGTGGAGAAAAGGCCCAAAATTGAGAAGCCCACTTGATGTCTCACTTAATTAAGTGGAGAGAGAGTCTGAAGCAGGCAAGAGAGAAAGAGGGAAAGTCAGAAGTCACTTAGAGCACCAGCACTTTGAGAGAGAGGAAGAGAGAAAGTCATTCTCGTTTTTACACAGGGCTGCGAAAGTAAAATCAGTACTGCAGATTCGTTCACCGTTGTCGGGCTAAAAATTGGATAGCAGGTTCGTGACATCCGGTTTTTTATTCTGACCGGTTGGATCGTTGAAACGAAGTCTGAGTAGGGAGATATTCTGTTCGCACTGTAGCTATGTATTTGGAGTTTTTCATCTTCTTTGTTCTCTATTTGTAAGCTTTATTGCTTTGTTGTTTGGCTGGGTGTTAGCGCTATTTTTTGCAGTAGACTGAGACTCTTTTGTACTCTTTATTGATCATAGTGGAGCTATTTCTTTGGTCTGGACGACTCGTGGTTTTTACCCTTACTTTGAGGGGTTTTCCACGTTAAAAATCTTGGTGTCTCTATGTGTGATTTTTGGTGATTTATTATTGTTGTTCATTGGTTGTTGCTCCTCACAGATTCTTGCAAGTTTGGGGAATTTATTTCCGCTACGATAACTGTTTGATTTTTCTCTGTATTGTTATTGTGTTGCTGTTTCCCCATCAGTTCTCAATTAGATGAAAAGGTCATTTCTGAAAATCGGAACGTCCCGTTCCCAACTAAGAATCATAGGCAAATTTAATGGTTTGGAACGTCCCGTTCCGGGCTACCAAAAGTAGATCTATTTAGTAAATTGGAATGGCCCGTTCCGGGCTACTAAACCACCTTAATTGGGCTCTTGGCTCATTGAAAATTGAGCTGTTACAGTTAACTCTTCCTGACCCCTTTCTTAAAATTCTCCATTGGGTTAGGTTAACTCGACTCATTTCCCTTCTTCCCATTAAAATAAATACATAATATAAATATCTTCCCACCTATAAAAATAAAAATAATTATGACTAAAATGTAAAAAATATAATAATATTATTATTTTAGACAACAGGGTTATAGATAGACTTGGAGTTATTATTATTATTTTTAACAACTTATCCCATAAGAACTCCATAGTTAAACATGCTAGACTTGGAGTAATTTAGAAATAGGTGACCTTCTAGAAAGTTTCTCAAAAAGTGTATGAGTGAGGATAAAACACACTGAAAAGTCTTGTGTTGATTTGTGGGGTCAATCGTTAATCCTAAAAGCGGACGAATATCTTAGAAAGAACTACCCACGAAGGGTTTTGACCTACGAAAAATTGTATAAAGTGTCACTATTGTCACAACCGAGATCGCAATGGGACGACGTAAATAGAATAAAAAGATATGAAGTCACCACTAATGTTTATTTTTACGAAAAAAATATATTAGAAAAAACACAAAATAGAAAGGGGTTTACGAAAATCAGATTTTTGAATTCGAAAGTCGATAATGTATAAAGAAGGTATTAACACCTTACAACGTTCATCTTAAGACAATTACCTTTAATTAATTAAACAAATTATTTATAACTTATAAAATATTTATTTCACCCTAAATTAATCAAAATTAACTTTAATGATCAAATGTATATTATTTAACTAATGCATTTTTAAAAAAATTAAAATTATTATTGTTATATAAAAAAGAAGATAATATTATTTTTATTTTTGGTTCGACAAGAT
Organism: Cajanus cajan; assembly: GCF_000230855.2. Lineage (NCBI taxonomy): Eukaryota > Viridiplantae > Streptophyta > Magnoliopsida > Fabales > Fabaceae > Cajanus > Cajanus cajan. The sequence continues at coordinate 23,185,431 of NC_138527.1, read as the reverse complement.
TTATTTCTTGCTCTTACGTATATTCATGTGTAATGGAGAATCATAGTCACGTAATTCTTTGTAAAAAATATTTGTGTCTTGATGTATTTTTAATTAAATTTTAATCTTTTTATTAAATTTAGGATTTTTGAACTGTGTCAGCTCATTCATCCTAAAATATAAAATTAATTGAGGTGTACACCAAAGTCAATTAAATAAAATATTTGATTTTGATTATGATTATTGTTATCAATTTTATTATTACTATGGTATATACTTAAAAGATTATTATACTTTTGGTTGAAGGTTTCATTTGATTTAAAGGGGGAAAGGATTGATTTACAATGTGATTAAATATTGATTTACATACATGTTATTTCAAAAAAAGGAAAATGACCACATAAAACAGAATATGAAGTAAAGGCAACGTGCAATCAGATTTGGGTATCAATATTCTATTTATAAATAGAATATTGATACCCAAATCTGATTGCACGTTGCCTTTACTTCATATTCTACTTTCTCGTTCTGCTTGCTTCCTGCTTGAGCTTACTTACCCTTGATCACTGGTTATTATCCTTGGTTCTCTCTATTTTTAAAAATTCCCCCCTGTTCATGTTATGTTACAATGTTTATATACTCACTATCGTTTAATCCTTCTTTAGCAACTAATGTCAAGTTCATGCTTTTGGAAGCATATATGACAGAAGCGAGATCTTAGGATATGTTGGTGACTATGGCAGAAGCTCAACAAACTTGTTGGAGGAGATTCAAGAGCAATAGAAAAGTGTAAGATGGCAAGAATTTTTTATACAAAGAAAGATATTGTTTCATTCTTCCCTTGTCTTTTTCTGATTCTCATTTATTATTATTGTATATATTTTATTTGAGTTAAAATCTGGTTTTGTAAATTACTTGTTCTTGAAACATTGATTTATAAATTTTGAGAAAGAAATTAATAGAAAATTAGCGAAATAAAATTAGTGTTTACAACTATGTGAAGTGTTATGTAGTGGGGTCTAAATTTTTTTATTTTTTTAATTTGTAAGCTATCATATCTAATATAAGAAATTAACGAAAGTTAAAATTATTCAACTCATCTATGTCATGTAGATCCTCTCCCATGCTAAATATTTTTAACATATAGTTGTTTAAATTTAAACAATCCATAATACAATTATTAAATATTCTCTAAGTCATCAAATTATAAGCTGATCGTTCATTTTTATATTAATTATTTTAAAAATCAAACCTGAACGATATTTTGGTTAATTAATAATGTACAAAACTTATACCTAATGATGAACGTAAATTAAACTTTGAAAATTAAACGCAATATACATTAGAAATATGAAGGTCATATTCAAATAAGTGATTATGTATATATTTGATTATATCATAAGAGATCATTCTACATATAAAATTTGCATGATAAGTTGATAACATTATAAATACAACATCACAATTCAAATATCACATCCATGTATTTTACGTTACGTTGAATTCTATGTATTCTTCAAACTAAAATTTTCATTTACCCACTATCAAGTATTGATTATGATGTTATTTTTTTCATAAAAAATGTGAAATTTATCTTGTAACTCATATAATTTGATCGTTTATAATAACTTATATAACTTTTTTAGTTTAAATCGTAGTCCAAATATTTATTTTTCAACTCGACAAACAAAATTCTATTTAATTAATCATATAAAAATAAATTACATAAATATCGATATATGCTCATAATATAATTTTCAGAATTAAATGAAATATACAAAATCCTCAAATCATACATCCAACCCTAACTTCAATACACAAAGTTTTTCAATCAATCATTAAAATTCATGAATTTATTTAGATAAGGCGATAGATCAATTCAAGAACATAAAAATATGTATCTACAATAATTCGATTAACATCTTAAGAAGATCAAGGGTCACTTTACTCATACCCCTCATATGTGACTATAAATTAGACATTCTCAATCCCCTTTCCCTAGATGATGATCTCCAAGGCAACAAGCGCAATCTCTACTATTTTAAGGCTACTCCATACACTCTTTGAAGTTTCCTCCTAAGCTTTTTTTTTTTAAAGCACTCTTAGAGTTTAAAAATTGATGCAAATGACCTAAGTCTTCCTCCTCTCTATTATTAATAAGACTTTGGATTGAGTTTAAGAGTCCAACCCAAACTCTTCTTTCTCTCCACGACCTTTTTATTTTGTTTAATTTAATAAAATATTTTAATTATATAACTAACCCAATTGATTTAATTAATTAAGCTAGCAAATATATTTATTTTATTAAAAATTATTTATTTATATTATAATCTAATTAATTAAGTTTATAATATAATTTTTTAAGTATATTTTAATATAATAATATTTTAGTTCGTGCAATGAATATTATAACTATTTATTTGATGTACAAAATTTATAATAAATAATACTTTTTTTATACATTATTGTATTATTATTAAAATTTATAATAATAAATAATTTTGTACATATAAATTATATTTTATATTTATGATAAATATTTTATGTTGTGACACAAAATTATTCTTAATTATTGATAACATTTTAGTAAAAAATGATGTAATAAAAATAAAATTATATATTTAATGAGATAAGAGGTTAAAAATTATTGAAATAAATAAGAAATTGAATAATTTTTATGAATAAAAAAATATAATAAAGTTCTAAAAATATTACACATGTTCTGTTTTAATTTATTGTTGTTATTTATATGGTTTATGTTTCTGGTCGGTTGTTTTAGCTGATATATGTTTTTGATTTCTGGTGTATTTTAATGTTGTTGTGCTTCTTCTAAGTTTGATGACAATTGATTGGGGTGACCATTTTTCCCATTGTTGGTTTACACTCTATTTGATAAAGAGAAAATAAATAGAGGTAAAAAAGAGAAAAGAAGATCAGATAAGGGTGAGAAAGTACAGAGAAATAGAATAGAAATGAAAAATTGTTTGATGAGATGAAAATAGAGTAGAAGTTAAATTTTTTTTTATAGATAACTTTATATAAAAATAAATATATTATTATTATTTTAAATAAAAAACAAAAATATTTTTATAAATTTAATTTTATTTAACCATAATAAATATTTTCATTATATTCATTTATTATAGTTATATTACTTTTTAAAAAAAAAATATATAATATCCATAAACAAGTCTATCTAAAATATAAATAAAAAATATTTATTATATATATAACAGTGTTTTAAAAATCGGATTGGCCAGTCGGACTGGTTAAACTGGGAACCGGTGGTCCAGCCGGTCCGAGCCTTGAGTTGGATTGATTATACATTTGACCTGTTTTAAATCGGAGTGAATTCGAATCGTCAATTTTTCGGTTTAACTAGTAAACCGGTGAGTCAAATCAGTTCAACCACAATTTTTTTTTATTTTTTTTAAGGGACCACAAACCACAAAAAAAACAATGAGAATTGAATCATGTTAATAAAAGAGCAAAGAGTCTTATTAAACATAACAATGACTACTTGTTCAAATGTATTTGTTTGTAATATATGCAACTTAAATAATTTTTATAGTATATTATTAATTATCAATTATATATTTAATAATATAATATCTATATAGATATTACATATATTATTTTGTGATATCAATTGCAAGTATATTGTATATGTTCATATTATTTATATTTTTAAGTTGTGTTAATATACAATTTAACATGTAATTTTTTATATATATTTCTTTATACAAAATAAAAATAAAGATAATTTTAAATAAGATGGAAATTAAAATTTAAAATAGGATATGAATTTATTGAAATTTATAAGTATAAAATATATTTAAAATAAATATTTTTATAAAAAAATTAATAAAAATAGGGTCATGATGTTCAATTAGTGACCCATCGGTTCAACCTTTGACTCACTAACCTTTTACCCTAATCGGTTTGATGACAGGTCCGATTTTTAAAAATATGATATATATAACACAATCACTCCTTTTGTAAATAGAACAAATTAAAATTATATTTATTATTTATTATTAGTAGTAGGTATTTTTATTTAATTATTTAATTATGAATTATTTTATTATTATTATTATTATTATTTATCATCCACTTCCTTACCCTTCTCCTACTTTTAGAGGGTACCTTAAGGATGGTTATTGTAATTGGCTGAACACACTAGAATGAGAGGGATCCAGAAATTATACAAGTATGAGATTGTATAGTTGAAGATGACTTAAATGAGTTAATTTGTACTATCTATATCAACAAGATGTATATACTTTTCAGAAGCTTATCCCATAAGAACTCTATAGTTAAGTGTGTTTAACTTGAAGTAATTTAGGATGAATAACTTTCTGATAAGTTTCTCAAAAAGTGTGTGAGTAAGGACAAAGCACGTTGAAAAGTCTTGTATTGGTTTGTAGGGTCAATGTTGATCCTAAAAGCGAACAAACATCTTAGAAAGGGATATCCATGAAGGTTTCTAACAGGTGAAGGGTGCTGATCAACAAGATGTTGTCTAAAGTGTCACAATGTGAAGTATCATGGAATGGAGTCCCTGAGACGTCAAATATGAGAGATGTTATAAATGATATCAGAGCAGGTCCTTTCTCCTAGTACGGTGTGGTTCGAGGACGAACCAAGCAGAAGTTGGTGAGCTTGTAACAGTCCGGACATACCGGAATGAGAGAGATCCAAAGATTGTACAAGTATGAGATTGTATAGTTGAAGATGACTTAAAATAATTAATTTGTACTACTTATATCAACAAGATATATTTACTTTTTGATAGTTTATCCCATAAGAATTCCACGGTTAAGTGTGTTAGACTTGGAATAATTAAGAAATGCGTGACCTTTTGGGAAGTTTATAAAAAAATATATAAGTGAAGACACAACACATTGAAAAGTCTAGTATTGGTTTGTGAAATCAGTCATTGACCCTAACAACGGACAAACTTCTTAGAAAAGACTACCCACGAAGGATTTTTTGATCAACAAAAAATTATGTAAAGTATTACTATACGAAACATCGTGGAGTGAAGTCTAAAATTCATCTTTTTAATTTATAAGCTATTATCTAATATAAGAAACGAAAGGTAAAATTATTTGACTCATCTATGTCATGTAGATCCTATCCAATATCACGTAGATCCTCTCCCATGTTAAATATTCTCTAAGTCATCAAATTATAAACTGTCATATATGATCGTTCATTTTTATATTAATTATTTTAAAAATCAAACCTGAATAATATTTTAGTTAATTAATAATGTATAAAACTTGTACCTAATAATGAACGTAAATTACATTTGAAAATTAAACGCAATATACATTAGAAATATGAAGGTCATATTCAAATAAGTCATTACGTATATATTTGATTATATCATAAGAGATCATTCTACATATAAAATTTGCATGATAATATTATAAATACAACATCACAATTCAAATATCACATCCATGTATTTTACGTTGAAATCTATGTATTCTTCAAACGAAAAATTTCATTTACCTACTATCAAGTATTGATTATGATGTTATTAATTTTTTCGCATACAAAATATGTGACTTATCTTATAATTCATATAATTTGATCGTTCTTAATATTTTTATGTAATTTTTTTAATTTAAATTATAGTTCCAAATATTATTTTTTAATCCAAAAAACAAAATTCTATTTAATTAATCACATAAAGATAAATCATCTAAATACCGAGATATGTTCATAATAGAATTTTTAGAATTAAACAAAATACACAAAATCCTCAAATATATATCCAACCCTAACCTCAATACACAGTTTTTCAATCAATCATCCAAACTCATGAATTTATTAAGACAAGGCAATAGATTAATTCAAGAACATAAAAATATGTTTATACAATAATTCAATTAACATCCTAAGAAGATAGGAGTTCCTAATTTGATACCCTTCATATGTGACTATGAATAAGACATTCTCAATTCTCTTACCCTAGATGATGATATCCAAGGTAACAAGCACAATCTGTACCGCTAGGTTACTCCACACTCTCCTTTCCTAAGTTTCTTTGTTTGTTTTTTTTTTTTCCTCTTCAAGCATTCTTAGAGTTTAAAAAATGACGCACATGACCTAAGCCTTCCTTCTCTATATTATTAATAAGACTTAGGATTGAGTTTAAGAGTCCGACCTAAACTCTTCTTTCTCTCCACGACCTTTTATTTATTTTATTTATTTTATTTTTTTTTTATTTTTAAATTTAATAAAATATTTTAATTATATACTAACCTAATTAATTTAATTAATTAAGCTAACAAATATATTTATTTTATTAAAAATTATTTATTTATATTATAAACCTAATTAATTAAATTAATTAAGTTTATAATATAATTTTTTAAAGTATCTTTTAACATAATAATATTTTAGTTCGTGCAATGAATATTATAACTAATTATTTAATGTACTAAATTTATAATAAATAATATTTTATATTATATTTATTGTATTATTATTAAAATTTATAATAATAAATAAATTTAACATATAAATTATATTTTATATTTATGATAAATATTTTATATCGTAACACAAAATTGTTCTTAATCATTGATAACATCTTAGTGAAAAAAATATTAAAATAAAAAATAAAATTATATATTTAATGAGACAAGAGGTTAAATTTTTTTGAAATAAATAAGAAATTAGTTAAATACAAACAACTATCTTACGCAAAAGTGTTTTTTGAAATCATTCTTCAACGATAATATTTTTAAATTTTTTTTAACTTCTTACTTAATTCAATTTTTTATTTGTCATATTTGTTTATAAATTTATTTTAATATTTTTTAAAAATAAATATCAATAATTAAAATAATCTATTATTACATTATAAATTATTTATCTTAAATCTAAATTATAATTTATATTTTAAAAATATTTATTTATAAAAATTATAAATAAATTTATATATTTAAATATAATTGTTTGTAGATATAATTTATTATAAATTTTAGTTATATATAACAAATATTTAGTATGTAAAATGCACAAACTAAAATATTAATTATTTTAAAAATATACTACTGCCATAAAAAACTTATCTTAATTTTTATTATATTTTAAAATAAATTATCAATAATTAAAAATAATATTATGTTAGAATATAAATTATTTATCATAAATCTAAAATATTATTTATATGTTTAAAATATCTATTTATATAAATTTTAAATGTATTTATGTATTTGAATATTATAATTTATTAATTTTGTATGTAATTAGGAATCAATTTTATTTATTTATTATTTTTAATAAGATTTAATGGTTATTATTGAGTGTAAGGTGAGGAGATAATCTCGTACGTCCTTTATCTTAATGAATACATGTTTATTAGTTGCTTTGTAGTGACTGATGCCCATTTTATTGTTAAAATGGTTTGGCGACTAAACTTTTAGTGATCGACATGTTTTAGTTTTATTTCGGTTGCTAATATGTTTAGCGATAAATTTAGTGACTGATATTATAGATCTCTAAATGATTTTTTTTAATGGTATTTTAATGTTCTTTCATTTCCCCTCGTTGGTTTAAGGATAGTTATTGCTCTAAAATTCATTTTTTTTTTTTTAATTCGTAAGCTATTATCTTATATAAGAAATAGAACTTTTTTTTAACACCATATGAGAAATTGAACCTAAAAATTAGTAATTCATCTGTGTCATGTAGATCTGTCCTATACTAATTTCTTTTAAGATATAGTTGTTTAAATTTAAGCAATATCCATGACACAATTTTTTATTATATTTTTACAGAAAACAATACAATTGTTAAATACGTTCAAAGTCATCAAATTACAAATTATCATAGATAGTATATGCATGATAGTTGATTTTTATAAATTAATTATTTTAAAAATCAAACCTGAATGATATTGTAATTAACTAATAATGTAAAAAACTATACCTAATAATGAACGTAAATTAAACTTCGAAAATCAAACACAATATACATTAGAAATATGAAGGTCGTATTCAAATAAGTCATCACGTATACATTTGATTATATCAATAAGATCATTCTACATATATAACATTTGCATCATATATAACATTAGAAATACAACATCACAATTCAAACTAAAATCTCCATTTACCTATTGATGAATGGCTCATCGTAACCACTTAATCTCACAATCATGTGTGTTAATAGAAAAAACTAACTCTCCCATGTCCCTTTTTGGACCCAATGAATCTCTACAAAGAGGACAAGTGGAATGGTCCAAACCAACCCATGTATTCATGCAATCTCTGTGAAAGACATGTTCACACCGCAGCCTCGTAATCTCTTCTCGTTCTCCCATTTTGCAAAGACACACGGCACAATCTTCAACACCTTCACGTGACACGTGATGGCACGTGCCATGATCTTGTCCGAAGAGGGTGCATGATAGGGGATAGCACAAGTGGTGAAAAATGAAATATAGGGTTCGTTTTAGAAGGGTGTGAGGGAGAGTTATGTAATGAATATGCCTTCTGAAGGTGTGAGAACTGGAAATTAAGTTTATTGCTAAGGCAAGTCTGATTAGAGGGCTCATTGTTCAAATTGTGGGTTGAGTTTGATGACAAGTTGCTTGGTTCAAATTCTGGCTCTGTGTATTTATTATGAGTTATAACTAATTAGTGTTTGACAGTGACTGATATCGGTGAAGGGAAAAGATTAATTTGACTCTAATTGGGTGCATGTGTTTGCTAAGAGTAAACCATTTTGATTCTAGAAACTTTGGTTTTAATTACAGCCACTTGAATGATCATAATAATAATAATAATGTGTGTAATTTTGATGAATAAAAAAGATTGATTGCCCTAGACTTTGTTTTTATAATTTTTTGAAGTAAAAATGATATTTTCATGAAAAGAATTAACACAAAGAGGCTCTAAATATTGTAATTTGGTTGAAATTGATTTTAATTATCTCAAAATTAATTTTAATTTATTGAAAGAAAAAAAAAAAAATAGAAGTGATACACATGGTTTGTGTTCCACACGTTATTCCCCTTTCTGCATAGTTGACAAACTGCATCTTTTCATTCTTCTCATGGATTATGGCCTGTTAGGTCACACATTGTTTTACAAAATACAGTAAATAAATAAATAAATTAAGTAGGCATGAAGGTTAGGTGACCATTCTAAGAATTTAAAAAGTAGGTTTCACTCATTTTCTTTAAAAAAATAAATTTATTGTATTCAACATTATTTTTTATTATATTAATATTAATATTTAAACACAATAATATTAAAAATAATTAAAATCAAAGTTAGTTGCTTTTAAGTTATCTTAAAATACGTACCAATTACAAATATACCAAAAAAAAAAGCCAATTACAAGGATAATGTTTTGTTATTTTTTAAAAAATCTACAATATAAGATTAAAAATATCAACGTAAATTTATACTTATTAATTTATTTTTTATTTTTTTATAATATGAATATTAATATATTAAATTTTATAACAATTATTATATTATATATCTTATATTCTTGATCATACTTGAAAAAATAAAATAAAAATAGAAACAAAGATGATGCCTATTGCCTAACAGATGCCTAACGAGGACGCGTTATCATTTTCTTTATAGAAAATAAAATTTTTCTTATTTAATATATCATTGTAATATCTTAATATTATTATTTAAAATTTTAAAATTTTAAAAAATAATTAAAAATTATGTTTTTTTTTTAATTTTTTAAAAATAAAATAAAAATTTATTTTGTTATTGAATTTTTAAAATTATAATATAAAAATTATTTTGTATTTAAAAATATTTATTATTGCTTTTATATATATATGTTAAACTATGAATATCAATATTTTCAATTTTATATTAACTAGTACAATATTATACACCTTGTATTCTTAGTTGTACTTATAAGATAAAGATGTTGCCCCTAACAAACGTATATAATCATTTTTCTTTAAAAATAAAATTAGTCTTATTTAATATCATTGTAATATATTAATATTGTTATTTAAATTTTATAATCTTAGAAATTAGTTAAAATAAAAATATGGTTTTTTATTTTCTTAAAATAACAATAAAAAATAATTATTTTGTTATTCAATTTTTAAAATTGCAATATAAAAATAATTTTATATTTTAAAAAATTATTAATTCTTTTATATTTGTTAAATCAAGAAATATGCACCTAACAAACATATATAATCATTTTTCTTTAAAAATAAATAATCAAATTTAATATATGATGCATATAAAGCATGCCTAAGGACAAATGTACCTATCGTTAGCAGTAATAATGGACTAAGTTTGAATAACTATCCAAAATGATCAATGGTAGTATTTTCTAAGGGGGTTATGGTGTAGTATAAATTGATTAATTGTGTAATTTTAAGAGTGCAAAAGATAATTTAAAGAAAACACTAATTAAAATTGTTAATTTCTAGATTAAAGAGAAACTTAGGGTTATGACTCACCTAATTATTAATTGAGGTTTAGTTAAAAGCCAATAATTTCATCCAAAATAGTGTTTCCAAAGTATGATCATGCATTGAAAACCTTTTCCCTTAGAACAACCCTTATTTAATCATGTAGTGATTACTTTTAAGAGAAAGTTTAAGTTTTGTGGAATTTTAAGCATTGAAAAATTATTTTTTGTTGTTTGATCATCCAATAATGTATTTTAATTTCAATTATCTTTTAGGTCCATTGATTATTTTCAATACGATCGTTGTTGATCAATTGCTCAATTTAAATGCAAAAATGGTATGACCATGCCTTAATTCGGACTAAGTGAAAAAGATAATTTTAGTAAGACAAAGAATGACAATCAATAATAAATCAAGGTTTTTCTCAATCATAAATGGCTACTGCAACTGTAGACTAAGAAGTTTAGTTTTTCATCTCAAAGGAGTAAAACTCTAGCATAAGGAAATATAGTGCAAAAATAATAAAAACCTTAAAGGTCGTAAATTGCTCCACAATAGGTTGCTAAGGTGATCCCTTGTGGTTTGAGGTGTTAATGTTAAGTTTGAGTCCAAAACATAAAGAAAGCATGAAAAAGAGAAGCACTCACATAGGTTTTTATAGTGGATCAATTTTTATTCAAGAGCTATGTCCTATGTCTTCCTCACTGAAGGATTTTGATTTAAAGTAAGTTAATTATTAATCTAATATTTAATTACAATTTAAAATACATTCTCATTGTTTATAGTTTAATTTGTAAAGTGTATGACAACTAGGTAACTATGAGTGCAAATATTTTTTTTTGAATTATGTTTTATTTGTTGGATGAAATTGAGTGTTGACAATTTATCATATATAATGTGTAACAACTTGGATTTCATATTTTATAACAAATAATATTTTAGAAATTATTTTGATATTTAATGTATTTATTTTATAGTTTTTGATATTATTTAATTAATTATAAAAGCTATATTTTATTTATGAGACATGATTTGCAAGTATAATTTTAATTAGTGAAGCAAGAGTTATTTATAAAGTGTGTTTTATTATTATGTTCATGTTATTTGATAAAGAAAAGAATATGCTTAAATATATTGTATTAATTATTTTATGAGAAGGGGAAGGAAGGGAGTTTATGTAAATGATTTATTTTTTATTTTAAGAAAGAAGTTATCAAGAATTAGAAAGCTATCTGAGGCTACCAAAATCATTTCACATTTCTGACTTCATTTTCTTTCTGAAGCTTCTGAAGAACAAAGAGAGCTCCAAGAAGAGGACCAAACTGATTCTGCTCGTGCTTTGTCTTTTACTCATCAAGGTAAGGGGAGAGTGAGAAACCTCACTTGGAGGTGTGGGAATAACTATTGGGTAGAAGGATTGACCCTCAATCCTTTGCCTAATGTATGGAAATAGACACTTTATGAATGTTTTCTATTATGCTTTCTAATTATTTTTTTGCGTTCCTTATATGATTCTAAGTGTAGATATGTGTTCAATTTCAATAATGGATATGTTTGATAGCAAAATTAGCCCCTAATCCCTTGCTTGATGCATGCTGTTAAAAATAGACAAATTTTGAATATTTTCTGTTTTGGCTTCTAATTTTTCTGTTATGATCCTTGGTAATTGTTGGGTATGAATACGTGTTTAATTTTGAAAATAGATAAGTTTTGACATGAATTAGAGTGCTCTGTGGATTCTTGTGGGAAACCCTATGATAAATAATTAAGAATATAATCTTGTGATAAGAATTGAGGTATTTTATGCAATATTGAGTATGGATTCATGTTCTGGATATTATTTGGAGGATTTTGACCGATTGGTTTAAGTGATTTCATGTCTGAATGTGGAAAACATGTGATTTCGCAAAGTTGAGAAATGTAGGTTCGCACTGAGGTGCGCCGGGCACAACCCTGACCTGGTACCTTCATGTTTTATGTGAAATGAATTGTGATTTAAATGTGTATGTTGTTGACTATCTCCTGACATGATTTATGTGTTACTCCGATGTTGTGACAATGAAAAGCTCCTTGTATGAGTCCATGTGAATATGATGAGACAATGTGAAAAGTGTATATGAGACATGCGACATGATGATATGTGACAATGAGACATGATATATGAAAAACTATGACATGTGAAATGATGAGTCAATGAAGTGTGAATGTGTGACATGCATCATGTGCATCTATGTGACGGGTATGATGTGAAGTACACTACTAGGGAAGGCCTTCCTTGTGTAACAACTTGGGGGAGTCCTAGGGGATAGTATGGTTAGGATGTCTCGATTCCGCCCGTTTGTGAGCACGAGACGTAACTTGCGCAGCTTCGCTATCTCGACCAGACCCTAACAATATATCCTTTTAGTTGAGAGTGATGGGTAGCTTCCTACATGTACTTTTAGACTACCTTAGGTGTGTTGTTTCGATAGCACACCAGTGGTATGTGATATGTGACTAGTGCCACATGCATGCATTTGAGTCGAGTCTATGACATCATTGCATGATGAATGAATGTATATTTGTTACTGTTATATGTGTAACTTGAATTTGCACCTGATTAATGTGTAGCTATGATTGTGCTGTTATGATTTGTGTGTGTGTTGCTTAACTATTATTTTTACATCTTAACCTGAGTGAGATTTTTCTCATTCACCTATTTGTTCTATGTGTATCTTCTACTGTGTTACAAATGACCATCAACATAAGGATGTTGGTGATGAAGCTTATGCTTCAGTTGTGCGTGTTCCGATAAGATATGTGACATCGGTGCATAGTTAGGACTAGTTTAGGATGTTGTTTTCATTGAACTGTTTTGAAAATCTCAGTTTCTTTCGTTTGTAATTTCTACATTGGAGATATTGTTTATGAGTTTATGAATGTAAATCCTCTACGTATGATATTTGAGATTATGATTCTATTTATGAAATATTTTAATTATTCCTATTTATTGTGTAATTATATATGTAGGGTAGAGGGTGTCACATAATGTAGTTTAGGATATTTAAGATTTTAATGATAAATTGGTTGATAATATTATATAGGTATATTAGTGGTCAATCTAAAATTATATTGAATTGTCTAATGTCATTTTTTATTTATCAGAAAGGAAAACAAAAATAAAAATTAATAGGATATATAAAAAACTAATTTCTATGTAGGGTGTAACATTAAACAATATAGGAAACACCCTTTCTATGTCAGTTATTATCACTCGCAAGACATAAAATGAATGCTACAGATGTCAAAATATCACCTTTGACACCCATGCTATGACGAGTTTTAACACCCAATGTCGAAAAATCACTTTTTATGTTAGGTGTTTGACCAATATATAGTAAGTGTTGACTTTCTATGTTGTTTGTATTTATGTTGGTTTTAGAATTGACATAAAAGTCCATTTTAATTGACATAGAAAGTTTCATCCATAATAGTGGCCCATTCATCTCCCATGCATAAGCATAAGGTTAAAGGTAATATTGTATGTAAAGATTAGGATGAGTGGAATAAGATAGAAATTTAAAAAAAAAGGCTAAATATGACTATAAGGCTAGAAACATAATCATATCATCCCTAACTCAAGATAAGTTCTTTAGGATTTCATACTGTGAAAATGTTAAATGAATGTGGGAAATTTTGGAGGTAACTAATGAAGGAATCTCTAATGTGAATAAAAAGCTAGGAAGCAGACACCACAAAAAAAAAACATGAGATGTTTCAAATGGAACAAGGTGAAAGCATAACTAAATTGCAAAAATGATTTTCACATAAATAGTTAATCATTTGATTACTCTTGGCAAAGTCTTTGATAAGGAAGAGATTAATGTGAAAATTCTCAAGTGTTTGAATAGGTCATGGAAACCTAAAGTTGCAGTTATATGTGAATATACAGACTTGACAACTTTTGATGTTGCTGCACTATTTGGCAAGCTTATAGAATTGGAAATAAAGTTGATTCAATTGACTAAAAGAGAAAAGGTTAAAAAAAAATAATTGCCTTGTACTAAAAGTTTCCCTTACACTAATAGTAGAAGCCAAGGTGCAAAATATATGTTTAAGAGAAAGAGGATGAAAACTTCAACTTGTTGGTTATGAAGCTTGGGAATTTCCTTTATAGAAATAATAAGAACAAGGGCGCTCTTCATTAAAGAAACCTTACATAAGGAGTGATTCACCATCCTAAACCTTCTCATGTTTTGAGTGTGAGAAAATTGGCCACATCAAGCCTAATTATCCATCCTTGCAAAGGAAACAAGTTGTGTAAAAAAGGCTAAAAAATAAGACAAGAGAGCCTACATTATTTTCCTCTAATTTCTCCATGCAAATGAGTGACTTAACCATTATCTTTTTCCTTCTAAGGTCTTCAAAGTTTGTAACATCCTATCTTTATCTTCAAAATTGCTAATAGAGATTTTATAAATTAATTAAATGGGATAATATATTATGAGAAAATAAAGATAAGATATAATTAGTATTTATCTTTTTAAATTCAAATATGTGAAGTGAATTAGTTGGGTTTTTATTAATGGGCTACGTGTATGGGAGAAGGTTAGGATTGCTTTTAAAACATGTTAGTTGCTCTAGGGTTACCTCACTTGTAATCTAACTGTACAATTGTGATCTAAAGAGGGAGGCGAACTAGAGGTAGTTAGGGAGGAACTCAAAGATTAGAATCCTGAAGCTAGCATTAATCAAGGTAAGGGAGAAGTGAGAACATCACTCTAGGGTATAGGGTAACTATTGGATAGCAAGATTGACCCCCAATCCATAGGTTATACTTGTATGTATGTGGGTGAGGGATTAAACTCGAACCTAGTTTAATCTGTCATGAAGTTAGGTGTTCTAAATATGATATATCCGTGTATTGATGTGTTGGTTATAAAATTTATATGTAATTATGAATCTATGAGTATCTATGAGGAACACGTCTCAAGAAGCTTATACAATTAGTTTTACAAATTTACTTGTTGTAACATATATCTAAAATATGGAAAATATAATGAGTAAACATTGAACATAAGTGGATGCATTCTTAATGGATAAGGTGCATATATATAGAATGCGCAGGTAACAGTATGATGCTTCTATTTTAGAAGAATGAAAATGGAGCAATGGAACAACCAAATAAGGAGCATGGAGCAAGTGAACGAGTGTATATGAAACCCATATTTCAAAAGAATGAAAAATAGAGAAATGGAATAATTGAATGGAAATATAGAATGGGTTTAATAGCATTTCTTCAATTTCGTGTCATTAAACCCTAAACTAATTGAAAATAGGGGGACAGAGCAGATGAAACTCACCCAAACCTTAAACGATTTAGGGTTCCTTGCGCGCACAACTTCAACAATGGCACTGAAGCTTTTGCAGATGAAGATGAGGCTTCCAGAGACACTTCTTCGGGGGAAACGGCTCGCGCTGGTCACCAAACAAACGGAACAAGATGGGGCTTAAGCTTATACGACAATGGCGATTCTGGGGCGTGCGTAGTTTGGGTGTTCAAGAAGATGTTTAATGTTCTTCTATCTTGTGGAGAAGGGGCGCGAAAGCGAGTGTGAAAATTGGCCTCGTACTACATCGGTTTCTAAGAGACCCGATGTAGATATGTTTGTAATTAATCACAAAAATGCCACCGCGCTTTCAAAACGACATCGATCCCACCCTAAACGATGTAAAACACTCATCATTTACATCGGTCTCCTCTATAATCGATGTAGATATGATTTACCTTGTGCTCTTATTTACAATTATGCCACCGCCTTCATTTTTTACATCGGTTCTACATGAACCGATGTAGAATTGACGATGTAAATCAAAATCTTTGTAGTAGTGTTAGTTTCTATATTTGTAACACCCTAAGTTTTTCCAAGATTAATATAAGAGTTTTAATTAATTAATTGAGTTTTATAATGATTAAGAGGTTTTGTATAATGTGAATTTGGAAACATGTATTTTATTAATTATGTTATATATTATTTAAGAAAAGTGTGTTAAATTTTTAAAAGGGAGGTTTTAAAAGGTTGAGTCAATTTTTAGATTCTTTCTACACTTATGCTTTTGTTTTTTTTTTCTCTTGGAACTAAAGAGTTTCCTAGAGAGTAGGAAGGTGATCAACGCAAAAGTTTGCATTCATCTGTGAGTGTTCATCTAGATAAAGGAGAGGGGGTGAATATTTTTTGTTTTGGGATGTGCATTATTTGTTGGGTGAAAAGATTGAAATTCAATCTTGTCTATTCATGTATATTGTGAAGGAGAAATCCCAATTCCGATTTATAAATTGTGAATTTGTATTTGGTATGTTTCATGTGTCTTATATGTGATGATTGTTTTATATGTGTAATCAATTTTGTGTGAATTACTTTGATCATGAATTTGTGAATGCATATGCTACATGTAAGAACCCTTAAAGTATAGAACAAAGTAAAAACTAATAAGTTTGGTGATATTTTGGTATAAAGATGTTTGTTAGTGTAATTGATGATTTAATTTTATAGGTTTAGGCTTTAATTGTGAATTGGTGCGAGAATTCAAAGCTTAGAGTGAAATTCATGCTTTAAGCAGAGTTTCGAATAGAGTTGGAGCTTTGTTCTAAAAGCATGATCATGCTTAATTTTGAAGCATGCTCGTGCTTGGTTAAGCGAACATGTGCTGAATTTATGTACAAAAATACACTTTTTCAAAGTTGAATTACCTTGTAATTTTTGTGAGAGTTGTAGTCATAACTTTTTGCTTTGAAATGTTGTTGGAATCATCAAAAAATGAGTTTAAAACTCAAGTTATGATAAAAATTAGCGAGTAAAGATTAGCAAAGTAAATGGTAGATAATTGTCTTAGCTTTAGGCTAAAATGTTATGATTTTATAATTTTTAAGCATAGTAAATGATAAAATCTACTCTTGAAGTCAACATAGAAGTTGTAGATAATTATTTTAGTTTTCAACAAAATCAAGATCTTGAATTTGAGTCTTGAGTTTAATATGTAGTCAAAGATCTAGAGATACCCATGTCAATACCATAGTATCAAAAATAAATAAACTACCTTTCTTCCTTTATATAAGAGTCAAATACATATTTCACTAATATTTAGAAAAATAGTTAATATAATTGAAAATAGTAAATTTATCCTATTTTTATAATTTTTTCTATAATTATCCTTATACTATTTATCTCTTTTAATTAATATTCTCTTTTCTTTTAACCAATTAGAGTACATATCTTATATTACTTCTCTCTCTTGATTAATATTATTTTCTCTCATAACAAATTAGAATGCATGTCTTTTAAATTATCTATAATTAGTGTTGTACTATCCGCGTCGGGCACCAAGTTCAAGCTCGGCATCCAAGCACCGCACTACATCGGATAGGCGCTACATGACATTGACCAAAGCAAAGGCCCACTGTCTATTAGATCACGACCAATCTCAGGCCCAGATCAACCTTATCTTCACCCAAGAGGAAAATCTTAATTTACATCAAGGTACGTGCACTATATATATGAGACGCCTACACTATCAAATACTAACTTTGGCATCGGAGTCTCTTTTGCAGGTACCACCCCTATCTCGGAGCAGCCTACGTACCAAGCGAAGGAGATTCACCAATCTTGCCCAGCAGATCGCCCCCTTTGACCGATCTCGGGTAAGAACATTTGGCGCCCATCGTGGGGCCGATCAAGAATTCTCTTATTGGCCACACTTATGGTTTTCACCCGAAGCCATAGTAGAAGAGTAACAAACGAAGCAGAACAACAAGCATCTAGGATGGATGGAGAAGCGATCTTACGATGGCTGGTCGAGCAGGTTGAACAAATGCAGCAGCGAAACACCGCCAACTTGGAGAACATGCGCACCCGGCACGAGGCAGATCTGGCGACGCTACGGGCAGAGAACGAGCACATTCGAGCTCAACTCCATTAACGAACCCCACACGTACCTCCTCAGCCAAGCAATCACCATGAGGAGGAACACCAATCGGTCTCTCCATCACCACTAGCACCAAAACAACCACCCACCAGTCGACGACACATCGGTCGCGTGCGCCGACACAAAGATCGGATCACGAAGTCAGCAATGCACCAACCTTGGCTCAGTCACAATGGGCCAACGTCCACCGCCACCCCTTCGTGGATGGCATCATGGAGACACCTCTCCCCTTCGGATGGAAGCCCCTGAACATTGACAAATATGAAGGCTCTACCGATCTTGATGAGCACATCAGCCTCTACATCACCCAGCTAAACCTTTACACTAACGATGATGTCGTCCTGTGTCGAGTCTTCCCGACCTCGCTGAAAGAATCAACACTCGCCTGGTATACCCAACTACTGTCGAGGTCGATCAAAAACTTTGACACCTTGGTCAAGCGATTTACAGCACAATATGCAACGAGCCGCCCCCATCACGTCACCTCGGTTGCCTTAGCCAATCTCCGGTAAGGCGATGATGAGCCGCTGCGCAAGTTCATGGAGCGATTCGCCAATATCGCCATCAATATCCGCAACCTGAACCTCGAGGTCGCTCTACACGCCATGCTCATGGCACTCAAGCTAGGTCCCTTTGTCGACAACCTTTATCGGTGACCTCCCCCGGACATGGATGAGCTCCGTGCCCGAGCCACTGGATATATCCAGATGGAGGAGAACACAGCATTTCGAGACCAAGTTCGTGGAAAGTCACAAAGGAAGCAAGACCACAATCACAAAGACAAAATGAGAGTCTCCAATGACAGCCAATTCAAAAAACCTCGACAGAATAAAGGTGGGAAGTATGACTTCTACACCCCCTAGAATGCACCCCGGGTCCACATACTGGAAGAGGCTAGTAATGCTGACCTGATTACCTTACCACCACCTGGGCACAGCCCCAACAGTGCTGACAAATCCAAGCATTATTGATACCACAAAAATTACGGTTACACAACCAAGGAATGTCGGACACTCAAGGATCGCATTGAGGAACTCGTCCAAGGAGGGCACCTCGGATAATACGTCCAACGGTCACAATCCCATAGGGGGCTACCATGGACACGACTGTGGCCGAGGACGAGGTCGGGGCTCCAACGCCCAGAAATACCAACCCTTCGGAGCCCAGCCAAACATCGACGGAGTAGTGCAGGTCGAGGTAAGTCATGCCACAAGTATGACCCCCTTACGCGGAGTCATCAATACAATTGTAGGTGGCTTTGCAGGGGGCGGCTCAAGTAGTTCAGCACGCAAGAGACACTTGTGATGCATCAACAATGTCCATGTGGACCCCTCGGTTCCACAATGCAATACATCGCCTATCACCTTCACGGATGATGATTATGTCAGTATCTGCCCAAATTAGGACGACCCCATGGTCATTGCGGTGGAGGTAGCTAATTGGGAGGTCCACAAGACATTAATTGACCAAGGAAGCTTAGTAGACGTCTTGTACTGGCCGACGTTCCTAAGGTTAGACATCCCCTATTCTCTCATCCAACCTCACACAGAACCCCTAGTCAGTTTTGTAGGTGAACGAGTCCACACTCGGGGATACATAGAGCTACTAACAACATTTGCAACCCCTACCAATTCAAAAAGAACCCTAGTCAAATACCTCCTCGTCGACGCCAACACATCATACAACATCATCATAGGCGACTGACGTTAAACCAACTCGGAGCTGTGGTGTCCACCCCGCATCTGAAGATGAAGTTCCCAGGAAGTAACGGCCAGATAATCTCGGTCAAGGCAAACCAAAGAAAAGCTCGATAATGCTATGCCGAAAGCTTAAAGGCTTCATCATCAGCAGAGGAGCACCGCCGAGGTGACTCCCCCACCGTAGCTCACATAACCTAGGCTGACATCATTGACCTGGATCCTAGATCGAAGTCCCATGACAACCGACCAAGCCCAATTGACGAGCTCGTCGATCTTCAAATTGGTAAACTCCCCGGCCAATGCACCAAGATAAGTCAGCAGCTAAGTCTAGAGCTACGATAACAACTCATAGTTGAGATCTCCAAGAACGCTGATCTTTTTGCATGGTTAAGTGCTGACATGCCAGGTATCGACCCTAACCTCATTTGTCACAGACTAGCTATCCACAAAGAAGCTAAGCTAGTAACTCAGAGGAAAAGAAAAGTCGGAGGGGAAAGGCGAGAAGCCATCATCACCGAGACATAGAAGCTAATAAACACAGGCTTCATCCGTGAAGTCAGATACACCACATGGCTAGCCAACGTAGTACTCGTCAAAAAGAACTCCGGGAAGTGGCGCATGTGCGTCGATTACACCGACCTGAACAAAGCATGCCTGAAAGATGCGTACCCCTTACCGAGCATCGATAGATTGGTCGACGGAGCCTCCGACCATGCCCTCCTCAGCTTTTTGGACGCGTACTCTGGATACAACCAGATCATGATGTACCCACCAGACGAGGAGCACACGGCCTTCATCATCGATCAAGCCAACTTCTGCTATCGCGTGATGCCTTTCAGCCTCAAGAAAGCGGGAGCTACTTATCAAAGGTTGATGGATAAGGTCTTCCACCAGCAGATCGGGAGGAACATGGAAGTCTATGTAGACGACATGATCGTGAAAATCACATCGGTTGACACCCAAGTTGCTGACCTAGTCGAAGTATTCAACCAGATATGAAAAATACAACATGCGCCTAAACCTCGAGAAGTGCGTCTTTGGGGTCCAGGGCGGTAAGTTCCTCGGTTTAATAATTACCAATAGGGGTATTGAGGCCAACCCAGAAAAGTGTAAGGCCATCATACAGATGCATAGGCCCCAAAATGTTAAAGACGTCCAACGCTTGGCAGGCCGGCTAGCCTCTCTCTCCCGTTTCATACCCAGGTTGGAAGAGAAGGTGATGGAACCACTTGGAGAAGATTGATGTTCTTCAAGTTGAACCATGCTAAGTCCCTTTCTTCTCTTGAGGTTAGACACTCCAATGATGAAGAAACACCTTTGAAGAAGCTCCAATGGTGAAGAAGCACTAAGGAGTGCTCGGTTACTCCTTGAAGAAGTAGAAGATGGAGGCTCCAAGGCACAAAGGTGGAAACCTTTGTGAAGGAACTAGGGAGAACTTGTTCTCCACGGTTTTGAGACTTTGAGAAGAGAGAATTCTTTTAGAAATTCTGATTTCATTCATCCAAAGTGAGGGAAAATGAAAGGTTTACAAATTTATAGAAGTAGGTAGCTTATGGAGCAAGCTAACCTTAACCATGGTTCAAGTGAACCATGGTTTGGTTGGCTTGACCATCCAAGCTAGTTAAGAGGCTTGTGGAGCAAGCTTCTCACTTAGCTTGCTTGGGAAGCAAGCTAGGAGAAGCTTGTAGCACAAGCTTCTCAACTTTGAGAAAGGATAAGCAATTTGGCCAAGACAAAGAGCTAGGCAAAGGTGGGCGGCCAAGGTCCTATTTTGCTCACTTTGATTATTTAAAAAATGTTTGATTTGGTTTAGTTAGGTTCATCCAATGATGATGAGACCTAGCTAAATCAAATCTATGAAAAATTAGGAGCAAAATGAGTCCAATATGTAAAATTTTGCCTAGGCCCAATTCTGGCCCAATTACTAGTCACACCCTCAAGCATTGCTAAATGCCAGCCCACTTCTACTACTGGAAAAATAGAAAATGAGTGTATCAACAAAAGAGGTTAAATGGAGTCAAACTCTCCAAGTAACCCACCCTAGAATCAATATGTAATGACTAATAAAAGAAACTAAAGTGCCTCACAAATACAAAGGCAAAAATAAGCCTATACAAGAGAACTATGTACAAGATATTTACAACATATGAAAAAGGTCTTCAAAATCATCCCATTCCTCTTGGATCTTTTAATGTAACTCCTCTTGGATTCCTTGGCCTTGGCCATAGTCTATCAGAAGGCGGGGCCTATCTTTAATTTTTTATGGAAACCTAAACACTTCGAGTGGACCGACCAATGTGAAGAAGCCTTCGAAAGCTTCAAAAGCTTCCTCGCCACCCCGCCA
The DNA here is from genome assembly GCF_000230855.2 of Cajanus cajan. Taxonomy (NCBI): domain Eukaryota; kingdom Viridiplantae; phylum Streptophyta; class Magnoliopsida; order Fabales; family Fabaceae; genus Cajanus; species Cajanus cajan. The sequence continues at coordinate 23,163,017 of NC_138527.1, read as the reverse complement.
ATCTTGCGAAGGCCGACCCATCACGCCGACCTGCTCCTTTACTTGGCCGTGGCAGAGGACGCAATCAATGCAGTCATAGTATAAGAACAACACAGGGAGCAAATTCCAGTGTACTTTATCAGCTGAGTCCTCCAAGACACAGAAAAGCGGTACCAAACAATTGAAAAACTGGCATTGGCACTCGTCACGGTAGCTCAATGCCTCTAACCTGACTTCCAGAGTCATCAGGTCGTCGTCAAGACTGACTATTTGATCAGGCAGATACTGAGAAAACCAGAGCTTGTAGGGTGCATGATCGCATGGTCAGTAGAGCTGTCCAAATTTGGCATCAGATACGAAGCCCGAGGACCTTTGAAAGCCCAATGCTTAGTAGACTTTGTGGTCGAACTCACCCCATCCTCGCCACAGGAAAGTCCAACCTAGACCTTACATGTCGACGGGTCCTCCAACACTAAGGGCGGGGTGCAAGAATCATACTCGAAGGCCCCAACTAGGTCGTCATCGAGTAATCCCTCAAGTTTGGGTTCAAAATCACCAATAATCAAGTAGAATACGAAGCACTACTAGCAGGATTAAGGCTGGCACGAGACATCACAGCACAAAGAGTGAGTTGCAACAGCGACTCAAAACTCATGGTAGAATAGCTCAACGGGACCTACCAGACCAAGGATGCCCTACTACAGAGGTACTATCACATAGTGTCCCAATGGATCTCATGTTTTGAGGAGTTCACCATACATCATGTGCCCCGGGAGCAGAATGTCAAGGCCGACCTCCTGTCCATGCTCGCCAGCACAAAGCGCCCCGGGCAGCATCGGACCATCATCCAAGAAACCCTCAACTCTCCTAGCTTAGAAGACAAAGTCGTAAACACCAATGACATCAAAGATAAGGGATGAATGATAGACATATATAACTACTTAAAGGAGGGGATATTGCCTGAGGATAAAGACAAAGCTCGGAAGATGAGGGTAAGATCATCCAAATTTATCATCATTGCAGGTGAACTTTTCAAACGAGGCATCTCGGCTCTCCTGCTAAAATGCCTAACCAAGTCCCAGGCCACCTATGTCATCGAGGAGATCCACCAGGTGTATGCGACATGCACTTCGGTGCACGCTCGATGGCGACCAGGGTGATTCGAGTTGGATATTACTAGCCCACGCTGAAGTCAGACTGTAGAGACTATGTACAAATGTGCAAGGAATGTCAACAATTCAGTAACGCACATCGCCAACCACCTGAAGTTCTCTACCAAATGACATCCCCATGGCCCTTTGCCCAGTGGGGAATGGACATCCTTGGACCATTCCCCCCCCCCCCCCGTGAAAGGCCAATTGAAATTCCTGCTTGTCGTTGTTGATATATTACTTCACCAAGTGGATTGAAGCTTGCCCGCTCGCCATGATCACCGTCGAGAACGTGCAAAATTTCACATGAAAAAACATCATTTGCCGATTTGGTATCCCACATTCCCTCGTCACCGACAACGGGAGACAATTTATTGCACATAGCTTCGAAAGCTTCGTCAAAGAAGTCGACATCAAGCACCTCGCCACCTCGGTGGAACACCCTCAAACCAACGGTCAAGCCGAAGTCGCCAACAAGGTTATACTTCGAGAACTCAAAAAATGACTGGGAAGCGCCAAGAGACAATGGGTCAACGAGCTACCGAGCATCCTCTAGGCATACCATTGCACCCCACAATCGACAACCCAAGAAACACCTTCCAGGCTAACCTATGGTGCAAATGCCATGATCCCAGTCGAAGTCAACGAAACTTCCCATCGGCGACACACTTTCAATAATAAGCAAAACACTCTGGAAATAGCAGCTTAGATTAGAGAGGAAGCATGCAAACTCCGCGCCTCTAGACGCTACAACACTAAGGTCCGACCTCGCTATTTCTGAGTTAGAGACCTAGTATAGAGAGTACAAGGGGAGGCAAAGAGAGACCCATCAGAAGGAAAACTCGTGCCTAACTGGGATGGTCCGTTCTGAGTTACTGACGACTTGGATAATGGAGCATATTGACTAGACGAACTCAGAGGCAAAACCATCCCAAGAACTTGGAATGCCACTCACCTCAAGTTTTATTTTAGCTTATTTTAGCTAAATTGTACAAATGGGGCGTTTCACTCTTTTCCCTACTCAGTCTTTAATCCCAAAAAAAAGAAATGGGTTTTGGCTGAGAGGGTTTTTAACGAGGCACACCCACCGCATCAATAAGAATGACTCACTTTACTCATATATCTCTAACCTCACACCGCCTAACCCATATTAAACCAAGGCCGAATTCGAACCTTGGCATGTTTCATATTAAGCCAAGGTCGAATTCGAACCTTGGCATGATTTACATTAAGCCAAGGTCAAATTCGAACCTTGGCATGATTTATATTAAGCCAAGGTCGAATTTGAACCTTGGCTTGAGTTACATTAAGCCAAGGTCGAATTCAAACCTGGCTTGATTTATATTAAGCCAAGGTCGAATTCGAACCTTGGCACCATTTACATTAAGCCAAAGTCGAATTCGAACCTTGGCATGATTTATATTAAGACAAGGTCAAATTCGAACCTTGGCATGATTTATAAGCCAAGGTCGAATTTGAACCTTGGCTTGGGTTATATTAAGCCAAGGTCGAGTCCGAACCTTGGCATGATTTATATTAAGCCAAGGTCGAATTCGAACTCACAGGTACCTCGCTTTGCCCAAACTCAAGCAAGACTAAGGGCCAAACTCAGGCCCCAAAGTCACACACGCACTTGTACAAGAAAACAAGTCTAAGTAATGAAGAAAACAAGCAATGTATAGTAAGCAATGTATAGCAAATAGATTCATTCAAAAGGAAAACTGAGTCCAACATACGAATATTACAAAACAAGTCGAAAACCAAAACAAAATAAAACAAAGTGCCTATTAAGGGAAAGCATGACCCTCCTATGCAGTTGTATTCTCGCTCGAGCTCTCAAACATATCATCTTCATTGATCAGCTGCCCATCCCGAACGTCCTTCTCCACATGCATTGCAGAAAAATCCACCTCAGGCGCAATCGCCTTGGCTTGACAAGTCGCCTTGGCAAATCCCCTCTTATGCTCGACCACGATGGCACGTTCAGTCGCATACAACTTCCTCTCCACATCCTTTTTCGCGAAAGTCAGCACCTTGAGATCCATCTTCAAGGCACTAACCTCCTCGCCCTTGCCAACAAGAAGCACCTCATCGCAGAGATGCTTCTCCTCGGCCGCCCGCAACTTGGCCTTCAACTCAACATTCTCCTCTTCAAGCACACGGGCCTGGCCTCGGGCAACCTCCACCTCGTCCGTGGAGGACTTGATAACCTCCAGCAGCTCGCCAACTTTAGCGGCATATGCCTCGTTGGCCTTCATAACTACCTCCAACGACTTCTGAGTCTTGGAAAGATCCCTCCTCAGAGCCAGGAGCTCGGCCACGCCTTTCTACGCTTTCTCCAGCTCAGCCTCATGCTTCTGTCAATGCCGCCTCCAGTGGTCCACTATGGCTAGAGACCTCTGCATAAAAACTTCAGCCGAATCTAGGCCCTCCACCGGCCCTACGTTCTCTATCATGGCCTTGTCGGCCACAAATGCCGAGTCCTCCTTGTAGAACCCCTCAGCAGTAAGATTGGAATTCCACAACGATGTCACATCGGGTGACATGCTAATGTGGTCCAACCTCGCCAAGGGTCGGTTGACTTCGAAGCGCTGGATGATGCACCTAGACCTCGAAGCTGAGGATGCACCAGGGTTAGCCGAGGTTGTGGTCAGAGGGGCCGACGTCGAAATGGCAGAAGAGCTTGGACCTTCCTCGCCAACCCCAACCGAGGTTGATGTCGGAACCACCTGCGACAATAACATACATTTCAACATTTTTTCCTAAGTTACACAATGTAGGTGTAATAAACAAAGTAGCAAACACAAAGCCAGTACCTGTCGGTCCATGGTAGTCTCTATCACGGGCTCGACCAAAGGCACCTCGGCCCCAGGACTTGCAGTGAGATCAATAGGGGAAACAGGGTCAACAACCCTCGAAGACACCTCTTCCAAATTAGGGGCACCGGAGCCCTCACCAACCACCTTGGAATCCCTTTTTCTCTTTCGGTTGGTCTTCAAGGGGGCGACCTCCTCCTCGCCAAGCTCGGGCACATCCAGCTCCTCGGTATTGAACCTCGCCTTCAGTTCGCGCCATTTACTTTTGCCCATCACCTCTCCAAACAAGCACCACAAGAAAGGGATCAGGACAACAACGCAAATCAGAAAAACAACCAGCAATTAGAACATCTAAATACTCACGCTCTAACCCCCTTTCTTTATTCTTCAAACGGTCCAAAGACAACACGTGTTTGTTGTCCAAGGGGCGCGGTAACTCCATTAGATTGGCGATGTCGTCCTTATCCGAATCTGACAAACGAACACAACTTGACCCGTTAAACTTAACCAGGCTCTGTTGCTAGAAAAAGGGGAACCTCGGCTCCCCCCATGATGAAAAACCTCCTCAGTCATCAGATTGTTGCTTATAGGTCGGATCCGGAAGAACTCCTCTTTAAAGTTCTTATACGATTGGGAGTAGAGTTGAAACAACCCTTCGACCTTACTCCCACTTAGAGACACCCAACCTAGGGGAGGCTCGCCCAACTTAAGCTGGTAGAAATGAAGGAAGACAGGCAGAGAGGCATTCATCCCCAAAGCCGAGCATAAAACCTGAAAGGCCCGCAAAAACCCCCAACTGTTGGGATGCAATTGACAGGGGGCCACGTTTACAAACGTAAGGAACCCACACTCGAACTCTGTGAAAGGCAAACAAACCCCGAGGTCCCTAAACAAGCAAAGATACATATAAAAGAATGGCGTATTCACAGTCGCCGCCATATACACACGCTCACCGAGCTGGCAAGGTTCAACCCGGATGAGCTTGGCAACAGCCGACCTACTAATCACCAGTGAACTACATGCCGAGTTCACGTTGTGGTAGGACCTAAACTTACTCTTGAAAGCACCCACATCCCCCCTAACCCACTCATACCCAGGGACAGAAATGGCGGGGTGTGAATCCTTGGGGTTGTTACCCCCCTCTTTTTCTTAGGGTCACCGTTAGCGGTGGCCACTTTCGCCTTACCCTTCCCCTTGGCCTGCCCAGAAGCGGCTCTAGGGGGAGGTAGGTCTTGCCCTGCCTCACCGACCATCACTTACTATAGCACTAACAAAAAGGGAAAATGGAAACAGAAGAGAAGAAGTACCTGGTACTCCTTGAACATTGACAAAACACTAGGAGACAACGAAAATCGACGACGAAGGTGTCACCGGGAATGACGACGAAGGTGTCACCGTGAATGACGACGGAGAAGACAAATGGAGCAAAGAAAACTCAACCCGTAAAGGAGAAATCAAATGCACGAAAGAGAAAGCAAATGCACAAATAAGAGGGTAACGGGTATTTTAAAAAAATGTGAAAAATGACTGTTCTTACCGGAGATCTGCTGTAGAGCTGATCCGCCAGGTAAGATCGGTGAGCCTCCTTCACGGGTATGCTGGTGCTCCAAGATGGGGGTGGTACCTGCAAAAGAGACTCCGATGCTAAAGTTCAGGTTTGTATGAGTAGTACTCTCGTATATGTAATGCACGTACCTTGGTGTGATTTAGGGTTGCTTTGGGCCTTGGGCCTGAGATGAAGTGTAACATGATTAGATAACGGATCTTGTCTGGGGCAAGATCCTCGGGGATCAGTTATGATTCACCTACATATTGAGCTGATGTCACGCGGCGCGCGTCCGAGGTCAGCTTGCATTGTGGTGCCGAGCTTGGAGCTCGGTTACGCAGGACGGATAGTACACTTGCGTTGTGGTGCCGAGCTTGGAGCTCGGTTACGTAGTACGGTCAGTACACTAGCCCCCCCGAGCTCCGAAGACCGTAGGTCGAGGAGTTGAGGCTGAGGTTGCTGGGGGAAGATGACCTCTCGCGTACGTTTGCTCGTTGAGGTGACATGTGTCGCGACCGTTCATTTCCCAAGAATGCGTAAGTGGCGTGTCATGGGAAATGAAGGTTATGTAATGATGAATTTGCAATTGATTGTGTTGTCAGGCGTGCCCTTGAGTTGACACGTGGCCCGGCCGTTTTGAATTTTTGGGAGAAGACTTTCTTTTCTCTCACTCGCGCCTCTTTGCCTTCTTCACTTTACTCTTTCTTCAACTTCTTGCGTACGCCGCTTCTCTCGTTTTCGTCCATCCTCTGTCTCTGTTTTCTCCGTTTCAGTCACCGTTTCCCGTAACCCCTTCGTTGTTAGGGTTATTTTCTGAAGAGGAGTACCAGGTACTTCCTTTTTACTGTCTTCTTTTCTCTTCTTCCCAGTTTTTCTTGTCTTTTCCATGGCTGGGGGAGTTGGTGCCGGTTCTTCTGCGCCTTCTCGGGGCAAGGCGCGTGGCAAGGCGGTGGCTACCGGGAAGGTCGCCGCTGAAAAGAGGGATCCGCCCCGGGGCCCGGAGCCAGGCATTCCTGGCTACGACTGGGTCAAGAGCGAGATGGAGGGGGTCCAAAGCGTTTTTCGGGCCTTTCTAGAGGTCAATAGGATCTCCAGGTCGTGTAGGGTTTGCGACCCTTCTATCTCCCATATGATTCGGCTTGAGCCTTGTCAGGCCGATGAGGGCGTGTATATGGGGAAGCCTACTGACTCTCCCCATTTCTATATGTACCAAAGCTTTTTTAGGGATTTAGGTGTTTGTCTTCCCTTCACTCAGTTCGAGTGCGATTTTTTGAATTTTATCAACGCGGCTCCTTGCCAGTTGCATCCCAACAGTTGGGGTTTTTTGAGGGCTTTTCAGGTCCTGTGTGCGGTTCTGGGGATAGAGGTGTCCCTTCGCGTCTTTCTTCATTTTTATCAACTGAAGCTAGGCGCTCCGCCTTATGGTATTTTGTCTTTGAATGGGAGTAGGGATGGGGGTTTGTTTACTCTCTACTCCCAATCATATAAAAACTTCAAACAGGAGTTCTTCCGGGTTGCCCTTGTGGGTATTGACCCCCTGGAGGACGAGGTGTTCCACTTCGACGGCTTGCCGAAATTTCCTTTTTACTGGTGTCCCAAACCGTCTAGGTTTCACGGTTTGGGTAACCTGAAGGTGACGGCCTCGGAGGTAGCCGCCGTTGAAAACCTTGTTGCGCTCCCTCGCCCGTTGGATTGCAAGCTCATTCTGTCGCTTGCGAATTTGCCCTACAGGGAGAGGGTCCTAGAGAGTGAGTATTTCGTGTTTTGGTGGTTTGCTAGGGCTCGTGTAATTTCCTTTGGTTGATGTGTTTTCGTTTTTGTCTGCAGGCATTATGAGGAAGAACTTGTGGCGCGAGCTTAAGCACTGCTACAACGTTACTGAGCTCGAGGTTCCCGAGCCTCCGGAGGAGGACGTTGCCCCCCTGAAGGTTAGCCGGAAGAGAAAGACGGGGGGAAAAGAGGTCGGGGGATCCTCCGTCCCTCCAGGTACCGAGGAGGTGACCTCCAAGGCCGCTGATGCTGATGCGGTGGATCTCACTGAGAGTCCACTGTCTAAAGAGGCTCCCCCAGTGGGGACTGGGGAGCCGGCCCAGGCTGCTGAGCCTACCACGCAGGTCGCCGATGTGAGTGTCGTACTTCCTTATACGTTTCTTCTGTGTTAGACTTTGCTTGGTTTATTGTGATGATATGGGTTTTCTTGTAGGCTGGGGTGGCCGTGACTGAGGTAGGAGTACAGGCGGCTGAGCAAGTTGCTCGAGTTGCTGAGGTGGTGAGTATTGTTTCTTCGGCTTTTCGTTGCCTTTTATTATGCTTTCTTGTCTTTTGATCTGGGGTCATTTTTCGCAGGCAGGAAATGCTACCGGGATGGCGACCTCCAGCGCTGGGCCAGTCACTCCCGCCGTCGAAGAAATGGCCCCAGCCACCGAGCGGGCCTCCCATGCTGTTGGGGTAAGCAGTGTTTACTTGTTTTTGTGATTCCCCGTATGTCACCTTGTGTTATTTTCTGACATGGGGTTGGTTTTCGCAGGCAAGGTCGGAGGTTCCCATTGTGGACTCCCTGGATGCCGAGCAGGAGAGGCCGGTTTCCGCCTCCGTTGAGGCTCGCGGAGGGGGCCCGAGTTGTGAGGCTCCCCCGTCCACTGCTGCAGCCTCGGCGCCGCCTTCAGGCTCGTCACAGGGGGCTTCCTAGAGCGGATACTTGGCCCATCGCTTCGGGAAGGGCCTTTCGAAAGTGCGGCTGGACCACGTGAGTGCCTCAGCCGACATGGACTCGCTGTGGAGCTCGGGGGTGACCGTTGAGAAGTTCTTCCCTCAAGGTTCGTTGAGCTCCGAGGACCAGGGGCTGATAGAGGAGGTCGGCCTTGAGGATAGTTTCGATGCTGCTCAGGTTCTGCTACAGAGGACTATGGGCATCCTAGGCCACTGGAAACCGAGGTGGGCCCAGCAGCAGGAGGACTTGGCCAAGTAGCAAGAGGAGCTGGCCAAGTTGAGGGGCCGGCTTCAACCTTGGAAGGATGCGAATAAGATTCTAAGGGAGGAGAACAAGCTTCTCAGCGTTGCCCTTGATGAGGCGAAGCGGCGAGAGGCCGAGCTCCGATCTGCACGGGGTGACCTTGTGAGGGCGCAGAAGTCTCTCGAGATCGTCTTGCGGTCTAACGAGACTTATGCCTCTCAGGTGGGGGAGCTGCAGGAGCTCGTCGCCTTCTCTCGAGGCCGCGCTCGCTCCTTAGAAGATGAGGTAACATCTTCTCGTGGCCAGGTGCGGGCTCTAGAAGATGTTGTGACCTCCCTTAAAGGGGAGTTGGCGGCAGTGGCTGAGGAGCGCCTTCGCAACGAGGTCGTTCTTGGTGGCCGGGAAGACGAGATCGCCTCCTTGAGGGCGGAGCTGGCGGAACTGACGGCGGAGAAAGCGGTCGTGGAGGGGAGGCTCGCGGAGGTCGAGCGCTCCGTGGTGGTGGAGCACAAAAGGGGCTTTCAGAAGGCCGCTCGCCAGGCACGGCTCCTCGCTCCCGGGTTTGATTTTTCCTCCATGCATGTGGAGAAAGTCATCCGCTTTGGGAAGCTTGTCAAGGAAGACGACGTCGAGGACAGCTCCAGCGAGGACGCCTCTGCGTAGGTCAATTTTGTTATAGCTTAGTTTAATTTGCTTTAATTTTCTAATTTGAACTCAAGTGTTAGACTCTGGGAACTTTGCCCGTATATGTATATATTTTTTGTTGCCCTTATGTGTTTTGCATTTGATTTTTGCTGTTTTGCGCATTTTTGGACACGTTTGGTGTTTGTTCTACGCTTTTATATGTGGCGGTACTTTGCTTTGAGTTGCCCATGTTGAGATAAGTTGTCGACCTCGGTTTTTTGTTAGGTGAATTTTTCATGAAGGTTCGACTTCGATCTTTATTTACTAGTGCCGAGGTTCGAATTCGACCTTTTAAGTTATCAGTGCCGAGGTTCGGATTTGTCCTTAAATCGAAGTAGAGTAAATTATGCTAAGGTTCGAATTTGACCTTGTATTCTTGTTATGTTGTGAGGGTTCGAACTCGACCTTGGATAAGTGATTCGTATTCGACCTTAAGTTTAAGGTCATGTGTATTTTGCCAAGGTAAGAATTCGACCCCAGGTATGCGGCTCATACTCGGCCTTTAACGGAAGTGTCGAGGTTCGTATTCGACCTCGGTATAGGCAAATTGGTTTGGTTAAGGTTCGGACTCAACCTTAGATTTAGAGTGGTGCGTGTCTCATCGAGGTTCGAACTCGACCTCGAATATGTGGTTCGTACTCGACCTCAAATTTTGAGGTATACGATTTAATTAAGGTTCAAACTCGACCCTAAGCAGGCGTGTTAAAGTTCGTACTTGCCCTTAGGTGTGAACATCGAGGTTCAGACTTGACCTCGAATTTTGCGTACTTGAGGTTCGTAGATGACGAGGTTCGGACTCGTCGAGGCTCATATTCCTTCTCGGAATGTCGAGGTTCGGACTCGACCTCAGAACAAGTTATTTTAATTAGGGCTTGAACTCGACCTTTAACGAGGGCGTCGAGGTTCGTATTCGACCTCGGAATGTCGAGGTTCAGACTCGACCTCAAATTTGAGATAGGTTATTTAAGTAAAGTGCGAACTCGACCTTTAACAAGAGTGTCGGGGTTCGTATTCGACCTCGGAATGTCGAGGATCAAACTCGACCTCGAATTTGAGATAGGTTATTTAATTAAGGTTCGAACTCGACCTTCAACGAGAGCGTCGAGGTTCGTATTCGACCTCGGAAAGTCGAGGTTCGGACTCGACCTCAAATTTGAGATAGGTTATTTAATTAAGGTTCGAACTCGACCTTCAACGAGAGCATCGGGGTTCATATTCGACCTCGAAATGCCGAGGTTTGGACTCGACCTCAAATTTGAGATAGGTTATTTAATTAAGGTTCGAACTCGACCTTTAAGGAGAGGATCGGGGTTCGTATTCGACCTCAAAATGTCGAGGTTCGGACTCGACCTCAAATTTGAGATAGGTTATTTAATTAAGGTTCGAACTCGACCTTTAACGTGAGCGTCGAGGTTCGTGTTCGACCTCGGGTTTAGGAATTTGCGCACTTAGAGTTCGTTTTCGTCCTTTAGATAAACAGGAAATTAAGAATATGAGATGAGCGAAAGGAGTAATATTATTTATGGTGTCTATGTGCCTCGTTAAAAACCCTCTAAGTCAAAGGCTGAGGAGGGAAAAGAGTGCACAAATTTGCTCATACTGAAAGATAAAGAAGACTTGAAAACTTAAGGAGCTATAGTGGGGGATTCCCCTCGCTTTGCTTGCTCGACGAGGAGATCTTCAGGCTTTCGGCGTAGCATTGCCGAGCTGTTTTCTGATTAGCTTTGACGGAGATGATTTTACCGTCCTTGCCCGGGAATTTCATGGTGAGGTGTGGGGTTGACACTACTGCCCCGAGTTGATTCAAGGTTGGCCTCCCGATGATGATGTTGTAGGAAGTGTTGACTTCCAAGAGGAGATACCGGACCATGACCCCCCTTGTATCCGGTGGCGTTCCGAAAGTCGTCAGCAAGTCTACGTACCCCCGAGTGCGAACTCGCTCTCCTGCGAAGCCGACGAGGGGCTCCATGTGCGGTTGAATGAGAGAGTGGGGAACGTCTAGCTTGAGGAACGTAGGCCAGTACAGGACGTCGGCTGAGCTTCCCTGGTCAATGAGTGTTTTCTGCACTTTCCAGTTGGCTATTTCCACAACGATGACCATGGGGTCATCTTGGTTAGGGCTGACGCCAGCGTAGTCTTTGTCGGAGAAGGAGATCGACGGTGAGCTTTGGTGGAGGGCTGGGGTGGTAGAGTGGACGCAGTTGATGCTCCGCAGGTGTCTTCTTCGGGCCGAGCTGTTGGCGCCTCCTCCAGCAAAGCCACCTGCTATTGTGTTGATTACTCCCCGTAAGGGGGCCGACTCTGTCTCTTGGCTTATTTCGGCTTGTACTGCACCGCCAGCATTTTGCTGGGAGCCCGGGTGTGACTCAGTGCGAGCTCCTAAACCTCGACCTCTGCCGTGTCCTCGACCTCCATAGCCGCCTCTATTACCCTGCTGTCGCTGGATGTATTGGCCGAGGTGGCCCGCTTGAATGAGCTCCTCGATGCGATCCCGGAGTGTGCGACATTCTTCCGTGGTGTGACCATGGTTCCTGTGGTACCGGCAGTGCTTAGACTTGTTGGCGCTATTGGGAGTGTGACCCGGCGGTGGGAGGGCGAGCAGATTGTTGTTGCTGGCTTCCTCTAGGATGTGTACCCTAGGCGCGTTTAGGGGAGTGTAGAAGTCGTATCTCACCCCTCTGTTTGCCTTAGTCGACTTCTTGAATTGGCTGTTGTTGTTGACTTTGATTTTATCCTTATGCCCTTGTTCCGATTTTACTGGGGCTTTCCCGCGAATCTGGTCGCGGAAGGCGGAGTGCTCCTCCATATGGATGTATCCCGCCGCGCGGGCGCGGAGCTCGTCCATGTCGCGGGGGGGGGGGGGGTCTCGACAGAGGCTGTCGACAAAGGGGCCGACTTTGAGGGCCATGAGCATGGAGTGCAGGGCGACTTCGGGGTTTAAGTTTTGGATCCTCACCGAGATGCTGGAGAAGCGCTCCATGAAGGTTTGCAGAGGTTCGTCATCATTCTGCCTGAGGTTGGCCAAAGCAGTGGAGGTTGTGTGGTGAGGTCGGCTGGTGGTGTATTGTGTCGTAAACCGCCGGATTAAGGTGCTGAAGCTGTCGATGGACTCGGCGGGTAACTGGGTGTACCAGTGGAGCGCGGCTCCTTTGAGCGAGGTAGGAAAAACCCTACACAGGATAGCATCACTGTTAGTGTAGAGGTTTACCTGGGTCGTGTACAGGTCAATGTGCTCATCGAGGTCCGTCGTGCCGTCATAGCGGTCGAGATGGAGAGGCTTCCATCCATGGGGGAGTGGGGTCTCCATGATGCCGTCCACAAAAGGATGTCGGCGGAAGGTTTCGTGGCCTTCTGTGGCACGTGTGGGTGCTCTGCTGACATCTGGGCCCGACTTGTGCGTCGATGCATGAGATCGGTGCGTGGCGGGTTGTGAAGTCGGTGCCCTGGTTGCAGTCCGGGATTGAGAGGCCGAGTGTGCCTCATCTTCATGGATGTTGCTCCCGTGATGAGGGCGATCAGAGGGGCGTCGAGGGAGTTGGGCGCGAATGCGCTCGTTTTCTTCACGTAACGCTGCGAGGTCTGCCTCATTAGCTGTCCGCATTGCCGCTAGGTCGGCTTCGTGCTTGGCGCGCATGTTGCGCAGGTCAGTGTCATGCTGCTGTCGCATCTGTTCGACTTGGTCGATCAGTCTTCTCAAGGTTGCAGCGTCGCTGTCCATGGTGATTGAGTGTTCAGCGTCGTCTATTACTTGTCTGCTATGGCTTCTGGTGAAAACCATACAGGTGGCCGATAAGGGCTGTCTCGATCAGCCCCACGCTGGGCGCCAAATGTTCTTACCGGAGATCTGCTGTAGAGCTGATCCGCCAGGTAAGATCGGTGAGCCTCCTTCACGGGTACGCTGGTGCTCCAAGATGGGGGTGGTACCTGCAAAAGAGACTCTGATGCTAAAGTTCGGGTTTGTATGAGTAGTAGTCTCGTATATGTAATGCACGTACCTTGGTGTGATTTAGGGTTGCTTTGGGCCTTGGGCCTGAGATGAAGTGTAACATGATTAGATAACGGATCTCTTCTGGGGCGAGATCCTCGGGGATCAGTTATGATTCACCTACATACCGAGTTGATGTCACGCGGTGCGTGTCCGAGGTCGGCTTGCGTTGTGGTGCCGAGCTTGGAGCTCAGTTACGCAGGACGGACAGTACACTTGCGTTGTGGTGCCGAGCTTGGAGCTCGGTTACGTAGTACGGTCAATACAATGACAAAGCGGGGGACGCATTTAATAGGGCTCATAATGACAGGGTGCATCCCATCATTACAAGCCACCACTCTTCATTACAAGCCGCCCTCGCATTTCGTGAAACGAGGCGACGCCTTCATGACACGTGGTGCTTCGTCCAAGAGGCAGAGACGAAAGGTCACGAACCATACCAAACTTGATATTAACTCTTCGACCCGAGGTCCTCAGAGCTCGGGGGGCTAGTGTACTATCCGCGTCGGGCACCGAGCTCAAGCTCGGCATCGAAGCACTGCACTACTTCGGATAGGCGCTACATGACATCGACCAAAGCAAAGGCCGACTGTCTATTAGGTCGCGGCCAATCTCAGGCCCAAATCAACCTTATCTTCACCTAAGAGGAAAACCTTAATTTACATCAAGGTACGCGCACTATATATATGAGACGCCTACACTATCAAATACTAACTTTGGCATCGAAGTCTATTTTGCAGGTACCACCCCCATCTTGGAGCAGCTGACATACCAAGCGAAGGAAATTCACCAATCTTGCCCAGCAGATTGTCCCCTTCGACCAATCTCGAGTAAGAACAAATACATTTCGTTAAATTAAGTTATATATATAATGATTATTCTATGTTGGATCCTATAAATAAAAATATATATAATATTTTTTTGATTTTTTAAATAAATAAAAATCTGTAATTATTTTCTAAGTTGGTCATCGTAGTGTGTTGAGGTAGTGTTTCTATCTTCTAAATGCTACGTGCAAAGGATGAGTGAGAAGCGGAAGGAGTGGTGAAGCTTCGTAGTGGTGAATCTTCTAAAACAAAAATATTTTTTATTTTTTGATTTAGTTCTATTGATGTGGAAGTTACTTTCAAGGGAGAACTTGTGCAAATATGACACTATCACTTCGTTGTTCACATCTAACAAAGTAAAACAATTGATTGATGAAATATAATTTAAAAAAAAAAATTGCAATTTCCTTTCTTTCAAAGTTCAACCACTGTTTTCAAGAACCACAAAAATGATTCACCCTTCAAAAATATTTAACAATTGAAAAACAATGAATCGCATGGAAATATAGGTCATTCATCATATTATATTTGCATAATTATCAAGATAAGGTGATATCATTGGCCTCATAAGATTTTTTTTATAAATAATATATATATTATCTAGTTTAAAGTGTATTTCTCTTTTTACAATGATCTGAATTTTTCAAATGATAAAAGTTGTCAATAATTAATTATTTTAGTAATTGTCATAACTAGTCAGACAAAAAAACAAATTTGAAATAATAAACAAACATTTAGCTTCACAATTAGAAAAAGCGTGAATCACATGCGAATATAGGTTATGGCCTACTGCTATCAAATAACTTTCAAATAACATGACATTGACGTGATAAGGCGTGTACGATATTATATGATCCAATAGTTCAATAACACACAGTCATTATATTGGACTACAAAAGCCAGCCATAGAAAATCTCCGACCAATACACTCGGTCAAACAAGACTTGAAAATATAAATAAAAAATAAATAATACAATATATATATTTAAAAAGTTTAAATGACATCGGTATAATTTTTTATCAATTATTACAACGTTTAATAACTTTATATCAAATATGAATTTTTTAAAATTTATCGTTAAATTAAAAAAAATTACTTCGAGATCATATATACAAAATTTTATATTAATCAAACATAATTTAATACCTCATTCTTATTGATCAAAATTAATGTAATATATTTATTTTAAAAAATATTAACATTTTAATTACCCTCAAATTGATATTCAATTTTAACAAAATTTAATATACACATATAAGATGACATAAAATTGGTTAGATCAATAAAATTTACATTTAATATAACATTATTAAATGGTTTAATAGTTGGTAAAAGTTACACGGTGTCAAATGATTTTAGGAGTAACTCCTTGTAAAGTTACTGATCGAAGCCGTATCTGGTCAAATAAATACAATTAAATGTAATACTAGGAAGTGACTCCTAGGTCGTCTCCCAAGGACCGTCTTTTACTGTTAAAGGCTTAAACACATGAAGTGGGGGGTTTGGTTCAGGTTTTCAGTTTATAACACAATAAAACACAGCTAGTAAAACGGATTGGCTCCCTGTTTGAATTGCAACTCTTTTATCCCTGGTTCTCAAAATATTTCTTTGTTCATAACTTAATCCTTGTTCCATCCAAGTTAACCAACTAAGCGAAGATTAACTCAAGATTTCCTACACGAATTAAGCAAACGTATACAACATTAAACCTCCCACAAGATTAAGCAACTTGTGAGCAACCTGATTCATTAAGCATGAACAGGTGTCAAAAACGTTTCAGAGGTTCAATGAAGAAGAACCAAGCAGAACACAGATACAAATATAAATAAAACCTCAATCAGAGATTGCAATCTGCTCAAGGAGCCAACCCCTGGGGTTTTAGCCTTCCATTAAAACGGAAACAGAAACGAAAATACAAACAGAAACGAAAATACAACAGAAACGAAAATGGAAACAGATTCGAAAATGGAAACAGAAAATGCAAGGAAGGAGAACAAAACGAAAATGGACAATCTGTATTTCTTCAATGCAATGGTTCAGTTCAGATACAAAATGAATATAAGAGGAGAAGAAGAAAAGAAAAACGTTTAGAGCAAGAAAAACGTGAATAAAAATGGTCCAGAACAAAGAACCAGCAGGGAAGCCAAAACTTAAAGGAACTGTCGCTACATAACGTAAGGAAAAACAAAGGGAGGCTATTGTTCACGTAGTCACATCAGACCCCTCTTGTTAGTGGCTGCCAAGTCAGCCCTAACCTAGACCTAAACCTAAAACGAAATTGGGCCCCTCTACCATACAAGTCTAACCCAATAATACAATAAAATAAAATACATATTGCAATTAAATGCTGAGGTGGAAAAATGGTGCAGTGGTGACATGGAAGATGACGTGGCAGCTACTCTTGAAGTCCAAAAATTAATTCCAAGCTCAATTAATTATTAAACTGCCCTGAAAATAAAAATTTGGAATAATTAGATTTAGAAAATTCAAATTAGTTAAATTATGAATTATTGGTGCAATTAAAGCCCAAATAGAAAACAGTGCAGATAATCAACAATTAAGCGCAAATCAGAGATTAAAATAAGTACAAAAAGGTAAGAAAATAAGGGAAAATAATGACTCATCAAATTCCCCCACACTTAGCCTTTTGCACTCCTGGGCAAAATCAAAAAGCAGAGCAAGGAACAATTCCAAAGACAACAAAGAGAGTGACACAACATGAAGAAACAGAAACAAGAATACACACAAGAAAACAAACATATTTACACAATCTTCAATGAATCCTGGGAAAAGAAAAGGAGTAGACAACATCCAACACAGAAAGAGTCAGAGAAACCAGATACTTATGGAAATCATCCAAGCATTTCAAAACATGGAAAGACAATCAATCAGCTCAAGAGGTGAATCAAAAGCAACAAAACCTCACAAGATGCACTGTATCACTGTATCTCTCAAGTGTCTAGGCAACTATATACTCTCAAAGCACTCATGAAAAACAAGCAACAAATAGACTTGGCAAGCCTCTAAAATCAACACCCAATAAACATGCACATAAGGATCAAAAGGTCTTTTTAGGGTTGTAATGAGGCCAAGGACAGGGTAGAGGAAAATATATGGGATAAGTAACTACAAACCAGAGGAACTAGAGGAGCAATGGGGAATAAGTCAAGAATACGCACAAGAAACAAACTGAGAAACCTCTAATGACCTCTATGATGATCAATCCTCTTTCTCTTGCCTCAAACAACTTCTTTTTTTTCATTTTTTTTTATTTTTTTTATTTTTTGATTTTTTTTTGAATGAACAATACGTAGTGAACAGTACATACGAAAATTTGAAATGAGATAAGATAACATGCAGAGAAGTAAAGTGTACAGCATAAGGAATCAACTGGCCAATATTCATCATCCAATGAAACATACACACACCCTCACACTTATTCAAGAACTTATTCCCAAAACAATTCCAAAGCTCCAAAACTCCCTAAGGTTAAGGTAATCATGGTTTTTCGCTTAAGGCTTGTAATGAGCTTCAAACAAAGAAGGGGGAAATAGGCTCAGCAGGGGTTATCAGAGGAGTTAATTCAAGGTAGGCTTATTTGGCCAGAGGCTTATCAGAACAAAAATGCCTTAATCATATCCAAACATGCATGTGAATCAAGAAGTATCAAACAAAGTCAAGACAAGGCAACTGTGCAAGCAATCAAGAGGCGTAACACACAAGAAAGAACAGAGAGTGGCTCAAATCCTCACATAGGGTATATCTGTCACAATTAAAAAAACCTCTCAAACCTCAAAATCATCTTTCCAAGCAGAGAAAAATAGGGATTTCAAACCATATAGTATCAAGAAACTCCTATCCAAGAATGAAGTAAGTGCCTATAAACTATCAGAACCTAAAAATCAAAGAGAAACATTCAAAACTGCACAGAACACCTAAAGATAAAACCTAAAATAACAAATAAACCCTAAAAGCATGTAACCAAAACAGTCCCCCCCACACTTAAATCACACATTGTCCTAATGTGGCACAAACAGAAGATCAGAGCAATCAGAACAATCAATAAATCTGGACAAGTGCAATAAAAGTAAAGAAGGAGAAGGGGAAAGAAAACTCCCTAAGTCATGGTGGGAGAGTAGCGGGGTCGAGTAGAGACATCTCCTCTTCAACTGCATTCAACAGGGATGGATTGCTGAGGAAAGGCTTCAGACGGTGCCCATTAACTTTGAAGCTCTTGTCCGTGGATTCACTTTTGACCTCAACTGTACCGTAAGGAAAAACATTAGTAACAACAAAAGGTCCAATCCACTTAGAACGTAACTTACCACCCATGAGTCCGAGCCGAGAATTGTACAAGAGAACTTTCTGGCCAACCACGAAGTCCTTCCTAGCTATCAAGCTGTCATGGAACTTCTTGGTTTTCTCCTTGTAGAACTTAGAGTTCTCATAGGCTTCAAGGCGGATCTCATCATGCTCACTTAGTTGCAACTTTCTTTCCTCTCCAGCCTGATCAATAGAGAAGTTGCAGGTCTTCACAGCCCAGTAGGCTCGGTGCTCTATCTCCACAGGTAAATGACATGCCTTACCAAAGAAAACCCGATAAGGAGACACCTCTATGCAATTTTCAAGAAAATCACTAAAAATACTGAGCATGCACCGCTGGAATGTGCCAGGGGCATTGCATAGGCCAAAAGGCATCCTCCTATAGGCAAAAGTACCAAAAGGGCAGGTGAATGTGGTCTTTTCCTGATCCTCAAGAGCAATGTGAATATGAAAATAACCAGAGAACCCATCAAGAAAACAATAATGAGATTTACCTGCCTGACGCTCAAGCATCTGATCAATGAAGGGCAGAGGAAAATGATCCTTCCTTGTTGCTTGGTTGAGCCTCCGGTAGTCAATACAGACCCTCCAACTGTTTTGGACTCTGGTGGGTATGAGCTCATCCCTCTCATTCTTAACAACAGTGAGGCCTGTCTTCTTGGGGATCACCTGGACCGGACTCACCCACTGACTATCTGAAATAGGATAGATGATCCCAGCTTGTAGAAGCTTGGTCACCTCTTTCTTCACAACATTCAAAATCACCGAGTTAAGTCTCCTTTGAGGCTGTCTCACTGGTTTAGCTCCATCCTCCAATAATATCATGTGCATGCATGTGGATGGGCTAATGCCAGGAATGTCTGCCAAGGTCCAACCAATTGCCTTCTTTTGCTTCCGAAGCACATGCAACAACCTCTCTTCTTGATCAGCATCAAGGGAGGTGGATATGATCACAGGGAATCTCTCATCATCCTCCAAGTAAGCATACTTGAGGTTCTCTAGAAGAGGCTTCAACTCTGGTGTGGGCGCTGGCTGAACATCAAAAGGAACCAAAGAAGGGAGAAGGGGTTCCGCAGCCTGTACCTCAACCTGCAAGTCAGATTCTTTTGTACTTCCTGCAACATGGTTAGTGCATTCTGACTGTATAAAATCAAGAGCAAGAGGTACAACACCCAAAGTGTCAAATTCAAATTCAGATGCCTCATAATCAGTTTCACATTCAGATTGATATTCAGATTCAGACTCAGACTCAATGCATGAAAGGCAGCTATACAAATCAAGTGAAAATGAATGCTTCTTAGCATGAGAAGAATCAAAATCATGAATGTGCTCATCAACTATATCATCAATCAATTCAGCACGAAAAACAGAATGAGCTTCAAAAGGAAATTTCATGGCATCCAAGATATTAAAATGAACAACAATATCACCAAATTCCATAGACAAGGTGACAGCATAAACATCAATCTTGGTCCGGGATGTTTTCAAAAATGGTCTGCCTAGAATGATTGGGACAGAACCATGGGAGAATCCCTCCTCCATATCAAGAACATAAAAATCAGCAGGAAAAATTAGTTCACCAACCCGAACCAAGAGATCCTCTACAAAACCTGTGGGGTGGGCAACACTCCTATTGGCCAACTGAATGACCACACCCGTAGGTTGCAAAGTACCAAGAGACAAAGAATTAAATATAGACAGAGGCATGACATTAATTGAAGCTCCTAAATCAAGCATGGCATTTTCAAATTTATTGTTACCAATAATGCAAGGTACACAAAATGTACCCGGGTCCTTACACTTTTCAGGAATATGTGGAACAGATTTACCTATGAGTGCTGAGACATTTCTGCCCATGCTGATTCGCTCATTGCCCTTCAGCTTCCTCTTGTGGGTGCACAAGTCTTTCAGGAACTTAGCATATCTGGGAATTTGCTTGATGGCATCCAGCAGAGGTATGTTCACCTCCACCTTCTTGAAAGTCTCTAAGATCTCCTTATCCACCTCTTCCATCTTTTTTCTTGGAATTGATTTTGGTGGAAATGGAAGAGGGATAGGAGGCTGATGTAGATCATCACTGTGTGCACTAGAAGAAGGTCCACCTGCATGAAAATTTTTGCTACTACCTGTATGGCCCTCTTTCTCAAGTGTAGGCTCAGGTGGAGGTACAACAGCTGTAGGTGTAGCTGGAGGTGCTGGGACGTCAATTTGTTTGCCAGACCTCAAGGTGATGGCACTCACATTCTTTGGATTTTGCACAGTTTGTGAAGGTAACTTGTCTGAATTTTGGGACTGTGCCTGATTGAGCTAAGTTGCCATCTGACCCATTTGATTTGTCAAACTTTGAATGGAAGCTCAGGTCTCTTGCTGGAACTGCATGTTTTGGATGGTCATCTGCCTCACCAGCTCTTCCAATGAAGGCTCAGAAGTAGAAGGTTGAGGAGCTGGTGGTGTAGGAGCTTCATGTTGTCTTTGTTGTTGCTGTTGGATAGGAGGAGGTACATATCTGCTAGGACCAGCATTGTTTTGGAAGGGAGGGGATGGCTGTTGTTGCTGTTGCTGGTTAGACCATTTGATCGAAGCCGTATCCGGTCAAATAAATACAATTAAATGTAATACTAGGAAGTGACTCCTAGGTCGTCTCCCAAGGACCGTCTTTTACTGTTAAAGGCTTAAACACATGAAGTGGGGGGTTTGGTTCAGGTTTTCAGTTTATAACACAATAAAACGAAATAAAACACAGCTAGTCAAACGGATTGGCTCCCTGTTTGAATTGCAACTCTTTTATCCCTAGTTCTCAAAAGATTTCTCTGTTCATAACTTAATCCTTGTTCCATCCGAGTTAACCAACTAAGCGAAGATTAACTCAAGATTTCCCTACACGAATTAAGCAAACGTATACAACATTAAACCTCCCATAAGATTAAGCAACTTGTGCGCAACCTGATTCATTAAGCATGAACAGGTGTCAAAAACGTTTTAGAGGTTCAATGAAGAAGAACCAAGCAGAACACAGATACAAATATAAATAAAACCTCAATCAGAGATTGCAATCTGCTCAATGAGCCAACCCCTGGGGTTTTAGCCTCCCATTAAAACGGAAACAGAAACGAAAATACAACAGAAACGAAAATGGAAACAGAAACGAAAATGGAAACAGAAAATGCAAGGAAGGAGAACAAAACGAAAATGGACAATCTGTATTTCTTCAATGCAATGGTTCAGTTCAGATACAAAATGAATATAAGAGGAGAAGAAGAAAAGAAAAACGTTTAGAGCAAGAAAAACGTGAATAAAAATGGTCCAGAACAAAGAACCAGCAGGGAAGCCATAACGTAAAGGAACTGTCGCTACATGAGAGAAAAACGTAAGGAAAAAAAAAGGGAGGCTACTGTTCACGTAGTCACATCAGACCCCTCTTGTTAGTGGCTGCCAAGTCAGCCCTAACCTAGACCTAAACCTAAAACGAAATTGGGCCCCTCTACCATACAAGTCTGACCCAATAATACAATAAAATAAAATACAGATTGCAATTAAATGCTGAGGTGGAAAAATGGTGTAGTGGTGACATGGAAGATGACGTGGCAGCTACTCTTGAAGTCCAAAAATTAATTCCAAGCCCAATTAATTATTAAACTGCCCTGAAAATAAAAATTTGGAATAATTAGATTCAGAAAATTCAAATTAGTTAAAATATGAATTACTAGTCCAATTAAAGCCCAAATAGAAAACAATGCAGATAATCAACAATTAAGCGCAAATCAGAGATTAAAATAAGTACAGAAAGGTAAGAATATAGGGGAAAATAATGACTCATCAGTTACTCTACTTAATAACTCATGTACATGTTGAATTTTAATGATTAAATTGTTAAATCAAAAGTTCTTAATGTATTGATCAAGTCTACAAAATTTTTTAAAATTTGAAAACTATCTAATACTCCGTTTCGTTAATTTAAATTGACGGATAATCATAAAAACGTTTTATACATTAATTTAAATCTATACAACGAAATATCATATGATTTTCATATTTTTAAAATATGATTTTCATATTTTTAAAAAAATTTGTGGACTTAATATATATATATATATATATATTAAGAATTTTTATATTAATGGTTTGATCGTTGAAATTCAATATATACTATCAGTTATTGAGTAGAGTAATTTTATCAAGAGTTGTTTATGGAGTCATTTGATTCTTTCTTTTGTGTGTGTCTATGTGTATATATATAAGAGAAATCTATTTACTTTAAGAGTAAGAGCATCTGCAATGAGGGTTGTTTATAAGCAACTCCCTATACTACATCACTGTCACATCAGCTCTGGCATACTTTATGGGTTGCTTAAATTTTAGCAGAATTGCTTCTACAAGCAACTCTGCTAAAATTTAAGCAACCCATAAAGTGGGCCAGAGCTGATTTGGCAGTGATGTGGCACAGGGAGTTGCTTATAAGCAACCCCCATTGAAGATGCTCTAAGTATACTTAAACTTACTCTATTCAATAATTCATGTTTTACGCCAAATTTTAATAATCTAAATATTGAATTTAAATTTTTTAATATATAAATCAATTTTATAAATTTAAAGCAAAATTAAGATCATTTAATATTTTATTTTATTTATTCATTTATTTAAATCAACATTTAAAATATTTTTATAATTATTTATCAATTTAAATTAATAAAATAAAATATTAAATAAATTTTTAAAAACTTGATCTATAAATTAAAAATTTTTAATTCAAAATAATAAACAACTTAAGTAAAACAACAATCTTATGTTGCTGAAAATTTAAAATAATAAACAAACATTTAGCTTCAGAATCAGAAAAAGGGTGAATGAATATAGGTTATGACCTATTGCAGAGGATAACTTTGAAGTAACATGACATTGACATGTGACGATGTTATACAGTCCAATAGTTAAACAACACATGTCGCTATATTGGACTACAAAAGGCCAGCCATAGAAAATCTCCGCCTACTACACTCGGTCAAACAAAACTTGAAAATAAGAATAAGAATAAAAATAAGGAGAAAACTTAATTTCAGTTTTTTAGGTTTATATAAGTTTCTTAGGATTAGATGGTATTATTTTTTAATTAAAATTGAAATTTTATTTTAGTATTATGTAAATACATTTAATGTAAATCTCATTTATATATTTAAAATAAAACTCCAACTTTAATCAAAGAATAACACTAATCATATTTAAAAAAATTATGCAAATTTTGTTCTAAAAATAAACTATATATATATATATATTCAATCTACGAAAATATGATATTATTTTTTTTCTTAAATTTATTAAATTTATGGTTCTATAACTCTTAATAAGATATTTAAAATATAGTGTTTTTATCAATTATGAAAAATAAAATAAATAAAACTTAAGTAAGACTAAAATCGAAATTCAACTCCTATATATAAAATATGAACAATTATTTATGCAAGAATCCTTTTAAAAGTTTAATAAGAGAATTTTTAGAAATTCTTTTAACTTAATTTTTATTTATTATAATTATTAATAAATTAAATTTTAATATTTATTAAATAAATTATCAATAAATAAAAGTATTCAATTCTTATACTTAAAACATAAATAACTATCTTGTACAAGAATATTTTTAGAAATTTTTATTAATGAGAGAGTTTTTAGGATTTTTTTTTTAATTTTATATCTAATTTAATTTTTTATTTCTCATAATTATTTATTAATTAAATTTTAATATTTTAAAATAAATTATCAATAATAAAAATAATTTTGTGCTACAATATATTTATAAACTAGTATTTTACCTTGTACTATGGGCATGTTAAATATTTGTTATATATGACTAAAGTTTATAATAAAATAAATATATAAATAAATATGATGTTTAAATATATAAAATATTTAAAATTTATATAAATTATAATTTAGATTTATAGTAAATAATTTATATTTTAGAGTAATATCATTTTTATGGTCAAAACTAAGACATGATTTATTTTATCAAGTATGATTAGTATTATCGATGAATCAAAACTAGAGTTTAATTTACCTCGATAATATGTATTTATATTTAATTAATATATATTACAGTTTATATTAAATATAAATGCATATTACTGAAATAAACTCTAATTTTAATTAGTGAACAATATCAACCATACTTAAGTAATTACACCTAAGTTTTATCCTATTTTCATTTTTGTATTATCCAAAACAATTGAGATTGTGTTATTTATTACTGGTGACTATTATATTCCTTTCAACCAACATCAAAGGGCTGCGCAGCCTCATTTAGAAACTAACTAAAACCTGACTAATCAGCAAAACTTTCCACTAATGTATTCTTCTTCTTCACCTAATCCTGTTTCTAAAAGGCTAAATTAGATTGTCATTCTCTTAATTTTACACAACAAAGAAGAGAATTCAACTTATTAAATGAATTAATTTATTACATGCAAACCTACAAGGCACGCAACGTATTAATTAATACTCCTGTCCTTATAACAATTTAATGATCGAAGCATTACTTACTGACATAAATAGTAAATATCTCCCTTTATAATAGTTTTTTTTAAAAAAAAACAATTGTTATACACAAAGTAAAAAGTGCGATAATTTTTTTATATGTATTAATTTTGATGTTTCCTTTTTTTTTTTTCATAATAAATAGATATTAGTTGTGATGTATAAAATAATTAAAAGTTAGATAAAATGTAATAATATAATTGAAAAATAAAATTAATACTAAAGAATCAACGAGTAAAAAGAATCTGAGTATATTAGTCGATTTATTAGATTTATAATAAAATTATAATATATCAATTTTACCTTTTTTATTATCATTAAATTTTTATAGGAGAAGTAAAGATATTGTTTCATATCAAAATTTATACATAAATATTACTAAAATATACTAAATGCTAGTTTAAGAGTTTAATATGTGAGAGACAGGATATTTTTATTTATTAAATTCTCTTCACATTATCAATAAACAAAAACATTTATTCTCACAATACTTAAGACGTACAAAAGATTAAGAAAGAATACTTTATTTTTTTATTAAGAAAAAAAAAAAAGACACTAATTAAGGAGTACATTGTTGACCTTCTATATTATATTCTCAGCGTAGCCACCATGAGTCACGGTCATCATTGTGGTTAGAACAAAACTGAAACAGTAGAACTTGAGCTCCAACCTGGGTGATGGTCCTTCTTGGTCCAATTGGTTCTCTGCAAAGAGGGCAAGTTGCAAATTTGAGACCAACCCATGTATCCAAGCACTTTCTGTGAAACAAATGTTCACACCTAAGCACTCTAATCTCTTCACCATGCACAATTTTGCTTAGACAAACGGCACAATCAACATCTTCATCTGAGCCTTGGGTGGGTGCATAGTGGCATATGCTTTGGTCTTCCCCAATCAATGGAATTTGAGAATCATGGAGCTTGTAGAAGGGACAATAGATAAGAAAATTTAACACCCATTTCAGATGAGTGTAAAATGAAGTTAAGTACTTCATGAACATGGTGAATTGGGTTTGGGTAGAGAAATAGCTAAGAGAGTGCTTGGCTAGCTCTGATTTTGCTTTTGCTTTTGATCAGTAGCTCTGATTTTGCTTTGAGACAACTTCAAATTTATAGGCATATTTATTACCATTTTTTTTGCCACACACACTCTCTCTCTCCCTTTTTTCTTTACAAAATGGACAGAAACAATTTTTATATAGATATGGGTTCCCTACTGTTTTTCTTCTTTTTTCTACTTACGGTCAAATTTCTATTAACATTTCTTCTTTTCAATAACTTGTTTTCTTTTTAAACTTAATAATTTCTGTGATAATAATAATAATTTGTCATAAAAAATAAGATAACAAATACGTATATTTTAACATAAATATAATAATATTTTATATTTATTAAATATTTCTTAACCTTAAACATCGATGGAATTGAAGTAATATTATTAAACAGGTATATAAAATACAAAACAGTAAAAAGTAAACTTATTTTGATTTCATATTCTGAAATTGAAAAAAGAAAACATAAAAATGTCTGATAAAGCAACAATATTTACACTACAAAAAAAGTTACATATAATAACATATAAAAAGTGTGTTATAGGTACAATATATCTAAATATATATCTATTTAATATATAGTTACATATAAGTTTAGTATTGATTTTAAATGAGATTTAACAACATATTTTGTATGTCACTATAATATATACTCACACTTTTTAATAATATATCAACATATATTATATTTAGTGTGTGGATAAAAGTAATTTTTAGTGACACATTGTATCACAATAGGATGTGTGTCACTGTACGACAATTTCTTATAGTGTTAATACTAGCTTGCATTATCCGTACAATGCACAAGATTAAATAGTGAACAACGATATTTATTAAATTTAAAGATAATTAAACTATGACTAATATTTAAATTTTAATTAATTTAAATAGTTCAATTGGATGGAGAAAAAAAAATCCTTGATACGATTTGGCAAAGGTGAAACAAGAGCAAGAAGATTTAAAATTGAAGTATGATGGTCTTGATACAATTTATAAAAATGTTGAATGCTCTTGTGCCACACTTTTTTTACCAACAAAAATTGATTGTAAAACTAGTCTAATTTTAAAGAAGAAAAATGTCGATTTGAAAGTTACACCGTCAAGGTCGTAAAACAAATCTAAAATTTTTGTTGGGTAAGCAGAAGTGTGCCTTTAATAAAGCTGGAACTGATTTTGATACAAATGCAAAAAAAAATATGCTTTACAAAAACACCTCTAGCCTTGTAAAAGCATCGTTTAAATCTCCCATTACAGGTTTTTATTGTTATAAGAAAGGTCATACCACTTCTACTTGTTATATTGGGAAATATATCCTAGTGGACAATATATTTAGAATATTAAAAGTCAAGGACTAAATACTAATATTTAAGGATCCAAACACACTTTGGTATCTAATTTTGTCTTTTGATGTTGTTTGTAGGAATACTTGAGAGTTAAAGTCTCCTGTAGTACTTGGATAACAATTACTCAAAGCATATGGTCGGAGATCCATCTAAGTTCTCAAGTCTTAAAATGAAACTTGAAGTCTATGTAACACGTGGGGACAATAACAACAAAGACAAAATAATTGGTTATGGTAACATTGGTAATACTTCTTTTACAATTATAGAAAATGTGTTGCTTGTACAAGGATTTAGACATAACTTGTTACATATAAGTCAACTTTGTGATAAGAATTATAACATAGTGTTTGATAATCATTGGGAAATATATCCTAGTGGACAATATATTTAGAATATTAAAAGTCAAGGACTAAATACTAATATTTAAGGATCCAAACACACTTTGGTATCTAATTTTGTCTTTTGATGTTGTTTGTAGGAATACTTGAGAGTTAAAGTCTCCTGTAGTACTTGGATAACAATTACTCAAAGCATATGGTCGGAGATCCATCTAAGTTCTCAAGTCTTAAAATGAAACTTGAAGTCTATGTAACACGTGGGGACAATAACAACAAAGACAAAATAATTGGTTATGGTAACATTGGTAATACTTCTTTTACAATTATAGAAAATGTGTTGCTTGTACAAGGATTTAGACATAACTTGTTACATATAAGTCAACTTTGTGATAAGAATTATAACATAGTGTTTGATAATCATTGGGAAATATATCCTAGTGGACAATATATTTAGAATATTAAAAGTCAAGGACTAAATACTAATATTTAAGGATCCAAACACACTTTGGTATCTAATTTTGTCTTTTGATGTTGTTTGTAGGAATACTTGAGAGTTAAAGTCTCCTGTAGTACTTGGATAACAATTACTCAAAGCATATGGTCGGAGATCCATCTAAGTTCTCAAGTCTTAAAATGAAACTTGAAGTCTATGTAACACGTGGGGACAATAACAACAAAGACAAAATAATTGGTTATGGTAACATTGGTAATACTTCTTTTACAATTATAGAAAATGTGTTGCTTGTACAAGGATTTAGACATAACTTGTTACATATAAGTCAACTTTGTGATAAGAATTATAACATAGTGTTTGATAATCACAATGTGGTATGATATTTAATAGTTTTACTAGTGAGATTAAATTCATTGGTAAAAGAATTAACAATATATACATGATTGACTTGGAATATGCATCGCCACAATCACATACAAAATGTTTAATGTCTAAAGAAGATAGCACTTGGTTATGGTATAGAAGGAATGTACACATACACATGGATCATTCAAATAAATTTAGTAAGAAAAGACTTAGTAATTGGGCTTTATAAGTTAAAGTTCTATTAAAGAAAATATATATGTGATGCTTGTTAAAAGGATAAGCAAGTAACACTACTAGAATTTCTCTTATTACATGCGACTTTTCCTATGAATTTTATATTAAAATCCGCAGCAAACATTATCCCAACGAATTTTACTGCAAAATTTTATCTGTCAGTAATACATTCGTGGATAATATGTTTTTGCGAATTTTAAAATTCACAAGAAATTTTCCTGTGAAATTCTTGTGAAAAAAATTCCGCAAGAATATTTTTTACGAAAAAAAGTAAATAAATTACTACAAATTCTATCAATAATCCGAAGCATTTGTTTCCATGCCTCCAACATGTGATATATAATCTTTTAAACTCTAACATTGTAGATTATAAGCCTAACACTCAACCATACAAATCAACTTGTAAGGTAAGTGTTGCCCCAACTTATATACTCTTTAATTGTCTTATTTTCAATCGATACGGGACTTGGAGTTTTTTTTAAATATTAAACTTATAAATTTAAATATTTTTTTTAATTTTTCTTGCGAATTAAAATTGGCAGGAAAATCTGCAGGAAAAGTTACCTGCGAATTTTTTCTACCATTTAGTAGATATTACTTGCGAATTTAGTTTTGCAAGAAACAAAATAATATTCTTACAATATTTTCTATAAATTTTTACCATGGAAAAAAATTTCTATGATCATTAAAATTGTAGCAAAATTTGTAAAAATTTCTTGTAGATTATTTTTCATAAAAAAATTGTAAGAAATATCTATAAATTATTTTTCGCAAATAAATTCATAAAAAAATTTGTGAAATAATTATTGTAATAAAATTTGCAAAAAATTTCTGCGAATATTTTTTATGTAAGAAAATTCGCAAGAAAATGACACTTTTCTAGTAGTGTAAAGGTCTCTTTTAAAAGTAAAAATGTAGTATCAACTACAAGAACTTTGTAATTAATTCACATTTATTTTTTTGGTCTTGTAGTTGATACTACATTTTGCACCATTGCACATAACCGTGCTATGAGTGATGTATTTCACAATCATATGTTCATATGTAACTATAATATTCTTTTAGCTTTGCAAGACATTTCCAATTAATTCACATTTATTTATCGAACTCAATCTTTAGTTCAAGTTCAACTCATTTGGATTCTAAACTAAGTTCAATGATTTAATTATCTAGTTTCAAACTATTTTTAAGTTGGTTTGATTTCATCGTCACCCCTATTTATCATCTATTGGTTAAATTTTTGTAATAGAGTTATTATAACATTCATTTTATCATTCAAAATGGCCAACCAAGATAGACAACTAAGAGCACCTCTAGCAGGGGGTGCTTATGTTGTATCTTAAAAATAAGCAATAATTCTCAGAAGCATTTGCCATTGGAGTGATCCTACGTGGCAAGAGAAGTTTCAATTTTTTTAGCTTCTGAGCTTCAACAAGGAATGGTGCTTAGCACTATGAAATTTGAAATGGAGAGGTTTGATTGGTTCATCCGGAACTTTGCTGGAACGTGCACAATGGTTTTGCAAACAAAAATCACAGAAGTGGATGACCCTTCCTCATTTCCTCGTCTCCGTCGCACCAACACCAACAACTCTGACTCCACTAAGCACCTCCACCGCCTCGTGTTGTGCGCCACGGACAAGGGCACACTCCTGATGGCACTCTGCCTTCCTCGTGCCCATGGTCGTATCAACTCTAGCGCCACCGCCCTGGCAAGAAGCCGCCCTCAAAGGACCACCACAACAAGGTGGACGGTTGTGGCCGGCTCATTTGCATGCCCATCATTTGCGCCGCCTGCGTCTTCCAGGTCACGCGAGAGCTTGGCCACAAGTCCGACGGCCAGACCATCGAGTGGCTCCTTCGCCAGGCTGAGCCCTCCATCATCGCCGCCACCGGCAATGGCACCACCCCCGCCACCTTCTCCACCGTCTCTGCGGGCGCTAACGAGAAGCCGCTTCATGTGTCGCGTGGGGAATGTAGGGAGTGGTGGTTTGATCCTTGTCATGCCTTTGAGGGAAGAAGGCTTTTCCAGAACCGTGACGGTGATGCTGTCGGAAGAGGTGGAGCTCGCAAAACTAATCAAAGATGAAGTCATATTGGAATTGTAGCCAGCCATGGTTCTTTCTGGTTCTCTCAAAGGAAAAAGTTGATTTTTTTTGTTCAAATCAGAACATGTTTGTGGGAGTCAAAATAATTATTTTATGTTTGTGAGAGATGTTGTGAAAGAGACGTTGAAAAAAAAAAGAGACGTTGCATTGAGAGTTAAAGAGAGAGACGTTGGAAGAAAAAAAATACGTTGAGACGATGTGTATAAATTGACTTCACTGTTCACTTCAAATTCACTATTCACCTTCACTATTCACTTCAAAAAATTCACTATTTACGCACACTATTCACTTAAAAAAAAAATTCTCCTATTGTATTGTTATTTATCTGCAATTTTTTTTGTGTTCTAACACATGGATCCTAATCAATATAATTTTCAAAGTTATTTTAATTATTTACAAAACTAACCACCACCTCCACCTCCTTCCGGTTAAAATTCTCAAAATCCTCATTTTTTTTATATACCCACCACCACCTAGGTGTGAGCAGAAGGTTTCAAACCGACCCTAACTGAAACTTTCCATGGTCAGTTTTTTAATTCGGTCCATTATTTTTGGATTTTCCGATTTTGCGGGTTGTTTGACTCGATTTGAAATGGGTTTTGTTGGTCGGGTTCAGGTTAAAATATTTTAACCCTTCGTATCCATACCTGACCGACAGATAACAATTAAAAGGTATGTTATTCCTTATAATTCTAGAGCTAGCACCGCGAGAGTAAAAACTAGAAACCCTAAGCACCACGAAACCTTCTGCTCATGCCCGTAGAAACTAGAAACCTTAACACCGCGAGAGTAGTCATGTGAACCCTAGCACAGTTCATTCATCTCCGTCTGCCACCGGATAATCGTTTTCTTTCCTCTCTGTCTGCTGCCGATCTACTTGTCTTCTTCTAACACCGCTAAGAACAGGTTTGTTCGTCTTCTTCCTCTCCTGTATCATTATTAAATCTTCAATAGTTCATATGGTATTTTTGTTTGCACTGATATTTTCTTTTGTAAGTGACCAATTTGAAGGCGAACTAGTAGTTCTCTTATATTGTTGTGTGTTTCTATATCTGATTCTGCCATAGAACCTAACACAGTTAATGGCAAAGTAGCTTCACCAAGCACGTCAGTCTTGATCAAGAGTTCACAATCCTTCAAATTAAATTGCAAGAGGTAGAAGAAAGAAATATGTTTTGAGTTCTAATTTTTATATTAAAAATAATATATTTATTTGGTATAATTTTTAATCTATATTGAATGTCTACTTTGGATAAACGCAGGAGAGGTAGAAGAAAGAACAAAAGGAAGAAAAGCATAAAAAGAAGATAAAAGTCTTAAATTTAAAAAGATTCAGGTACTTATTGTTTATCATGTTATGATTTTTTTAATAATTGATTTGTGTTTTGTTTTGAAAATTCTTATGTTAGCTATTTGTGTTAAACTTACTTAGTTATAAATATCTGTTTCACTTATTTAGTTAAATTAAAAAATTTGTAGTTTTTTACATTAGTTTATATCTATTTTTTGTATTTTTTTTTTCTTTTTACTAATACTGTATGATATTTTAAATGATGAATTAAAGTTTATAACTCTAAAATAACAAATTCAAAGTTGTTAAAATACCATAAGCACTTAAAAATTGCCTATGACTTCATTATACAGTAATGGAGCAGTCTAGTCAATTCGAAGAGGTTGCAACTCCCACCATGACTGAACCAACAACATCAAGAGGTGATGGTGGTGGTGCACAACCTATTGGACAACCAACAGTTATAGCTGAAGCTGTAGAAACTAATCCTAATGCTTCTCTCCCAATTAATACAAAAAAGAGGAAATTAAATACAAGTGGTTCTCAAAAAACATCTATAGTTTGGGAACATTTCAAAACACTATCTGAAAATGAATCTAAGGAGAAAATGGCTGAATGTAAT
Organism: Cajanus cajan; assembly: GCF_000230855.2. NCBI lineage: Eukaryota > Viridiplantae > Streptophyta > Magnoliopsida > Fabales > Fabaceae > Cajanus > Cajanus cajan. Next base: position 23,130,421 of record NC_138527.1, on the reverse strand, counting down.
CATTGTGGTAAACATTATAGGTGTGATCCAAAGATACATGGCACATCAAGTTTACTTAACCACATAGGAAAATATCCTAAATATCCAAATGCTATTATTAATGGCCCCAACCAAACATCCCTTACCTTGAAGAGAGATGTTAGTGGTTTGACAACTGTAAGCCAAAGATATAATGTTGAAGCTTGTAGGAGGGCATTAACTGTCTTTATTATTTTAGATGAACAACCTTTTAGGGTGGTTGATGGTGAGGGTTTTAAGCACTTTTGAAGACAATTACAACCACAATTTATTGTACCATCAAGACATACAATAGCAAGGCTTTGTTTTCAGTTTTATATGGATGAAAAGCGTAAGCTAAAGGCTTTCTTTAAGTCAAATTGTGCTAGGATAGCTCTCACTACTGACTGTTGGACTTCAATTCAAAATTTAAACTATTTGGCACTCACAACACATTTTATAGATAATGATTGGAAATATCAAAACAGAATCATTAGTTTCTCAATAGTTCCTAACCACAAAGGGGAAACCATATGAAAGAAAGTTGAGGAGGTATTAAAGGAATGGAGTTTGAGAAATGTGTCTACAATTACATTTGACAATGCTTCAGCCAATGATGTGGCTGTAACATATTTGAAAAAAAAAGGGATTAATATGGGAGGATTAGTAATGGATGGTCAATTTTTTCATATGAGGTGTTGTGCCCATATACTAAATCTAGTAGTGAATGATGGTTTAAAAGATGTGCACAATTCAATTGCAAGTATTCGGACAGCTGTTAGGTTTGTAAGGTCTTCACCCCCAAAGATTGGCTAAGTTCAAAGAGTGTGTTGAATTTTCGAAAATTGAATGTAAAAAATTGTTATGTCTTGATGTTCCCACAAGATGGAATTCCACATATATGATGTTAGATGTAAAAAATTGTTATGTCTTGATGTTCCCACAAGATGGAATTCTACATATATGATGTTAGATGCTGCTGAAAAATTTCAAGTTGCCTTTGAAAAGCTTGACTTTGAAGACTCAAGTTATGTGGAGGTTTTTGGGATAGTTGGTCCCCCAACTACAATTGATTGGGAGAATGTTCGAGCATTTTTGAAATTTTTGAAAATTTTCTATGAGGCCACTAAGGTTTTCTCTACATCATCACATGCCAGCTTACATGTTGCATTTCATCAACTTTTAGAAGCTCTTTAAACCCACAAATGGCAGAGGCACTAATTTGTGCTCAAAATTGGTTGAGGTCAACTATAACCCAATTTAAAGATCTTAATATCAATGAAGAGTTTGAAATTTTAGAAAAGATTGTTACAGGTATCATAATATTCTTTTGCTATGAAAATTATTTAATATTTGTGTTATACATGAGTTAACTATCTTGTTTTTAAATGTATTGTAGAATTTCAAGTAATTTTGGCAAGTGTTAATGAAATTCAAGGAGGAGATGGATCGAGTGTCATAGTTGGTCCATCATCTCAATCACAGCCATTGCTGTGATTGGTCATACTTAAGATGTTTGTAATTTAAATGAACTTTTTTTATATTTTATTTAGTAATTTATGCTTTTTATGTTTCTTGCTAATTTATTTTCTTTTTTTTTTTTAGATTGACCTTTTTGCCATTTTGAAGCTATTTGTTATAGATATGGCTATTGTTGTTCCTTTTGGAGAATTTGTCATAAATGATCCCTATGAAACTTATTTTGCTATCAATGTTATTGTTCACTTGCAACTTGGATCTTTTTTAGGTAACTTTTTAAATAGTTTTTTCTATTGTGTTTTTTAAAATAGCAACAAAATTTTATAAATATGATTTTGCTGATGTGTACATAAATGTCTATTTTTTACAAGTATTTTGCTATTACATTGTTAAATTATCAAAACAATGAAACAGTAAACACTCCACATGATATGGGTAAAATTGAGTTTTCACATGAGTCACTGAATATGCCAACTCAGCAGGTGCAACAAACCGTATCATCTCTTCATTTTGCAGAATCTTCTCCCACCTCCAATTCTAACAAACTCAACAGATCATAGGCGGATAATAGCACAATGGAGCATCACCTAGACTAATTTTTCTGCACGTTTTTTTTTCTTTTTTCTATTATAAGTATAGAAAGTTTTAATCATTGTAATCAGCTTTTTTCAAACATCAATGAAATTATCTCTTCTCTTCTTCCTTTTTCTGGTGTTTTATAATTCTTAAGATACATCTTTGTGTACTGATTTTTGTTTTATTGCCTTGCTGATTGGAAGAACCCTTGTGTGTTCTTTTAGTGTATTGATTGTTTTGTATTCAAAATTGACAGGGTAAGAGCTTGTAGATTTACAATCAATTATTAGTTTTGTATTTTGTTTGAGTCTCTCTTGTAAACTTTTGGGTTTTTGATTTATGACAGGGAGTTTTTGATCTTGATGGTCAGTAGTGTAGCTTGTAAACCTTGAAAATGGATGGAAGTTTTCCAACTAGCCTTGGTTCCTGCATGATATATGGTAATGTGTTTGCTCAAAGTTCTGACTTAGGTTTCAGTGTTTTAATATTTCACAATTTCATGGTACATGGTGTTTACTATTATTTCTATCAAATATTCAGGAACAAAGCCGAAGCAGCTGCACTAAACCAAAAGAAAATGGGCATCGATGATGGATCTGTTAGGATGCTCTCCTCACTTCTTGTTACTGCATTATCTGGGTACTTTGTTTTCAAGCTCACTAGTTTGTTATTGCCATTTGCCCCAACAAATTTAAGTTATTAAATACAAGTTTTTTACATCCACAGTAGTTATTTTTCCATATTAACATCATAAATGTGGTTGTAAAGGTTTTATTTCTATGTTTCTCAAATTTAACCATGTAAAAGAGTTGCTGAAGTGACCTTCCCATAAGCATAAACTGTTTATTGCCGATCATGTTGCTTGAAAGTAGAAACTACTGATTATGTCATGTCTCACTGGTTCAGTACTCATGTTGCTCGATTAATCTTTTTGTAGGTGTGTTAACGTGCTCTTGACAAATCCCACATGGGTAGTTGTTACCAGAATGCAGGTAAACTGCTAGTTATCCATCTCTTGTTCTCTCTTTCTTTCTACTTTCATTCCTCTCCCTGCATATCCTAACCCTTGTTTGTCTTGTTTCTTGGTATACACTAAACATTATAGCGAGAATAATTAATGCACATATCTTCTGGAAAATATTCCTTTTCTCCTGAAATTTTAAATTCAAATTTTGTTGCAGGGAATTCTTGTTTTTGCCTCTGTTATGGCTACACTGGGACTGCAAATAATCTTGGATTTTGTTCGCACATTAATATCATTTGTAACTTTATTTTTTGCATTTTTTCTAGAGGCAAAGTTGACACCCAAACTGGTAGAATGATAATTTTTCATTTATTTCCTGTATATCTTTTATTTTTAGATATCTTTAATGTTTTTGAAATATGACATTTCCAGGAAAATGCATTCAACTTGACCAGTGAACAAGAGTGTTGGGTTGTGGGTATTATGCTTTCAATGACTTTGGTGAAATTCCTGTTGATGGTTTATTGCCGCTCTTTTACTAATTGGATTATCAGTCTGTGCCCAGGATCACTTTTTTGATGTGATCACTAATGTCATCAGCCTTATTGCCGCACTTTTGGCAAATGTGTCTCGCATAGCTATGAAAAGCATATGGGGGCCCTTTGGATTGTGGCTCAGAGTTTTTGTTGGATTGATTTCTCTATGCAGAACTAAACGATGTTGCTCTTTGAACGATGAAGGTGATTTGCATGTCTATTCTCCCTAATTAATTTACGATGAATCATGTGATGCATTTCTTGTGATCTTCATGTTTGATTTTTGTTCTTGTATTTGGAATGGACATTGCAGGTTTAACATTGTTGGAATTTCGGGTAAGAATAACTTCTGATCCTTTTGGTGCTCTGGAAAATTGGAATCCAAATGATTGCAACCCTTGCAAGTGGTTTGGTGTTCGTTGTAAGTTCCTTTTGATTTCCTTTTTAAGTTTTCCAGAAAGACGGTATTATTTTTATTTTTAGCAAACACTAATATATATAGATAGCTGTTCTTGATGCTAAAAGGAAGCTCCCATTTTGATTGATGTGAATGTGGTGTTGAATTTTGTCAGCTTATGGGATTTTTTGCCTTCCCGTTATTTCTTGCAGGGTTCTAGACAATCTATCTTTGGAAGGGATGTTGGCTCCTGAGCTTCGGAAAATTAGTCATCTAAAATCCATGTAAGGGTTCTTTTTTAATTCTTATCGATGTTTGTATATTTAACTCGCCACTAGTTTATACTTGATCTTTTTAATTTTTACATGCTTTACTTATGTCTCCAGCAGCTAGCTTTGTATACCATTTACACATGGTTAATGATAGTGTTGGAAAATGTGAATTCCCTGGTTGGAAGATTGACAGTGCCAGAGTATCTTCAGAAAATGTGAATTCCCTTACAAGAGGCTTAGAGAATGATTATATTTGCTTGTTTTATGATGAATTATCATCCTAGATTTGAAAGATTATGGACAAACCTTAAAAGTAGTAAGACAATGTATATGTATGTGATTTGTTGTTATCTTTTTTTTTTTTTTTTATTGATTTGCATTTAAATTTAGTGATAATTATTATAAAAAAATGCCTTAAAATTGATATAATTATACTTACAAAAATTTAAATGTGATTTATTTATTTACTTTTTTTTGTAATATATTTATTAAGTATTGAAGTCTATAGAAAAGGCCTATAATTCCTTTATAAAAAAAAAGTCCCATAATCCCCTAAAATAAGGCCAACCTCACTGGTTTAAATAGTTGAGAATAAAAGAGAGAAAAAAATTTAGATCCAGCCCAAATTAATTAAATAGTTGTTTAGATTTTGAAACAAATAACAAATAAAATTATTGGGCCCAATATGGCTCAATCCGACTAAACCGATCCAGTTAATCCGAGACCCGACAAGCCCAAATTTGATAAACTTGAAACACTGTTATGGTCGAAAATGGGCAAATTTTTTTTGGGTCGATTTGGATTGGGCTAAATATTTTTGGCCCGAACCCGTCCGAACTTGCCCCGTGCTCAGGCATGTCGCAACCCAAATTTTTCCGATCTCGCGACTAATGGTTTAGACATCCTTTTAAAAGTCTCATCAATTAAGGAATGCCCGGACACCAAACTAATCCTTAATTAATGGTTTTGAAAAATGAGTTCATGGAGTCGCCACCAATGTTTTACTCAAAACATTGGAAAAAGAAAAAGTTTTTAAAAAATCCAATAATGGCCTTGATAACCAAAATTGGGTTCGAGGGTCGGTTACGTGTAGGGAATGTATTAAGCACCCCTACAGCGCCCTTAATTGGTACCCTATGGTGAAGTTAGCATTATAAATGATAATAATATAAATATTAAATCCCCTTTTATTAATAATTATTTACATGCTTGAAATTTAAATTATACAATTAACCCTAAAATGTCTACATGATTATTTTTATTATAACAATATTTATTATAGATAAGAAATAAAAAAAGAGAAAGAGTTTAATTGAAATACCTCTTGAATGAGCTCTATTAAATCTTCAAAACAGGAAGATTTTAGGTGCTTTGCGGCAACCTTTTACACTACAATGCCTCACAAAATCTCATGAAATACAAAAGAGAGAGAGAGAAAAAGAGAAAAATTTCGTGCTCTAAAGAGTCTGGACGAAATTTTGGAGTCATTAGAACTGTGCCCAAGTTGTCTATTTATAGGCATCAGAAAGGGTCCAGAATGGCCCACTCCAAAATTGGAACGGCCCGTTCTGGATCTGGCCGTTATATGTTAATTTCGTAACTGGAACGACCCGTTCTGAAACTGGAACAGCCGTTCCAAAAAAGGGTTTATAGGCATTTTTCATAACTTGGAATGGCCCGTTCCAGTTTAGGAACGGCTCGTTTCAGTGAAGGTTTTAACCCTTTTTTTAGGAGATTGGAATGGCCCGTTCCAATCTTGGAACGACCCGTTCCAACCTACAATTTTTAGGCCTTTTAGGAGCCTCAGAACGACCCGTTCTGGACTTGGGAACGGCCCGTTCCGGGCCACTAAAAATAGTTGATTTGGGCTTTTGGGCCCTCTGATGTCCTATCTTGTTGATTGTATGCCCCCGGACGAAATTGGGTGTTTACAGCTGCCCCTCTTTACTTGTCCTTTGGAATAGTTGTGTTCCTTTTCCAAAGGAAAGTAAAGACGTAGACATTTCATCCAGGTCTTATTCTCGTCTCTGTGTTGATGCTTCTACGTTGCTTCCCTTGGATAGGTGTATTTGCTCGTATCCTCACCCTTTAGAGCAGTTGCGTACTCTATTGGGTAACAAGGCTGACAAACTGTACACCTGATCTTCAGTCTTCGAGTAGAAGCTTCATTGTCTCTCTTGTGATAATGTGTTCCTTTATTTGTAGCTTGTTGAAGAGGGAGTATTTTTGTAGCTCAACCTCTCCAAGCTAGACTGATATTTAGGGCTTCAGCCGGCCCATTATAAGGTCAGATAACCCTCTTTGTTTGTTGAAGTAGTTTCGTAGCTCAGCCTCTTCAGGCTAGACTGATATTTTAAGGCTTCAGCCGGCCCACTCTAAGGTCAGGTAACCCTCTTTGTTGTTGAAGTAGTTTCGTAGCTCAGCCACTCCAAGCTAGACTGATATTTTAAGGCTTCAGTCGGCCTCACTCTAAGGTCAGGTAACCCTCTTTGTTGTTGAAGTAGTTTCGTAGCTCAGCCTCTCCAAGCTAGACTGATATTTTAAGGCTTCAGTCAGCCTCCTCTAAGGTCAAGTAACCCTCTTTGTTGTTGAAGTAGTTTCGTAGCTCAACCTCTCCTAGCTGGACTGATATTTTAAGGCTTCAGCCGGCCTCCTCTAAGGTCAGGTAACCCTCTTTGTTGTTGAAGTAGTTTCGTAGCTCAGCCTCTCCAAGTTGGACTGATATTTTAAGGCTTCAACCGGCCTCCTCTAAGGTCAGGTAACCTTCTTTTATCTTGTACTAGTTTTGGGGATCTAGCAACCCTTTCCGTGCTTGTACTTGATGTCTTCTTGTTGGTGTTGTGAGATGAAAGACTGCCCCAGGTGGATGGGAAGGAGATGTTTGATGTGCCCTTGTGTTGGTGGGCAACGAAGTGGATGGCTGGCAGAGATTTCAATGTTGCCCTTGCCACTTGAGTATTGTGATGCCTCTCCAGGCGCCTGCTTGTGGTAGGTTTCTTTTTTTTGAATTTCCTTTTTGTTTAGCTTCGGGTTTTTCATATTTGAAGCTTGCCTTTTTTTCGGCTATTTTTTAAATGTTTCGGCTTTTTCAACATGTACGAAGCTTGCCTCTTTTTTGTTGTCTATGGCTGGTCATTGTAAGGGATTTACTTGACCCTGTCTGGTCTCTGTTGTGAGGGAAGAGTTTTGCCCCTTCACACGTGGCTCCCTTCTTGATTGCTTTCTTTAGAGATTTTATTCATGATGCATGCATGGATTGAAAATGTTTGCAGCCTACTGTCCTTTTGGATAATTCCCTTTTGATGTGAAAAGTTATTTATTTCAAGTGCGCGCTTTTCTGTATGTCATACATATGCGTTTAAGCTTTTTAGAAATCTATTGGTATCAGGTGGCTTCCCTTTACCCCTTTAGTTTTTTTTTTTGACTGAAGATTCGCACATGACTTTTGCTTACTTTAGAGGCCCGTATAGGATTTCCTCGTCTATTTAATTGTTTTTTTACTAGGTTGTTTTGATTTTTCTCTTTAATACCAAAACACATCATTTAAAGATAAAGGTTGAAAGAATTGAGAAGAATGGTATTTTATTGCAAATCAGAAAATTTCAAGGAGGGTTACAAGAGGTTTGGAAAAAACTGACTGAGGTTGGCCGGTGTCTGGGCTTGAGCGATCATGAATTTAAGAAACGAAGCTTGGCATCCTCCTAGTCGTCTGATCAGCACCGCTTCAAGTAATTTCTTGACTTCTATAGAAGGTGATATGGCTTCTAGGTTGACTGTTCGTCTTGCTTTAACGCCTTTTTTTTTGGGGCTTAAGCATAGAACTTCTTCATGGCATCAGAGTTTACTGGGTAAGCGAGTTCTTCACCATCCATGTTAGTGAGGATCAATGCTCCTCCAAAAAAGGCTCGCTTGACCACGTATGGGCCTTCGTAGTTTGGTGCCCATTTCCCTATCTTATCCTTCTGTGCTGGTAGAAGTTTCCTGAGTACTAGATCCCCATCTTCAAATGGTCGTGGTTGGACTCTCTTGTCGAAGGCTCTCTTGATTCTCCTTTGATATGTTTGCCCGTGACAAATGGCGTCTAACCTTTTCTCTTCTATGAGATTTAATTGGTCAAATCTGGTTCGAACCCATTCGATTTCTGGGAGCTTTGCCTCCATGAGTAATCTCAAAGAAGGAATGTCCACTTCAATAGGCAAGACTGCCTCCATCCCGTATACTAAGGAAAAAGGGGTGGCGCCCGTCGATGTGCGAACGGATTTTCTGTATCCATGTAATGCGTAAGGTAGCATCTCATGCCAATCTTTATATGTAACAACCATTTTTTGAATGATCTTCTTGATATTCTTGTTGGCTGCCTCAACTACCCCATTCATTTTTGGCCTATAAGGGGAGGAGTTATGATGTTGAATCTTGAAAGAGTCACATAATTCAGTCATTATCTTGTTGTTGAGGTTTGACCCATTGTCTGTTATAATTTTTTCAGGTATTCCATAACAACATATTATGTTTTTCCTGAAAAAATTGACTACCACTTTACGGGTTACATGTGCGTATGATGTGGCTTCAACCCATTTGGTGAAGTAATCAACAGCCACAAGAATGAATCTATGTCCATTTGAGGCCTTGGGTTCAATGGGTCTAATGACGTCCATGCCCCACATCGAGAAAGGCCAGGGCGAGGCCATTACATTGAGCTCACTTGGTAGGACTTGGATATTATCAGCGTATATTTGGCATTTGTGGCACTTCCTAGCATACGAGATGCAATCCTTCTCCACAGTGGACCAAAAGTATCCTGCCCTCATGATCTTTCTGGCCATGACCTGTCCAGCTATATGGGTACCGAAGGTTCCTTCGTGGACTTCCTTCATTAACGATCGAGACTCCTTCTGACCAATACATCTTAACAAGATGGAATCAAAACTCTTCTTGTACAAGATGTTCTCATGTAGTACGAATCCGATAGCCCTTCGTCTGATTGTTTTCTTGTCATTGTCAAATGCCCCGACTGGGTATTTCCCTTCTTTGATGTATTGATGGATGTCAAAATACCAAGGATGGCCATCTTCCTTTTCCTCCAGTGTGCAACAATGAGCTTGTGTCTCATGTCGTCTGATTCTGATGACCGGTATTTCACATACCTCTTTTATAGCAAACATGGATGATAATGTGGCCATCGCATCTGCTAACTGATTCCCCTCTCTCGGGGTATGCTCAAAGTTAATGGATTCAAATTAGGACATCAGATCCTGAACATATGCTCGATAGGGGATTAATTTGTAGTCCTTCGTCTCCCATTCATCTCGTAGCTGGTATATCACCAAAGCTGAATCGCCGTAGACTTCTAGTTTGGTGACTTCGTTATCAAGTGCAGCCTGTAGACCCAATATACAAGCTTCGTATTCAGCCATGTTGTTGGTGCATTCAAAGTCCAACGTTGCCGTCACCGGGATATGTTTTCCTTGGGACGATATTAGTGTGGCTCTTATTCCGTGCCCCATTATATTGGAGGCCCGGTCGAAGAACATCGACCAGGATTCATTTTGACTTTGCTTTTTTGGCTCATCCTTCAAGGTCAATATTTCTTCATCAGGGAACTCCTCCTTGACCATGTGTTCGTCCTTGGTTGGTCCGTTTGCTAAATGATCGGCCAGGACACTACCTTTGATTGCCTTTTGCGAGACATATATAATATCATATTCTGATAGCAAAACCTGCCATCAGGCAATTCTCCCAACCAGAACAGACTTTTCAAGTAAGTACTTGATAGGATCCATTTTGGATATTAACTGGGTGGTATGTCTCAACATGTACTGTCGTAGCCGCTGGGTGGCCCACACCAAGGCGCAACATGTTTTCTTCAAAGGAGAATATCGAGCTTCGTAATCGGTAAACTTCTTGCTCAAGTAATAGATAACTCTTTCTTGATTACTAGTCTTGTTTAACTGTCCTAGCATACATCCCACGGAATCTTCCAAGACCGTGAGGTATAGGATGAGAGGTTCTCCTTCAATAGGAGGCATCAATATTGGTGGATTGATGAGACATTGCTTAATCTTATCGAAAGTGATTTGGCATTCCTCATTCCATTCCATGGGTTGATTCTTTCGGAGCAGCTTAAAGATGGGAGCGCATGTGTCAGTCAATTGAGATATGAAACGAGCTATATAATTCACCTTACCAAGAAATCCCCTTACCTCCTTTTCTGTCCTAGGGGGCGACATTTCTATTATGGCTCTGGCTTTCTCTGGATCCACTTCTATCCCCTCTTCACTAACGATGAACCCAAGGAGTTTTCCTGATCGGACTCTAAAAGTACATTTAGTAGGATTTAGCTTTAATTTGTACTTACGAAGCCGATTGAACAGTTTTCTTAGGTGGATAAGATGATCATTTTCATCTTTCGACTTAGCAATCATGTCATCTACATACACCTCTACCTCCTTGTGGATCATATCATGAAGTAAGGTTACCATTGCTCTCTAATAGGTTGCCCCTGCGTTTCTCAAACCGAAAGGCATCACCCGGTAACAGAAGGTGCCCCAAGGAGTGATGAAAGAAGTCTTCTCTTGATCTTTGATGGCCATCTTGATCTGGTTATATCCCGAATATCCGTCCATAAATGAGAAAATAGTGTTCGTAGATGCATTGTCTATGAGCACGTCAATCTGTGGTAGTGGGAATTCGTCTTTAGGACTGGCTCGATTTAGATCTCGATAGTCCACACAAACTCGCATCTTCCCGTTCTTCTTTAGTACGAGCACTATGTTCGCAAGCCATTCAGGATACTGAGATACAACCAAAAACCCAACATCTAGTTGTTTTTGGACTTCTTCCTTTATTTTGAGGGACCACTCAGGTTTGATCCTTCGAAGTTTCTACTTTACTGGAGGAATCCCATTTTTTATGGGCAATTTGTGTTCAACAATTGCACGGTCTAATCCTGGCATGTCGTGATAAGACCAAGCGAAGACATCAACAGATTCCTTCAAGAGGTCGATCAATTGATTCTTGACCTCCTTTGCCATCCTCGTGCCAATTGATATTTCCTTTATATCCTCTTCTTGCCCTAGATTAATCTGCTCAACTTCCTCTTGATAGGGTTGGATTATACGATTCTCTTGGTCCATCAACCTTTGCATTTCAGGAGATAGATTCTCCTCATGCTCGAGCGATACATCACACAAGTTTAGATTTTGCTCAACTTCATTTCCTTCGGCCATGTTCACTTGGTTCTGTATTTAGGTTTATAATTTTAATGCATGGATGACGAAAAGAAGAAAATAAAGAGAGAAAATAGGATAGACACAACTTCTAAATGACATATTTTATTATAAAAGAAACAAATTCATTACAACCCTTTATTGTAGAAACCCACAACCTTGGGAAGAATTGTGGGTTAAAAACAGTGAAATAATAAAACTCATGATGATAGGAAACATGAATCCCTAATGGACATCCCTATTCAGGCGGTCTTCCAATAGCACCGTTTCATGGGCTTTAATCTTCATGCTTGGGAAGTGGCTGTTTGTCGATACTAGGCGTGTCCGTGTCAAATTTTAACCACCCTACGTCAATTAGGCCTTGGACTCGAAGCTTTAAGGCCTTACATCGCTCCACAGAATGTCCTAGGGAGCCAGAGTGATAATCACAACGCTCCTCGGGGTTGTACCATGAAGGGAAAGGGGGACTGAATTGCTTTGACGGCGGGAGTCGTACCAGCATGGAAGTCTCTAAGAGTTGAGGTAATAGTGCTGCATAAGTGGTGGGAATTTTATCCACCGTCTTCTCTTTCCATGACTCGATCTGTGTCGTGCCTCGACTCTTTGGAGGGGTGGTGGCTATGGTGACTGCATTGATCCCATCCTCCTTCTTCTTTCCGTAGGACTTCTTGTAGTCATAACTCCCTGGAGCCTTTCCTATTTTACCGCTTTTCAAACCCTGCTCCACCCTTTCGCCTATGGTGACTATGTCGGAAAAAAGGGTCGAGGTATTCCCTATCATCTTATCATAATAGGGGCTAGTTAAAGAGTTGATGAACAAGGTCACCATCTCCTTATCAGAAAGCGAGGGCTCTACTTGTGCGGCCAGCTCCCTCCACCTCTGTGCATAAGCTTTGAAAGGTTCGTCCCCCTTCTTGCTTAACCCTTGCAAATCAGACCTGTCAGGGACGAGATCAATATTGTACTTGTATCGTTGCAAGAAAGCTTCAGCGAGCTACTTCCATGTTTGGATCCTTCCTCCCTCCAGCTGCATGTACCAATTGAGGGCCACATCTGATAAGCTCTCTTGAAAGCAGTGTATCAAGAGCTTCTCGTTGTCCACATGGGCGGCCATCTTTCGGCAGTACATCGTCAGATGCATTTTGGGGCAGTTGGATCCCGTATACTTTTGGAAGTCAGGACTTTTGAACTTGGGTGGGAATTGGATATCCTGTAGCAAGCACATTTTAGCGGCCTCCTGAATGTCAAAGCTATGACCTTCCACCGCTCTCCAAAGCATTTAGGTGATCCTTGGACGCGTCTCCTACGTGACTAGCGATGTAGTCATCATGTTGGAGCTTGCTCATGGTTTCACACATTCGAGCCATTTGCTCCTTGAGCTGCCTAAGTTCATTCAGCTCGCGGTTCCTTTCCATTAGTGCCTCCATAGCTTGTCTTTTTTGGGTCCTCGTGAGTACGGAGTGTTGAGAAGCCACCTTCGAGGGATAACAATGGATTTCTATTATGCTTGTTTATAGATCTATTGAAGGAGATTCCTGACAGGATGACGCTTGCCCTTATGAAGGTAGGTATCCCTTTTCATAATATCTTACGATATGACAAAGGTTACACCGATCCTTAGAAGGTCGGTCATCATCAATGCCCCTTTTCGTAATATTTTACGATATGGCAAAGGTTGCACTGATTTTTGTCCAGTACTCCTACCAGTTCTAATATATGTATAGCATATAAGCGCTTCACTATATTTTCGTGTATATTTTTAGACAAAAGAAAGGGATTATGACAAAAGGCAGGCAAACTTTTTATACAAACAACTATGCAACAATCATATGCTCAAACAATCGAACATCCACGAGCGGTATAAATCCATGGTTTGTGGCCCCTGTAAGAAAAGTGCATTGTATAGGACAGTTCTAATCTCACTGGTCTTAAGGCCCCCAAGGTGCCCCCATTATAGGGACCCAGTATCTCTGTCGCCGTCACCTGGCAAACTCTAAGGTCTTTCGCAGTATTTCGGGCTAGAGTAACCGGTTATCACCTTGAATGTGATTTTCGACAAGGCTCGCAGGCTCCAAGGCCAAACTTGGGCCGGTCGTACGTCAACCACTCCCTATGTTTATTACCCTCATGCCCCCGAGTGGAGGGGGAACTGTTGTGTGCAAAGGTTTGTGTACAATTTTTATGCCAAACAAGTGCTTAATTTAAATAGGCAAACAGATATGAAAGTCAAACAAATAAAACAAACAAAATAAAGGGAAAAAATATTTAAATTATTTTTTTTATATAATGCTAATTTCATCATTTATAAGGTCCTGACCCTCTTAAAACGTCCTCAGTGGAGTCGCCATGTGTCGCAACATGAATTTTTCCGATCTCGCGACAAATGGTTTAGACATCCTTTTAAAAGTCTCATCAATTAAGGAATGCCCGGACACTAGACTAATCCTTAATTAATGGTTTTGAAAAATGAGTTCATGGAGTCGCCACCAATGTTTTACTCAAAACATTGGAAAAAGAAAAGGTTTTTAAAAAATCCAATAATGGCCTTGATAACCAGAATTGGGTTCGGGGGTCGGTTACGTGTAGGGAAGGTATTAAACACCCTTACAACGCCCTTAATTGGTACCCTATGGTGAAGTTAGCATTATAAATGATAATAATATAAATATTAAATCCCCTTTTATTAATAATTATTTACATGCTTGAAATTTAAATTATACAATTAACCCTAAAATGTCTACATGATTATTTTTATTATAACAATATTTATTATAGATAAGAAATAAAAAAAGAGACAGAGTTTAATTGAAATACCTCTTGAATGAGCTCTATTGAATCTTCAAAACAGGAAGATTTTAGGTGCTTTGCGGCAACCTTTCACACTACAATGCCTCACAAAATCTCAAGAAATACAAAAGAGAAAAAGAGAGATATTTCGTGCTCTAAGGAGTCTGGACGAAATTTTGGAGTCCTTAGAACTATGCCCAAGCTGTCTATTTATAAGCATCAGAAAGGGTCCAGAACAGCCCGTTCTAAAATCGGAACGGCCCGTTCTGGATTTGGTCGTTATATGTTAATTTCGTAACTGGAACGACCCATTCCAGAAGTGAGATTAACACGTATATGCCTAGACTGGAACGGCCGTTCCAAAAAAGGGTTTCTAGGCTTTTTTCATAACTTGGAACGGCCCATTCCAGTTTAGGAACGGCTCGTTCCAATTAAGGTTTTAACCCTTTTTTTTAGGAGATTGGAACGGCCCATTCCAATCTTGGAACAGCCCGTTCTAATCTTGGAATAGCCCGTTCCAATTCTGGAACGGCCCGTTCCAACCTACAATTTTTAGGCCTTTTAGGAGCCTCGGAACGGCCCGTTCCAATTCAAGAACGACCCGTTCTAGACTTGGGAACGGCCCGTTCCGATTTTGGAACGGCCCGTTCCGATTTTGGAACGGCCCGTTCCGGGCCACTAAAAATAGTTGATTTGGGCTTTTGGGCCCTCTGATGTCCTATCTTGTTGATTGTATACCCCCGGACGAAATTGAGTGTCTATAAGGCCTACCACCACCACACTCTATCAATGATAATTCTCCGAGTCCTCATTTTTTTATGTATCCACCACCAATACCAACCAATCCCAATATATTTTATAGGCCTTCAATAATTTCTGAAAAAGTTGTGGAGTCATTAGATCGGGAAACAAATTCACCAATTGGTTCAATATCTGAGTCTCAAGTTGGGCTAGAGAACATCACACTTGATGTAGGAGGACAACAAGGAGAAGAAATATGTACTAAAAAAAATTGCGTGTAAGCTTTTCTGTCGAAGAGGATAATCTACTTATTCAATCATGGCTCAACATTTCAAAGGATCCAATTGTGGGAGTTGATCAAACTGGAAATAGTTTCTAGATAAGAATCAAAGAAAATTACAACAACAATCGCAATCAATTTCCAGAAAGGAATCCAGATCAGTTAAAAAGTCGTTGGTTTCGAATCAATAAAGCAATTCAATTATTTGTCGGATGTTATAAACAAGCTCGTGATAAAAAAAGAAGTGGCAACTCAGAAAAAGACATCATGACAAATGCATATAAAATTCACTCACAAGATGTAGGTGATAAATTCAATTTTGAGCATACATGACTATTATTAAGAGATGAACAAAAATATAAAACATGGGTATAAAAGTCACTATCACACATGTATTAATTAATATATAATTGACCTTCTATATTATATTCTCAGCGTAGCCACCATGTATCACGATCATCATTGAGGTCATAACAAAATTGAAACAGTAGAACTTGAGCTCCAACCTGGTTGATGGTCCTTCTTGGTCCAATTGGTTCTCCTCAAAGAGGGCAAGTTGCAAATTTGAGACCAACCCATGTATCCAAGCACTTTCTGTGAAACAAATGTTCACACCTAAGGACTCTAATCTCTTCACCATGCACAATTTTGCTTAGACAAACGGCACAATCAACATCTTCATCTGAGCCTTGGGTGGGTGCATAGTGGCATATGCTTTGGTCTTCCCCAATCAATGGAATTTGAGAATCATGGAGCATGTAGAAGGGACAATAGATAAGGAAATTTAACACCCATTTCAGATAAGTGTAAAATGAAGTTAAGTATTTCATGAACATGGTGAATTGGGTTTGGGTAGAGAAATAACTAAGAGAGTGCTTCGCTAGCTCTGATTTTGCTTTGAAATAAAATTCAAACTTTTTAGATATTTATAACCTTCTTTGAGATGACAAAGTTAACGCTTTTAGATATTTATAAAATATTTTTATGATTATTCATCGATTTGAATTAATGAAACAAAGTATTAAATAATTTTTAACTTTTTTTTTTAAATTTGCAGACTTGATTTATGTATTAAGAACTTTAAATTCGACAGTTGAATCGTTGATATTTGAAAACCATTTGATATCTCGTTTCATTAATTTAAATCAATGTATAAAATGATTTTATGATTATCCGTAAATTTGAATTAACGAAATAAAGTATCAAATGATTTTTGAATTTTTTTAGAATTTACAGATTTGATCTATACATTAAAAACTTTAAATTTAATGGTTAGATTGTTGAAATTTGATTTAGAACATGAGTTACTAAACAGAATAAATCTAGTTAGACTTAAAGTAAATGAATTCATCCTCTCTCTCTCTCTCTCTCTCTCTCTCTCTCTCTCTCTCTCTATATATATATATATATATATATATATATATATATATATATATATAATACCTTTTAAACATGGCATTTTCTCCATCCTTTATATAATAAATAAATTGGTGCTTCTTTGTCCTAATTATAAAAAGTCTCGCTGATTTGTGATCTTATGGACATGGTTAAGGAATTAATAAGTAAAAGTTTTTATTAAAAATTACAATATAGTTACCTAGATGAATATATAGATACACCTTTTTAATAAAAGCTTTCCCTTTTGGTTTTTTAATGCTCTAAGGACGTTGGTTAACATCTTTCATAAAAAAAAAAATTAGGCATATATTAAAATATATTAATTGTTAATTTTCCTTTATATTTTTTTATTTATCATGAATATATTAATCTACTTATTAATCCGTGGATATATTTATTAATATATTAATAATACAAATGACATTCATTAAATTATAAAAAAAATTATTATTAAATTAGGCTTATAGTATCATTAAATGCAACCATCATTTAAATTATTCGATTCAAAGGGTGTTTTTGAAAAGAAAAACTAATTTTATTACATATTAATAAAAATTGGCCACTTAAGTATTTTTTTTTTTTTTTGTGTTGATGAATTGGTTATTTGTTTTGTATACCGAAGACAATATATGGGTTGATACTTGCAAGAAAACCTAAGGTAATGGTTAAATTATATTATTATTATTATTATTATTATTATTATTATTATTATTATATTATGAAAAAGGTACTTCATGATTTTGTATAATTTTTGTAATAAAATAAATAATAAAAATAACTAACATTAAATATGTGTGAGATGGTTAAAAAATAAATTTAGACAGAACTAGAAAAAAAAGAATAAAAAGTTAAAAAAAAAATTATGGGTGAGAAAAAATGTTTTGGACGTTAAGAAATAAAATGGTCAATTAAATGTGTATAAAAAAATGTGTATAATTTTATTCATAGTATAAATTATTATTATTGAAAGTGATTTAATTTTAGTAACTTTTTGTTAATTTTTATGTATTTTTTACAATTTCTTTTTTGTTAGTAAAAAAAACAGAAGAAAATAAAGATAATATTTTTTCTTCTTGAGTTTTATTGGGAAAAATTGATATGAAAAACTGTATATTTATAAAATGGACATGAATATTTTTATGTGAAAATGAGATGTAATAATTAAAAAGGTGACAATATTAAAGTGAGATCTAATTATTGGAGGGTATTTACGGTTGCTAGTTAAATGGAGTAACGTTCTTAAATAATACGAAGCGACGGGGTAAATTATGGGAGCTCTTTAAAATAACTGTTCTATATCTTTTAAATATTTTCATATAGGATGCAAGTAAATTTATTTGTTTTATCTTTATAAAGATTATAACATAGCTTAAATCTAATAATACTATTTCAACATTATTTATTTATTAATATTATTATTAAACCGACCTTAATAATTCACATTATATTTAGTAATGGACAGATTTATGTTTTATTTCTATGGATAAATTGAGTCTTTCCCTCCGTTTTTTACAACATGAATGATTTTTTTTAATATATATGGGGTTCCCATTTTGTTTCTTTATTTCTCTCTCACATAATAAGTTATATAGTGTTATAATTATTTAAGTTATTTTCGTGTTATTAAGTTGAATTATTATTTAGTATTGGAAGACTCTAGGTCCGAGGATCCCTTAAGAATTTTTATAAAGTTAAGAGTTTCTTTTGGCAAAGATTCAATTTGACCTGAAAGGAAGATTATATAAGATTTTTATTTAGAATAGAGCTTCATAAACTCAAGTTCTCAAGATTCTAGTGAGATGATTCTAGAGAGAAGAACTTTGGTCCGTGAGTTTCCTTCAACTCAAAATCTTCTTCCCCTTCTTTCCTGATTCTTAATAGTGTAATGTTGTTGTTGAATTCAGGTTAGTAGTTGCTGAAATCAAATGGGTGAGTTGCGGGTTTGAGTTTCTTCTTCTACCTTGGTTCCCTACTACTCCGAGGTAAGGAAAACTCGAGTTGTGGTGTTTTGGATGAAGTGCTAGCTAGCAAATGATTTTTGCATTGCATGTGGTGTGAAATGTTAAGTAAGAAGAAGCAATTCCCAACAAGGTTTTGAACATGACAAATACAATACATATTGTTATTTCTAACATGTGTGTTAGTCTTTTAGATAAATATAAGAACAGACAAAACTGAAAAACGAAGTACGTGTTATTACACATACTATGGTCAAACCAAACGAAGCCTGGTTGAGCTGTACAAAACATTAGACGATGATTGATCAAGCATCAAGACTAAGCCTGATCAAAAGCCAGACAATACAACAAATACAAGACAAGGCGTACTACTAGTCGAAGCCTTGAAGTATTAGAAAAAAGGCCAAAACAAGTATCAAACAAGGCTAAATCAAGAACAAGACAGAATTTGGTTAGGCACCGGATGAAGCTTAATGGTCAACCAGACGAAGGTCAACAAAGTATCAGACGATGGATAACACAAGATAAAGAAACATTCCAGACGAAATTAAAGTCTTCCATCTTCACAACTGACCAGACGGAAGGAAAAGTCAAAGTCTACTTCTCAGACGGACACTCAAATTTGAGATGCATTAAGTCATCAAATTTGTGATATCAAATATCGTCTACACTCATAGAATAGCACACTAAGTCATCAAATTTGTGAGAAGAAAGAAGAAAGATAGACCAGCGCGTATCCACAAGTCAAAGCATGCATGTGCCAGAGAAAGTACACCTACTTTTTAGAAAAAGACAACGCCTCTACAGCTACAATGACGGAGAGAGAATAGAAATACCTAGGTTATGATTGGAGTTAGAAATAGAAGTGAACGAACTACACAAAAGACTTCACGTAACACAGATTCAGTAAGCAAACATTTAATGCAAGAACAAATGCATTAAATGAAAGATCTATATGGCCATGAACGAACTACTATCTGCGCCAACGGGAAGCTTCGCTCCAATGGACACTTTAAAATTTAAACAACAGGTAGATTTATCACGAGGCTATAAATACCAAGACCTAACAAGAGAAGAAAGAAGAAGTGAAGAAAAGAGCAATAAACAAAAGCGAATGTAAAAGTGAACTGACATCTCTTCCTGTACAGTCTTGTATATTTGTGTAAATTTAAGATATCTTATCTTAGCGAGTGTTGAGACTATCCTATCCTCTCTGTGAGAGTAATACACACACTCAAAACACATATCTCTATAAAACTAAGGTTGCATACCTTAGCGAGTGTAGAAACCATCCTATCCTCTCTATGAGAGTTATACACACACTCAAAACATCTATCTGTTGTAAAGCCTGAAGAGGCTAGTTGAAAGAATACTTGGGGAACCAGAAGTGGTTTAAGAATACTAGTGCTGACGAGTGAAGTTGGCGAACTAGGAGTGGTTGATAATACTTGGGGAACCAGAAGTGGTTTAATAATACTAGCATTGACGAGTGAAGTTGGCGAACCAGAAGTGGTTGATAATACTTGTAATCCGTTGTGATTAGTGGAACCCTTCAATTGAAGGAGATTGGACGTAGCTCAGGTCGAGCGAACCAGTATAAAATTCTTTGCACTTTTTATCTATTTCTCAGACGCAATTTTGTTTAGCTGATATATCATACTGAAAATTTTGTCCACTACTTATTTTTCACTATAACTATCTTCAGACAGAAAATACACTTGCTTAACTTATTATTTTAAGAAACATTTTCCTTGTGCAGACAATAAACTCTCAAACGCAAAATCTTTTGTAGAGCCAACCTTGCACAGTTTTTAAGTGTTCAAAATAATATTTTTATTAGACGAAAAAAAGTCTCTTTGTGAAAACGATTTTAAAATTCCTTCGTTCACACACACATTCAACCTCCCTTCTGTGTGTTTTTCCGCTAACTTCATGAAATCTTGAATATATGTGGTTGTGTTGGTGAATTCAAAGTGAAAAACATGTTGGAAGTTTGGGTTTTGGGGTTCATGATGAAGAGTGTGACGAATTGTTATGAATTATTGTTGCATGTTGCTTTTTGAGATGGATTTGAGGTTCTTGTGTTGAGTAGGATCATTATTTCTTATTGCATGTGTTGGATTTTTGCTGAGTTTTAGGTTTTGGGTCAAAATCGGGTTTTGCATATGAAAAATTCTTATATCACCCCAATCACGCCTTCATGACATTAGGTGTCGATCCAACATGAGACTCTCTGTCTCAATCACATTGGGTGCAAAATCAATGGTGCCAATCATAAGGAGAGAGACTCATCTCAGGTTGGCTAGCGCCGGGCATGGTTTAAAAGATGTCGGGCTTGAGAATCTTGGGAGGTCTCTAACTTAGTGACATCGGGCTCAAGCTTGAGTGGCACCCAACATGGCCAAGACAAAACTCTTTGTTTGGATGACATTAGGCCCTAGTTTGGTGACAACGGGCGCGAGTTAGGTAGAAACTCTCTACTTGAAATGAGGCCAGGTGTGACATTTTGCCATGCCAGACATAAGGTCTTAAGATCTTTTTCCTTATCCACATCGGGTGTGGATTAGGTAGCATCAAGCATGGGTGAGGTAGATAGTTCCCTACCTGGATGGCACTAGCATTGGATATGTGGCATTGGGCACTAGTTGCTAAAAGGAAACATGTTGGATTATTGGATGAATTGTTGAATTACTTGTTGATTGAGTTGTGTGTTGACTATGTAAGGATGAATAAGTTGCATGGATGATATTGTATATGTCGATTTCATTTCGAGTTGCTAGTTGAAAGTTGAGATGTGCATTAAAAGTTGTAAAGTTGTGTGTTCGTTGTGTAGTTGTGTTGAATATGTGAGAAGTTATTGTGTTGTTAAGTTGTGATGACCAACCTAGAACTAGAGGATAGGTTTTAAAAGTTGCATATCCCATTGTATGGATATTGTGTTGTGGTGCTCTAAGGTTGAAAAACCTTTTTAGGAAGTTGACCCTTGAAGTGGATAGTTGTGTTGAATTTCCTCTAGGACTTAGTTGATACCGTGTCTGGACAAGGTCAAGACACACGTGTATAAAGAAACCATAATATAGGAGCCAAGTTGAGATATACTCATTACAAGTGACCATGTGAGTAAAATACAAAGTTGAGAACTTAGTTTCTAACCAAGTATTGAAAGGGTGTAATATTTGGAGGATAGCCGGTGGACTAATCCTATGGGAGGCTTAGTTAAGCTAGTTAATGTCGTGGTAGACCCATACCTAACTGTTCTACACCGATAATAGTACTAGACTTCCTTATTTAAGTGGTAACATCTGAGCAACCAAGTTTTTGTGTTGTGGATTGATATCCAATTTGCTATTGATCTAGGAAGCCAAAAAGATCACCTTATATTATTGGTTCGATAGGTCAAGCCACTTAAACTTTTCAATCAGTATTTTAGGAGATCTCCTAGTTGAAATGCATGATGACACATATAATTGTTGCGTTAAAAATACTATGTTGTTGTGATGAACAATTTGAGTTATTAATATTATGATACTCAAGTTGATACTATGTTATAGTAAACTAAGTTGTTCATGCTAATATATGTTGGTTGTATTGTGATGATGCATGTTTGTAGTGTTGGAGATGAGATGAAAATGTGATGATGTATTAAAGTTGTTGGTATTTTATGTCGAATGTTGTATATATATGTTGACTCTTTAAACTTTAGCTTACCCTAATGTGTTTCCATGCGATTTGGACTGTGATGATCATGCGTGGTATGTGAATAAAGTAGGGATATGTATGAGGTGTAGTAGTTGAGTTGGCTATCAAGAGGATGATTGTATTGTTTATATTTTGGATGCCACTCTTCGAGTAGTATTTTGTATACGAGTTGTTTGACCAACAACTTAGGTTGTATAATTTACATTTACATGATTATTGTATCTATATTGCCTATATTTGATTAGTTATTTTACCTTTATATGCAGGCTATATATTACATATTCTCGTATCTGTAGGTATATAATTTTAAGTTAGTAGTTGTTTTTGTTGCTCGTTATTATGCTGGTTAATATAGAGATCATGATAGATGATTTCATTCTCAACCTATGGTCAAAGTGTTATTAATTATTTGTCTATTTATACTTGTATTTAGAAATTGATATAATAATAATAATAATAATAATAATAATAATAATAATAATAATAATAATAATAATATTAATATTAATATTAATTTATCATAAGTAATTAATAAGATAACACATAAGAGTATTTTAATAATATTTTACATTTATCGGCGGAATTAATTTTATGAAACAAGTACATAAAATATAAAACTGATTAATAAACTTGATTTCATATTTTCAAACTTGAACTCATTAAAAAATATTCTTAACTTGGAGAAAAAATAAAAATGTTAGTAGGTGGATTTTAGTTTGATCTACCTAGTTATGGGCTTATGAACTTTCTCATTATATGTCTTTTGACAATTGACAAATAGTAATATCCTAGTGCCAACCAAGCTTGTATTCAGATAAAGACTGATCTAATATCAAGGTTAATTCAAATACAAGATGAAGAAAAAGATAATCTATAACTGCACACTTTTGAACAAGATAAGATAAATGGGTCTATGAAACTTTGAGTGAGGAGATAATGGAGATATGAGCCTAAAGATAAGGGATTTGGCAATGAAGGTTAATTAGGTTAAAAGAGAATAAAAACCCTGAAAAGGGCAGATAACAACAAGAGATAGAGAGAAAAACACCCGAATTTTATAGTGACAAGACTTGTATTTTGTGGTTGGAACATTTTGACACCCACCGTAGGACAGGTAAAGATACCCCCTTTGCCTCAAGTCTTAAAGTGGTAAAAGGTGTAAGGAGGATTGGGGGGAGATGGCAGAAGGCGTGTTTCATCTTCAACCGTCAATATGTAACACCTTGTTTTTCAAAATATTATTATTATTATTATCATTATTATTATAATATAGTATTTGGTCAATATTATTTTATTATTATAAGGGAATATTATTTTGTACGTTTTAAATAATTATTTTGTACGTATTAAATAAACATTTTTATTAGTATTTTTAAATAATTATTTATATGTTTTAAGGGATAATTCAGGAGTTGATAAATTTATATTTTGTTTTAAAATCTAAAAGGTTGATTTTATAGGATATTTTAATATTAAAATTATATTATTATTATTATTATTATTATTATTATTATAGAGGAAATATATTTTATATTATATTTATATTTATTTTATTTTATTATTTTGAGGAAAAGAGAAGCGGGTCGGAAGAGAGGGAAGATGGGTTAGGTTGACCTAGTGGATTATTTTAAGAAAGGGGTCAAGCAAATTTATCTCTATTTATCTCATTTGCGTTCTGAAAGATTAGGAAAAAAATAGAGGAGAAACAAAGACTTATTTGCATTTACACAACCAGGTACGAGGGAAAAGAGATTACTTGTTTGCAAAGTCACATGAGGGAATTGGGTAGAAGAGAAATCTTTTAGGATTATAGGTAATTTTATTTTGCATGTATTGAGGATTAGGAATATGTAAACAATTTATAAAAATAATGATTTGGAAGAGAGAACAAAATTGTAGAAAAGTGCCTGTGAGTTAAGTTTTGGAAAAATTTGGGGTTTTATATTCTATAAAATTGATGATTCAATCGAGTTTTATATTGATTTATAAATGTGGTTTTTATATTATTTGGTAAAATTGATTATCTAGATGATAATTGGATTTATTGGAATATGCTTTGTAAGTTAGAGTTGTTGTAGATTGATGAGCACCCTTAATTATATGAATTAATGAGTAAATGAGAGATTTTACTTATAAATGTACCTTAGTATTTTTGTAATATCTTTCTATGTGATTAACCTTTGTTTATTGGTTTAGAAAGTAGACACTTAGGGTTATAATTTAGACTCTCAAATCGCGTAAAAATGTTAGGAATTGATTGAGTTATGCGAGTTATAAGTTCAGTCTCCATTCTAGTGCGTGAAATATTAAGTTTTGTGTTGTCAGCCATGCGAGGTGACCTTAATGACATTTTTAGGCTTTTTGTTCTTCAAAAACGTTGTAGCTTTGGGTTTTAGCTTTCTAATTGCTTTGGAATTACTCA
The DNA here is from genome assembly GCF_000230855.2 of Cajanus cajan. Lineage (NCBI taxonomy): Eukaryota > Viridiplantae > Streptophyta > Magnoliopsida > Fabales > Fabaceae > Cajanus > Cajanus cajan. The sequence continues at coordinate 23,105,689 of NC_138527.1, read as the reverse complement.
AAAAAGATGTGTATAACTCAAGTTATGGTCAAAATAGTGAGTAGAGGTCAAGTTGTCAGGATTTACGATGTCCAGTGCGGGTATTCTATTTTAATTTTCATTTTTTATGTTTTGGGACCCCCTTTTTGGCATGTTTGTGATAATTTATGATTTCTTAGTGATACTTTACAATACTTATGATGGAGGACCATTCTTGAGACATAATATAGGGCCTATCACAAGGTCCATGGCTAGGAGAGTAGAGGAAGATGAAGAACACACCACACCAAAAGTCATGATCATCATGTGTGTGGATTTTGGGCCCTCTCCTTAGCTTGTTGCTTTCCTTTCCTATTTTGCCCTTGTATTTTGGGTTACATTAGCTATTAGGATTTTATTGAGTATTTTTATTTAGCCTTTGTATTATGGGGAAAAATTAGGCTTAGGATTTATTTAGGGACTTAACCTTGACTAGTAAGGTCAAAAGTCCATTTCTTTCATTTTCTAGGACTAAGGGTACTTTAGTCGTTTTGGAGAGATGAGAGCCATTTCATTTGAGCTGCATCTAGGGTTCATTTAGGGTGCATTTGGGCTTGAAATATTTGGCCAAATGCTCCCAAGAAACCCTAGGATGCTCTTCTCTCTCTATAAGTACTCTAGTCCCTCCACCTTGTACCCACTTTGGAATATATGCATTTTGAGTGAGCCTTTGTGCCTCAAAATCCTTCCTTAGCCTCCTAGGGTCCTCATGCCCAACCTCCTCTCCTCTCTACCCTAAAGAGAGTTTGAGTTTCCCTTGAGTGGCCTCCACCAACCCTTGGTGGAGAGAGCTAGCCAAGAGCACCAAAAACACCTTCCACCTTCGCACCTCCATTTTCGCCCACCTTCATCTCCACCCTTCAATATTGTTTTTCCACCACCCTTGAGGAACATCCAGCCATCATCCTTCTTCCTAGACCATGGAGAAAGAGGTATGTTATGATTGAATGAGTTTGATGTGAGATTGTGAAATATGGTATTATATTGATGGATATTGATGATGGTTATGAATCGTATGATGTCCAGTAATAACTATTGTATGAAGAGGTATAAATGGTGTGTTCTAGATGGAATGTAAATTAATTGTGAATTAAATATTGATTTATATGAGGGGGTTTTGCAAGATATGTGTATCACTTATTGTGGAAATGTTGGTTGTGTATGTGATGTGGAATTGAAATGTGAACTGTGATGTGATGATTGAGCACAATTGTATGTGTGACACTGAGCCATAAGAGTGTGCACGTGATACGCTGATATTTATATGTTATAATGGGGATAGTCGTGTGCGTGATACGGTACTAGGTGTGTGATGCGTCACTTCAATCGTATGTGTGATATCGATGCTGGTAGTGGAATGCATTGGCATAATCGTGTGCGTACATGATGTTAGGTGTGTGATGCGACAATAGGAGCATGTACGTGATACGGTGCTGGATGTGTGACACGATGTATATATGCAATTTGTTTGTATGTACATACATGGATTGTGATGAGATGATGGAATATGTGGATTGTGATGAGATGATGGAATATATGGATTTGTGAAATGATATTGAACATGTTTGAATGATGAATATTGTGTTTATGAATTATATTGCTTTGAGATTATTTTATGGAATTTCGTGATGTGTTTTCTATATAAATATCTTTTTTTCTCTCCGTACATTTGTGATTTTTTTTAGCTGAGAAAGATGTGGACATGAGTGGCATTCAAGGTGCCAATAATTGAGTCATGGGAGTGCTCTGATAGTATGACATCGGGGAAATGGTCTTCTAGAACTTTATTTTTTATTGTAATTGGAGTTTTTACATTTCCTTTGAAACTATTTAAGAACTTATTTGTTTTCTAAACTTTATTTTAAATTGATCAGATATTGGAAATGTATTTTCTTTTGGAGATGTGAACCATTTTACACCTGTTAGAGTAACATTTCTTTATATTGGGGTAGAATGGTGTCACACAATAACCATCACCCGCGACCAATAGTGGAAGACATGATGGCTATGATCTAGGGTCTCAGAGAAGAGAATGATGCAACACGAAGGAGGGATGGGGAGTTACAATGAAGGGCGGATGAGATGTAGGAGACTAATGGTGGCAAGGGGAGAGGGGCGTACCTTCAAAGTAAGGAAATAATTGTGAACAACAATGGAGATATGCAACACTTGGGGGTTTCCACTATCTATCAATGTTTCCCTATGTTTCTTTGGTGGCTATTTAGGCAGCTACTTCGCTTGAATCACACATTGGTGTTTGTTTGCGCAAAAAATGGGGATTGTGGTAAGAAACTAGAAGGGAGGGGGATGATAACTATTGTAGTTAAAATTAATCACAATAATTAAAAATAATTTTAAAATATTTAACATTTAAAATTAATTAAAACTACAACAATCATGTTATTATATCTAATTAAAATCAATATTAATTAGGCTTTAAAACTTGTAATTAATAAAATAACAATTTTGAATTTAAATTTAAATTCAAAATAATTTTGTTAATAAATTAGCTTTTTGAAAAATCTAAAAGTATACAACAATCACCCACATATTTCAAAAAAGTTTAAAAATAAATTTTGAATTCTTATATAGGATGTAATGCATCAAACATGATGTAGCAAGCAATTGAATTAGACCTAGATTAATAAAACTTAACACACAGTGTAGTGAGTGTGGAAAGTTATAGGACCCAAAACTCTTGACATGTGTTAGAGGTTAAACAATTATAGTACACCCCACAATTCTTGTCGTTACCACTGTGTTGTGCTTAGGCCATTTGCGTGCCCAGTATTTAGGAGTGCTTTAAAGATCTTGCCAAAATCTCATGCAAGCAACCCCACTTGATACTCATATAAATGATTTCATCAATTGTATGTTGTAATTCCTACCTTGCCCATAACAGAAATGAAAAACATTAAAATCTTTATAAAAGATATAGTTTTTGTCATAATCACATAAAACTTAACTATAAAAATTATTTTCTCATTAATGCAACTTTAGCACTTTCTCACACTATAGGAAATGATAAAAAAAAATTAAAATTTATTAAATCAATTTTAGTGCTAGTAGAACTAACAAGTGACTTATTATTATCATTAAACCTTTTTTCATGATATCTTCAATCACAAAGGTTAAGTTACTATAATTGTTTGTTTCAAGTGGCTTTAATAAAATTTCATTGCACTCAATGTTTATAAACAACTCATGATATTTCATAAATAATATCTTCCCTAGGGATTTAAAGTCAAAGGATCGGTCAAATCCAATATTGACTACACATAATAATAAATTTCAATCTTTCTAATTAAGCAACTACTTTAGTACATTATTTTTTATTTTATATTCCCAATCACAAAAAACATATTTGAAATTGCAATCAGGACGTAACAAAGTACTTTGACCCAGACATCCTTTGAGATAGAGAAGCACTCGCAACATAGCTCCCCAATGGTCAATAAGAGGTGCACCCATAAATTCTGCTAAGATATGAACTAAATAGCTCAATTCTCGGCGAGTTATCATTAAATAAATGAGGTGCTCTACGAATCCCCTATACCTTTCGAGTTCAGAATATAACTCTCACTCACTTCTAGCCACGTTATGGTTTTGTTCCATTAGATTCGCAATGGGTTTCGCACCTAACAAACTAGCTTCGCTAATAATGTCTAGCGAATACTTCCTCTGACTGAGAAGCAAGTCATCATGACCACGAGCTACTTCTAGGCTATCATAATCGAAATCACGACGGTAATGATGCAAAAAATATTTTTATGAAGCTTCCACCAATATTTTATTTTAAGGGAAAAGTATTGGAAAACCCTTTGAAAAAAATAATCTTTAAAATCAAAGTTGGATTCAGAAGTCAATTACATATAGGGAAGGTATTAGCACCCTACAACGCCTATAAAAAAAATAGTACATTTAATTAATTGCACAAAATTACATAACTTTATAAATATTTAATTTACCCCTAGAAATATATTTTTTTATTCTTTATTTTAATTTTTATAGATGAAAAAAGACTTTTTTTTGTATTTTATTTGAAAAAACTTACATAATAATTTAAACTTGTAGAAACCTAATTTCGTCCGGGGGGCATATGAACAAGGAAATGGACCTCTGTTATGAAGGGAAGGAGCTCCCAAAGCATGCAAACAATAGGACACGACACCAGAAGGTCTAAATTCCAAATAAATTGGTTTTAGTGGCCCGGAACGGGCTGTTCCAAAATCGGAACGAGCCGTTCCAAGCCACAAAAAAGGCCTAAAAACCTAGTCTGGAACGGGCCGTTCCAAACCAGGCAAAATGCCTAAAACTTTTAGGCTAGAACGAGTCGTTCCTAAAGCAAAACGGGTCGTTCTAAACCACTAAATAGCCTAAAAACCTAGTTTGGAACGAGCCGTTCTAGCAATGCATTTTTTGTGTTAATCTCAACCCTAGAACGGATCGTTCTAGTTTCAGAACAGGTCGTTCTAGGGTAAGAATTTAACACATAACGTTCAGTTCCAGAACGGTCCGTTCCGAATTTGGAACGGGTCGTTCTGGCACCCTTCTGATGCCTATAAATAGACAACTTGGGCACAGTTCTCAGGGCCTCAAAAATTTCGTCCAAGACTTCTTAGAGCTCGAAATTTCTCTCCCTCTCTCCTATTGTATTTCTTGAGTTTTGTGAGGCATATTGTAGTGTGAAAGGTTGCCGCAAAGCACCTAAAATTTCCAAAGTTGAAGATCTAATAGAGCTTGCTACGAGGTATTACTCATCAATCTATTTCATATATTGCTATAATAAACGCAATCATGTAGATATCTTAGGGTTCATCGTGTAATTTAATTTTCATGTAAATAATCATTAATAAAGGGGATTAATATTTAAACTATTAATTCTTATTACGTTATCTTCATCATAGGGTACCGATTTAGGGCGTTGTAGGGGTGCTTAATACCTTCCCTACACGTAACCGACCCCCGAACCCAATTCTGGTTATCAAGGCCATTATTGGACTTTTAAAAACCTTTTCTTTTTCCAATATTTTGAGTAAAATATTGGTGGCAACTCCATGAACCTATTTTCAAAACTATTAATTAAGGATTAGTCTGGTGTCCGGACATTCCTTAATTGATGAGATTTTTAAAAGGATGTCTAAATCATAGGTCGCAAGATCGGAAATCTTCGGGTTGCAACAAAACTAACAAATAAATAATCATTAAACCCTCGTAATAATGCTAAAAAATAGAATTAACGTTATTAGTTTTTAAATATTTTATTTTATCAAAATATAACGACTTTTATTTATTTTATTTTTTAAAAAAATATTTTAGTACAAGAATTTAATCTAGTAAATGACTAGTCATTAAACCCTCTCGTTTAAATAACATTAAAGATAAAATTGTTATTTAATTTATGTTATTAATAACTATTTTTATTTTCATAAAATAATAATTTTTATTTTATCTTATGCACAAAAAATTATGATAGCAAATAACTATTTTATAAAGTTTTATGATTTACATGATGTTAAATGTAGAAGTGATACTCAATTAATATCATTAACAATTAAAAATAACTTATATTTAAAAGAGAATTATTTTTACATTTTTATCTAAAAAAATAGATTTTGCATAATGATTCAAGTTAGCAAATGACTAATCAACCAGTTTAGATAATATTAAAGATAAAATTGTGATTCCATTAATGTTATGAATAATTATTTTTTATTTTCATAAAATGATAATTTTTATTTTATCATATGTATAAAAGCTTAGGATAACAAATAATTATTCTATAAAATTTTATGATTTACATGATATTAAAGGTAGAAGTGTTACTCAATTAATATCATCATTAACCACTAAAAATAACTTATATGTGAAAGAGAAACCTTTTTTTTTATAAATATATTTTTATTTACAGAAACAAATTTTGCATAAGGATTCAAATTAGCAAATGACTAGTTATTGTTCTTACAATTAAATAACGTCATAGATAAAAGTGTTATTCAATTAATGTTATTGACTGTTACATGTAGACACCTAATTTCGTTCGGATATGCAAACAAAGAAATGAACTTCTATCGTGAAGAAAAGGAGCTCCCGAAAACCTAGAAACAACACGATATGACATCAGAAGGCCCAAAGCTCAATAAGGGTGATTTAGTAGTAAAAAGGCCTATAAACCCTTGTTGGGAACGGGTCATTCCCATCCCAGAACGGGCCAATCTGACACTGGAACGGACCATTTCGAATTCAAATTTTACTCTTACCAAACTGATCCAAAACGGGTCGTTTTGAAATTGGAACGAGTCATTCTAGTCGGTTCTGACATCTATAAATAGTAGACTCAGGCACTGCTCCTGGGACCGAAAAAATTCGCCTAGGAAGTCTTATATAGCTCAAAATTTCTATCTCTCCTTCCTGTTGTATTTCTTGAGAGTTTGTGAGGTACATTATAGTGTGTTAGGTAGCCAAAAAGAACCTAAGAGTCTCTATACTTGAAGATCTAATAAAGCTTGGTCAAGTGGTATTTCAGTCAACATTTCTCTCTCCCTCTATTTCTTCATTTTTAATTGATATTGTTCTAAATAATAAAAAGAATAATCATGTAGACGTTTTAAGGTAAATCAGGTAATTTAAATTTCATGTATATAAATAATTATCAATAAAGGGGATCTAATATTCAAAACCAAATACTATTCCATGGCATAGTGTGTGCTCTAATTAATGTAGAAGAAGGTGGCCTAGGTATCAAGTCACTTGTTGATATCAATAATACATATATGTAAAAACTATGTTGGAATTTTGTCAAAGGTGAAAAGGATTAGGCTTCTATATTAGCCAGCAGAGTTTATAAGAGAAATGGTGAAGTTGTTCAATATATGACATCTACTATCTAGGCTAGTATAAGAGATATATATTCATTTGTTAAGATCGGTGGCTTTCTATGCCTGTAGTAGATATTATGAACATTGATGCCATTCTGCACCCCAAACTGACATCCTCTGTAGATTGTTTCATTCATAATGGGTCTTGGCATCTTCTTTCATTTCTTCAAAGTAGAATTGGTGATCAGATCACTAACATTGTCCTTCCCATTATTGAGATGGAAGACTCTCTTAAGTGGTCTCTTTCCTTTGATGGAGATCTTTATTTTAAAGAGGCTTTCTCTTTTATTAGACAATCAAAGCCAAAGCTCAATTGGGCTAAAAGGATTTGGAATTGTAATATTTCCCCCTCCAAATCTTTTGTTCTATAGAGGCTTACGCATGATAAGATCCCTTATAAGGATCTTCTATGGAAAAAGGGGGTTATTATCACCTCTATATGTTCACATTGTTATAATTCCTATAAAACTACTGCTCATGTATTTTTTGAATGTCTTTTGCTCTAGATCTTTGGGATTGGTTATCTAGATTAGTTGATAATAGTTTGAATATTGCAAATATTCTGGATATTCTTAATAAACCATGGAGTAAATTAGCTAACTTTGTGTTGTTAGCTACTATTACTTTCATTGTGGATGAAATATGGCATAGTCGAAATCAAATAAAATTTAAAAACTCTTTTGTGAAAATAGATTTTCTAAAAAAATAAGATTGTATCTTTAGTTAATACCTATGGTTCATTTACTTCTTATTCTATGAAATCTAACATTATGAAATTTAATCTTCTGAAAGCTTTCTTGTCGCATTGTAGGTCAACTAAAGTTGTCTCCACTATTGAAGTTTGTTGGACCCTTCCCCCTAGATGGATAAGTGCAATATAGATAAAGCTTTCTCTGCATATGCTTTTTCTACTACTTGTGGGATTATTTTTAGAGATAGCTTGGCAAATATGATGGGATGTTTAGCTGAGTCAGTTGTGGTCAGTTCAGCGTTGGAAGCATAAGTTGTAGTAGTCATTTGTATAGTGCAACTTGCTCGTGATCATGGTTGGATGTCTCTATGGCTAGAGTCTGGTTCTCTGCTTGTTATCAAAGCTTTGTATAGTCCTTCTTTAGTACCTTAGCGTCTTAGTGTTCAATGGTTTAACATGCTTGATTCTATTAGGAGTATGAGATTTAGGTTCTCTCATGTATATAAGGAGAGAAATGGTTGTGTGGATAGTTTAGCAGGGTTTGGTCTTAGACATAATGGTTCTTCTATTGGTGAACTTCTATTCCATCTTGTATACTTTACGTTCTCATATGATGAGTAGTGGATATCTTTTTATACTTGTCTTTGATATTTGATTCGTGTTATATAGTTTTTTGTTATATATTGCAGATGATTATTATGGGTTGAGATGCTAATCTAATTTGGATCTTTTCCTTACATTATGATGTCTTAGCATATCTATTTTTTTTCAATAAAAATTGCCACAAATTAGCAAATAACAAGCAGCGTAAACAACAACACAATGTCATGTGCATCTGCGCACTTCATTCTAGCATTCAAAACCATTGCATTTTATGAATTTATTATTCTTTCAAAACCAATCCAATACTACACAACACACAACAAGCAACTAGTAACACAATTTTCGGGATACAACAATATCAACAATTGTCTATTAAGGTGGCCACAAAACTGCCAGCAATATTAATATAAAAATTCACAGCAACCACAATTGAGATCACAAGACTTGATAATTAAGAGACATGAAGTTGTAGTATGTATTACAAAGCTTCTCACATTCATCTAACGCAAAATCATTCTCATATTCAGTCAATATAATATATAAATCAAAAGCACACTTACTTGATAGTGAGAATTAAGAATTTTCATAGACAACATTAAATTATTGTCCATAAAAGCTAAAAGTATAAATTGATTTAAATTCTTGAAACATACGGATAGAACTAGCAAGTTCTTTATCAAAAAAACAAAACAAAAGAGAGAGGATATAAAGAAAGAGAGAAGAGAGCAATGTTTTAGTTTTCTGACTCTGATCGATTCTCAAAAATTTATAAAAGGGATATCTATCATTATAACTATAATTAATAACGATAATTAAAAACATTAATTTTAAAATGTTTGATCTTTAAAGTTAATTTTTTACAAGAATTATTTAAGAGTAATTAAAACTACAATCTTCGCGTGTTATTTTATCTCATTAAAATTAATATTAATTATTTTTCAAAATTTATAATTAATAAAATAATAAATTTAAATTTAATATAATTTTATGAATAAATTAACTTCTTAAAATATCTCAAAATATATATAAAAAAATAGTGATTATTTTCCCTTTTGAGCAACCATCCAACTAAAGATTTCATGCTATCCCAACAAACCCTAAACTTGGCTTACTCAAAATTTAAGTGGTTTTGCCGTGTTGTTTGTGGTAAGAAAATTCAAAAGTGCTCAAAATGAGAGAAAGAGTCCCATAATCATACGCTTTAGCATTGGCGTGTGCAACAACTCTACCAATAAATGCTGCACATAATGACATGAATCATTTGAATAATCTACTATGAAGAGGGATTTCCCTACTCTACAATCATGTACCCCATCTAAAGAAAAAAAAAATAATAAAAGAAAGAAAAAAAACATGTTTAACAATTGGAGAAATACGTTTAGCATTTGTCATACTTTGTTTATTTTTGTCTTCTTGTTCCAAACAATTAAGGGTCCATTGGCATTGATCCGTGCATTGTGGGGTTTCTGGACGTCGGGAACGTTGACACGGAATGCCTCATTTATTCATTCATATGACATCACTATTCAATGTTATGAAAATAAATGCAAAATCTACTGTGCATTCCTCTTTCAAGTGCTTCATTTCTCAATTAACTTTTGGTTTATGGATAAATCTTAACCGTTAGATGTATATTTAAGAAATATTGATGATTAAGATTTATAACACTTATTTGTAGGGATGACAAATATACCCGTACCTGCGAGTAATATCTGAACTCGTCCCGACTTTGACTGACCGGGTACGGGTAAAACCCGATATATTAAATCGGATATGGGTACGGGTACGAGTATGTACTTACCTGCCCCATACCCGTACCCGTACTCGTTCCCGTTTCCATTTTTAATTTAATATTCACTTTCAATTTAATTATATTAAAGAATTTTAATATTTTTTATGTGTGATTATTTATTATAATATGAAATAGAAAAATAACCTAATTATAATTATAAAATAATAAAAAAATAATTTAAAAATATCATTTTTTTTTACAAAAAATAAAAAATAAAAAAATTGACAGGTACGAGTATACCCGATACCCGACGGGGATGGGGATAGGTAGGCATGGCAATGTAACCCGCCCCGATTTGGACGGGGAAAACCCGTGTTTATTGGGTTCGAGTTTTACCCGATTGATAAAATTGGGGGCGGGGGCGGGGACGAGGATGTTAATACCCGCCCCGCCCCCGCCCCGTACCCGCCCCGCCCCGTACCTGCCCCTCTTAATAATATAATTAAAAAATTATTTATATATATATATAAATCAAAATTAGAAATATTTATATGAAAAATATTATATTCTTTTACTTTTCTTTTATTTTTTAAAATTTGTTCATATTTATTTAAAAGAAAAAAAATAAGAGCGGGGGCAAGGACGAGGCGGGGAAACCCGAACCCCGCCGGGGGTGGGGATGAGTACCCAAATTTTACCCCGGCGGGTATCGGGGGCGGTTTAAATTTGCAGGGGCGGGGGCAAAAAGCGTAAAACCTGCCCCCGCCCTGCCCCGTTGCCATGCCTAGGGATGAGGATGAAAATCACATACCCGACGAGTACAGGGATGGGTTTGACTCATGGGGACGGGGACGGGTATCATGAAACCCGTACCCGACCCGCCCCGTTGTCATCCCTACTTATTTGCATTTTTTATTGAAGTAAATATCTTAAATATAAATTAAATTATTTCAAAATATAAAATGTCAGTTTTACCACTATAGTTGAACAATGTAATGTTTACTAGTAATTTTATCTATGCTATGCATAAATTTATGTGTGCAAATAATAATATAATTACATTTTAAATATATTTTTAGTGTTTATAGAAAAGTGAGTTTTAATTTTAATTTTTGAATTTTTAATTTTCACTTGTTTAGAAGTTTGTAAATATTTTTATTTTTATTTTTTAATATAATTCAGTTTTAAATATATTTTTAATTCTTTGTAAAATAAGTGAGTTTTAATTTATATTCCTGAAATTTTTTCTGTATTTCCATGTTTCTAAAATTAGTAAACATTATTTTCAGTTTTTACGATTTATTTTTGGTCCTTGTAAAATATGTAAATTTTGATTTTGGTCATGTAGTTTTTTTTTATTTTAATCTCTCTAAAACATAAAATCACTATTATTATAATTTTAACAAAATAAAAAATAATGAATTTTAATGACTCAATTAAATAACATAATAATTATCATATAAATTTAACATATACAATTATTTTCAATTAAATATGAATATTTTGTAAATATCAATTTGGAAGGAAATTTTTTATGATTTTTGTAAAATTTTTATAATTTTAATTTATTTTAAAATTATTAATTAATATAATTAATCTTTCATTACTCATTATATATATATATATATGTAAATATATAAATTGCAAAATATCAAAATTTCACATATATAAAAATATAATATCTTTTTACAATTTTATTAATAAAAATGTTTATATACCTTTGTAAGACCCGCAATGCATGAGGCATTCTTCTTCTTCCCCTTTCCCTCATCATTCTCATTTTCTCCTCACTCTCTATTCTCTCTTGTTCCAAATTTCTGAGTTCCCTTGTTGTGTTGTTGTTAAAGGTGCTGAGTATAGGTATGGATTGCTAGCTGGAAGCACGGATATCCTTCTTCTTCTTCTTCTTCCTCTTCCCTAAAGCTCGAATTCTTCTTCTCTAAGGTAAGGGAAGCTAGTGGGTTTGCATGTGGTGTTTTTGATGATTTGTTGTGATCCTATAGTTGCATGTTGATGTTCTGAGTTGCTTTTAGCTGTTTGATTCAGTGGTAAGTGTTTGGAGGTGGTTGCATGTGTTAGAAATTTTCTGATTGTAGGTTGTCGCTCAAAAATGGTGAAGGAACTGTGTTTCTGTCACAAATGGCTGAGCCTTTTAAAAGGGCTGAGCCCTTTGGGGGCAACGTGCAAGGGGACCATCCCCTAGAGGTAAAGTGCTGAGCTATTGGGAACGGCTGAGCGCTTTGGGAAACGGCTGAGCCCTTTTAAAGGACTGAGTCCTTTGGGGGCCGCGAGCCAGTGGAGAATTCCTAAAGGTAGAGCGTTGAACGCTTTTGTGCTTTCAGAATTTGACTTTGTGGTCTTCATGAAAGTTGTAGCCTTTGATCTTATCTTTCCAATGGCGCTGAAATCACCCAAAAAGGAGATCTAGAACTCCAGATATGGTTGTTTTTATGTTTCAATTTTTATAATTTTTAGCAAAGTAGATGATGGAATTAGGACTTTATGTATTCATAAGAGTTGTAGGAAATTTTCTTATCTTTCATATGAGATAAGGATGAGCATGATAGGAGTAGTATAACTCCCGATATGTTGTTTTATGTAAAGGTTACCATTTAACAAGGAGTGATTTGGATAAGTTAAAGGTTGTTTTAGGTGTGTAGGTTAATTCATGTTGTATATGTTTTGTAAGTTGGCATGATAGATGAGTTGTAAACATGATGGGTGAGTTGTATTAAGTGTTGAATATGTTGTATGTTGTGAAGTTGTTTACAAGTTGTGTGTTGATTTATTATATGTTGAACAGATGATATTGTTGAAGCATGTTGAAATTAAGTGGTTAAAGTTGTTTTATGTTATGTGTTGACTAATTATATTTTGTGAAATATGATGAGATGATATATAGTTGAGAGTTGTATGTTGTACTATGTGTTGAAAAGATATTAATTTGTGATGGTTGAGTTGTAAATTATGAATTGAGTTATTGAGATGTTGAGTTGACTGTGTTGTTTAAAGTTGAAATAAGCTTATAGTTGAGCTGATGAGATGATAATTGTGTTGTTTAGAGTTGAAATGAGTTGTTGTGTTGTTTAAAGTTGAAATGAGTTGATGTGTTGTTAAACAGGGTTGATGAGTTGTTGTGTTGTTTAGAGTTGAAATGAGTTGATGTGTTGTTCTCAGGTAAGATCGGTGAACCTCTTTTGCTCGGTACGTTGGCTGCTCCAAGATGGGGTTGGTACCTGCAAAAGAGACTCCAATGCTTAAGTCAGTCTTTTGTGGGTGTATGGATCTCATATATATAATGCACATACCTTGATGTAGATTAGGGTTTTTCCCACGACTGATAGTGAGATTGGTTATGATTTGATATGATTGAGATCTTATCAGTTTATCTTATTAGTTGGAGAGTAGGCCAACTTGATAAGTCGATGTGGCTCGACTTCTTTGGTATCGAGGTGGGCCCTGATACCGATATGGGTAGTACACTAGTCTCCCGAGCTCCGAGTGCTATTAGCCGAGGAGTTAGTGCCGAGGTGGGTAATACACTAGCCCCCCGAGCTCCGAGTGCTATGAGCCGAGGGGTTGGTTCCAGGTTCAGGTGAGGGGTCGTGCCTTTTCAATTCTGCTGTTTTAGTTCGAGTGACACGCATTGTCAAGGTGTCGCCTCGTTTCACGAAGCGGAGGCGACTGTAATAAAGGGTGACGACTCATAATGATGGGACGCACCCTGTCATTATGACCCTCTATTTAATGCTCCTGGTCTTTTGTCATTTTTTTAATTTAAACGTTAAATTCCCTCCTTATTTCTTCTAAACTTTCAAACTTGTCTCCTTATTTCTTCGTTTTGGAGTTAGGTTCCTTCATTTTTCCTGTCATCCCCGTTGTCTTTTCTGATAGACATTTGCCGTCTGTCATCGTTGTTTGCGAATTTTTGGGGGTCAGTGTTCTAGGGATACCAGGTACTTCCTTCCCTTTACTTCCATTTTCCCCTTTTCTTAGTTGTGTGGCGAGCGATGGCCGGTAAAGAAGGGCGGTGTTCTGTCCCTCCTGCGGCCACCCCAGGGCAGGCCAAGGGGAAAGGCAAGGCGAAAGTAGCCGTCATTGACGGCGACCCTAAGAGGAAGAGGGGGGTAATAACCCCAAGGACTCGCACCCCATTATCTTTGTTCCTGGGTACGAATGGGTTAGGGGGGATGTGGGTAATTTTGAGAGTAGGTTTAGGACCTTTCACGATGTGAATGCCATGTGTAGGTCGTTGGTGACTTGTAGGCCGACTATTTCTAGACTCATCCGGGTTGAGCCTTGCCAACCCGGTGAGCGTGTGTATATGGAGGGGACTGTAAATACTCCATTTTTTATATGTATCACTACTTTTTTAGAGACCTTGGTGTTTGCTTGTCATTCACCGAGTTCGAGTGTGCTTTTCTTTCTTTTATCAATGTGGCCCCCTATCAGTTGCACCCCAATAGTTGAGGTTTCTTGCGAGCCTTCCAAGTTTTGTGCTCAGCCCTGGGAATGGGTGTGTCATTATCCGTCTTTTTACATTTTTACCAACTTAAGTTGGGCGAGCCTCCTGTAGGTTGGGTGTCACTCAGTGGGAGTAAGGTTGGTGGATTGTTCCAGCTCTACTCTTAATCTTATAAAAATTTTAAAGAGGAGTTTGTTTGAGTCTGTCCTGTAAACAATGATCCAAGAACTGAGGAGGTTTTCCATCGTGAGGGGGAGCCAAGGTTCCCCTTCTTCTGGCAGCGGAGCCTAGTTAAGTTTAATGGATCGAGTTGCATTCGTTTTTCGGATTCCGATAAAGACTATATCGTCAATATGGTGGAACTGCCGCACCCATTGGACGGCAAACTTGTGTTGTCTCTCACACACTTGAAGAATAAAGAAAAGGGGTTGGAGCGTGAGTATTTGGCTACTTTACCTGTTGTATTTCTTCAAGTTTATGTTGTTGTCTTAATCATTTTCTTTGTATCGTTTGTTTGCAGAGTTAATGGGAGAGCAAATGGCGTGAGCTGAGGTTCAACACCGAGGAGCTCGAGGTGCCCGAGCCTGGTGAGGAGGAGGTTGCTCCTTTGGATACTTGCCATAAAAGAAAGAGGGTGCCAAAGGAGGTCGGTGAGGCTTCCCATGCCTCGATTTTGGAGGAGGTGACGTCGAGAGTTGCCGGCTCCCCTGCCACGATTGACCTGACTGTAACCCCCAGGCCGAGACGTCGCCGAGGGAGCCTGTGGTGGAGGCTACTCCGGAGGGACAGGTTTTTACTTCACCTTTTTCTTCCATTGTTTGTGTAATTTAGGGGAAAACTGTTAAGTTTTGGACTTTCATTGTAGGTGGTTCCGACGTCTACCACGGCTGAGGTTCGAGGAAAAGCTCCGAGCTCTGAGGTGCCGACGTCTGTTCCCTTAACTACAACTCTCCCCGGCCTTGGTTCGTCTACTATTCCGAGGTCGAGGTGCCTTCATCAACGTTTTGATGTAACTCGGCCATTGGCCAGGCTTGACTGTAGACACCCAATTTCGTCCGGACCCACAAAAGTAATGAAATGGATGTCTATTATCAAGGAAAGGAGCTCCCGAAGCATGGAAACAACAGGACATTCTCAAATCTCAACCTATTAAAATCAAAAAGAGAAGTGTGTGACCTTAACCCTTTGATCCTGTTTTCAACTGATTTTAAAGATTACGTCTCTCATAAAAAGGACGTTAGGACTTGGAAAGTTTGAAAGATATTAATGAAAAATCATGAAGCATGCATATTTAGATTTTCAAAATGCGTCTTTAGGTTCTATTAATTATTATGGATTGAATTCTTAGATAAGCGCAGCAACATGTTTCAGCTTTCCGCACCATCACTTGCCTTCTAACCTTATCAAGCTCCTAGTGAGCAGAAACAAAGTAAATAGCCTCAATCATTGATAAGAAAATCAACGGTTGATATTTCAACTCATCCATGATTTGTTATGCATGTGCATATAATATCAATTGATTTTCTCATCAAATATTGGAATCATTTAATTCCAAAGTGAGTTTTCAGATCCTTTAGTTTAAGTGTTTAACTAGTAAAAGGGGAATAATGAATGGGTTGGTGTGATCAGGTTGCCTTTTGTTGAGTAAATTCTATCTAAATGAAAATAATTTAAATTATTGTTTTAAATGATTTAGAATGTCATTGGTTTATACATCAGTATCGAATGATTTGTGATACATTTTGATTTGAGAAGCTAGTGATACTAATTGGTGAGCAAATCATTTTGGTGTTTGAATTGCACCTTTAAATGGACCTAAATCGCAAGAACCGCTAGCTGGAGAAGTATTGCAGGATTTTTGTTATTCTATTATGAAAAATTTTGACATAACTCATGCATCTCATTCTCTTAGAGTTATGTTCTTTTAGTTATTGATCATAAATATGTGTTTTAATATGTCTTTGTTAATTGTACAATGTACATGCTATGTTTTATTATTGATCTTGAATCTTAACTGTTCGATTTGGAAAATGGGCCATCTGATTCACAATTTGATTCCACATTCTACTACAGTGGTTTATACAATTTGTTATAATAATTTTGTAAATATGATATATAGTGTTATTCCTTGATTTGATTTTATTCTTTATCTGTGGCAGTTGTATAAATCATTCTAGTTGTGGAAGATTCTAATCAGCTGGTCAAGTCTGCTGAAAACCAGCAAGCTGAACAAGGTATGTCTGCTTATTTTATCTATAATTTGTTAATTTCTGCCTTTGCATTGGACTCAAATGTACAATCTTGTTTGCTTTTGTTCTCTGCATTGATTCATGTTACTATATTTTTTTTTATTTTCAGTGTGTAGTTTTTTCAGAAAACCGGTTAATAGAAAGAATATAAGGAAACGGACTATTAATAATGAAGATAATGAAGAAGACTCAAATAAAGGAACTTCTCTATTGCACATTTAGAAGAAGACTTTCAAGCCTGACAATAAACTGTACTATTTCACTGGCTCTTCAAAAGCCTCTGCATCTGCTGACCCAAGTGAAGAATCTGGAAAATCAGTCTTTCAGTTCATGTCTTCAAAGATACTCGTGCCATCCCTGAAAGAACACTTAAGGGAATTACAATTACAAAGACTACAAGACTGGGTTTGGTAGGGAGCAAACAATTGCTAGTGAAACAGCTTTTAGTAAGATGAGAAATATATAAGATAATTAATATATAATTATGTAATTAGATTAAGATGAGGAGGGGTGCTAATTTGCCTGATGAAGATCATGCTTTGCATGTTTCATTTGTGGAAACCCTTTTGTGGATCCTTTTGTAACCAAGTGAAAACATTACTTCTGCGAGCATTGTGCATTGAAGGTATAGACTTACAGTTGTTGCTTATAAGTTTTAATTAGTAATAGTTTGAAGTTATTTAATGTTGGGTATATGGTTCAATATTTATAACTAAGATTTTATGTTACACATTTTAGTTTGATTGTATTAGGTTGCAGTTGTTAACTTGTTATATTACTTATTTCTGGTTTGTTAATGATTCACCTCTGAATAAGCTGAGGATGTGTTCCTTTAGCTTGTGACATTGTTACTGTGGTAACACATAATTTCTTACTATTTAATTATGTCTAACTTTCTGTTTGTTTTATTTGCAGCATCATGCAAAAAATAAGAAGTTTTTTATCTGCAACCAGCCAAGATACGCAGGAAGATGGCTGAGGATAAAATTAAATAATTTTTGTAGGATCCATGGTTCTCTTTGCATTGAGGAAGTTATCCTTTCACTCCCAGTTTAGCTGTGTTAAAGATTGATGCTATATAATGAATTGAAAACAGAGGTTTACACAGTGAAACTAGATGTCATTCATTTTGTTGTATTTCTTTGACATGCAGATTCCAAAATATCTAATAGTGAGAGACATTCACCCATTTGTATATATAGCACGCCAGTTTTGCAATATGTGGAACTTTTTTATTTTGCGATTATTTGTATTAATTTTAAATAGAGCAACCTTTACTTTCACAATTCTTATTTTTGAACTATGTTGTCTTCATAGTTGATCACCTTGGTGGAAAGGTTAAATGCAAGACTTGATGATTCTCAATCGGAACAACAAGAAAGCTCTAAATTGTCTCATGGAATTTAAATTAAATAGATTCATTCTCATTTATGATTCATGACCTTTGATTTGGATATTTATGAAGCTATTTTTCATTTTAGAAGGATTTTGCATCGAAGTTTTGTAATGCATTTTTAGTAGGAATATTTAATCTCATATGTTATTCATATATGTACTAATGTATTTTTGTTATACTTAAAGAATGAAAATAGTTTAAACCTTAATCAAAATTCTATGATTTATTATTTTGAAATTTAGTCTGATTTTACCTATTTAATAAATAGTGAGATTTAGATTTTTTAAAAAATTCTGGACTTAGACTTATAAAATAATCTGTTAGACTTAATAAAATTATTTATTTATTTATTTGTATAATATAATAAAAAAAATTAATATATATATATACACATATATTATCAACAATATAAATAAATAAATTTATAAAAAAATTATCAATATTTTTTATCATTTTGCTTAAATGTTTTATGTATCATATTCATATAAAATTAAGAAATCATAAATAGAAACTCTAACAATTGTTTCTATTGTACATCCTTATACATGAGTGTACATGAACTATCTTTTTAATAGAAAATAATTTATTTTATTCTTTCTTTGTGGCATTATATATGTACTTTAGAGATCACCTCATATATAATAGGTATTTTTTTTAATTTTTTACTATAATTATTTTAGTTTGTTATGATATGAGTCAATTATTTAGAATATGTCAAATGAGATATAAGAAATATTTAAAAAGTATTTTTTATATAAGAATAAAATTACATTTTTTCATTACATGCTTACAACTTGTATGTGAGTCTAAGTCAACCTACATACATACATGCATAAATTATCCCTCTAACAAAATATATTCATTTTTTTCTCTCTTTGTGACATTTTATATATATCTTTTAAAATCTAAATTTTAATAATATTGAGTAAATTATTTTTTATAGCACAAATTTTAAAAAAAAATAACGACATATTTAAAAATAGTTTTGTTAGTTTTTAAAAATTGTGTTTATTAACTTAATTAATGTCATTGATATAAAATAAACTTTTAAATAGGTTAATAGATTAGGCCAAATATTTAAAAGGTCAACCTATAAAAAAAATAATTGATAATTAATAGGTCAAATTTAAATTTAAATTTTATAAATAAATAAAAACTTAATCTATATATTCAAAGTCTAACCTTTTCACCCTTACCTCTAATAACCCAACCTAGAGGTGTTCATGGATTGATTTTCTGGAAAATACAAACAGAACCGAATCAATGCATTTTACAAAAGTTGATTGGTTAATCGATCCGTTTTTTATAAAGTGGATCGGTTTAGGTTTTTTTAAATATGGATTGGCTTTTTAAAAATTGAATCGGTTTAGTACGGTGCGGTTATTTATTTTTTATTCATATATGGATCGATTTTTTAAAAAAATCAAACTGAACCGAACCAATCTATTTTGTAAAAATGGATTGGATAATTGAACTAGTTTTATGTGGATCGGTTCGAATTTTTTTTCAAAATAGATAGACTTTTTCAATATGGATCAGATCAGTTATAGATCGATTCGGATCAATTTGAATTTTTTGCACATCCATAACCTAACCAATACAAAGGGAGTTTTTCTTTTTAAGGAAAAAATCATCTTTTATCTTTTCTTCCTTAAAAGTTATTCTTTATAAAAAAAAATTGCGAAAAAATATTTTAACATCTCTTTAAAAGGAGAAGAAAATTCCAAAATAAAAAATAGAAAACGACCACACACTAATTAATCTCCACTGATGTACCTATACAAATATTCATTCAAAACACAGAAAAATATGTTTTTTTTTTCAATAGATCAATTAATGCAAAAATTGTATTATTATTTTTAAAAAAATTATTATATAATTTTCAAACTTTTATACAAATAACTCCACGATACTCACAAACACCTAGCTACTAACTTAAAAGGTCATGAATGTTTGTCTATTTTAGGGAAAAAATTTCATGTGGCCATGTGAGTCATGCACAACAAATTCTCCAAAGAAAAAAAAAACTTCTTTTCTCAAAAATTAAACACAGAAAATTATAGCATAAGTAATTGAAAATTCAAAGTAACAAAAAGTGCAGAGTGTTCATGGTTAGCTCATGAAAGAAGGCGGTAAAGTAAGCTACGAGCGTTGGTGGCTTGTGACACACATTAATAAAAGGTGGTGAACCTGTGAGGTGGAAATTTACTCATCCTTAGGCTCTCTCTCTGTCCTTTTCTGTGACTACCAACAAAGTCAAACCCAACCCTCAGCTCCCCCACACACATTATATACACACACTAAACCTAAACCATTCGTACCCATTTCCATCCTCTTCTTCTGGTGGTCTTCTCGTGGGGCACACACCCCCTTTCATGATTCTCTCTTCTACACAAGTCTTCAACCTACCCCACTTCACTTTCACCCTTGTCTGCTTCCTATCACAGGTTCACTAATATCCTTCCTAACTCTTTCATTTACTTAGTATACACAACTCTCATTATTGTATAGTTTTTATATACATGATATAAACTCTAACTTGTGACATATTTCTTTGTTCCTTAATCGTGTGCTCGTTTATATATTTTTTTTTATTGATAAGAAATATTACAATAATAGAAGAGGTATTGAATCTAAATTTTCATGTATTTACTCAATCTTTTACTATTAAGTCAATTATAATGATTATATTTATCCATTAATCATTTCACATTTGATTTAATTTATTTTAATGAAATGATTCTTTGTAAATCATTTGAGTCGGTGTGGGACAAATTTGAATAATTTGTATAAGATTTTAGGTTTGAATTTTATTGTTATCTTTACATAATAAAGAAAATTCATTTATTTTTTCAAATGAGGATTAAAAAAAGGGATAATCATTTATAAAAAATAATATTTCTAAATTTTGATTAAGGTATATATAGATAGATTGTTTTCAAAAGTACTCAAAGATAAAAATAAGAAGAATAATTAAAATCTTTTTTAAAGTTAAAATTAACTTATGTATAAATTTTAAATAAAATTTTGAAAGAGATAATAGAAGACAATTTCTATATATTAGAATTTGTAGAAGCTAATTTTACATTATAAATAAATTTATTTTATTATTTTTTCTTTTAGAAATATTTTCTAGAGAAGTTTATAGAACTAAATCCTTAGTGATTTTAACATGATGTATGGTACTTAATCAGTGAGTTTCCCAATGATGCAGGTGGAGGGCCCTGAAGAAACTTCGAAGTGGGGTTTTGTCTTACATGAAGTGAGGTCAATTAGGGTTTCTCTCGATTAAAGCCATCTTCTTTATAAGCTAATAAGAATGGAGAAAGATCACAACTATTCGGTACAGACACATCTCTCAACAGTGGCTCTTTTATGTTTTTGTCCCCATTAAAGCTTTTCATGTCAGATCTTTTCACTCTCTCATATCATCACCAAATGTTGTTTTGCTCCAATTTTGTTGAACCATCATTGCAGGCACCACCATCCATGCCTCCAAGCTTCAACACACTAGACTACTCCCTAGACCAACACCACCATCTGTATCCGCCAAATCAGCACCACCTAATGAAGTTCCAAAGTGAAAGCAACAACAATGGATCAATGGTGGATTACATGCCCCAAACACCACCACCACCTCATGGCTTCTATGGTAATAGCAGCTCAGCCACAACATCCTATGATAAGCTGAGTTTTGCAGATGTGATGCAGTTTGCAGATTTTGGACCCAAGTTGGCACTGAACCAAACTAAAAGCTGTGAAGAATCTGGAATAGACCCGGTTTACTTTCTCAAGTTTCCTGTGTTGAATGACAAGATGGAGGAGGAGGGGGAGGAGGAGCAGAATCTGATGGTGAATAACAATGACCCTGATGGTGAAGATGAAGATCATGATGAGAGGTTCAACTTGGTGGAGGATAAGTCAAGGGTGGGAGATCAAGAGGGAATGATGATGATGATGAGAGAAGATGAAGAGACTCGGGTTTCTGATGACAACAACTCTGTGCAGATTCGGTTTCTTGGCCATGAAGAGCCTCAGAAGAATTGTGCAGCGCAGGAGAACAAGAACAAGAGGAAGAGACCAAGAACTGTTAAGACTAGTGAAGAAGTTGAGAGCCAACGCATGACTCACATAGCGGTTGAGAGGAACCGTAGGAAGCAAATGAATGAGCATCTTCGTGTCCTTAGATCCCTCATGCCTGGTTCATACGTCCAAAGGGTACGCAACTATGCATTCAAATCATTGTTTACAAAATAAATGAACACTTTCATTTCATGCACATAGATCAACCGGTATTGAATAATTTAGTTTAACTAATGGTTTCGAATCTAAATTTTAAGTATATATGTATCTGTGTTAAATGCTCAAAAGAAAAACTTTGTCCCCTAGAGTTATGATGTTCGATTCAGTTTGACTCCAAATGATTGGTTTTTTATATCAAAAATTTCATACGCACAAATTAAGAAATTAACATATATAATGTTGAGAAATTCTATAGCATGCTTGAAAAGAATCTCAGCGTTGTTATTTGTCATTGAGAAATTCTCTTTTCATCTCTCTCCCTCTATTTTCTCTTTTGGTATGCTCAAACTCATTCAATTAAATAGCTCAAAAACGAACTGTACCAAATTCTTTAGATTTCTCTTGATACCATACCACAACAACTCTCATATATGTTATTAATCTATTATTTGTCTCCAAATTTGATTAAATTTGTGTTTGTGTAGGGTGATCAAGCTTCTATAATTGGGGGGGCCATAGAGTTTGTGAGGGAATTGGAGCAACTTCTTCAGTGTTTGGAATCACAAAAGAGGAGGAGGCTACTTGGAGAAGCTCAAACAAGACAAGTAGGGGATCCCTCTCTTGCAGCACAACAGCAACCTCCTTTCTTTCCACCTTTGCCTATTCCAAATGAGCAGATGAAGCTTGTGGAGTTGGAGACCGGGCTTCGCGAAGAAACCGCGGAGAGTAAGTCTTGTTTGGCTGATGTTGAAGTGAAGCTTCTAGGATTTGATGCCATGATCAAAATCCTCTCAAGGAGGAGGCCAGGACAGTTGATCAAGACCATTGCTGCACTAGAAGATCTGCAATTGATTATCCTTCACACCAACATCACCACCATTGAACAAACAGTTCTTTATTCCTTCAATGTCAAGGTACATGTGGTTCCCCATAAGTTGTGCCACTTAAGCCCTAAGCATAATAACACCATCAATAATAATATAAGAAATGCTAGAAACACACACCACATTATTTTGAATACATTAATTTCTTCTAAAATTTGTTGAAAATCATAAATTTTGATAGATCTCATATTTTGTTTGAGGTTCCTTTCTCTTAATTTTGTAGTTTTTAATAAATTTTAATTGATAAAAAATATTGTATTAAAGAGTATGTTGTTAGTATTTGTCATAATAATATCTAGTCTTATTTCACTAGATGAGTTCAGGAACGTGAATCACTTGCCATTAGATTCCATTAAAACCCTTTGTGATCTATGTTTTGGCTAAGTGTCTCACATGAGCCCTAAAGCATATATATCATAATATAAAATCTATGATTTACTCTGATATACTTATTTTAACTTGATTTCATCTTAATGCATGTGTAGGTGGCTAGTGATTCAAGGTTCACGGCAGAAGATATAGCCAGCTCGGTTCAGCAGATATTCAATTTTATCCATGCAAACACTAGCATGTGATATACAATTAATATTTATATGTTTTTATTATATATATGTTGTGTGGTAGTGTAGGTGTTGTGTTCGTACAAGAATCACTTGTGATTCCTATAGTTGTTTTTATGACACACCGATATTGATTTTACACCGCCGCTTGCACCCTATGTCGTTTGGATTTACTATTGTTATGATCTTACATTGAAGCAAGTGGTGACTGAACAAGATGAATTATATATAGGTGATGGCTAGTCTGTCAATACCGTATATATTTCTCTCTCTCCTAAAAGTAGCACATAGTATTAAAAGTTTAAAACTATCAATATGCTAAAGATGAATTAATTTTCAATTTTGATTTTTCACATCTCTTCCTTATTATTTCTCTTTCTTTCTTTCATTCTTTCTTTTTCTTTTCTTTTCGTTTCATCTTTACACTTATTTCACTCCTCTTCATGGGAGAAAACAAAGAGACATTTCTGTTAATTTTTAAGGAAAATATGCCACTTCGTGTAGGACAAATAAAATTTAGGCACGTACGTGTATATAGATGATAATTTTTTTCTTAATTGATAATCATCCGTTTATATATTATTATTCCTCTATTTACTTTTCCTACCGTGTATACCACAATAATAATAATGCTCAAATGAAATAATTTACAGTAATTTTATAAATGACATGGACGAATGCCGACTTAAAGAGTGTCGGTCGAGTTAAATTTTAAAAATGAAAATTTTAAGTCATGAAATAATACTCTCAATATTAAATATTAGAAAAGTTAAGAGCCTTAATTTATTAGAATAAATATAACCATTATGAGTATAAATATATATATATATATATATTATCATTGCATATAATTATATATATACTAAAAAATATATCAAACAAGTGCTCTGTATAAGCCTTATGATTAAATCACTTTCGATATTCTATCTAAATTTTAAATATATGATTGTTTATACAAAGGAGTAACATATAAATCTTCAACTGTTATTTCTAATTAGTTTGTGAAACCAAAAGTTGAAAAAAAAAATTATATAACCAAACAACAAAAAGTATAGATAAAGTCTAATTTAAGAAAAACTCGCGACCATTTAATTTACATGTACAAAATCAATGAGAATATATACTTTTTTTTATTTTTAAAATTTAGGGTTGCGGTTGTAGTGCAATATATTGTAAATAAATAAATCATTTGCATAAAACTTTTCACAACACTTTTTAATGTATTATATATATATATATATATATATATATATATATATATATATATATATATATATATATATATATATATATATTTATTTCTTCCCATCACATTAGTCTTATCATTTCACACTTGTCTCTTTTCTTATTTCTCTTTATTGTACAATAATATATTTTGTACAAACGTCGTTTAGACCAAGTGCATGTGTGCATTCTAGCTATCACACAAATTCACGTATATATGGACAAGAGAAATTAAATCTCTTGGAAACCATATTCGTTATATAGCATATTGGAATCCTGTATGAGGTTGACCAGTTCATGACATGTGCATTATGTTTGGTGGTGGCAATGGACTTATCTAAATTTCCATGCACTCACTCCACGACGATCACTAGTGAGTTATAAGGGCAGTGGCAGAAAGTCTACGAGACAAAATCTTCAATTTGTTGGTGTTTGTTTCAATGAGATTCAGAGATTGAAAAGCAAGTATCTGACTCTGAGGTGCAAAGTCAACGTGTCCCGTACCATCCCTTCACTTGGTCTTTTGACTTGTCAGAAGTGAGACCCTCTTGGAAGTATTAGGCTGGATTCAGATATAGCCATTCTTTGTAGGGTCTCTCTAAAGTTAAATCGGAATCGTGTCCAAGTTTTGTGGCTTATGCTTAGTTATCATTGATGTTGAGAGTTATTACGTTCTAAATTAGGTTGCTATCTATATCTCAATTTAATTAAACACATTAGGGCATGTATGTTGCTGAAAATATATATTTCGACTACATGTATTATCAACTTTAGTTTTCAAATATGATAATTGAAAATGAGATTTCCTGTTAAATAGATTGTGGATACAACTTGTAACTGTAAGATGTCTAATTACTATATGTCAACCAATAGGTTGTAGATCTATTCTTCTGGAGTCACTCTACTTTGAAAATCTAAAAGTAATGTCTTCGTTATTATTCTAATCATGATTAGTTTTCTATTTTAATTTCAATAAATATTTTTAATGTATTTTTCAAATGCAATTATTTAGAGAGAGATAATTGATTTTTTTTTAATTTAATAATTGAATATATTTAAGACTAACGATATTATTATTAATCACATATTTAAAAATTGTGATTTCTTATTTTAAAGAGAAAAATACTATGCATTATATAAAATAATTTTATACGATGATTTAATCCCAAACAACTCTAAATAGTGAAATCGTTGATTACATGGATAACTTTTTATTAGTCGATAATTTAAAAGTTTTATATTGACGCGGTGCGTGACCATTAGTTAAACCAATTTATTATTATTAGATAGTTAGTCATGATGTTTTCACCGTGACTTAGTCTTGCTTACTCAAAACTTATAACTTGTTAAAAAAATTCATACACCTTTGTCTAATATTTTAAAAAAAGAATTACTAAAAAGTAATGTTAAATGAATATTGTGTTGATGAGTGTAACTTAAACTTAATTATATAAATGTAAATATATTCATATAGAAATTTAAAAAAAAAATTATTAAAAGTGATATGACCATATTGTGGGCATATCATTAAAGAATGACCTACAAGCTGAATAGGGACAAGTACGGAGATTTGATCCATATGTCCATCCTTCTCCTTAAAGAGCAACCGAGTTAGTCCTCCACAACGTACTACACAGTCTCCAATCATGTTTTAACTCCAAAAATATGGCAAAGGAAAAGGAGGATAACATCAACACTTTCAACCTTATAGGAGTTTAGGGTAAGGGTATAAACAAATTATTGCAATCGAATCATTTTCAAATATTATTAAAGTGAAGCTAATATTTTATCAAGTTAATACTAAAACTGTCGAGTTAAATAGTGATTTTTAAGGCTGTCAAAATAATAATAATAATAATAATAATTTATTATATATATAAAAGTGATAACTTGATTTGATGTATGTATTATTAGACAATTTTATCCTTAAATTTTTAAATATTAAAAAAAGTTACTCTTACTAATACAAGATTTTAAAATTTACAAACTAAGTACAACAATAATTCAACTAATAAATATTAATAATTCTTAAATATTTATTAAATAAAATATAAAAATATAAAGTGTCTCAACCTCAATAATAATAATAATAATAACTTATAATAATAATAATAATAACTTTAATGTCAAGTGCTAATATATTTTCGTTTTTAAAACTAATTGACTTGCAAGCCACATAACGTGCCATAT
Organism: Cajanus cajan; assembly: GCF_000230855.2. NCBI lineage: Eukaryota > Viridiplantae > Streptophyta > Magnoliopsida > Fabales > Fabaceae > Cajanus > Cajanus cajan. The sequence continues at coordinate 23,078,557 of NC_138527.1, read as the reverse complement.
GGAATATAGGAAAAGATAAAATTAAAAAAAAAATGTTGTTGCCAATTCACATTGCAACTTTTTCAAAAGTTAAAAAAATAAATGATAAAATAAATATTTAAATATTAAATTATTATTATTATTGTTGTACTAATCTTATTGGCATTATTCCGAGCTGAATTGATATCAACTCATGATTTAATCTCGGACATTAAGTTTATATGATGACCCAGCTTATTTTATCACATTCACGTACAATAATAATAACCGAATTGATATTATTACATCGAAGTAGATCTCGGTGGTTAACTCAACCGCGATCTTGTAAGAGGTAACCATAAAAAACAGTTATATTAAAAAAGGAAACGAACGATAACGGGTGGTCCCTTCCACAGGTAAATACAAGTCATTTTTAGATGTAAAGGGAAGATTCTTTTTTGACTGACTTGATCGTTGGAGTTCTTTTTGCAAGTACCTTTGTTGCCCTTGGACAACGAGGACTTCAATCCAACTTTGAAGACCGACGTCAATTGACAATCTCATTGTCTAACCTTATTATGGTAAGAACATTTGACGCTAGAAGGAAGTCTTGAACATGGTTAACAGCCACAAGCTCTTCCTTCAACAATCTTATGGTTTCAACCTGAAGTCAAGCTCGAGACACAACTGGAGCAATATGTCAAAACGTGTTAAACATGGAAGATGGCGCAACTCTACGACGACTATTAGAACAAGTGGAACTTATGTAACAACAAAATGTTACAGCCATGGAGGCCATGCACAAGCAACATGTAGTCGATCTCCAATAGTTGCATGCAAAAAATGATGCTCTCAAAGCCCAATGGCAGCAGAATCAACCACCACCACCTACAAATCAGACTAGTCATGTTCGCCTATCTGAAGAAGGGCATAATTCTTCTTCAGATCCTACCTACCACTCTGAGCGCGTTCGGACCTATCAATGTGAACACGTGCATGTCCATAGGCAATCTCACCATATACTGGATCATAGTGTTGTCTGTCGACACCTCTTTGTAAATGGCATCATGGAAGTTCCCCTCCCACTTGGTTGGAAAGCATTGAATATTGAAAGATACGATGGCACCTCAGATCCAGATGAGCATATTGATGCATATGCCACCCAAGTTAATCTTTACACTAATGATGATGCAATCATGTGTCATGTTTTCCCCATTTCATTAAAAGGGTCAGGCTATTATGAGTTGGTACACCCAATTACCACCCAGATCAATTGATAATTTTGACACATTGGTCCATCTCTTCTCGACTCAATATGTTACAAGTAGACCTCATCACATCACCTCGGCCGCACTTTCTAATTTACGACAACAAGATAATGAATCTTTATCACATTTTATGGAACACTTTGCCAACGTTTCTATAAAAATCTGTAATCTCAATCCTGAAGTCTCTTTCCCTTTTATGGATAGCCTTTGCCGATGACAACTGGTGAGCATGGATGAACTCAGAGTGTGTGCTACTGGATATATCCAAATAGAAGAACATGCCGAGTTTAGAAACCAAGTTCGAGATAACATTTCCACCAAGGGAGAGTTAGGTGGAAAGGACAAGTCAAAATCACATCCTGATCAAAGATTGAAAAGACCTTGTTAGGCACGAGGTTCGAAGTGTGATTTTTATACCCCTTTGAATACGCACCATGTAAACATTCTAGAAGAAGCTAACCATGCAGATCTGATATCTATGCCTCCACCGGCACATAATTCGACCAATGTCGACAAGATCAAGCATTATCGTTACCATAGAAATTATGGTCATACGACAGAAGAATGTTAGACTCTTAAAGACAGAATCAAAGAATTAATTCATGCGGGACAACTCGGATAATATATCCAGCGCAATTAATCACACTAAGGTGGTATTCAAGGATACGACAGAGGTCGAGGACTTCACCAAACTTACCAAGGTCAGCCAGATCACCATCCGAATTACTAAGGTTACCAAAGTCGACATGTGACACCCTTACTACCTCAACTCATATATTGTAATAATGTAAATAAACTAAGGAAATAAAATTTTCAACACAGGTAAAAGGGTTCACATAAAAACCTTTAGAAACATTCTTCAATATCCAAAATATTTTGAAAATGAAACTTGGAAAATAAAACATAAGAGGTTACAAAATGTTTTCAAAATAATAGGTTCAACTCCATATACACATACAATTCATGTCCTAGAAATCCTCTGCCCCGATGTCACAATATCAGAACACACCCATAAATCAACTGTTGGCATTCTAGATGTCACTCAAAGCCAGATCTTCCTCACCTAAAACATCCACAAATTGTACGGTGAGAAAAGAAAATATCTATATGTAAAACACATACCAACACACCACAATGTAATCTCATCATAACTCATTATATAATGAAATATTTACAATCATTTCTACATATCATATTTTATCAATCATTCATCATCTTCACATCTCAATTCACAACTACATCAATTCATCACAATCCACACAAATCTTACAATTAACACTATGCCAAGGTCACCCCACAATTGACATAAGTGATATGGGTTAATTGCCTCATTCATCCCACACCATGCCAGGGTCACGCCCTCCCTGTAGCATCACTTACCCAGAGGTCGTGCCATCCCTGGTCATTGATGTGAGGAACCACAATCACATCACAATCCACACAATTCTTGCAATTAACCCTATGTCAAGGCTACCTCACATCTGACATAAGTGATATGTGTTAATTGTCTCACTCATCTCACACCATGCCAGGGTCACGCCCTCCCTGTAACATCACTTACCCAGGAGCCATGTCATCCCTGGTCATTAGTGTGAGGAACCACAATCACAATCATAATCATATCCATACAACATCTCATCTCATAGCTCAATTCCATATCACATACACAATTTCATATCTCATACACAATAGATAAGTCCAACAAAATAAGGGTTTACACACCCCTCAAGCAATTCACATCTAGATCATCAATTCTTATAAAGTAATATAACAATAACATTCATAAATTAATATAATAATCAATGGAATTATCAATTTAATATAATTTTAACATAAACAGTAAAACCCCCAATTGTTCCAAAACCTAGCTCACAGACACTTTTCTACAATTTCGTTCTCTCTCCCAGATCATTATTCTTACAAATTATTAGCATATTTCTAATCCTCAACACATATAGAATCTAATGGGATCATCAATTTCTCAAACAGAAATAATTATAAAATTACTCATAATCTTAAGGGACTCTTCCCCTACCCAATTCCCTCATGTAACTCTACATACAAATAATTCCCTTCTCTCCCGTACCTGGATAAACAGTAGCTGAAACTAAAACAGAGATCTCCTTGGTCTCCTCCTCTGAGTGCCTCTCGGTCTTCAGAGAGTGTAGAAGGAAAAGAAGAGAGCAAAGAAGAAAAGAAGAGAGAAGTGAAAAGTGTGCTTTTGGGAGTGCCAGAGTGCTCTATTTACAGGATCAGATGTCTCTGGAACGGCCCATTCCAAATCCGAAACGGCCCATTTTGGACCCTTAAATCTCGAGTAAAAATCACATCCAGAACGGCCCGTTCTCAAACCAGAACGACCCGTTCTGGGGTGCATTTAATACTCATAACGGTCATATTTTGGAACGGCCCGTTCTCAACTCTGGAATGGCTCATTCTCAATTAGGGTTATAGGCATTTTTGGTGATTTGGAACAACCCGTTCCAATTTGGGAACGCCCCGTTCCCATCTAAAAACTTGTAGACAATTTTTGTATTTTGGAACAGCCCGTTCCAGTTTGGAAACGACCTGTTCTAGGCTACAAAATCACTCTCGTCTTAGTAGTTGGGAACGGCCCGTTCCAATTTGGGAACGGCCCGTTCTGGGCTACTAAATCACCCCTATTAGGCCTTTGGGCCCTCAAACAATCTGTGAAAATCGGACTGTTACACGGCCAGATCAAAGTTTTCAAAATTAATCAAGTCAGCGAGAGGAAGGTTGACAAATTGCTAACAATGCTGAGCAGCAAACCACGAATAAAACTCAAGAAGGTGGTAACATCCAAGGAGTCATAAGCACCATTGCAAGGGGTTTTGTTGGAGGAGGAAACTCCAATTCCACTAGGAAACAACATCTACACAACATTTGCAACATTAACAATGTTGATAATTCAGCTTTAAAAATTAAAAAGTCAACTCCCCCTATCACATTCACCAATGATGATTATGAAGGCATTTGTTTGAGTCAAGATGACCCCATGGTCATCTCAGTTGAAGTTGCGAATTGGGAAGTGAAGAAGATGTTGATTGATCAAGAAAGCTCTGTCGATGTCCTATATTGGCCAACCTTCTTAAAGTTGGACATTTCTCATCACATGATCCAACCATACTCAGAACCTCTAGTCATTTTTGCAGGAGAAAGGGTACATACCCATGAATACATCGAGTTGTTAACTTCTTTTGGTATTGCACAAGACACAAGAAGGGTTTTGTAAAGTACCTGTTGGTTGATGTTATCACCTCATATAATATCCTTATTAGAACGACCAACTTTAAACCAATTGGGAGCGATAGTACCAACACCTCATCTTACCATGAAATTCCCAGGCTTGAATGGGAATGTGGTGACTGTCAAAGCCAATCAACAAATAGCATGAAAGTGCTATACCAAGAGTTTGAAAATCAATCCAACCAAGCTCCAATGTGAAAATCTTTTCCTTCAGTAATGGCCCATGTCGGTACAAACACCTTGACCGACATAGATCCCCGAGTTGACATGCACGACCACAGATTGAGTCCTATTGATGAACTCTTTGAGTTTCAAATCGAAAAGCAACCAAATCAATGCACCAAGATCAAGAAACACATTAAAGCCAATATCCAATGTAAGATCATGTCAATATAATCGAAAATGTTGATCTCTTTGATTAGTGCAGTGCAAATATGCTTGGGATTGATCCCAATTTCATTTGCCACAAATTAGCAATTTGCAAGGAAGCTAAGCCTATAACTCAAAAGAGAAGAAAAATTGAGGGTGAAAGAAGAGAAGCTGTAAAATCTGAAACACAAAAACTTTTAGATGTTAGTTTCATCAGGGAGGTTAAATATACAACATGGCTAGCTAATGTTGTCATGGTCAAAAAATCCAATGGTAAATGGTGCATGTGCGTTGATTATATAGATTTGAACAAAGCTTGCCCTAAAGATGCATATCCTCTCCCTAGCATTGATAGGTTGGTGTCGTCACCCGCCGAAACGAACATTGGCATTCGCGACGATGGTTGGACTCTTTTTTTAGTTTTGAAAAATGATGGATTGTTAGAACGACTTATTCTCAAACTGAGACCTCATCGAACTAACAATTTTGTTAAATGATTCTCATCAATCCGTGTTAATCCCAAACGGGACCCTCCATGGATTAGTGGTTTTCGCAAAAAGGGGTTCTTGGAGTCGCCACCAATGTTTTACTCAAAACATTGGAAAAAGACATAAGGCAATTGATTTTCGCAAATCAACTTTGGCCATTACAACCAGAGTTGGGTAAGGGAGTCGATTACGTGTGGGGAATGTATTAGCACCCCACAACGCCCCTTTCGGGTTCCCTATGACGGATTATTTCATAAATAATAGCGTAAAATTACTAAACTACCCCTATTTATTAGAACGATTATAAGTAAACTATCTACATGATGAAAGCTTTAAACGTGCAATGCAACAATCAAAAAGCGATAAATGAAAGCGGTAAAAGAAAGGATTTGGAAAGAAACCTTCGAAGCGGGCTTTTATATATTCAAAAAGGAGTTAGGAGGCTTTTTGGCGCTCCTTCCCACTACACGTTCGCTCGCTCCTTTCCCTAAAAATAAATATTAACTATGGAAATCAAAGAGATTTCCCTTCGACTTGTTCGAGTCTCAAGCTAAAGGCTCGTGAACTCAAGAACTTAGTCGGATCAGCTCTCGGAGAGATTTCTAGGGCAGAGAATAGCTCAAAAACCCAAGAATACTCAGCCAGAGGGTGGAGAAATGCTCCAAATGTGTGGAAGGACGAGCCAATGACGTCCTATTTATAGGATTGAGGCGCAGTACAGCCTAAGGAGTCAATACGGCCCGTACTGAGTTTTTGAACTACAGTACGGCCGTACTGAAGTTCAAAAACTTCAGTACGGCCGTATTGATTTCATTATGGCCGTATTGTAGTTCAAATGGCTCAGTACGGCCGTACTGAACCTCTAAGAGGGCGTATTGAGCTCCAATCCTCACACACCCTTATTCTAAGCTACTCTAAGACTTCTAGACCTACAAAGAATCATCCTAGGGTCTTCCAGGAGTCCTTCCGGCTGACTTTCCTTCGGTCTTCGAGAGTCTTTGAGTCTTATTTTCGACCCGGACAGTTTTAGGGGTCTACAGTTGGTAGATGGAGCTTCAGGATACGCCATGCTAAGTTTTCTTGACGCCTATTTCAGCTATAACCAAATTCTTATGTACCCTATTGGTGAAGAACACACTACATTTATTACAGAACAAGCAAATTATTGTTATCGAGCTATGCCATTTGGACTTAAAAATGCAGGAGCTACCTACCAATAGTTGATGGACAAAGTTTTTGACAATCAGATTGGTCGTAACCTTGAAGTTTACGTAGATGATATGGTCATCAAAACCAAGTCGGCTAAGGAACATGTCCAAGACCTGGCAGAAATCTTCAAACAGGTCAGAAAACATAACATGAGGTTGAATCCTAAAAAATGTGTTTTCGGGGTTCAAGGTGGAAAACTTTTGGGGTTATGATTACTTGTCGAGGAATCGAAGCAAATTCGAATAAGTGTCAAGCATTGATTAACATGAGAAGCCCACAAAATAAAAAATAGGTATAGAGATTGGCAAGGAGACTTGTTTCTTTATCTCGGTTCATTCCAAAGGTGGCAGAAAAAGCCAAACCAATTTTCAATTTATTGAAGAAAACCAAAATATTTTTGTTGGGATGACCGATGTGAACAAGCCTTCTCCAATTTTAAAAAATTCTTATCTACCCTTCCAATCTTATCTAAACATAATCACCAAGCCTAATTGTTATTATATTTGACCATAGCTGACAATGCTATTAGTGCAACATTAGTTCAAGAGAATGGAAAAGAATAAATTCCCATTTATTTTATCAGTCGCGTTTTGCAGGAAGTTGAAAAGAAATATCAGACTATTGAAAAGATGACATTGGCATTGGTAACCTCAGCTCGACGATTACAACCTTATTTTTAAAGTCATCAAATTGTGGTCATAACCGATTATCCAATCAAGAAAATACTTCGGAAACCCAATTTAGTAAGATGAATGATAGCATGGTCAATTGAATTATCTAAATATGGTATTCGGTATGAGAGCCGACGACCATTGAAAGCTCAATGTCTCGCTGACTTTGTTGCTGAGCTCACACCTACTCTTGAATTAGAAAATGAATGATGGATATTACATGTTGATGGCTCATCCAACGTCAAAGGCAGTGGTGCTGGCATTATACTTGAGGGACCAAATGAGATGATGCTCGAACTCGCCATTAGGTTTGATTTCAAAGCCACCAATAATCAAGTTGAATATAAAGCCTTGCTTACAAGGTTGAAGTTGGCCAAAGATGTCGGTGTTAAGAAACTTAAATGTTGCAGTGATTCTAAGTTGATCGTAGAGCAAGTTGGAGGAAGTTATCAAACTAAAGAACCACAACTTCAAAGGTATAATCTTTTGGTATCTCATCTAACATCCTTTTTGATAATTTTAAAATTGAACATATTCCTAGAGATCAAAATATGAAGGCCAATCTATTGTTTAAACTCGTTAGCAGCCGACGTTCTAGACAACACAAAACTATTATACAAGAGACAATTGTTGTTCCAAGTTATGATCTCACACTAATCTTAACTAATGATCTCAGCAATCAAAATTGGATGACAGGCATCTGGAAATACCTTAAAGATGAGATTTTATAGGACAACAAAGTTGCAGCCCCTAAAATCAAAACTAAATCTTATCATTTTACAATTAAAGCTGACGAATTGTTCACAAGGGGTTTCTCTACTCCTTTGCTCAAATGTTTAAATGTCAATCAAGTTACTTACGTGATGGGCGAGATTCGTCGAGGCATATGTGGAATGCACTCTAAAGCTTGGTCAATGGCCACGAGGATAATTCGAGCTGGTTATTATTGGCCAACCATGAGATTGGACTGCAAAAGATATGTACAAAAATGTAAACCTTACCAAGAATTTGGAAAATAAATTACCACCAATCGCTCTCCATTCGATGCCATTAACTTGGCCATTTGCTTGGTGGGGAATGGATATTCTAGGTCCTTTCCCAATAGCTAAAGGTCAACTTAAATTCTTAATAGTTGGAATTGATTATTTCACGAAGTGGATCGAAGTTGAAGCCTTTGCAAAAATTACAACAGCCAACGTTAAAAAATTTACATGGAAAAAACTCATTTGTAGGTATAGTTTACCTCAAGCAATTGTCACTGATAATGGTAAACAATTTGTGGACAGAAACTTTAAACACTTTCTAATTCAACTAGGAATAAACCATAAAGTGACTTTAATGGAACATCCACAAACAAACGACCAAGTTGAAGCTTCCAACAAAGTTATCCTTCGAGAATTAAGGAAAAGGTTAGGGATTTCTAAGGGTGAATGGGTTAAAGAGTTACTTAGTATATTATAGGCATACCATTGCACACCACAAACGATAGCCTAAGAAACTCTTACAAGTTAACTTATGGTGTTGACGTCATGATTCCAGTTGAGGTTGGCGAGCCAAGCTATCGAAGGTGAACTTTTCATAAAGTTTAAAATGAAGAAGAATTGAGAAGCGAGCTTGATCTTTTGGATGAGGTTCGAGAGCTCACCAAGGTTAAAGAAGAAGCCTGTAAACCCTATGCTTTTAGAAAATACAACTCCAAAATAAAATCGAGATATTTTCACGAAGGAGACTTAATTTGGAGAGCTATTGGGGAAGCTATAAAAGATACGTCAACTAGAAAATTCGCTGCAAATTGGGAAGGTCCTTTTTGTGTTGTGGAATGTTTACAAAATGGCGCATACATATTGGCTGAATTGAATGGCAAAGTTCTACCTAGAACTTGGAATGCTAGCCACTTAAATTTTTATTACAGTTAAATGTGTAAACTCAGGTAATGTACTCTTTTTCCAACTTCAGTCTTGTATAAAAAATGGAGTTTTGGTTGAAGAGGTTTTAATGAGGCATACCTAGAGTTGGAAAAAAATGTAAATTGAGTTACATTTCTATAATTATTTCCATCTTCTCTAATAGTCATTTTATGCATTTAAATATTTTCCTTTTTATCATTTTTATTTTATTGAACATAAAATATCTCATATAATGAGATCGTCCAAATTTAATCCAATATGCAAATTTGCCAAGTATGAGTCAATTTTAGCATTAATTCATTTACTTGCCGAGGTCAAGCCAAGTTAATCTCCAATCTGCAAATTGGTAAGTATGAGTCAGTTTGATCATTAATTCATTTATTGGCCGAGATTGAGCCCAGTTATAATCTCCATAATCTGCAAATTGACAAAGTATGAACCAATTTGACCATTAATTCATTTACTGGCCAAGATTGAGCCAATTTAATCTTCAATCTGCAAATTGGCCAAGTATGAGCCAATTTGACCATTAATTCATTTACTGGGTGAGATCGAGCCAAGATAATCTCCAATTTGCAAATTGGCCAAGTATGAGCCAATTTAACCATTATTTCATTTATTGGGCGAGATCGAGTCAAATTAATCTCCAATATGCAAATTGACCAAGTATTAGCCAATTTGACCATTAATTCATTTACTGGCTGAGATCGAGCCAAGTTAATCTCCAATCTGCAAATTGGCCAAGTATGAATCAATTTGATCATCAATTCATTTACTGGGTGAGATCTTCAATATGCAAATTGGCCAAGTATAAGTCAATTTGACCATTAATTTGTTAACTAGCCGAGATCGAGCCAAGTTAATCTTCAATCTGCAAATTGGCCAACTATAAACCAATTTGACCATTAATTCATTAATTGGCCAAGTATAAGTCAACTTGAAGTTAATCTGTTGATTGGCCAACTATGAGTCAATTTGATCGTTAAATAAATAATTGGCCAAGTACGAGTCAACTTGAAGTTAATTATCAATCAATTAATTAATTAAGCCTAAGTTGACTTCATTTATAGTTTGACTAAATTAAAGCCAATGCAAGTTATCAAATTAATTAATCATGTTTGAATTAACTTGATTTATTTAACCGAATATGAATTCTAACTTACACATTAACCAAATTAATTTGAGTATTACTCATCCCAATATGATTATTAAGTTAATCAAAATATTTTAGTAAGTCATTTTAATCATTTTATTTTTATCATTTTTGATAAAAAAAAATTAATAGTTAAATGATTCATAGATGATAGAGTTATGTTTATTTTGGAGAGTTAAGTATATAAACATACTAACAATTTTCATTATCATTAGAAAGTACTCAAAATAGTCATTACATCTTCAAAATACAAGATACTTAATTTAAAAATCATAGTAGAAAATAATTTAAAAGTCATAGTAGCAGAGATCAATCTTCCTTAAACATCATATTCTCCATCACTGCTAGTATCTTCAAGAAGGTCATCTTTGTTGACTATTTTTCCCTCAAATACATCTTCGTCAACATGAAATTCCCCCCAAATCATACTCATGAACAATAATTTTAACTTGCTGAATTGCTTTTGCAAACCTTCTCTTATGCTTAGCATCTACTTGATATTTTGTGGCTGCAAGTTCCTTACTTAATTCTTTGCTCTTTTTATCCAAATTTGAAATTTTTTTCATATCAACAAGTATGATATCTTGATAAGTTTTGGCTTTTTCTTTTAATTCTTGAATTTCACTCTGCAATTGTTGAGTATTTCACTTTCTTTAACCTTTGCCTCTAACTCAGAAAATATTTTTCTTTGTGACTCCTTTTCTTCCTCCATTGTCTTTACCTTATTAAGCAATTCTTCCACTTTGGCCGAGTAGGATTTATTAGACCTCACCGATATTTCAAAAGTCTTGGTTGTTTCTCCTAATTTCTTTTTGCACTTCCATTAACTTGGCATTCAAAGGAGCAATTTGAGCATTCTCTCCTTTCAACTTACTCATTTGTGTAACATTATTCTCCCATTTCTTCTTCCAATGGTCAACCATTGTCGCCACCGGCCCAAACGGGCTTTCGGCATTCGCGAAGGATGGTTGGACTCGTTTAATTGTTTAAAAATATGGATTGCTAGAATGACGTATTCTCAAACTGAGACCTTGTCAAACGAGCAATTTTATTAAATGATTCACCAATCCATATTAATCCCAAGCGGGACCCTCCATGGATTAGTGGTTTTCGCAAAAGGAGGGGTTCGTGGAGTCGCCACCAATGTTTTACTCAAAACATTGGAAAAAGGGATAAGGCAATTGATTTTACAAATCAACTTTGGCCATTACAACCAGAGTTGGGTAAGGGAGTCGGTTACGCGTGGGGAAGGTGTTAGCACCCCACAGCGCCCCTTTCGGGTTCCCTATGACAGATTATTTTCTAAAATAACAGCGTAAAATTACTAAATTACCCCTATTTATTCTAAGCAATTATAAATTAACTATCTACATGATGACAGTTTAAATATGCACACAGAAAGCAGTAAAAGGAAGGATTTAAGAAGAAACCTCTTGAAGCGTGCTTTTATATATTGAGTAAAACTGGGAAGCTTTTTGGCGTTCCCTCGCTCTACAAGCTCGCTCGCTCCTTCCTAAAAACTTTTAACTATGGAAATCCGGAGGATTTCCCTTCGACTAGGTTCGATCCTCAAGCAAAATGGCTCGGGGCTCAAGAACTTTGTCGGATCAACTCTCCGAGTGATTTCTAGGGCAGAACACTGCTCAAAAACCCCAGAATACTCAAGGAGAGGGTTGAAACTATCTCAAAAAGTGTGGAATGACGTTCAATTGACGTCATATTTATAGGGAATAGGCGCAATACGGCCTACAGGAGCAATACGGCCGTATTGAAATTTTTGAACTTCAATACGGCCGTATTGAGTTCAATACGGCCGTATTGAAATTCAAAAATTTCAATACGGCCGTATTGAGTTCAATACGGCTGTATTGAAGCTTCAATACGGCCGTATTGATTTCAGTACGGCCGTATTGAAGTTTCAGAAACTTCAATACGCCGTATTGAGTTCACTGCGGCCGTATTGAAGCTTCAATACGGCCGTATTAAGTTCAGTACGGCCGTATTGGGCTTCATTCCCTCCACTTCCTTATTTTGAGCTATTCTAAGACCTCTAAACCTACAGAGAACCTTCCTAGGGCCTTCCAGGAGTCCTTCTGGCTGATCTTCCTTCAGTCTTCGAGAGTCTTCAAGCTTTATTTCCGACCCGGACAATTTTAGGGGTCTACAGCTGCACCCCCTTTACTTAGTCAAACGGTCTTTTGGTGTACCGGCTGACAAGTAAAGGAGTTGACCCAATTGTCCGGGTGATGCGCCGACCTTCTGACTTGTAGCGTCTTCCGGTGGAAAATTGTTGAGTAACCTCTCCAGGTTGTTGCATACCTCGGCGCTCCTGACAACCTCGGTAGCTAAGTTTACCCTCTTCAGGTCCTGCCTCTTAACATTCAGCAGTGTGAGTTTACCCTCTCCAGGTCCTGCCTCTTAACATTCAGCAGTGTGAGTTTACCCTCTCCAGGTCCTGCCTCTTAACATTCAGCAGTGTGAGTTTACCCTCTCCAGGTCCTGCCTCTTAACATTCAGCAGTGTGAGTTTACCCTCTCCAGGTCCTGCCTCTTAACATTCAGCAGCGTGAGTTTACCCTCTCCAGGTCCTGCCTCTTAACATTCAGCAGTGTGAGTTTACCCTCTCCAGGTCCTGCCTCTTAACATTCAGCAGTGTGAGTTTACCCTCTCCAGGTCCTGCCTCTTAACATTCAGCAGTGTGAGTTTACCCTCTCCAGGTCCTGCCTCTTAACATTCAGCAGTTGAGTTTACCCTCTCCAGGTCCTGCCTCTTAACATTCAGCAGTGTGAGTTTACCCTCTCCAGGTCCTGCCTCTTAACATTCAGCAGTGTGAGTTTACCCTCTCCAGGTCCTGCCTCTTAACATTCAGCAGTTGAGTTTACCCTCTCCAGGTCCTGCCTCTTTAACATTCAGCAGTTGAGTATTGCCTCTCCAGGCCTGCTTCCGTGTCTTCTGATCACTTCGGCAATGATTTGATATGATTTTTGTCTCCACAGTCCACGATGCTGCTTCGACGGTTTTTCTGATTTTGTGCCGCTGAGGGCTGGATAACGCAGGGATCCGTCTAGGGGATGTGCAGTCATTCATAGGTTCTTGTGCCCCAACTTGCATTGCATTGTTGGTACCCATGGGGAATTTTTGACTCCTTGGGGTGTAGACACAGATGCTCTCTCTCTGAGTTGAGCGATGCCTTATGTTTGGCTGACGTCCTTTTGACGTGGGTGGAGTATCCCGGTTGTCCTTATTCGGGTATCTCTTTTGGATTTTCTGATTTTTGTAGCCTCTGTGTAGGCTGTTTATCCGCTGGGGATTTTGTCATTCATTTCTTGACTGGCCTCTTCTGTTAGGCAAATGATCTTGATGTTTGGTGCTTGGCTGGATGCCACATTCCGTTTGGGGAATATTTATTGATATATTTTTTTCCTTTTTTGGAAGAGTGCCTCTGAGTAGGCGAATTATCTTGATGTTCAGTGTTCGGCTGAGTGCCGGATTCCTCTTGGGGAATGATTATTGATCTTTTTGTGATTTTTCTTGAAGGGGTGCCTCTGAGTAGGCGACTGGGGATTTAGGGATCTTATGTATCCCAGAGTATTATTTAGGAAGCCTCTGCAGGCTTAGCCTCACTCAACGCTTGAGCTGGAGAGCTATCTTCACTGAGGAAGTTTAAGTCCTTTGACTTGGATATTCTGCTTGGGAGATCGTACTTACATTGGGGATTTTGACGATCTTGCTTTGATAGCTCTCGCTGGGAAATTTGGCCCGTGAGCTTGAGTTGAGGTTTCTCTGGGGAGTATTATTTCTGCGAGCCTCTCCAGGCTCAGTTATTCTGCATACTGTGGAGGATGTGGAGTATTATTTTGGTAAGCCTCTCCAGGCTTAGTTATTCGGTTCAAACTGTTTGTTGGATTTTCTATATCCTTGCCTTTTTTCATTTTCGGCTTTTTCTGTATTTTGCCTTTTCTTCTGATTTGGCTTTTGCTGTACAGAAATTAAAAGTGCTAAAGAAATTAAATTCAGTTATTATGAGAGAGTATTATTTCGGCAAGCCTCTCCAGGCTCAGTTATTTTGCAGGAGTATTATTTCGGCAAGCCTCTCCAGGCTCAATTATTCTGAAGGAGTATTATTTCGACAAGCCTCTCCAGGCTCAATTATTCTGAAGGAGTATTATTTCGACAAGCCTCTCCAGGCTCAATTATTCTGTGGGAGTATTATTTCGACAAGCCTCTCCAGGCTCAATTATTCTGTGGGAGTATTGTTTCGGCAAGCCTCTCCAGGCTCAGTTATTCTGTATGATGCTATTGATTTTCTGAATCTTTGTATTTTGCTTGCTGCTGTCATACACAAGCAATTTTCTATTTTTCTATTTTATGTAATTGCCTCATGATAAGGTCTTTGAATGTGCAACTAATGTGTGTGATGCACGCGATGCAAGTTTTTATTTTTGTTCTTTTATTTAGAAAAGTGAATGACTCTCCCTATCCTCTTCTTTTTTGGAGGAGTTTCTGTCATAGACGCGAGGGAGGATTTTTGTGAGCCTTTTATGCAGGAGATTATGGATTTTACAGGAACCCCTCCAATTTTCTTTATTGACCGATTATTAAGGAATCTCATACAATTTTTAGAAATACCAATTTAAAGGCATAATCACATGGTCAAGAGAGAAAAGAAATGAATGGATATTTTATTAATATTCACAAATGTTTTTACAGAAAGATGTACAGAAGGAATTTCCGAAGAATGGCTGGCCAGGGTAGGCTATATACATTTTAGCTTTAAACAATTATATCTGTAATTGTCGCCCTTCCCGTTCCCCTAATTGCTTCGGGTGAGATGCCTGAGCCAGGAGTGTAGATACTGCAAGACGCTTGCTTCTAGAAGATTATCACTTGTACCGCCTTTCGGTTTTCGATTCAAGTGATCGTTGCTTGCTTTGTTTTTACATCTTATTCTTTTGCCCCTAATTTTTGCCTAGGACGTATCCTAGCGGGGATAATTTTGCCTTTGTTTTGCCTAGTACCCTTGTACTGGCGGGCTTTTTGTTTTGCCCTAATTTTTGCCTAGGATGCCCTTTTTGGGTTTTCATCCTAGCGGGCTTGTGCAAGCAACGTCTTCAAGCATAATACTTCTTTACCACGTCAGCGTTGACTGGGTATTGAAGTTCTTCTCCGTCCATGTTTGTGAGGATCAGTGCTCCTCCGGAGAAGGCTCGCTTTACTACGTACGGTCCTTCGTAATTCGGGGCCCACTTTCCGATTTTGTCCTTTTGAGCTGGTAGCAATTTCTTCATCACTAGCTCTCCCTCATGGTAGACTCGAGGGTGGACTTTCTTGTCAAAAGCCTTTTTGATCTTCCTTTGATAGGCTTGACCATGGCATATGGCGTTCAGCCGTTTCTCTTCAATGAGGTTCAACTGGTCATACCGGCTTTGAACCCATTCTGCCTCGGAAAGTTTTGCTTCCATGATTACTCTCAGAGAAGGTATTTCGACTTCAACAGGCAGAACTGCCTCCATTCCATAAACAAGGGAAAATGGAGTAGCTCCTGTGGATGTGCGTACTGAAGTCCTGTATCCATGGAGAGCAAAGGGTAACATATCATGCCAGTCTTTGAATGAGACAACCATCTTTTGTACTATTTTCTTGATATTCTTATTGGCTGCCTCGACTGCCCCATTCATCTTTGGTCGGTATGGGGAAGAGTTGTGGTGTTGGATCTTGAACTCCTGGCACAATCCTTCCACCATCTTGTTATTTAGATTGGATCCATTATCAGTGATGATCTTATCGGGAATACCGTATCTGCATATGATGTTTTTCCTTATGAAGGATGTTACCACCTTTCGGGTCACATGAGCATATGATGCCGCTTCTACCCATTTGGTGAAATAGTCAATGGCCACAAGGATGAATCTGTGTCCATTGGATGCCTTTGGTTCGATGGGTCCAATAACATCCATGCCCCACATTGCAAATGGCCAAGGTGAAGCCAACACATTGAGTGGCGTTGGTGGGACATGAATATTGTCGGCATATGCTTGACATTTGTGGCATTTCCGAACGTATTGGTAACAATCCCTTTCCATGGTCGACCAATAGTACCCTGCCCTAAGGATTTTCTTAGCCATTGCAGGTCCGGGAATGTGGGTACCGAAAACCCCCTCATGTATTTCTTTGATCACATTTTGAGCTTCGACTTGGTCTATACACCTCAACAAGACCGAGTCATAATTCTTTTTGTAGAGGGTTTCTCCTATTAGCAGAAATCCCATGGCCCTTCTTCGGATATGCTTTTTGTCATTATCGTTGGCCATGTCAGGATATTCCCCTTTTTTCAGATATTGTTTGATATCGTGGAACCATGGACAATCGTCGATATCTTCATCTATCAGAAGGCAGAACGCTTGCTTATTATGCCGCCGGATATTAATGATAGGCATTTCATGTTCACTATCCAAGGCGAACATTGATGAGAGCGTAGCAAGGGCGTCAGCAAACTGATTCTCCTCCCTTGGAATGTATTCAAAGATGACACTTTGGAAGAATTGTGTCAAATCTTTGATATGCTCAACATATGGTATCAGTTTAGGATTTCGGACTTCCCAGTCACCTCGTAGCTGATGGATGACTAAAGCCGAATCTCCAAATACTTTGAGTTTGAGGATACCATTGTTGATAGCCGCTTGGATTCCTAACGCGCAAGCCTCGTATTCGGCCATATTATTTGTACAGTCGAAATTGAGTCTTGCTGTTAGAGGGATATGCTTTCCTTGTGGGGAGATTAACACTGTCCCAATCCCCTGTCCAAGCATGTTGGAGGCTCCATCAAAATACATGGTCCACGCATCATCTTTTGGTTCTTCATGTTGTATACTCATTATATGCTCATCGGGGAAATCATCCTGAAGGGATTGGTAATCATTGGTCGGCCCGTGTGCTAGGTAATCAGCTAGGGTACTACCCTTGATGGCTTTTTGTGTGACATGTATGATGTCAAATTCTGATAATTGTACTTGCCATCGGGCGATCTTCCCAGTGATTATTGGCTTGTCGAACACATACTTAATTGGATCCATTTTGGAAACCAACCAAGTAGTATGCCTTATCATATACTGCCTGAGCCTTTGTGTTGCCCACGCTAACGCACAGCAAGTCTTTTCTAATGGCGTGTAGCGGGTTTCATAATCTAGAAATTCCTTGCTCAAGTAGTAGATGGCTCGTTCTTTCTTTCCAGTTTCGTCCTGTTGCCCTAGAACGGCTCCCATGGACTCATCAAGCACTGTTAGATAGAGGATTAATGGCCTTCCCTCGACAGGTGGCACCAATACTGGTGGTTTGGCCAAGCACTGTTTGACCTTGTCAAAAGCTCGTTGACAATTCTCATCCCAAGTTTCGGAATGATTCTTGCGCAATAGCTTGAATATTGGCTTGCACGTGTCAGTCAACTGTGCGATGAACCTTGCAATGTAGTTCACCCTGCCAAGGAATCCTCTTATCTCCTTCTCGGTTTTAGGAGGAGGCATTTCCATTATTGCCTTTACTTTATCGGGGTCCACCTCTATGCCTTTTTCACTAACGATGAACCCGAGAAGCTTACCCGACCGGACTCCGAAAGTACACTTAGCCGGATTTAGCTTAAGCTGATACTTGCGAAGCCGATTGAATAATTTTCTCAAATATTGAATATGGTTCATCTCGTCTTTCGACTTTGCGATCATGTCATCCACGTATACTTCAATTTCCTTGTGGATCATGTCGTGGAATAGTGTCACCATCGCTCGTTGGTAGGTGGCGCCCGCATTTTTAAGTCTAAAAGGCATTACCCTATAGCAAAAAGTGCCCCAGGGTGTGATGAAAGAAGTTTTCTCGCGGTCTTCCATATTCATTTTGATTTGGTTATACCCCGAGTATCCATCCATAAAGGAATAGAGCGTGTTCGTGGCTGTGTGATCCACGAGTGTATCAATATGTGGCAAGGGAAAATCGTCCTTTGGACTGGCACGATTCAGATCCCTATAGTCAACACACACTCTAACCTTTCCATTCTTTTTGATAACTGGCACAATGTTAGCCAGCCATTCGGGATATTGGGATACAACCAAGAATCCCGCGTCTAATTGTTTTTCCACCTCCTCCTTGATCTTTAAAGACCATTCGGGCTTGATTCGTCGAAGCTTTTGTTTAACGGGTCGAAACCCTTCTTTCAATGGCAACTTGTGCTCGACGATTTTAGAGTCCAAACCGGGCATATCACGGTACGACCATGCAAATACATCCTTGTATTCCCTTAATAATTGGATCAATTGTGATTTTATTTCATCACTGATATGGGTCCCAATGTTGACCTCTTGTATTTCTTGACCCTGCCCCAAATTTACGGTCTCCAATTCTTCTTGATACGGTTGGAGTAGACGAGCTTCTTGATCTAGCAGTCTTTGCAGATCCGGAGAGATGGTCTCCTCATCACTGTCCGACTCAACCCATTCATCCTCGGCTTTTGGATCCCGGTCAGAGCGAACAATTACAGACATAATTATTTTATTGGTTCTGTTTAGGTTTAGAATTATTAATGTTAATGAGAGAGAGAGAAAAGAACGAAATGAGAGAATAATATGTGAAAAATGCCTTTTTATTGATATATGTATGTAAAACTGTACAAAACCCTTATTTACATGAAAAAGGTCCTCATGATCTCGGGTACTGATCATGAGTCCCAAAAAGAAAAATGTGGAGGGGCCCTATCGTGGCTTGCCATACTCTACTCCTGCTTTGGTAGAGGATTCTTGCTCACATCGGGCGCTGTCGAATCGAAAGTGACCCACCCAGCATCAATAAGGCCTTGGACCTTGTGTTTGAGAGCTAGACAGTTCTCTGTTGAATGCCCTGGTGCTCCCGAATGGTATAGACATTTGTCTTGAGGCTTGTACCAATCGGGGTAAGGTGGGTCGATCTTTCTTGGTGGAATATAGGCTAGAAGTTGGGCTTCTACTAGCTTCGGCAGGAGATCGCTATAAGTGGTCGGAAGTTTGTCAAACTTCTTCACAGAGTTGTATTGCGATTTGCCTGACTTCGAAGTGGAAGAAGATGGAGAAATGGTTACAGCGTTGACTCCTCCTTCTTTCTTCTTCCCGAAGGCCTTCTTAGCTTCATATGGTTGGGAAGGCTTAGCCAGCTTCCCACTTTTAAGTCCTTGTTCCACCCTTTCTCCAATGGTGATGATGTCCGAGAAGAGTGTCGTTGTGTTCCCTATCATTTTATCGTAATAGGGACCAGTCAACGAGTTGATGAATAAGGACACCGTCTCCTTATCCGACAGCGGGGGCTCTATCTGTGCCGCCAACTCCCTCCAACGTTGGGCGTACGCCTTGAAGGATTCATCATTCTTTTTACTCAAGGCTTGAAGATCAGACCTATCGGGTGTTAGGTCGATGTTGTATTTATAGCGCTTGAGAAAGGCGTCGGCCAACTGCCTCCACGTGCACACTTGATTTCCATCCAGCTGCATATACCAATTGAGTGCAGTTTCAGCTAAGCTCTCTTGAAAGCAGTGGATCAAGAGCTTTTCATTTGTGGCATATGCAGCCATCTTGCGACAGTACATGGTGAGATGACTTTTAGGGCAAGTCGATCCCACGTACTTTGGGAAATCCGGCACTTTAAATTTAGGAGGGAATTGGATGTCCCTCAGTAAGCACATGTCAGCGGCATCTTTGATGTCAAAATCATGCCCCTCCATAGCCCTCAACCGATCTTCTAGGGCGTGGAATTGTTCTTTTGAAACCTCGGGCTCTTTAATCATGATTCCAGCCCCAAGGGGTACAGTGTGTGGAGGATCTTTTTCATGCTCTTCCTCCTCTCCCTCATGATGGGACCCATGTTCACTGTGATGAGATCCATGGACGTTGTGGTGACGCATGAGTTCCATCATTTGCGCCATTTGCTCTTTAAGCTGTGAAAGCTCGGTTGTGAGCTTCTTGTTTTGCTCCTCCAATGCTTCCATTTTCTTGATTCTCTGTGCGCGCGTAAGGACAGAGAGATGACCAGCCACTTTCTAAAATGAATGTTTAGTTAGTTTATTTTATGGAATGAATACACTCTTTAACATGAGCTTGATAAACCTCCATCTTTAAGGCGCTGCCTTTTTAAGACGGAAGTTTACCACCCTTCTTTATCTATGATCTCTCCCCAACGGAGAATCTCTATAGTCATGGGTCTCTTTCACTCATGTCAAGAGGTATTGGTGACCCTAAAATGTATGTTTTTATGAGGATGCATGGTCTCTTATTGGTAATGATGCACATGCCCCTTACTTTTATATTTTCACACATTGGTTTTTCCTCTCATGTCATGACATTTTCATGCATGGGGATTTATTCTTAGACCTTATTACGAGGTTATTTATTAATGCACAAACAATTGCACATAAGCATTTACACAAACAATTCACTCATCCACGAACAGTCACGAACGAATCACGAGGTAGGGGTCTCCTGCAGAAAAGTGCATATTCAAGGAGGATCTAACTGTTCTCACTTGGTCAAAGGCCCCCAAGGTGCCCCCATTATAGGGACCCAATTCCTCTCGTCGTAAGTCGATGGAAAGCTCCAACGCACTGTCGGACTCAAGTTCATGGTTATCACCTTGAGTGATGTTTTTCCGACAACGGTCTCGTAGGCTCCTATAGACCCATTCAACCGGCCGTACTAACATCCACTCCCTATGGATTACCACTCATGCCCCCGGGTATAGAGGGAACTGTTGTGTGCAAAGGTTTGTGTGCAATTTTTATTTCAAACAATTGCGGAAATTTAAACAAACAACAGTTATTTAAAGCCAAATATATAAAGCATGTTATCATACAAGCAAGGGGTAATGAAGTAATTTTTACTATTATTTGTTAAAAACAATCTGTCACTAAATGGGACTGACTCTCAAAGCTTCCCCAGTGGAGTCGCCATCTGTCGCCACCGGCCCAAACGGGCTTTCGGCATTCGCGAAGGATGGTTGGACTCGTTTAATTGTTTAAAAATATGGATTGCTAGAATGACGTATTCTCAAACTGAGACCTTGTCAAACGAGCAATTTTATTAAATGATTCACCAATCCATATTAATCCCAAGCGGGACCCTCCATGGATTAGTGGTTTTCGCAAAAGGAGGGGTTCGTGGAGTCGCCACCAATGTTTTACTCAAAACATTGGAAAAAGGGATAAGGCAATTGATTTTACAAATCAACTTTGGCCATTACAACCAGAGTTGGGTAAGGGAGTCGGTTACGCGTGGGGAAGGTGTTAGCACCCCACAGCGCCCCTTTCGGGTTCCCTATGACAGATTATTTTCTAAAATAACAGCGTAAAATTACTAAATTACCCCTATTTATTCTAAGCAATTATAAATTAACTATCTACATGATGACAGTTTAAATATGCACACAGAAAGCAGTAAAAGGAAGGATTTAAGAAGAAACCTCTTGAAGCGTGCTTTTATATATTGAGTAAAACTGGGAAGCTTTTTGGCGTTCCCTCGCTCTACAAGCTCGCTCGCTCCTTCCTAAAAACTTTTAACTATGGAAATCCGGAGGATTTCCCTTCGACTAGGTTCGATCCTCAAGCAAAATGGCTCGGGGCTCAAGAACTTTGTCGGATCAACTCTCCGAGTGATTTCTAGGGCAGAACACTGCTCAAAAACCCCAGAATACTCAAGGAGAGGGTTGAAACTATCTCAAAAAGTGTGGAATGACGTTCAATTGACGTCATATTTATAGGGAATAGGCGCAATACGGCCTACAGGAGCAATACGGCCGTATTGAAATTTTTGAACTTCAATACGGCCGTATTGAGTTCAATACGGCCGTATTGAAATTCAGAAATTTCAATACGGCCGTATTGAGTTCAATACGGCTGTATTGAAGCTTCAATACGGCCGTATTGATTTCAGTACGGCCGTATTGAAGTTTCAGAAACTTCAATACGCCGTATTGAGTTCACTGCGGCCGTATTGAAGCTTCAATACGGCCGTATTAAGTTCAGTACGGCCGTATTGGGCTTCATTCCCTCCACTTCCTTATTTTGAGCTATTCTAAGACCTCTAAACCTACAGAGAACCTTCCTAGGGCCTTCCAGGAGTCCTTCTGGCTGATCTTCCTTCAGTCTTCGAGAGTCTTCAAGCTTTATTTCCGACCCGGACAATTTTAGGGGTCTACAACCATCGATATGGATCTTTGTATAAATACTTGCACCAAATCCGATCCTTGCACTGGACCAACTTTTTCAATCATTGCTTTATCAGCAATATACGCATGGTCTTCTTTATAAAAAGTCTCGATAGTGAGTTTGGAATTCTAGAGTGAAGTGCCATTTGGAGACATACTTATATGATCTAGTCTCTCTCGAGAGTGACTAGAATCATACCTTTGATGCAACGTCCTAGGACGAGTAGAGGAATCAACCTGAGGTTGTTCAGCTTATGGTGGAGGAGAGGAAAACCCAAGTTGGGCAATTGAAGCTTGCAAACTTGAAACTAAATTCTCTGGAGAACTGGTAGGAATAGCCATATCTTTTGGTTTTGAACTCTGTAATAATCAAAATTAAGTTAGGAATTACAGTTATAACAAAAATGATTATCGAAATTGAATATCATACTTACTAATTTGGGACCAGGTTCATTGGCAGATTTCTTGTTGGTATTTTCTTAACCAACTTCAGGTTTAGTAATATCAATGATATTTGCGTTTTCCTCGCCATCATGAACTAGATCAGTAGTTTGGTCATCAACCTTCTATTTAAAGATCTCGACATCAACATTTTGTTTTCTAGTCTCAATTTTTTGTTTTTTCCCTCGATGAGAAAGGAAGGGGGTTAACGTCCAGAATTTCTATTTCTTCCATGCTAAACTTGTCTTTTAACTGACACCATTTACTCTTCCTTATAATTTCTTCACACATTAAAAACAATTATTTACATTGTTAATAAACCAGACACATTACTTACAGTTATAAATATAATGATTATCACTTACTTTCTAAATCTTCTTGAGGGTCTTTCGACTTAGAAAGTGATAAGATAGCTTTGCTTTCTAGAGGCCGAGGTAACATTTGAAGTTTTTCTATATATTTCACTTCGAATTGAGTTAATACTAAACCCTTTGTACTGAAAAATCTTAAAGGTTGTGATTGCCAATAAAAAGGAAATCTTGGCTCACCTCTCAAATGGAAAACTATATCTAAACTCGGATCATTACACACGGGACGAACCTTAAAGAATTCCTCTTTAAATTTTTTGTAAGATTGGGTAAAAATTTGAAATAACCTTCCTTTAGAACTTCCACTTAAAGACACCTATCCAAAAGGTGTTTCACCGAGCTTTAATTGGTAGAAATACATAAACCTAGCTAAACTTAACTCAATACCTAGAACCAAGCACAATATCTGAAAAGCCCAAAGAAAACCCCAACTATTTGGGTGGAATTGACTCGGAGCCACATTAATTTTCCTTAAAAATTCACATTCGAAAGGAGTAAAAAGGATCAATATACCTAAGTCCTGAACAAACATCGTTACATATATGCAAGGCAATTGAGACAAATGATTGAGAAATACTCGCTCATCACTAGAACACGGTTCAAATTAGAGAGGTGTAATGCTTCCTAATTGATTTTTTAATAGTTGCAACACTATGTTAGTTATGATTATTAATAAATATAATCATGTGTGGCTTCTCATTAACCTCTTTCGCTCCTTACAATGCTCAGAGCTTGAAGGCTTATGTACTAACCTTATTGGCATTATGCCGAGCTTAACCGAGATCAACTCATGATTTAATCTTGGACATTAAGTTTATATGATGACCTAGCTTATTTTATCACACATTCACGCATAATAATGATAACCAAATTGATATTTTACATTGAAGTAGATCTCGGTTAACTCAACCATGATCAACTTGTAAGAGGTAACCATAAAAACTTGTTATATCGAAAAGGGAAACAAACGACAAAAGGAGGTCCCTTCTACAGGTAAATACAAGTCATTTTTAGATGTAAAGGGGAGATTATTTTTTGACTGACTTGATCATCAGAGTCCTTTTTTGCAGGTACCTCTACTGCTCTTGGACAATGAGGACTTCAATCCAACTTCAAAGATCAACGTCAATTGACAATCTCATTGTCTAACCTTATTCTATGAGAACAATAACAACAACAACAACAATAATAATAATAGTTAACTAGTTCGTAGACCCGTCTAATGTATGAGAATTAATATCAATATACTAATTAACATAAATTTATTTTTAAATATATAAATTAATTTTTGAATTTGACGATAAATTATAATGAATAAAGATGAAATGTAAGGCCAAAAAATTTGACATTTTTGGTGAGTAATGAATCTATTAAGTTGAAGAGATAAATGTAACTTAAAGAAAAACACTTGAAATTTTAAGACTCTTCAAATTCCTTAAATTTTTCCTTCTTGATTTTGCTCCTTTAATAACGCATATATAAGAAACAAAAGTTGGTAATTGAAATATTGTTTAAAAAGAAATATTGTATAAAAATAATACAAATTCAAGGAAGAGTAACACTAAAACAAAAAGAGAGGCTTAAGTTCTAATTGCGCTTGCTTATCAATCAAAATAGTTCTCAAATCATTATCATCACATTTATCTTTCATCCTATACATGTCATTTCTCATCAATGAAGTACAAAGCTTTGCTTGGCAATCTTTCTCTTCAACTTTCCATGCTATCCTCAATGGTAGAGGGCCTACAACAAATATAATCCATTATGTATGCACAAGCAACACAACAAACAATCCATTCCCACAAAATTTGTTTCAAATCTCAATGTTTTTCACCTCTTTAATAACATTCGTAATATACTATCCTAGCATTTTCATCTTCATTTCACTAACTATAACCACCAATGTTATACATATATACACACAAAACCAAACTGCAAAAGTAGTACTAATTATAATAATAATCCAATATTGTGATAATCTGAAGTGTGATCTCAGATCACTTAATCCATAAAACCTCAATAACTTGATCAAATAATTTACAACCTCAAATTCAACAAAGCAAATCTCCAAAAATATTAAAAATATTAATAATATAATAAACATTTTTACATAGTAATTTTTTTTTCAAGAATATAGTTTTTGGAGGATAATTTTTTTTATCTCAATTTCTTATAGAAACATTCTCATGAAGGTGAAAATCCTTTTTCAAATTAAAATTTTTTTTATGTATATAAAAAAAACCACAATATCCTTTTTGAAAACAAAAAATCTCTCCCTCCCTCTCTCTCACCCTCTCTTTCGCTCACTCTCCTTCTCTTCCTCTCTCTCCCCTTCTATATATTTCTCTTTCTCCCTCCCTCTCTCTCTCTCACTCTCACTCCTCCTTCCTTCCTCTCTCCCTCACCCTCTTTCTCCTTCTATTTCTTTTTCTCTCTTGTCACTTTCACTCCCCCTCTCTCTTCCTCTCATGTCTTTATTTCTCCCTCTCTTGTATTTCATTATTCTTTTAGCTTTGTCAATTTTAATAATATTAATAAATTCTTTTCTGTTTCTATAGTTTAACGATATTTGTTAATATTTATTTATTTTTTTGAATGAAATAAAATAATATATTTTTATTATTCTTAATTATTATGTAACAGTTGTCTTTGTTTATTTCATATTTTTAACTTTTCAAAAATAATTTAATGTAATATTTGTAATAAGATTTGAGTAAATAAATATGTTTAATGAGTTGATTTTAATAAAGGGTAATTTTGTAAAAAAAATATTTATATACTCATACTATACTATTATAACAAAACATGAAATTGTTTAATTCTTGAAAATCCTATATAAATATTTTTAATAACTTTTATGAGTAATCAAATATATTTTAGTTATGATTCTTAAATATGAAAAACTTTTTCCCTATCAAATGGTTCTTTAACGATAAATCAAGTTAATTGCAAATATTGAAGTATAAAACGAAGTTAATTGCAAATATTGAAGTATAAAATCAAGTCATGTATGTATGGAAGGTAGAATAAGGATATTAGATATGAAATTATCGTATATAATGAATCATTTTCAATTAGCAAGTCATATAGAGTTTGGGGGTAATGAGTAACTCGTAAGGTTTAAGCCTTGTCAGTTCAAGTATAGGATCATTAAAATTTTTAATTATATCATTTATTATATTGTATATTATATATATATATATATATTAACCTTTTTAATAAACCATTTTGATCCAGTTTCCATAACACTCTTTGTCTTTTTTCATTATATTTTCGTAAATTTAATTTTCAAAATTTTCACATCCTTATATTGATTATCTAAGGCATCCTTTAATTATTAATTGATACCTCATATTTAATTTTAACTATTTTAAAATTTAAACTAGATATATATAAATAAAGACTGTATTTGATACACATTAATATACCATACAAGAAATATAATATAAAATAAGAGGGGGAATTTGTTCACTCTAAGAGTAAGTCTATTTAAACTTATTGTATTCAATAACTCATGTTTTACATTAAATTTCAACGATCCAACCGTTGAATTCAAAATTTTTAATGCATAGATCAAATTTGTAAATTTTAAAAAAAATTGAAAACTATTTGATACTTTGTTTCATTAATTCAAATCAATGTATAAAATGATTTTGTTATTATCCGTCAAGTTGAATTAATGAAATGTAGTATCAAATGATTTTCAAACTTTTTAAAAATTTGCAGACTTGATCGATGCATTAAGAACTTTAATTTCAACGATTGGATTGTTGAAATTTGGTGTAGAACATGAGTTATTAAATGATAGATTTATTCTTAAAATAAATGAATCTCTCTTTATAAAATAATTACTTAAATTATTCAAAACTTTTTGTTCTATTTATTGTTTGGTGATTAAATGAACAATAAATCTAACAATATAAATAAAATAATATTAAATTTATTATAATATTTTTTTAATATTAACTTTCTTAATAAATTATATTATCTTGATGGAAAAAATGACAATCATAATTGTTATAATTATAATAATATAGCTGGTAGTGATGTTAATAATGATAATAATAATAATAATAATAAAAATAAAATAATTGATGACAAAAATAATAAAGAATTATAATAATGATAGTAATAGATAGATGATAATAATGATGATATTAATCACCATAAGTAACTGTTTTACTCCAGTAAAAAAGTATAAAGTGCCTAATTTCTTACTGAATTTAAGCCCTAAGTTAAACAAGCTGTGTAATTGGCTGATTTCTCATCTGAAGACACTAAGGTCCAAGTCTGGTTCCAAATCCTACCATACCCACTCCATCTCACAAGTCACAACCACTACTCAACCCTCGTTCACAAACAAACAACCAACAACAAACGACTCAAACAAAAGACCAAAACGCAAGCACTGTCCAATTCATTTCTGTCGTCGCTTCCATTCTCTAGTCTCCACCCACCCCCACACTCTCTCACTCCATTCCCCCAACATCAAATTTTACAAAATAATAATATAAAAAATAAAAAATAAAAGAAAAATGGCGATTAGTTATTCACCGGTTCGTTGCCGCGTCCCCTCGCCGCATCGCACTTTCGCTTCTGCCTCGATTCTCGCGCCCACCGTCTTCTTCCGCGACGCCGCTCCGAGCCTCAGGCTCGTCTCGGTTCGGTCCCAGGCCCCAGGCTCGGACGGCGTCGCCCAACCCAAGAAACACGCGCGTGCCTCCGTTGGGTTTTCCGCTTCTTCCTCGTCCGTGATTGATTTTCTCACTCTCTGCCACCGCCTCAAGGTACCTTCGTCTCGTGAAATTCGAAAGATCCTTTGGTTCTGTGCTCTTGTGATCGTGAAATTACCGATTTGCCCCTTTTTGTGGAAGTGTGAAAACGAATGATTCTTGTGTTTTGTGAAAATTTGCGAGAGGAGAATGTGATTTAATTCCAATGTGTGGTTATGTGTTTATGTTTACTTGTGGTTGCGTGGGTTGGATTGGTTTAGTTTGTTTCTCGTTAGGTTTAAGAAAATATATTTTCTGTTTAAACTAATGATTGTGACTCTGAGTGTCACGGTTTCGTTTGTTTTATGCTTTTATTAAAAAAAACAACAACTAAGTATTTATGTAATAAGCTTTTATCAAGCTGGTTTTATTAATGATACAATCTATAAAGGGGTTAGAGAAAGGTTATAAACTATTTTGATAAGATCAAATGAACTCTTTTAAGTGTCCCTTTGCATGGAAATGGTGTAAGCAAAAAAGTGTTTATATATTGGTTTAAATGCAAAGGAAAAGCATGCTTTTGTGGGTGATGGTGTGTGTATTGTTGATTTGTAGTGTCATTATATGAGAACGGTGCTTGGGGAATTGACTGCATTTTTTGCTGACAGGGAGTTAGGTCATGCAAAGTAAGAACTGTGTAAACTGTAAACTGTAAAGGCAGAAAGTAAGGATGTGTGCAGTGTTGGTTTAAAGTGAGTTAAGTTTACAGGGTACTTTAATTCAAATAAAGAATAAATACACTTTTATTTTCAATTATTGAGGGGCTGAATACGGCTGATGGGGCGTGTGTTACTATTCTCACCTTAGCATCTGATTCACTAGTCTATTAGCTCACTTATTGCAACTTTCCTGAGTTGACATTTTCTTATTCTTTTATGAACGTGCCTGAGAACTGAGGTAGATGTCTTATAGATATGGAGTAGAAATAGAATGAGAATTCAGTTTTTCTTATTTGGGAGAAAACTACATCTGATTGTGTAAACAAGTATGGAGTCATAGATAAAGAATGTACAATAGGAACTCTCGTCGTTGTTCTGATTTCCAGGCGTTTGAGAGGCTTAGTTCTCTCCCTTCTCTTCTTTTCCCTAATCCCGAAAAGTTCAGAATCAGAGATGAAGAATTTACAATAGGAACTCTCTTTGTTGTTATGATTTCTAGGTGTTTGAGAGGCTTAGTTCTCCCCCTTCTCTTCCTTTTCTGATTCCTGAAGTGTCACATGCGAAGTGACAGAGTAAAATGTTGGTTTATCAAAAATTTAGTTTTGTTGTTATGTTACTCTGTTACTCATATTGCATTAGGGTCTCTCTTTGTGTGTGTGTGTGTGTGTATGTGGTGTCCCAATGTCCTAAGTTTTAGATATTACCCATGTCAATGTCTATGTTATGTATGGTGTTTGTGTCATATCGGGTGTCTGCGTTAGAGTCCATACTTCATAGCTTACTATACATATGGCACCAAATATTGTGTAGACTGTTTGTAATTAGGTTATTCATATTTAAAAAAAATAATGATAAAATATGAATTGAAAATTTGAGGATGTAAACTAGTTCTGCAACACTGAATGAATAATAATATAGTTTCTCTTTGTCATATATGTATGCCTTGTAGACCACAAAAAGGAAAGGATGGGTTAATCATGGGATAAAAGGTGCTGAATCGATTGCTGACCATATGTACCGCATGGCTTTAATGGCGTTGATTGCTGGTGATGTTCCTGGATTGAATAGAGAAAGGTTTCACATTGAAATTCTCTTACATGAATTTTTATGTTGCTTATTTCTGTTGTGGTCTTGATTCTTTGGTTTGTTTTATTGTGGGATGCATCTCTAGATTACATGATGAAGTGAAATTTGAAAGTAGAGTACATTGCTATAGTGTAGTCTTTAGTTGGACATTGAAATCACATTGCTCGTATCATATGTCCCATTTGGTGTAGTTGAAAGGTTTTATTGGAGTCTCTTGTTCATATAGTTTTGGCCTTTCTGTTTTACAATATTATCTTTCTATTATATGCAATTTGTTATTTGTTATATTCAGTTTGGTTTACTTTATTAGCCTTTTTGATAAATATTTAGAATGTCCATGAAGACTACAGTATAAATCAGATGGCTTCTTGCATTTATCCAATGTGAGAAACATTGTATTAACTATTATCATTTCAATGTTATGAGCTTGTTTTGAGGCTTAATTTGGGAATGTGCAGTAAATAGTTTTTTTCCCCAATTGTGGGTGAGATGACAAGGTGACATTCAGTCATGTATTTCTTAGAAAGAACAACTTAAAATTAGAAACAACTCTTGCAGCTAGAGACATTGACTTAAGCAAGGGCCAAATCATTTAACTGCTGGTCCATTCTGGGGCATAATTGTTTGCTTGCCCCTATTCCTGTTATTTCTATTTTCTGGATTTGTGTTTTAGGTGGCCCCCTTGGGTTTTCTCTTTAAACTATTTTTTTCCTGCTTTACAGATGTATTAAAATAGCACTCGTGCATGATATTGCAGAAGGTATCTGTCTATTCCCTCTGATTGAATTGTTTCAGCATTTCCTTACATTAAATCTTAGTCACAAATTTTACATTGGATGAACTGCTAGCTGTATTGGCCTGACATAAAAAATTTCAAATTTCATTCAAAATGATTGGATTATGGCTCGTGTCCTTGAAGGCTGCAGTCATTGGTAGTTTTCACAATGCACTGTAGCAAAGATTATAGAGGATGTGTTCATTTATGTTATATTTCTGCCAGGAATAGCACTTTAAAAGGCTTAATTGATTTTTATAATTCAGTTCTCCACTTTTATGATAACCAATGGATTAATAGATATGTTGAATGTTGCTAGGTAAAACATTGTTACGTATTGACTCTACTTATTAAATTATTGAATAGGATGAAATATCTAATTGGAATACTTGGGTAATGTTTTATTAGAGAAGAGATTATATTAATAAATACCTTTATTAGTTCTGTTTTAATATTGCATATCTTTTCTGTATCTTTTCTGTTTTTCTGTTTTTCTGTTTACTGTTACCAACTCATCAAGTTGGCTAGATTGTTAGGTCTATATATGTAAGTGATATCCCACAAATATCATTATCTTATTTTCTAATCATAATACAGTCTATTGATTTTCTCTCAACTCTCTCTCTCATATGGTATCATCGTGAGCACGGTGAGATCCGGGTTTCTTCTCTCCCAGTTTGTGTGGCTTTGCCTTTCGCGCCCTCTTTGCGCGCTGCCTCTGTATCTCGCGCCTCCTTCGCGCGTTCTGTTTTCTGATTCGCGCGATTCCCTGTTTGCTCGCGTCCTCTCTGTTCGACTTCGCAGCGCTGCTTTGTTTGATTTCTGCTCGCATTGGTCTTGCGCGTCTTCTTGTGATCTTTCTCTCTGATTTGCTCCAATGGCCTCCGCTTCCGCAACCTCCAACAATTCTGTCTCGCACACCTTCTCGCAGTCTGTCACATGCAAACTGGATGACAGGAATTTTTTAACTTGGCAGCAACAGGTTACCGCGGTAATTCGCGCACACGATCTGGAACGATTTGTTGTCAATCCCAAAATCCCGCTGAAGTTTCTTACTGCTGAGGATCGTGATGCCAATGCCATCAATCCCGAATACACTGTCTGGGATCGCAAGGATTCTCTGCTGTTTTCCTGGCTTCTCACAACACTCTCCGAACCAATTCAGGCTCGTGTTGTCTCATGTCGTCATTCATATCAGATTTGGGACATGGTGTTTCAGCATTTTCAGTCACTCACCAAAATCAAAGCCATGTCGCCACCGGCCCAAATGGGCCTCGGCGGTCGCGAAGACGGTCGAGCTCGCTTATTATTTTAGTTTTGAAAATGTATTGGATTATTAGAACGACTTGTTCTCAAACTGAGACCTTGTCGATCTTATCCAATTTATTTATTAAAAGTCTCACCAATCCATATTAATCCCAAGCGGGACCCTCCATGGATTAGTGGTTTTCGCAAAAGGAGGGTTCGTGGAGTCGCCACCAATGTTTTACTCAAAACATTGGAAAAAGGGATAAGGCAATTGATTTTATAAATCAACTTTGGCCATTACAACCAGAGTTGGGTAAGGGAGTCGGTTACGCGTGGGGAAGGTGTTAGCACCCCACAGCGCCCCTTTCGGGTTCCCTATGACAGATTATTTTCTAAAATAACAGCGTAAAATTACTAAATTACCCCTATTTATTCTAAGCAATCATAAATTAACTAATCTACATGATGACAGTTTAAATATGCATACAGAAAGCAGTAAAAGGAAGGATTTAAGAAGAAACCTCTTGAAGCGTGCTTTTATATATTGAGTAAAACTGGGAAGCTTTTTGGCATTCCCTCGCTCTACAAGCTCGCTCGCTCCTTCCTAAAAACTTTTAACTATGGAAATCCGGAGGATTCCCCTTCGACTAGGTTCGATCCTCAAGCAAAATGGCTCGGGGCTCAAGAACTTCGTCGGATCAACTCTCCGAGTGATTTCTAGGGCAGAACACTGCTCAAAAACCCCAGAATACTCAAGGAGAGGGTTAAAACTATCTGAAAAAGTGTGTAATGACGTCCAATTGACGTCATATTTATAGGGAATAGGCGCAATACGGCCTACAGAAGCAATACGGCCGTATTGAAATTTTTGAACTTCAATACGGCCGTATTGAGTTCAATACGGCCGTATTGAAATTCAGAAATTTCAATACGGCCGTATTGAGTTCAATACGGCTGTATTGAAGCTTCAATACGGCCGTATTGATTTCAGTACGGCCGTATTGAAGTTTCAGAAACTTCAATACGCCGTATTGAGTTCACTGCGGCCGTATTGAAGCTTCAATACGGCCGTATTAAGTTCAGTACGGCCGTATTGGGCTTCATTCCCTCCACTTCCTTATTTTGAGCTATTCTAAGACCTCTAGACCTACAGAGAACCCTCCTAGGGCCTTCCAGGAGTCCTTCTGGCTGATCTTCCTTCAGTCTTCGAGAGTCTTCAAGCTTTATTTCCGACCCGGACAATTTTAGGGGTCTACAGCTGCCCCCCCTTTACTTAGTCGGACGGCCTTTTGGTGTACCGGCTGACAAGTAAAGGAGTTGACCCAATTGTCCGGGTGATGCGCCGACCTTCTGACTTGTAGCGTCTTCCGGTGGAAAATTGTTGAGTAACCTCTCCAGGTTGTTGCATACCTCGGCGCTCCTGACAACCTCGGTAGCTAAGTTTACCCTCTCCAGGTCCTGCCTCTTAACATTCAGCAGTGTGAGTTTACCCTCTCCAGGTCCTGCCTCTTAACATTCAGCAGTGTGAGTTTACCCTCTCCAGGTCCTGCCTCTTAACATTCAGCAGTGTGAGTTTACCCTCTCCAGGTCCTGCCTCTTAACATTCAGCAGTGTGAGTTTACCCTCTCCAGGTCCTGCCTCTTAACATTCAGCAGTGTGAGTTTACCCTCTCCAGGTCCTGCCTCTTAACATTCAGCAGTGTGAGTTTACCCTCTTCAGGTCCTGCCTCTTAACATTCAGCAGTTGTGAGTTTACCCTCTCCAGGTCCTGCCTCTTAACATTCAGCAGTTGAGTTTACCCTCTCCAGGTCCTGCCTCTTAACATTCAGCAGTTGAGTATTGCCTCTCCAGGCCTGCTTCCGTGTCTTCTGATCACTTCGGCAATGATTTGATATGATTTTTGTCTCCACAGTCCACGATGCTGCTTCGACGGTTTTTCTGATTTTGTGCCGCTGAGGGCTGGATAACGCAGGGATCCGTCTAGGGGATGTGCAGTCATTCATAGGTTCTTGTGCCCCAACTTGCATTGCATTGTTGGTACCCATGGGGAATTTTTGACTCCTTGGGGTGTAGACACAGATGCTCTCTCTCTGAGTTGAGCGATGCCTTATGCTTGGCTGACGTCCTTTTGACGTGGGTGGAGTATCCCGGTTATCTTTATTCGGGTATCTCTTTTGGATTTTCTGATTTTTGTAGCCTCTGTGTAGGCTGTTTATCCGCTGGGGATTTTGTCATTCATTTCTTGACTGGCCTCTTCTGTTAGGCAAATGATCTTGATGTTTGGTGCTTGGCTGGATGCCACATTCCGCTTGGGGAATATTTATTGATATATATATTTTATTTTTCTCCTTTTGTAGGGGTGCCTCTTGAGTAGGCGACTGGGGATTTGGGGATTTTATGTATCCCAGAGTATTATTTAGAAAGCCTCTTCAGGCTTAGCTTCACTCTTCATTTGAGTTGGAGAGCTATCTTCCACTGAGGAAGTTTTTAAGTCCTTTGACTAGATATACTGTTTGAATCATGCTTCCGTTAAGGAATTTTGCTGATCTCACTTTGATAGCTTTCACTGAGGAATTTGGCCCGTGAGTGGAAGCTGAGATTTCTCTGGGGAGTATTATTTCGGCGAGCCTCTCCAGGCTAAGTTATTCTGAGAGTATTATTTAGGCAAGCCTCTCCAGGCTCAATTATTCTGTACAATTTTGTTTGCTGGATTTTCTATATCCTTGCCTTTTTTTTTTATTTTCGGCTTTTTCTGTGTTTTGCCTTTTCTTCTGATTTGGCTTTTTCTGGTATTTTGCCTTTTTTTGTGTTTTTGGCTTTTGCTGTACAGAATTTAAATTGCTAGAGAATTTTGAATTCAAAAGTGGCAAATTTCATTACTAAAAATGAATTTTGTACAAGGAAAATTTGAGAAATGGGGCTAAGCCCAACCAAACTAATGCATGAAAAAGCAAGAAAACAGAAGCCGGTCTTCACTCCTCTGCCGGCGGGTCCTGTGGCGGGTCCGGGAAGCGACGATGCATCCAGACGGAGAGGTTGTCAAACCCCTGCACCAAGGTGTCTAATCGAGCATCTGTACTCTGCTGCCATGTGCCGATGCTATGCTGAAAAGCATCGAATCGAGTATCGATGCTTTGCTGTAAAGCGTCAAAGCGGGCATCAAAGTAGGCCCTATCCGACTGCGAGGTGCCGGTCTCTGGCTGTGGGCTGCCATCGCCCTCAAAGTCGAGGTCATTGAGGATGTCGGCATAGGCATCGGGGCCATCTACTCGTACAAACCCTCCAGCTGATCTAGTAATGATCCTCATGCTAATCAAAGTGGTAGCACCGATCAGCTTTGGCGCCAGGGCCCTTGGCTCTTCGCCATCGGGGCATCCCCATGTCTCCGCCAGCTGTGAAAGGAGTGGGGCGACCAAGATATACCCCTGTCTAGACTCTCCTCCCTCTCGTGTCCCCAGCTTCTTCACATGCTCGAGGAAGAAATATCCAGGGTTGGCCTTCCGTCCAGTGGCCATGCAATATAGTGCCAGCAGGTCCGGACGAGTAATCGACTCGGGGCTCTTGGACCTGCCATGGATAGTACTGGTAAGGATCTTGTGGCAGATCCGAAGAGCGGTCGGAAGCCGGGAGCCCTTTACCCCTGAATGGTAATCCTCTCGGCCAGTGAGCAATCTCCACATGTCAACCGGAGTCCACTGATCAGGCCATTCGCATATGGCATCACGAAATTCCAGCTGATCAGTGCGGCTGAAAAATCCTGCCTGGACATTGAACTCGTCCAAAGTCAAGGAGCGGTACCCCTGATTCATCCAGAAGTCAACCGAGCAGACATCTTCCCCATAACTGTTCGTCGACTCAGTAATACCGACGGAGGCCAGGAACTCCTTCGTGGCTGTCAAGTACAGCTGAGAAGGGGAATCAAGGAGAAATCCCCATCCTATGCTGCCAAAGTAACCCCTGACGTCATCCTCCAAGCCCACTGCTCGGAGAAGGTCAAAGTCGAGCACCCTTGACGGCTCGAAGTTGAATGTCTCTATGAGCTCCAGCCGTTGCCTGTGTCGATCCGTCATCTCACGTCGAGCTGGGGCTTTCTGTCTTTTTCGGGATGACTCTGCCATTTCTGAGAAGCTGTCTAGGGTGCACTCACAAACAAAATATGCAGAAAATGAAGATTGGTATGCAAAAATGAGAGGGGGGAGGCTTATTTATAGAGAAGTTTTCGCCAGTACGGCCGTATTGAATTCAATACGGCCGTATTGGCTTTACCGTTATTGTACAAATGTGGCAATCAATACGGCCCGTATTGAATGGAATACGGCTGTATTGAGCGTCAATACGCCCGTATTGTGTTTAATACGTCGTATTGAATACGAAATGTTGCTTCAACGTTCACCTTGATACGCCCGTATTAAATTCAATACAGGCGCATTGATTTTTTTTTTTTTTTTTTTTTTTTTTTTTTTTGAGAAACAGAGAATAAGTGATCTTCCAGTACACCTATCGTCTGTATGCATGTATGCAGTATATGATGCACCTAATTCTATTTGATTCATTTTTTCAAAAGAATTAATCGATACGTTCTTCTGTTTGGATTTTTGCCATTCCTCTAGACGAGCTGTGCTCTGCCGATTTCTGTTACCGAGGAATGATGCGTATTTGATTTTGGTGTCATCAACCAAATGGTTCTTCCCTTTCTTTAGAAGATGTGTCAACCCTCCTATTGACCACTATATCTTCATGTTTCCACTAGATTATTCAAAAATCGTTGGGACAAGAGAGAAAAGAAGGAAAAGATATATTTTCAAAAGTTTGTGTTTTAGAGGGGATTGTTTTATTTTTTGAAAAATGGATTTTGTAAGAATGGCTGGCCAATGGTAGGCTTAAATGTTTAGGTTTGTTCGTTTAAACACTTATGAGGTTAAGCACATCTTTGTTATTAATGATTGTGCTTTGACAACTTGGATAGCTTTTCTTGAGCCCCTTTGTTGAATTCAATTGATGGTACCATCATGGATTTATTCTGTTTTTTCCTTTTTTGATGGCTCTTACTTTTGCCTAAAACACCCATTTGTGATGTCTTAGCGAGCTTTTGTCTTTGTTCATTTTTTCAACCCTAACTTTTGCCTAGGTCACCCTTTTTGTGGGATTCCTAGCGGGTCTTTTGCTCTTATTTTTGCGCAGTCCCCTTTTTGGGTTCCTTGCCGAGCTTATTATCTTTAGGATTTCTTTATCCATGATGGCACTTATTGAGGCCAAGAAAAGGTGCTCCAAGCTATCATGCACATTTCCACATAAAAATGATGCGGGTTTATTGATTATTAAGACGATTTTAACCTCACTTATGTTTATTCAAACAGGGTTAAATGACGTGGTTTAGAATTTTATTGCAAGCAAGAAAAGAAGCGATAAAGAATTAATGAAGAATGATTTTATTATAATCATGATGGAAACATGTGCCCTATCGAGGCTCGGGGGTCGGGCTGTCCCCGAGGAGTGATCTCTAATAGTCACTGAATTTACACATCCCTATTAGAAGGAAAAGGACACTTGATGACGACAACTGGCCTTGACGTTTGTGAACCAGCCTTCCTAAAGATCTGGCTTAAAGAACGTCGAGAAGGATCTTGATTCCTCTTCGTTCTTTGATCTTTAACAGGGTTGTATCCTAACCCTTGTTTCCCCGGATTGTCCTTGATAATGGGTAGCTCCGGGATTCCTTGGGAGTTCTTGCCTAATCCTTGTCCTGGCAAGTATCCGTTCTTTGTGAGCATATGGGCTACCTTCTTCATTTCTCGGGGAAACGTTTCAACATTGGCGATTTCCAATGCTTGGAAGGCGGTTTCCAAAGCTTCCTCTGCTGCATCCACATAAGGTATGTTGGATGGCTTACTGATGAGTATGTCGTCTTCAGCTTGCACGGTCACCAGTTTGTCACCCACGATGGACTTGATTTTCTGGTGGAGCGTAGAGGGTACAGCTTTCGCATCATGAATCCAAGGTCGGCCGAGGAGACAGCTGTATGCAGGAGTAATGTCCATTATTTGAAATTCGACGTTAAAGATAGTGGGTCCGATTTGGATTGGAAGACTGACTTCTCCCACCACTTCTCTTTTAGAGCCGTCGAAAGCTCGAACGATCATGTTGCTTGGGCGCATTTGGACTCCCTTGATTGCCATCTGATCGAATGTTCTTTTTGGCATCACGTTCAAGGAAGATCCATTATCCACCAAGACCTTCGCGATGTGATACTCCTTGCACTTTACAGAGATGTGCAAGGGCTTGTTATGGTGCGGTCCCTCGGTGGGGATCTCTTCATCTGTGAAGGTGAGGTGATCATTAGCCGTGATGTGACTAACAATTCCCTCAAATTTGTCTTGGGATATGGTGTGTGATACATACGCCTCGTTCAAGACTTTCAACAGAGCTTGCCGATGCGGTTCGGAGCTTAGGATCAACGACAACAAAGTGATCTTTGCTGGTGTCTTGTGAAGTTGATCCACAATGGAGTACTCGCTTTGTTTGATGAATTTTAACAGCTCATCAGTCTCCTCCTCGGATTCTCTATCTTCCTCGGTTTTCTCCTTTTCTTTTCCTTTACTCTTGGGAGCTTTATCGTGCAGATCTTCGGGAGAGTAGATCCTGCCACTCCTAGTCATGCCCCCAAGTCCAGCGATGT
The DNA here is from genome assembly GCF_000230855.2 of Cajanus cajan. Classification (NCBI taxonomy): domain Eukaryota; kingdom Viridiplantae; phylum Streptophyta; class Magnoliopsida; order Fabales; family Fabaceae; genus Cajanus; species Cajanus cajan. Next base: position 23,040,037 of record NC_138527.1, on the reverse strand, counting down.
TGGAGATATCGCTGTCAGCAGAAAAATGGACGTCGTATATCCATGGCACAGCCTTATTTGTTTTGTAGGGGAAAGGCCTTGGAGCGATGATCCTTAACGGTGTTGGACCTTCCCTTTCGTCTGTCTTGATTACCAACAACGGAGTCGCCGCGTGCTTGTTTGGTGCGGTTGTTGGTTTGCATTTAATGACCAATGGCGTGCGATCCATTCTGAACATACGCATCGATTATTTCTTTCTTTTTATTAATATTTATTATTAAATTACCGGGAGAGATAAATGCAAATGAATGACTATGAAATGCAAAGGCAATTGAGAGATTTCATAAATCACAAAACTTGATTTCATTGATCATAGAAAGTGTACAACTTATCATACAATGCTTTGAAGCAATTTTTTACAATATAAGAAAAGCCGATAAAAACCCACAGGCGGGTTCATTTTTCTTCTCCATTCGTCTTCGGCTTCCTCCACATGGCGTGCTATTGCTTCAACTTGCATATGGACGGCTTGGCTCATATCATCACTACTTTTCTGAGCGTCCTTCGCCTTTTGAGTGTGATAGTTGATCATGGCCTGCAACTCGTTGAGCTCGTCTTCGGCTCGATCCTTCTCTTCTCGGAGTCTAGCCATTTGTGCTAGTCCCTCCCTTTCCTTTTTGCGGAAATCGGAAAGGTTTGCGGTTTGTTGTTGAGCAACTTCCCGCCATTGTTGTGCGTCGGATCGAGTCAAGAGCAGATCGTCTTGCATGTTCTTGATCAACTGTGCCTGCCTTGCATGTTCGGCTTCAAGGTGTGCTATCTTTGCGTTGACTTCTTGGAGTTGACTACTCGGTTCAACCTTTGGCATTTTGGATGCCCGAGTAGTCTCCTCATTGAGGTTAGCACACTCATCCTTGAGCCGCTCTATTTCGTGGTCTTTCTTCTTGCATTGCCTTTGAAGACCATCAATAGTAAAACTGGATTCTTCATTTTTCTCTTCAAGAACTCTCATTTGAGCTCCCATAATTTCCAGCTTTTTGGTCAAGGCGTCAACTTGTTCTTGCAATGCCTTCCTTGTTGCTGTGGTTGCACAAGAAGTGGATGGTTGAGGCACCCCCCTCTTGCTCCTCCATTCCTCATAATCAATGGAGACGGATACCCGAGGCTTTCCAAGCTCGAGATCTCCCTCATAGGTTGGTCTCTCCCACGCTCTCATGACAGCGTGCATGTCCTTCTGATGCTCATATTCGAAAGAGAAACACAACCCTCCAAGCTCCTCTATAGTAGGAATGATCTGAGTCCTCATCAGTTGCCTCATAACCAATCTTGGTGAGTAGGCTATGCAACCTCTGAGGCCCATTAATGGTATGCTTGGATAACTGCCGCATCTCATCAATACATTACTTGGACGGAACCAAGGGCAAACCCACGTGAAGTGTTCAATACTCCACTGTTCCATCTCCTCCTTCCACTCGGAAGCATATCGGCGGCGTACGGGGATCTTCGAAAAACTTCTCAACGGATCGGGCAAAGTCCCCATATGACTAAAGGCATAAAAGTGTGTGATGCCCCACACATACAACAAGGAGGTGCAGCATCGGATGATTTTTCCTTGCTTCTGTTGAGACAAATGAACAGAGAGCAAGGTGTCGGCATTTCCGAACGTATTGGTAACAATCCCTTTCCATGGTCGACCAATAGTACCCTGCCCTAAGGATTTTCTTAGCCATTGTACAGATCTTCGCACCATCACCATCAAGAAAGGCACAAGATCGTGTTCAGATTATCTCCTTCTCATCAGTACTATTGTTGAGACTCTTGCTTCGATTGGCAGTCTCGTTTCGCCTAGAGAACATGCTGAGTGCATTCTTGGTGGTCTCCCACCTGAATATGACTCTCTGATTTCAACTGTCACTGCGTTTATCAGCCGTGATGACATCCTTTCTCCTACTGAAATTGAGAACATGATTCTTGCTCAGGAAGCAAGACTTGAACAAGCAAAAGCTGCTGTCGTCCAAGAACCCCTATCCATCAATCTTGCTCAAGCCACTTCTGTCCCAACTGGTGTTCCTAACGTCAATTTGGCTTTCCAGCAACCCCAGATGTCAAACCTTTCACCTAATACTGTTCAGAATTTTTCACCTCAGCCCCAAGCTGGCTTCAATAATCATGGAGGACGTGGTCGTGGATCTCGTGGAGGACGAAATCGTGGGTCCACTGTTCAATGCCAAATTTGTCACAAACGTGGACATGAAGCCTCCACGTGCTATCAGCTTTCCCATAGTCTATCCATGGGTGGTTTTCGGTTGCCTTTTCATTCTTTGTTTACTCCTTACCCCACCTATGGTCCCAATTCTCAATCTGGGTATGTGCCTCAGCACCCTGGTCCTAGTGCTGCTCCATACTATGGAACTGTTAATATGCTTGGACAGTCTGGTCCTGTCCCATGGCCCTCTTATCCTTTGGGTGGCTCCTTTTCTGGTCCTGGTATTCCACCTCCTGGATTCACCTTTCCTGCAGTAACCTCCAATCAGTCTAGCCATTCACGCACTGCTCCTCCTGCTCAACATGTTCATGCTCCTCCAACTCTTAACACTGCCACCGCATGGATCCCAGATTCTGGTGCTTCTCACCATGCAACCCCAGACCCTCAATACCTTCTACAGAGCGCTCAATTCACTGGTGCAGAACACATTGCGATGGCCAATGGCCAAGGTACATCTATTGCCTCAATAGGTTCTAATATGTTTCAGTCCCCTATGCATCCCTCCAAAATTTTGTCCCTCAAAGACCTTTTACTTGTTCCCAGTTTAACCAAAAATCTAATAAGTGTTTCAAAATTTGCTAAAGACAACAATGTCTACTTCGTTTTCTATCCTCATTCCTGTTTTGTCAAATTACAGGATTTGAACGAGACTCTTCTTGAAGGGAAACTTGGTGAAGATGGTCTCTATCATTTTCACCCGCATCTGGCAAAGAAGAAATCCTTCACTGTTGACATTGAGCAGAACTCAGCCTTTCCAAAATCTGATCCTTGTATTTTTCTTTCTGCAAAATGTAATCATGGTGTTTCAAATACCTATAAACAGTGGCACTTACGGTTAGGGCATCCTCATCATGATTCCCTAACTAAAGCTTTACAAACTTGTAATATTCATCTTCCAACTATTAATAAAATTTCTGATTTTTGTGACTCATGCTGTATTGCCAAGTCTCATAGACTTCCTTCTCAACTATCTACTACTGTTTATTCCAATCCACTTGAACTTGTTTTTCTAGATGTTTGGGGACCTGCATCATTAGAATCTAGTTGTGGTTATTTGTATTTTCTAACGTGTGTAGACGCCTGCACCAAATACATGTGGATTTATCTCCTTTGTAGAAAATCAGATGTGTATTCCAATTTTCAAAATTTTAAGGCCCTGGCTGAGAAACAATTCCAAACACCTCTCAAATCTGTTCAAACGGATGGTGGAGGTGAATTTCGCACTCTAATTCCATTTCTTCAACAAGAAGGCATTATTCACAGACTCACTTGTCCCTATGCTCATCATCAAAACGGCACTGTTGAACGAAGACACAGACATGTCGTTGAACTTGGATTGGCAATGCTTCATCATTAGGCCTTGCCACTAAAATTTTGGGATCATGCCTTTTTAACTGCTACCTACTTAATCAACAGACTACCTTCCTCCTCTATTGAATTTCAATCACCCTATAAATTGATTCATAACAAGGATCCAGACTATAAGTTTCTCAAGGTTTTCGGCTGTTCCTGTTTTCCATTACTTAGACCCTATAATCAACACAAAATTCAACCCCGGTCCGAAGAGTGTCTATTCTTAGGATACTCACCTAGTCATAAAGGTTACAAGTGTTTAAGCAGATCTGGCCGAATCTATATCAGCAAAGATGTGATCTTCAATGAAGACAGATTTCCCTATACTGATCTCTTTATTTCAAAAAATCAAACCTCTACCCCTGCCACCTCTGTCTCTATTCTTCCCTCTCTTGTTTGTTCACACAACCCACCTTCCTCTCCTGTGATATCACCTGCCATCTCTGCCAGTTCTGGTTCCTCTGAGTCTAATTCTTTTCCCTCTTCTACACCTGACAGCACTACTTCCCTTACTGTTTCATCCTCTTCAAATTCACCTCCAGCCACAACTCTTAATGTTCACCCTATGACTACTCGCTCAAAAAATGGGATTGTTCAACCCAGAATTAACCCTACACTTTTGCTGTCCAATGTTGAACCAAAAACTGTCAAAACTGCTCTTACTGATCCCAATTGGCTTGCTGCCATGCAAGCTGAAATCACTGCTCTACATGCCAACCGTACATGGACCTTAGTTGAGTTACCTCCTGGCCGAAAACCCATAGGCTGCAGATGGGTCTTTCGTATTAAAGAGAATCCTGATGGCTCCATTAACAAGTACAAGGTCAGACTTGTGGCCAAGGGCTTTCATCAGCAACCTGGTGTTGATTTTTCTGAAACCTTCTCTCCTGTGGTTAAGCCTGTCACCATCCGGATTGTTCTCTCCCTTGCTGTAACCTTTCAGTGGCCACTTCGACAACTTGATATTAATAATGCATTCCTCAATGGAATGCTTGAAGAAGACATTTACATGTCTCAGCCTCCCGGCTTCATTGAACCCAACTATAAGCATCTTGTTTGTAAACTACAAAAGTCTCTCTATGGTCTCAAACAGGCCCCCCGTGCCTGGTTTGCCAGATTAACTTCTGTCTTGCTAAAGCTTGGTTTTCACAAGAGTAAGTGTGATCCTAGCTTGTTCATTTTTTCTACTCCATCTGCCACTATTTACATGCTTGTTTACGTGGATGACATTATCCTCACTGGCAATTCCCCCTCCTTGTTGCAAAAGTTCATTGATCATCTCAATGAAACTTTCTCTCTCAAAGATCTTGGTAGTCTAGACTACTTCTTGGGTATTGAAGTTAAAACACTCTCTACTGGGCAGTTACTACTATCTCAACACAAATACATTTCAGATCTTCTTACCAGAGTTAAAATGGAAGACTCTAAGGGAATCTCCACTCCTATGATTGGTGGTCAACAACTTGCTAAAACAGGAATCTCGTTTGATGATCCTACTTTGTATAGATCTGTAGTTGGTGCATTGCAATATGCAACAATTACACGACCTGAAATTGCCTTTAGTGTCAATAAGGTAAGTCAGTTCATGTGCTCTCCAATGGAGGAGCATTGGAAAGTGGTCAAAAGGATACTTAGGTATCTCAAAGGGACTCTTAAATATGGTCTTGTTTTTACTCCTGCTCGGTCATCCTCCTTCTTCAATCTTACTGCCTTCACTGATGCTGATTGGGCATCTGATCCCAATGACAGGAGATCTACCTCGGCTGCCTGCATTTATCTTGGCCCTAATCTGGTGTCTTGGTGGTCTAAGAAACAACTGCTTGTTGCAAGGTCAAGCACTGAAGCTGAATATCGTGCTTTAGCTCAAGCCGTCACTGAGGTCTTGTGGATCCAATCCCTTCTAAAGGAACTGAAAGTTCATCTAAACACTCCTACAGTGCTCTGTGATAATCAAAGCACAGTAGCACTGTCTCACAATCCTGTTCTACACGCAAGATCTAAGCATATGGAACTTGACATCTTCTTTGTTCGAGAAAAAGTCATCAGTAAAGCTCTGGTTGTCTCACATATTCCTGCTCAGCATCAATATGCAGATCTTTTAACCAAGGCACTGTCTCCCAAGCGTTTTCTGTCGCTGCGTTCCAAGCTCAATGTTGCTGATCCATCAGATCTGTCTCATCCTCCTTGAGCTTGTGGGGGGTGTATTAGAGAAGAGATTATATTAATAAATACCTTTATTAGTTCTGTTTTAATATTGCATATCTTTTCTGTATCTTTTCTGTTTTTCTGTTTTTCTGTTTACTGTTACCAACTCATCAAGTTGGCTAGATTGTTAGGTCTATATATGTAAGTGATATCCCACAAATATCATTATCTTATTTTCTAATCATAATACAGTCTATTGATTTTCTCTCAACTCTCTCTCTCATATGTTTGATCCAACTTTTTTTTGTTTATATTCTCCTTAAAAGGAGAAATTGGGTCAAACAGATTTTCTTAAGAGCTCTTAAAAAATGGATCAAATTAATTTTATAAAGGAAAAGGAAAACAAGTAGCTGTATTAAAAAAAAAAAAAAAGAGTTAGGTGAAGGATAGTTTAGTAGGGGAAAAATAACTGGCTTTTCTTCTCTCTCTCTCCCCTCATAAGCATACTCAACCCACTCTCTCCTTTCTTTCACTCCTTGCTCTCTCATATATCTCTTATATCTCTCTCTCCCAGATCTTGTTCTCTTCTCTCCATCTCTCATCTCACTCTCCCTGCTCTCTTTTTCTCAGGTCTTCTCTTTTTAGCCAAAAGAAATGAAAACTATTAAACACTCCTACTTTATCTTTAAAGCTTTCATTTTGAGTTTTAGTAAGTCAAAAAAAAAAAAAAAAAGTTGGGCCAAAGCCTTGGATAAACATTTGAAAAAACTTGTTACGCTTCATTTTTCGGTGGAAGATAGAGTTTATAATATGTACAATGAAGCCATAATTCAGTTAAAGAATGTGGGATTATTTGACTTTATTCCATGAATTTTGACTCAGTTGCATGTGATTGTGAATACTGAACCCATTGTTTTTGATTGTGAATACCAAACGCCTCCTTAAGGAAAAGATAAAAGGATTTGGCTAGGTATCAAGTCCTCTTCGATTTATTGCTGGTTTATAATTTATGAAATTTGAATTTGGTTTTGCATTCAATAGCTATTGTAGGAGACATAACACCATCTGATGGTGTGCCGAAGGCTGAAAAGAGCAGAAGGGAACAAGAAGCTTTGAACAAAATGTGTGAACTTCTTGGTGGAGGGATGAGAGGTATTGTAAATTATTTTTCTTGGAAATTTTACAGAGATTCCAAATTTGGCATCAAATATATTTGATGACACTTTTTTGTTTTGTTTTGTTTTGTTTTTTTTACAGCTGAAGAGATAAAAGAACTTTGGGCAGAGTATGAAAACAATTGTTCACTAGAGGCAAATCTTGTTAAGGATTTTGACAAGGTACACATATGCTACCTAATATGGGGGTGCCTGTTTTGTGTGAGCCTGGATATTGGAACCCAAATTAACATGGTTTTAGGTTATGGGCAATATGACAGAAGCAGGAAAGTTAGATTTAGAAAAAGAAGAAAAAAATGATCTTGGCAGTAGAGATGATGATGTATTGAGTTTTTTTGTTTTTGTTTTTTTTTAATGAGGGTGGGAGTGGAAAAGAAGCTCTTTTGAGGATGTGACCTTTTTTAATTAAAAAATGTCTTTCAGACTTCAGAGGGAAAGTAGAACTATCAACTATCCAGTGGTGAGATATGCTTCAAGAAAGAACAAAATACAAGGTGAAAAAATATAAATGTAACAAAGCTGCTCAGTCTCTTAGCTTGTCAGAAAGGGAAGCTTTCGTATAGCCACCATCACAAAGGATAGCACACGAACATAATGCTACCCCTTTAGGCTTAGGGACGATGAGACACGATTAAAGATGCTTGCAATTCACTCAAGTCAAATTTTCTGAAAATCCATGATGTTTTTATCTGTTTTACCATGATGGCATATCCATTATATGAAACCATCAGAAACTGCTTCAATATATAAGGGTACACCCAATGGTCACCAAGGATCCCAAAAATATTTTTTCAATAGGAATGTAGCTGTGTTGCTCTTACACTGCTAAGTGGTCTAATGTTTCTAAGCTAGATTTGATAACATTGTGAGGAAAAGTAATGTGGGGCCTGAACATTTTCACTCTAATCCAGCCTAAAAGACTAACTAGAGAGTTAAGACTAACACTAGCAGTAAAAGGGTCAAAGTCACTTAGTAATATTGAAGGATATAATTTAACGAGAGAAATGAAAGTGATAAAACAATGGGACTATACCTGATGATAATTCTCGTGGATGCTCTCTTGAATTTAATTGAATTTTCTTGTGAACTTACAGTAGCCTAACTTGAGTCTATTTTTCTCTATCACAAATTTTAATTTTCCAGGCACCCATCTCTATTTTGGTCAAGAATTTTAATTTTTATAGCCTCTTATCAAAGTATTTTCATTCTTTAGCACTAGAGTATTTCACTATTTTATTTAAGCTTGAGCAGTTAATTTATATGTAAAATCAATGGAAAATAGTCATTTTTTTTTATGTTGTCTTCTATTTCTAATATTGTCGTCAGCCAACTCACCTAAAGTTTAAGTGGTTTAGTGAAGGCTCGGGAATTACTTTGTTTAGCATGTTCCCTGATGCAAGTTCCGTTTGGGCTTGAAGCATAGACAACGAAAGGTCCATTTTTACATTTGTTGAAATTCAACCTTTATTTAGAAGAATGAAGCTGCAATTGCCATACTCCTGAGTCCTAGTCACATGGTAATTGGCTTTGTTATGTCTGCAAAATAGATTAAAACCTTTTTCAGTTTGGCCTGTGCTTCTTCGCACCACCTGCCTCAAAGCATTAAAACCCTCTGGTTCCTTGACAAATGGATGGATCAGATAATTTTTAAGTTGGATTATAATGGATATTGGCTGGATCAATATCCATCCATAAAATTGAATGGATGGATTGGATCCAATCTATCATTATTATATTTGTATAATGGATGGATTTACTTATGGATAGATGATGAATAAATGGATTGTTTTGTCACCCTTATCTTGATCCAAGATTGGACTTCCACCCTCTTGTACCATAACTTATCTGTTTATTAGAACGATATCTGTCATCTTTGATATTTCTGAAGGATGGGACATCAATAATTGGGTTTTGATTTTGGAGATGATTACTCGGAAAGACTGAAGTTGTCAATTGCACTTTGAACAATATTGGTGATTGGTAGCAATGGTAATTGAATGGAAACTGTAGAAATTTGATGTTGGGAAACATTTAATGTATGCTAATTTTACTGTAAATGAAAAGGCAGGTATCAAGAAATTGTAAGTACTAGACAATAATATAACCCAGCTTATGAATGTGAGTTTAGAGAAGTACGATGTAATGAATCCCATATGTAAAGGCATTATAATGTCCATCACAGAGGTTTAAGCCAAAATAGCTACCTATTTGAATTTTTTGAAATTTTGGGAAATTTAGTGAAGGCTAAATATGAATAGAACAGGCAATCTAAGTACTGCTCATAACACCAAGAAGCATGAAATATGCATTTAATTTAACTTAGGTAGTCTCTACTGTATTCAATTTGGTCAAAACAGAATTGGAGTTTTTTAATCATTAGATTTTTCATGCATTAAGACTTGCTTTACTTCACTTTAATGGTTTATAATTTCTATTAGTCTGGTTAACTGGTTGAAGGTTCGTAATTACTTGTATGCTATCAGGCAAATCACTTAAGAATTTTACCAAGGGAAAAAGTTTTGCATGTTCCATTGTTCTTCCTTCTCTGGTATATATCAACAATCTACTCTGATCTACTGGCTACTTGAGTGGTTTGTGTCTTTTGGTTGTATCAAACTTCTCTTTGAAGGTTTTCTCCCCTCTTCCATATCAACTTTAGTGCAAAACCAACCTTAAATCCTATAATGTAAACCCATCATGTTTCCAAAGCATACATTATAACAATCAGTTGTCCTTTTTGCTTCAATCAAACAGATTTTACCAAATTAAAAACATTTAGATTTTTCTACCTTGCATGGGTGGTAAGTTCCACACATAAACAATAAAAAAGAGTAGTACTAGACGCTCTGAATACTGGCTGTATAAAATAAATTACAGAGCATTGAAAAAGACTATCTATTCAGTAGTAGCAAAAAATATTTCACAGGCATGACAAATGACCTCTACAGAATCAGTTTTCACAATTTTTTAACACATTGTTTTTTAATTAAGAGAAACATGAGAGGGGTTAAATATAAGTGGTTTTAAACTTTTTGTAACACTTTTAGACAAACTTCATAGTTAAAGTGTAATTTACCTTATTTTTTATGGTTCATTTCTAATTGTATTGTTCTGCTCTCAACATTCTGATCAGGTTGAAATGATTCTGCAAGCACTGGAATATGAAATAGGTACGTTATAGATAGATATATTTACATATGGCCATTGAATTCCTACCGTGATACAACCTTAAGTATGGAATTCTTTAAACAGTTGAACTCCTCCAGCATTTTTACGACTGATGAGTTAATAATTGATAATTCTTCCTAAGTCGAATTCTTCTTTTTTGCTATATACTGTTCATGATATGCTTTGTAATACCAAGTATCTCAAACTACGCCGTACCTTTGCAGAACATGGAAAAGTGTTGGATGAATTCTTCCTTTCAACTGCAGGTAGAGTTGAAACTTTACTTATAAATGAAATGCTCATAATTTTTATTTGTCTTTGTCAACCAATTTATCTTTTACTTGGTCTTCAGGGAAATTTCAAACTGAAATAGGAAAAAGTTGGGCAGCTGAGATCATTTCAAGAAGAAAATCTTTATCAGCAAAAAGGCTAAGTTGATATAGTGTCTGACAAATGGTGCCATCTTAGCTTGAGTGATTATGGTTGGTCTTATTGACAAAATAGCTTGGTTAACCAGAACCAATAAGCATGGTTTTCTGCACAACCTGGTTCTGGAATTTTGACATAATTTGGGATGACGTCTATCTGTTGTCCCTGCCTGATAATTTCTTCTTTTGGAATCAGTTTTTGTCTTTCTTGGTGACGCATTTAAACATAACTTTTATTTCTGTTTTTTTATTTTTTTGTCAACATTGGTAATGTAAATTAATATATCATATCTTTAGGCAAGTGTTGAACATGTAATTTGTCCTAGAAATAGTTGGAAGTGTAAGTATCTTTGAATGTTTAGGAAACCTTCTCTCTCTCTCTTTTTTTTTTTTTTTTTTGGGTGAAATTAGCATATTCTTTGGTCGAAAGTTAAGCATTAATTCATTAAGGAATTGAGATTTATTTAAGGCTGTTTTCTTCCGACAAATACTTTTCGATATATACGGATCGAACTTTTGATCACAAGGAAGTCAAATTTAATGGGTTTTTTTTTTAATCAAATAGTTCAGCACTGAAATTTCAATTAAATATTAGTTTGAAACTTTTGATGGCAGCCGTATTTTTAATAGAGTCTAAATTATCAATTAGTGGAAGTTGTTTCAATTTAACATGATCTTAAAAGTTAAAACCAATATTAACTTTATCTTTTCTCTTTTAATTGTTTAACTTTCTTCCTCCTTCCATTTCTCATTGTCCCGTTGTTCTTTTGTGTTCCTTGCAAGTTAATTAAGCAAAATAAGTTAGATTTATTTTTATAACTAAATCGTAGTCGAATAGGCGGCATATATATAATATGAAGTAATAAATTGTACTACACAAAAAGTGTCAAATTAGTAATGAATAATGTTAAATATTATGATTGATTAATTAATAGTCTTTGTCTAAAAAAGTTAGTTGTCAGTATAGATATTGAGTCAATATTAAAAATATAATGCATTATATTAACAAATAATGTATTAAATAGTTTTTTCCAAAGTATTAAAAAAAATGTATCAAATACTATACATTAATTTTCTATACTAACACATTTTTATACTAGTATTTGGGGTGTGAAATGAATTCATTTATTTATCATCTATTTGATTCATTTACAAATAAATTCATTCAATCCATTTATTACAATAAAAATAAATAATGGAACAATCCAATCATTTCATTTAATTTTATAACTGGTTAATGATTTATCTACTAATTTTTCAAAATTTATTGGATTACATGAGATATTTCTTGGATTGATATTTAAAAAACTATTTTGACATAAATAAAAGTTTTGTGAATTTTAGAAAATTATATAAAAATATAATGACTTAAAAAAAATATTTCAAAAAAAATATTTAATTTTTTTTATGATGGATTAAATATCTATTCATGAAAAATTTGTTAATAAAGGTATTGGATATATTTTTTATTTTAAATAAATTTAATTTCTATATAAATTTTAATAAATTATTTTTATTTGAACCATTATAATCGATCAAAAAAGACTTATCCATTGGATTATTTTTTACCTCTAATTATAATGAAACATCAACGATTGCAATACTTATACAGTTATACTAGGAGTTTAATATCCTTTTGACAAAAAAAATGTACCAACGATGAAAATTGATATCCAGACCACTAAAATATGATTTTTGTTTTCGGTTTAACATAACATTACAAAATTTAATTTTGAAAATACCTTAAATTAACACATAACAACCTCATTAAACATCACTGTCGTTTTCTTTCTTTATCATTAATTAAGAATGTGTAAACCTTTTTATAATCTCAATATCAAGACACTATCACAATCATTTGTAGCAGACTATAATCAAGACAAATTAAAAGCTTAAAGCTGACAACATAAATTCACATCCAAAGCAAAATTTAGATCTCTTAATTATAATTCTTGTTGGAAGTGCTAGAAAATCCTATGATGAATATTATGGTTTTAAATTGCGGTTGCGATCGCGGTTGCAGTTACTGTGGTTGCGGGTATTGGGGTATTGCGATGCGGATTGCGGCTGTTACGGTGTGAGATTATTAATTATTTTCACTAAATATAAAAAATTTATAATTATCAATATATATTTTATTTTTAAAGATTTATACATTTTAATTCTTTTTTTTTTTTAAATATTCTATTATTTTAATGAATAATTTAATTTATTTTAAAATTATAGTATCAATTTATCGTATTTCCAATATCATCGCAATTGCAGTCTGATGTCGTTGCAGACAAGACCGCAATAGCAATATTGAGGCCACAACACGTGTTGCGATCCGCAATTTAAAACCATGATGAATATAGTTGATCATCACCGACAGTTGGGTCAACAAAGGAATGGCATCTAACTCTGAATCTAAAGTTTAATGCAGACAACTTTAATTAATTGAAGGGAACAATGGCCTTCTCAAGTATCGATTGAAAAATGAAAAAGAACAACAAAAGGATAAGAATAAAGTGAAATTATGGGAACAGTTATTAATGTTATTCTCAATTTTTTTATAATTAATTTTATGAATACTGTTCTGTTCCATTTCTCCGAATTGTGGTATTTCTTGTAAGTTTTTTAAGAGTAAATTATACTTTGAATAGATATGAATATTACATTATCATTTTCTCTTGTATTAAAAATTACGGTTACTTTTTCTATTGGACTCCAATTAATTACACTTTAACTATTTTTAAAATTTTCTGTTAAAATTTCGTTAATTTTCATTAAAAAAATTATTATCAAAACATTTTTAACATTAACATTAACATCATTTTAAATATATAAATATTACATCAATCTCCTTTCTTTAGTCAAAATAAATACTTTCTTTTCTTAACAAATACCGATGTTACGTTTTAATAATTTATCTCTTAATTTATCTATTTAATTATTATTTTAAAAATTATATTTAAAGTTATAAAAAATAATATATATATATATATATATAATAATAATAATAATAATAATAAAATCAAATATAGAAAAAATGAGTGATGTTGGAGTGAGATGCATCACTACTGAACCCACAATCAACTTTAGAGCCACCAAAATGGTGTCATGTGCCCTTTTTTAATAAATAATTATTTTTCTAAAAAAAATATGTGACATGAATGTTGCTGAGTTGATCATCAACACCCACGCTTAACTACTTCAAAGGAAAAAATAATTTAAAAACAATCCCATTTTTATAAAATGTTTTTATTATGATCCTAGTGGGATAAAAAGCCTAATTTTGCTTATTGTGAGTTTTTTTTTCTTTTTGTTTTTTGGATTATGGTTCATTATGTTGTTGATTTATGTGTTTATTGCATTTTTTTTCTCATTTTTTTTCTTCTAAATTTCCAAATCTATTTATTTTTGACAATTATACGCTATCGAAAAATTTACAACATCTTAAAATTGCTAAAATAATTTCAAACCAAAATTTTACTATTGAAAATTATGTGATTTCTAATGTGGCTATCACATCATCCTTTAACAATAACACTTAAAGGAAAGAATTAAAAATAAAAGTTAACAATAATAAAAGGATTAAGATTAATTGGTACAAAAATTATTGAAAGAATAATTTTATAAAAAAAAGGGGGGACCAACACTAATTATTAAATTATTTAATTCTAAAAATGATTTTGTATATAAAAAAAATGGGGGACCAAAAGACTAAAGACATGATTTACTAAAAAAAGAAATTATGTAACAGTTGTTTACCTGTTACATCTTCATTTAATGTATTAGCAATAAGAAAAAAAATATATTGAAGGAAAAATTTAGAAATTGGTTAAAATTTTATTTAGGAATTAAATATAAATTAAAAACAAGATATTTTTTTTGTAAAATTAAGAAAGATTACAAAGATGAGCGTAAAGAGGATTGAACCTAGGTCTCCAAGCTTCTAATTACCTTAATCTCTTTCCACCTAATTACTAGACTAACCCTAAATTAAAAACAAGGTTTAGAAATTAATTATATTTAATTTTTGGCTTAAATATGTTTTTAATCTTTCAAATTTAAAAAAAAAATTGTTTTTGGTCCCTCAAATTTAAAACTGTTGTTTTTAGTTGCTGTAATTTTCAAAAATCTTGTTTTAGTCCTTTAGGTCACCAATAACATATTTGAAAGTGACTAATTAAGACAATTATGCAATATCAACTGGATTTAATATAATATTTTCATTAATAAGAACACCTATAAAATTTTATGCAATAATATTTGATAAATTTCTTAACAAAATTTGAATATAAAGACTAAAATAAGATTTTTTGAAATTACATGAACTAAAAATAATAATTTTAAATTTGAGGGACCAAAAATAAATTATCCTAAATTTGAGTGACTAAAAACACATATTTTTAAGTCTTAATTTTTTTATACTTATGAAATTCAAATTTAATTATGATTTCATTCAAAGAAAAATAGATCGACTTGCTGAGGTATTTTAGAGATTGATTTGAATTTGATTATTTATGATGAATCACTATCAATCAGTTCTTGTGCTGAAACATTATATTAGTAGTACTCCATAATTAATAAAGTAATAAACAGTCAATATAAAGCAAAAAGCAAGGTTATGCTTAGCCTGAAAAAGAAAATATATTCTCTGGAATTTGACATGTTGGATGGTCAGAGGCTTCTTTTTGTTGAGATATTTACTAGAAATGTAAATTTTGGGTTCAAACTTGCTTTTTCTTCTAGCACAAGTCTTTTCCATTAACTGATATATCCACAAAAGAAGGAATATTAAGAATATGTTGTTTAATATTTTTATTATAAAATAAACTATATGTTAACTACACTAAATAATTATAGTCTTTAGTAGGGACCAACATATAATTTTATAATTTTAACATGCATATACATTTCTCACACAGAAAATTGTTTTCGATTATATATATATATATATATATATATATATATATATATATATATAGTTTTTTAAGATTATTTTTAGAAATAATCTTAAGAAAATGAAAAATAAGGGAGGGACATGGTACAGTGTAAGGAAAAACATGAAAATAAATAACTTAGACATGTTTTTTCTTCTGGTTTTAAAAATTAATGAAGAGATATTAATTTTAAAAACAATTTAAAAAAAATATCTTTATTAAAAAAAATTTAATTTTTTATTTTTAAAACAAAATACTTTTTGAAAATAGAAATCAAACAAGCTCCGATAATATTTTTATTTACTAGCTAAGATAACAGGCAAAAGTGAACTTGTATATTTTTTCTTCTTATCAATTAATGGATTCATTTAAGGTTAGTTGTATAGTTTAATTAACTGAATTTAATCTAATCAACATTCATGGCTACTAAGATCCTTTCTGAAAAATTCAAGTCAAAAATATACCAACCCGAGTCATATTTTTGCTTTTCATAATGAAGGAAAGTTGTAATAATATCACTGTAACTTTTGTTAAATATTATACCGTTCAATAATTTTATATTAAATGTGAATTTTATAAATCTAACCGTTAGATTGAAAATTATTATTATTTTATATGTTTATATCAAATTTTATTAAAATTGGACGATAACTTGAAGGTAATCAAAATATTCATATTTTAATATATTTTGAAATATATATATTATACCAATTTTATTTTATAAGAATAGATTAATATAAAATTTTGTATATATAATTTAAAAATAAAGAATTTTTAATTTAATAATTAAATTTACAAAATTTATATTTAATATAAAATTATTGAGCAGTGTAATACTTAGTAAAAGTTACATTTGATTATATCCCTCGTCTTCCTAATGATATATAATAAAACACCAAATTATGTGTTTGTCTTCGATTTCTTTTAATACTTACGAGCTTCTTTAGGTTGCTTTCATGCGTATCCAAAGAGAATAAATTCTAGCCCATCAAAAAACTCACTACGCAATTCAACTCTCTGAACTTAGTCTAAAATAATTTAATATATGATCTTGCATTTGCTATAACCATTTGCATTTTTCTTGGCATTAAACTATATAGTTGCTAATCCTACTCGGTGCTACTTATGATTCCCTTTTGATAAGATTCTCCTCCAATATTTTAGAGTTAATTAATTTGACTTATTGTGAGTTGGTCTACAAAAACATATAGTTTTGTTTTTGGCAGTAGAAACACAACAACTTGATGATTAGAGTCAATCATTAATTTTTTTAAAAAAAATTAGTAAAATTAGTAAAAATTAGTAAAAAGTCTATTAGGAAATGTAACAACACATGTCTTTTTATTTATAGGCAAAACTAGAGACCATCTATATTATTATCATAATGACTATCTATTAGTTCCTCCACTAAAAACTAATAAAATATTTTATTATGATTATTAATAGCTCTTATTATTATTCTATAATTGTAACATTGTGTTGGGTAGGTTGTTTGGAGTTTAGTTACTCTAAGGGGAAAAGTATATAAAGTTTCCTTTGAGAACAGAGTTTCACAAGTTCTTTCTCAAAGGAAATCTAGAGAGAAGGACTATGATATTGTGAGCTCCTTTTTCTCCCAAACTTCTCTGTCTGATTCCTTTCTTTCCATAGATTACTAATCTCTTCTGTCATTTCTTAAAATTTAGGCTAGAAAGCTAAGATTTTGGAGATCGAAGTCAGTAAGACGGACATTTAGAGTTTCTTCTTCTTCTTTCTTTTTTAGGCTGTCTTTGAGCCGGTTTCAGGTGAGTGAAGCTAGATTATAAGTGGTTTGGTTGCATGTGACTTTAGAAACTTAATTGATGCATGATTTTGGGGAAATAAATGGCTAAATGGAGAGGGCCATTTTTTTTATGGGAATTTGATGATTTTGATGCACTAGGTGTGTGCATGTAGGATTTGAGTGTGTTTCTAGATTGTATGATGCTTGGATATCATGTTGTATGGCTTGCATGTTGTGGATTTCTTCTGATTTTTAGGTTTTTGGATAGAATTTTCTAAGTTTGGGGGCTATTGTTTGAATTTGTGTCGGGCGTGTGTTCTTGGTGCCGGACGTGCATTCAATAGAGGCAGCCATTTCCTAATCGTGCTAGGTGAGAGGTTAGTTGCGTCGGGCGTGATTTGAGATGAGAGCCTCTGGATGAGTCACTCAGGTGTAAGGAGGGTCACATTGGGCGCAATATCAGATAGTGGTTGTGTGTGGTGTTTAACTTTAGCACCGGGCGCATGGCTGGGTGCACTGGGTGTTGAAATCCTTGGAAGTACCTGACTTCGTGAGGTCGGGTGCAATGTGAATTGTGCCAAGCATGATTACTTTGGTGAGTCTCTATTTTCTGATTGGGCCGGGCGCGAATAGGGCTGCGTCAGGTGTGAGTCACACTATGTTTGAGGTGGTTGGGTTGCGATGCTTAGAATGTGGTTGATTTATTGATGTATGTTGAGGATTGGATCATGTATGTATGGGATATGATGTGTAGTGATGTATGATTCATATGTATGCTTAGAAAGATATGTACGAATGTTTTAAAATAGGATTTGATATATATGTATGTTCCTTTAAGGATGATATTGATCATGATAGTGGATTAACCATGTATGATATATGATGCATTGTTTGCATGTGATGCCTTATGGCATGTGCCTAGCATAGAACTTGAGAAGAGGAAAAAATGTTTTCGAACTAGAAGAGCTCATGTAGAATCTCTTGAGAGTGGTGCTTGGGTAGGCCACTGGTTTTGGGTGAGAGTAGTGCTTGGATAGGCCATTGGGTTAGATAAGTCTTTTTTAAGTCCTTAGCTAGTATTGGAGCAAGGTATGAGGTCGAGGATTGTTCCCTTAACCATGTACTCGAAAAGGTACATGGTTCCTTGCGGATAGTCAGTGGACGAACTCCACAAGTGACTTGGTAATGCATGACAAGGTTGTGATAAGTTTATACCTAGCTATATTATACCTAATGGTGGAATCGAACTTCCAAGTGTGTAAGTGACATCATCTGAGTAAACCCGAGTGGGGATTTGATATCCCGATTTGCTAGGATCGAGCGAGCGCAATTGGCGTGAAAATGGTTAGGATGGTTTCAATAGGATGAAATTTCACTTATACTGCTCTATTATTAGGGAGATCTCCTAGGTGAATGTGTGACGATACATTATATGATTGATATGTATGGATATCTGTCATGAATTGCATGATTATTATGTGATAGAGTGCATTGTTTGACTCTATGAATAGGTTGTGTGATATGATGATTATATTGTATAGATGTGGACTTTCTGCTTGTATGGTTGTTTATTGAACTCTAGCTTACCGTTTTGTTTTCATGTAGATGGATTGCGGTGATCATACTAGGTATGAGAGCAGGTCAGGATTAGGTTAAGGATGGCTGTTGTTGGACGCTAGAGTTTTATCCTAATGTTAAGGTCACCATTTTGGGTAACTGGTAGGTTGTGCTTGACCAGTACTAGGAAAGTATTATTATTTTGGATATATACGTAGTATTCCATATTATACTTGGTAATGTGGTTTTTTATTTTTTATTTTTACATATACATGTATGTATTTCGTTATTCAATTTAATAGTTTCTCCTAGTTAATTAACATAATTAGTACAATTCCAATGAGTGTAGGGACTATTGTAACGACCCACCTGGCTGCCACACTACAAAACAACACCACGCAGGAGTAGAATATATATACATATATCTAGCCTGAGGCTTAACAAGTCAAGTATCTAATACTAACAAAATGCTACACCAAGGTAGCCTACACAAAAGATTAGCTCCAGTCACCACCTGTGACACTACCGCTACTTTCCTGCCTATCCCTGCTTTACTCCCATACATAGTATGATCATCGCAGTCCAAACCACATGGAAACATGCAAGAGTAAGCTAATGAAAATAATCAACATATATATATATATATATATATATATATATATATATATATATATATATATATATATATATATATATATAAACAACCTACAACTTTAACAACAGAAACAACATTTTTAACATTTCAACGTTCAACACATAACAACACCCAACTTAATCACAACTTCACAATATCACAACAGATATGCAACTAAATCAGCACAGAATCAACACATCAACAACTTATGTGTCGTCATGCATTTCAACTCGGAGATCTCCTACAATGTGGTGAGTAGTCTAAGTGGCTAGGTCTTACCGAACTGACAATACAGAACATTTTTGAGCTTGCTAGGTAAACAAAAAATTTGGATAGAAATCCACAAAACGATAACGATTTCTCAGACTTTACCATTTAAACAAGGAAGTATAGTACTCTATCAAGATAAAACAGTTGGGTTTAGGCCTACCACGACATTAGCTAGCTTAACTAAGCCACCTATGGAATTAGCCTACCGACTATCCTCCAAATACTACAACCCTCTGATACTCGGTTAGGAACTAAGTTCCTGACTTCATACTTTACTCATATTGGCCACTTGTAATCGGTATAGCTCGGCCTAACCCCTATACCGTGGGCGCTTCATACACGTGTGCCTTGACCTTGCCTACACACGGGATCAACTAAGTCCTAGAGGAGAACAACACAACGTCCACTCCAAGGGACAACTTCCCCAAGGAGGGTTTTTCAACAAATTGGGCTCTTAGAGCACCACAACACTCTCAATCCACACAATGGGATGAGCAACTTCGAAAATATCTCCCCTAGTCCTAGTGATCAACAACTCATCATCACAACACAAACAACTTACAACCCACAGCACAGTTTAGCTCAACAACTTAAACAACACACAACTTATCAACTCCTCATCTCAATCAACTTTCAACTTGAATAACACAGTCAACTCACAACTTTAACAACATCATTATCATCTCATCAGCTCAATCATCAACTTTAAATTTATAACTCAATTATCATAAATAATATCTTTTCAACACACAAACTCTCCTCTAACAACTTAGCAACATAGTCTACTTATAACTTCTATATAAATCTCAACACATCTTCACACTTCACATCATGCTTCTCACAACTCACAATTTTATCATCATGCATTTCACAACTTTCAACTAGATCATCTTATCATATTTCACAACATATAAATAGTCCACACATAACATATAGCAACTTTTAAAAACATATCACATATTCAACACGTTTCTATTTAGTACAACAACTCATTTAACTCCCATACACAATTACACAACTTCACAACTTAACTACAACATGCATCTCATTTACATCTCATCTTCATCATTAAAGCATCACCAACAACATCATTAATAAATATTTAATCATATATTAGCAACACACAACATTTTCACCACATAACACAACTCATACTACATGTTTACAACCCATCTATCATGCCAACTTACACACCCAAACAATACCAATCAACCTAAGCACCCAAATGAGTTCTCAACTCACAAACAACCAACAAATCTACAATCTAGCTTTCCTTACCTGAAGATTGGCTTTGAACAGCCAATAATTTGGGAATAAGAAAACTTTCCTCCGAGCTCAACTCCCAAACTTCAATCCTTCAAAATCAAACTTCCTAGCCCAGAGTCATTCTCTCTCTAAGTTCCCCTTCTCTCCCTCCTCAACGCCTATTTATAGAGGTCAGGAGTGGCCAGAACAGCCTATTTCGAATCCAGAACAGCCCATTCTGGGTTCCTTCATCATGTGTAAAATTCACATGCAGAACGACCCATTTTGAAACCATAACGACCCATTCTGCCACGTCTAGAACGACCCGTTTCCAAACCAGAACGGCCCGTTCTGGAGTTGAATTTAACTCTCACTAACCATGTTTAGAACGGGCCCTTCCAGTCTATGATTTATAGGCTTATTTAATAGTCTGGAACGACCCATTCTAGGCTACTAAATCACCCTTGTTTTAGTAGTTTGGAACGGCTTGTTCTAAATTTGGAACGCCCCGTTCCAGTCTACTAACTACGTTACAACTATGACGAATTGTTACAATAATAGTTATTTATTATCAAGCAATTAATTAAAATAATAAAAAAATTAAATTAAATATAAATTATATGAACTACATAATATTTTTTTCAACTATCAATCCTCCTCTATTTGGATGACGATACTTTATAATTTTAAATAAATTACATAAAATTTCAGTAATAAAACAGATTTATTTTCAATTTAATTTAATCACATTTAAACTCAATTTATATAACTAATTTAAGTAAGCTAAATTACCATTAATTAATATACATTTTTGTCAAAATTGTCATGCATTTTTCTTGAATGCATGACAATGAGTGCCAAATGATGGTGGTCCACGTATAGGATCAAACCTTTTATGTCCCCTTTTGCAATGACTATGACTATGAGGCACGTTGCGAGTACCTTCCACTATTTGGATAACGATCCTTTGCAATTTTAAATAAATTACATAAAAATATCACATAAAAAAGGCTTACTTTATATCTGGATATAATTTAATAAAAATAAACGCTTAGATGTCAATTATTTTCCTATAATTCTTTTACAGAAATATTCTGTTTCAATTTTCGATTGGAGCTTTTGGAGAGAAACTTTTGCATAGATTATGATCTTTCACCTTGCTAAACGGAAATTCAAAACATGCCTTTGATAATTTTCACCATTCACTAACATGCAACATGTTTGATTTTTCGTTTCAAATATTTACATTGCAATTATAGTTGAAACAAAAAGTAATACATTTTTAATAATAAACTATAAAATGGGATTTTTTTTCATGCGATTTTTGCGATATAAAACTCATCTTAAATTTTCAACATACGTCTATTCAAATATATATAAATTCTAATAACCAAATATTTTAAAGATAAAACTTAAATATAATTTTTGAAATATGATTGGTTTTGTTTTTCAAACAAAATTAAAAATTTATTTATATTTAATATATATTTTATTAAAATCTACAATTACATATATGATCAAAGTGAATTTTTAATTCTATTAAAAAATAATATCAACTATACCTAAAAATATGTAATTGAATTTTATCCATGTTATATCTAATATAACATGTGAATGTTATAATTTTTTTAAAACTAAGTTTGATTCTTATAATAAAGTATAGATAAAAAGAAATATAAACAATAATAATAATAATAAGGAAAGCACTTTCCTATAATCCAAAACATACGTGATTTCCGAAACATTACAATAAAACCGTATAACCTTTAAGGGGAAAAACTATTACCATTGGTTCACATGTGACATTATCATACACATGCAAAATTTTAATATATATATAGCATAAGATAATATAACAATATAATTAGGGGTGGGTATGCGGACCGGTCCGGCCCGTTTAAGGCCCGGTCCGCGAAATCCGCATTTTTAACGGGCCGGATAAATCCGGTCCGCGAAATAAATGGACTTAAATTTTCAAGTCCGTATCCGGCCCGTGAAACCCGCGGATAAACGGATAAGTCCGCGGGCCCAATTAAATCTAAATTTTTTTAATGAATATTGACACATTTATTGAGATTTTGAATTTCTTTTTCTTTATTTAACCTATGAAAACATGAGGAAAAAAAATACATATAAAATGATATAAATATACTTCTAATAGTAACATCAAACATTATATAAATAATAAACCAAAGTCTTAAATAACAAAGTTTATACATTCTAAATTTCTAATAGAAATATTTAAGTCTCAATGCCTTTAAAATTTAAAGTCCAAGCATACCAACTATTAACCAAATATTAAAGCCTTACTACCTTAAAACTTTAAAAGTCTTAATACACAACCAAACAAATTTAAAGTTCCACATTTAAACGGGTAATCCGCGGGCTCGCGGATTAAATCCGCAAAATCCGCGGACTTAACGGGCCGGACCTAAAAAGTCCATATGATTATACGGATTAAAAAAATTGAGTCCGTTATCCGTGAAGTCCGCGGACTTACGGACCGGTCCGCAGACTCGAGTCCATATACCCACCCCTAAATATAATATATGGTGAGTGAGGAATATGTACTAAACAGTGAATAAACATGTGTCTCATTATGTGGCTATAAACTTTTTCATCGATTCCACCGACACTTAAGAAAAAGGTTGCTACGTTTCAACCCACAGACAGTTAGCCACTAACATATGTAATAATATGATAAATCAATTAGTAGAAATTTTATTAAGATAATTTATTACTAAATTTATGTAGAAAAAATAATTGTTGAATCTGGGTAATTAAACTTTGTCAAGTTAGTGTCTTAATTCTTTAATATTTTTTTAGTACACCATCTCTTGTTGAGTAGAATTAATGCAGACTTTACTTATGGCATTCTAGAAAATAGAAGAAAGGAGTGTGGAGGAATAAAAGAAAAGGCCAAAATTGATCTATTTTACTGTTTGGAACATCAAGGGAAAGAAATAATTTAGGGTTTTACTTGGATGAGGAATTTGAAAACTTTAAAAATATAAAATTTGAATAATTTTCATTTATTTTTTATTTTTAAATATTTTATTTAAAAATGGATTTAAATTTGAAATTTTTAACAACGAGAAGGTAGTTTAAATTTTATCATATATACAAGTTATATTTTAAATATTACTTAAAAATTTTATTATTAACTTTTATCAAAACTAAACATTATTTAATTTTTAAACAATTAATAATTCAAAAATAATTTTAATATTATAATATTTAATAATTCAAAAACAATTATAAAGTATAAATATTGATATTTTTTAGTCATATTGATACATAGGGAGAAGAAGAAAAGAGAGAAATATAAGAGAGTAAAAATAGAGAAAAAGAAAAAAAATTTAAAGTGGAGACAGAAAGATTGGAAATTAAAATTTTTAAGTTCTTATATTTTTAATAGAATTTAAGATTTCATAATTTTAAATAATGAAATCATCTTCACAAAATTATTAGAGTTTTAATTTCTTTTTAATTTTTTTCCATCCAATATTTCACTATAAAATATTTCAAATTTATTATAAATTTATTTTCTTAAAACTCTCATTAAAATACAAAATAAGTTGATTTTTTTGGTTGTCAAAATTTGTTCCCGGCATGTATGGATGAAAGGCAAAGATTTGATAGTATGGATGAAAGGCAAAGATTTGATAGGTGACTACACTAAGTATAATGCATAATAAACACAATAAATATATCATCTATCATATTTTCATGCAAAATAATACCTATAACGACTCGTTATGATTATTATATTTAACAAATTAATAATTAGTGGTGGAAGCAATTAATTATATAGAATTACTATAATCACAATATCTGAATATATGTACTAATATATAACTATATATACAAGTATATATACATATGTAAAGCAATCCAACGTTATAACATAAAAAATCTTAAGTTGTCGGTAAAGAAATAATTACTAAAATTACTATAAAAAATTTAGCAACAAGCTACACACAACCAACATAACCAACCTGACTCTCAACGTTCCAAAGCTTCTAGTTTAACCTTGTCTTGCTCCCATGTAAATATAATTATCACAGTTTAATCACTAAAAAATATGCAAGGATAAGTTAGTGCACAAAAGAATAATCATACAACAAGTATAGTAATAAATACAACTATACTATCAATTGCCAACATGTAAACCATACACAACCCACACCATGACTTACAACATAACAATACACCTAAACCACATGACATTGAACAACCTTAAAAGGAAAAAAATTGTTTCATCATACATCAACAACAATTCCATTTAACAACCAAAAAATCATACAACGTATGAATAACACCAAATTCACCACATCATATGCATAACAACTCAACATGTGTTGTCACACATTTACCTATGGAGATCTCCTACAATAAAGGTGAATAGTCTAAGTGATTTGACCTTGTCGAACAAACCGATCTTTTTACACATGTTAGATCAACAACTAATTGGAATATCAATCCTTATAACATGGTTTTTCAGATATCAGCACTGTTAGGTATAACATAGCTTGAGTATGGGTCTACCATGACATTAGCATGCATTAATTAAGTCATCTAAGGATTACAAGGAGTTAAATATCCTTGCAATATTACACACCTCTCTAGTAATCAATTAAAATCCTCAACTTCATATCTTACTCAAGTATTAACTAAAGACCTAGAGGAGATTCAGTTATGAGAATATATTTTATTAACATAGAACAATGTATATTGTACGTAAAAGTAATTTTTAGTAACAAAAATTGTATCATTATAAGATGTGTATCACTATAAAATATTTTTTATAATATTATTTCCTTTTTAATATATAGTCAATTTCATACTCAAAGTTAACATTTAAATTTTGAATAATTTAATTAAAAAACACAAGTCATTATCAATTGTACCAATCAATATTGGTGATTGAATCCTAACAAAAAACAAATGTTTAAATCAAATATATCATAATATTTGACTCTAAGATTCAACAATACACATCGACATTTATTAATAATTACAATTTTCTATTTATAATAGAAAATAACATAACGAACACTTTAGATTGATTTTATTTCTTTTAAAAATAATAATGTTAAACTAAGAATTTTTCGTTAACCCGTCGTGAACAATTTTTTTTCATCAGTTTCTTGACCCATTTTATTAGATTTTGACTAATTTTCTGATTCTTTGACTAGTATTTTTCTAGGCTGGTTTTGTAGTTTATTTCAACTAATCATCCAATTTTTCGATCCAACCAAACGATTCAATTTTGTAAACCTTCTACTGACACTATTTGTTTATTTTCTTTTTGACACATAATACAACTAATCGAGTTCATACATATTTCTCTTGTATTTCTTACTCTTTCCATGTAGATAAACAATAAATATCTAAGGATTAATTTGGTAAATTAAATCAGATGCACCTTTTTTAACTAAGCATAAAGATATTTAGTAGACATGAAAATGAAAGCAAGACAAAAAGGAAAAAGGAAAAAAAGAAAAAAAGGAAGAAACATAGCTATCAAAGGAGACTAAAAAAAGTAAAAGTTAAAAAAGGAAAAGTAAGACAAATTTGAAGGTTTCCAATCTATGTTAGTAAGTTCTTGATCCGAAATGTTACCATAATTTAAAGGATTTTACAATCTCATCGCATGTTTGATTTTCACGGGTTGCCAAACATAGTTTGATAGGACAAATTGGTCCACATGGCCACTTTCAAATTTCTTCTGACATCCTCATCCTATGGTCCACTTGATCATTCGATATGAACAATAATTAGTTTCTCATTCAAGCAAATCTAGGCTATGCACTATCAAAACTAATAATGATTTTTTGCTTCATTGGAAAGATGTTCTTAGAATCAATGTTTACATTAAAATAATTCTAAATTCAGTTGTGATACTTTATTGTGAGTTTAATATTATTGTAAAACAATTTAACATTATTCACGGGTAACAAAATAATATAGCTATTATACAAATTATGAACTTAACGTACATGGCGATTTGTAATTAAATAATAATATAAATTTATTTATACTATTGGTGTATAAATTATTTTCTCTTTTCTTTTTTATTAATTAAAATTTTAGTAAAATTTATAAAAGGATATCACATTGTTGTATACATTATAAAATCCGTTTCATTCATTGGATTATAATAAGCAATTTTATGCAATGCTGTAGTCTTGTACATTTAAAAACAAACAATAAGTTCTATTGTTGTTTAATTTATAAATTCGAATACTCAATATACAAAAACAATTTCTTATCTAGTACTAAATTATACGTAAAAAAAATAGTACTAAATTAAACACATAAACCACTCGTTATTATGATCCTGCGTGCTGCAATAACATCAAAAACAATAATCAGAAAAATAAAAAAGAAGAAAGTACATGCTTATTATATGTAGAGTGTGCAAAAATTTCAAATTGATTAGAACTGATCCAATCCGTATCAAAAAATCTAATTCATTTTAAAAAAGAAAAAATCTAAACTGATCAATTTTATAAAATCGGTTTAATTATCTGATTCATTTTTACAAGTGGATGGATTTGGTTTGTTTTGATTTTTTTTAAAATTAATCTATATATGAGTAAAAAAAATTGATAATTACATTGCATCAAACCAATTCAATTTTAAAAAAATCAAACCGATTAATTTTATAAAAAACGGATCAATTAATCAATCCACTTTTATAAAACGAATAGATTCAGTTCAGTTTGAATTTTTTTAATTATCTGTCTCCCTTGTGGTACATTGTCTTTTGTCTTTGTCTTCATTAATTAATAGTGCAAACATATCCACGTTATTGATCTATGAGTTTATACATCTTTTATTCTTAAGCTCATGCATGTCCAATTAAGTTCAATTCTAAATCCCCACTTCGCTAAATAATAATAGTAAAATGATCCATTATTTAGATAATCCTAAAAGCATAAAATAAGCTGCTTACGAAACCAAAGCTGGATATTATGACCTAAAAAATGGCACCCAAGAACCAAAAGGTCATTACTAATGACAAATAACATTAATTAGTATATTGATGATGGTATCTTACAGTGACCTTGTTATTGTTAATTACATTATTTTTTCTATCGACTACTTGTTCATATAGCATCAAAAAAATAAATAATAGTATCCAACGCTGCATTTACATTTGAGTTTGAGCATGAAGGCAAAGCTAACATTTAAGGGTGGCGAGTAATTTATTTTATCTGTATTAATTAATTTCATTCACATATTTCTTTTATTGTAATTTAATATCATGATGTTGATACATATATATATATATATATAAACTTTGCAAGTTATGATATAATATGAAGAAAAATGAGAGTTAAAAGAACTTTGACAATTCTGTGAACGGCGCCTTTACGTTGCGTGACCCTTTTATTTATTGTTTGCTATAATTTAATGTCAAAGTTTGAACAGAATTCGCTTATAAATAAAATTAAAAAAAGTTTGAATAGAAATCTTCTATGAACCATTCCATTGGTAGATGCATAATCTTAAATAAATTCAAAGATATAAAAGAGTTATTTAGTTTGTAGAATTTCAACTTATTTCTATATATGTAAAGAAATAATATTAAAATAATATCACACGAATAACGTTTTAGCTATAAATATCAGAGAGAAAATTTCAAGAGTTGCTAGCAGTATAAAAAGGAAAAATGTTACTTCCAGTAGTATATAAATTAAAATAAATTTTAACATAGAACAAATATTTTATATATTAATAGTGATAAGAGTTTTATATTATTATTTAATAACATATCGTCTGAATATAGTAAGTTTTAATTAAGAAATCGCAATAGAAACAAAAAGGATTTGCTATGAGTATCATTGTATATAATAAGTTAATTAATTTCTATAATATTTATTTTGAAAACCATAATAATATTTTTTTATTAGTTCATGGTATAAATTATATTACCCTCATAATATATCATAATTACATTAAAAATGATGTTTTTTTGGTTAGCAAGGATATGGATTTAATGCATGTTTACTCAGAAGCTAAATTTAATCCGATCCACCTCAATGAGAAACAACAAGTTTGTACTGATTTTAACTATTTATCACGGTGAGAGGCAATGATCTGTGTTAGTAAAGTTGTTAGAAACACACAATTAACAATATGACAAAATTAAAATGCAGTAGTTTTTATATATTTATATATTTTTATGATATTTTCCTTTTGAATTGGAAATTGGAATCTCACCTCATTAGTTTATACTAACCTTTAATGCATTATTTTATTGCATGAATTATCAAAAGGAGGCTTTAATTCCAAGGAACTGCTGCTAATATGCTGTGTATGGAGAAAAACGATTGAAAGGTTGATGTATGTTAAAAGAGAATTGTGAGGTAGCATTCTTGGGAGTCGCTTTCACGTGGTTTTTGGATTTGTGACCCCACACCACAATCCGTGTAACCGTGTTCCTGTGTAGCCTATGCCAACAAGACACACACCCTCAGACGAGTTTCATAGGTTGAAAATTTGATGTTTTATTTAGGAAAGAAAAGAGAAAAAAAAAAACGCGTTGTGGGAGAGGAGAAGAACTATTCCAATTCAAACAACGCAAAGGTATTTGAGGTTTGAGGTTTGAGGTTTGAGGTTTGAGGTTTGAGAGTGAGTGGTGTTTTAGGTGCTGTGCCGTACTTGCACTGTGTCAGCAAAATCTGACAAGACTAGAATCTTGATAGATTGTGGGGAACAGAAAAGAAAAGGGTACCAGATTGTTCCCATTGAGGAATATTGAGTTTCTTCTCTCAATCAGGGTTGTGTGATCTAGAAATTGGAACTCGTGTGGTGATGTGGGTGTTGCTCAAAATCACTTTTTTTGATCTGGGTTGTGATTTTGATGAGTGACAATTGAGTTGAGACATTGGTTTTGGTTGGTAAAGTTTGGTGAATACAATACAACTATCTTCATCATCATCACAAGTTTTCATCTTTACTTGGGTTCTAAGAATTTTTGGGGTTGCACCATACATAGTATATGGTTATTTTTGTTATCATGGTATCTTAAAGTTTAGATTTTTTTGTTTGTGTTGAGATTGGCACGTGACATGTCCGCGGTGTCGCCGTCTCCGGCGTCATCCACGGCTGCGCCACCGCCACAAACACCACCTTCTTCCAACACTACTAGTCCCTCGCCGTCCACCCCCACCGCCACTCCACCGCCGCAACAACCCCCTTCTCCCCTTTCACCGCCTCCATCAACCCCACCTCCGGCGTCGCCGCCGCCTGCTCCGCTGTTACCGCCTCCCCCCATGTCTGGAACTTCCCCTCCATTAGCACCTCCACCATCACCACCGCCGTCTTCACCACCGCCAACTTCTCCGGCGCCGCCACCAGTTCCACCTAGCTCTCCACCACCGCCACCACCGTCAGCACCGGTTCCATCAAGAAGCCCTCCACCGCCCCCACCATCTAACAATACATCTCCACCACCATCATCACCACCGCCACAGCCATCAGCACCACCACCAAACAACTCATCATCACCACCACCGCGAAATTCGCCACCTCCTCCGGCCGCCACGCCGCCACGGTCCCCGCCACCTAAAAATTCACCACCCCCTACGACAGCACCACCCCCCAGAAACTCCACTCGGTCGCCGCCGCCACCGGTTAACTCACCGCCACCGCCGGCAGCTGTGCCGCCGACAAGGTCATCGCCGCCACCGGCACCAGCACCATCCACCCCTCCTCCTAGGATTAGTCCTCCTCCTACACCAAGTTCTCAACCAATTCCACCTTCAAATTCTACACCAAGATCATCACCTCCACCACCACCTTCTATTATTCAATTGTCTCCACCGCCGTCGCGAGTTTCATCACCACCGCCACCGCCGCCGCAGAATGGGACAGAAAACTCAAGCCCCGGTGAAGGTGGAGGAGGAATTGGCATTGGTGGTGTAATTGGTATTAGTGTGGCTGGAATTCTGCTGCTTGGCTTCATTGGTGTTCTTATATGGTGCATGAGGAGGCAAAAGAAAAAGGTGCCTTTGAATGGTGGTTATGTCATGCCATCCACTCTCGCTTCATCCCCTGAATCAGGTAAATTGACACAAGTTTCTTCCATGAGTTTAAATTCATCAACTTTTGGAGAAGTTAGATGAGATGCAAGAGAGTTTTTATTAAAGTTAAGTACTTAATTTCTGATAGAAACTCAATTCATTTAATAGTCTTTTTCTATAAATGTTTATAGAGAAATCTATCCAAAGTAACATGACAATTATGTCTCATTCTTGTTATGTCTTTATCATGCCCTCTTTTATTTGGTAGTTTGATATTTTTGAAATTTAATAAGAGAGCTCTCTCATTATTGTTGTTGCATATGTTAGATTGGTTGAACCCTTAACCAGTTTATGTGACTTTCTTAATTTAAAAGAACTTAAACCTTTGTCAATTTGTTGCCATTAAATTAATTCAAGTGTGCGTGACTTTGTGCAGATTCATCCTTCTTTAAGACACACTCCTCGGCTCCTCTTGTACAAAGTGGCTCTGGCAGTGATGTTTTGTACACACCATCTGACCCTAGTGGACTAGGCCATTCAAGGTCATGGTTTTCATACGAAGAACTAATCAAGGCCACAAATGGTTTCTCAACTCAAAATCTTTTGGGTGAGGGTGGGTTTGGTTGTGTGTATAAAGGATACCTTCCTGATGGGAGAGAGATAGCAGTCAAACAGCTGAAGATTGGAGGAGGTCAGGGGGAGAGAGAATTCAAGGCTGAAGTCGAAATTATTAGTCGCATACATCATCGCCATTTGGTTTCTTTAGTGGGATACTGCATTGAAGACACCAGGAGACTACTTGTCTATGACTATGTCCCTAACAATACCCTTTATTTTCATCTGCAAGGTAAAACTACATCTGAGTGATAAAAGATTGTTTCAGTTTGTGATGATTAACATTGATTGTATTACATGAAATTTCAATTTGCAGGGGAAGGTCAGCCTGTGCTAGAATGGACAAACCGTGTTAAAATTGCAGCCGGTGCAGCCCGGGGAATAGCTTATCTCCATGAAGACTGTAATTACCAATCCTTATTGTTTTATTCTTGGTCTTGACATGCACTTAAATGCCTAGAGTCCATTTTCCTTTTGTAAATTTGAATTTTTTGATTGGCCAAAATCCATATCAGTATTTGAATGAATGTGAATCGATGATGGATGCTAGAAAACATTTTAGTGTAGACAGTAGATGTGTGCTTGGTAGCTAGAAGATTGGACTTTATGCGTATCTTTTTCCTGACAGAAGTACATGGGGAACAGTAGCTTGATTTATAAGCTTTCTTTTTGCTAGTTTGTTTAACTTGACAAAAAGGGGGAGGGGGAGGACCACTTAATCATACTTTGATTTTTTTATTATAAATACCAACATTCTAATATGGGCTTGTTTTGATAAAATTCTCTGTCAACACTTATAAGAAAATAAAATAGGAAGAAAAATGAATTAGAAACTAATATTAGCTTATGCATAAATTAAAAATAAGTTTTTGGAGAAATCAATATAAAAAAGTTTCTACAAATTAGCGTATGCATAAGCTTTAGCTCATGGAAAAGCTTAGTTCATTTTCTCTTCTTATTTTCTTTAGCTATGAATGTTTGAGGAGAAATTTATCCAAATAGGTTATCATGAACTAGATTGGACGAAATAGAAGTGAGTTAGGTAATTGGCAACCAACATAAAATCTTGTCAAATGTAGATATTTTTTAATGTTACAACACTATTGCATCAATTGATGCAGGTAGCTGACCCATCTAGTAGGATAATGCTTAGATGTTGTATTATTCATGATTCTATAGAATGTTATGCACATTTCAGGCAACCCTCGGATCATCCATAGGGATATCAAGTCATCAAACATTCTTTTGGACTACAACTATGAAGCTCGGGTAGCTGTCATTTTACTTATTCAAAGTTTGATATTGTTTGTTCAATTTATGTCCATCGAAATCTTACTGGTCCAATTATGTTACAGGTCTCAGATTTTGGGCTAGCCAAATTAGCTCTTGATGCAAATACGCACATAACCACACGTGTCATGGGAACTTTTGGGTGGGTATTCATTAATATCTCTACAAATTTGTTTTTTTGTCAAGACTAATAGATCTTTTAGTGCAAAAAACTGTTTTAACATTGGTTTTTTCCCCTCTTAAAAGGTATATGGCCCCTGAATATGCATCAAGTGGAAAATTGACTGAGAAGTCTGATGTATATTCTTTTGGAGTTGTACTTTTGGAGCTCATTACTGGAAGGAAGCCAGTTGATGCATCCCAACCTTTGGGAGATGAAAGCTTAGTTGAATGGGTATATACAGTTGCCAGTCTTGCTTTTATCACTCTTTTGCTAGTGTAGCTATCTTTTTGCTAATAGTGTTTGAGAAATGTTGGTTTACAAGTGTGAATAAGAAATTCTACATTGGATAGAGATGAGTATGTTGAGGAACATATATAAGTGACAAAAACCGTAAACCTGATACCTTAAGAGTTTTGGGTCAAGACTTATGTCAAGTTTACTTGTGTAGTTGACTCATGACTCATTGGTGAATTTCTCTTTGGTGTTTAATGCCTCTCATATTCCCAACAATGGGTAAAACAATTGATTTGAGATTAAAATTTATTTCTTGATTGTGCTTTTCTTCTCTTTGGAATTGTCATCATATATCACCATAACTTACGGATGATAAGGATGACGAATTGCATACTGTTTTGCAAACCTTGCAGTATACCCATGGTTGCAATCAAGGTAGAAAAGTAGAATGTTTTGGTTTTAAGTTTTGTATGCATAATTTAGTTCATATCATTGTATCTTAAAGTTTTAGAGCACTTGATAATTTAATAAGATAACGATAGTCATCTTCAATCTTACTGAAGAAGAATGAAGAAACCATGTAACTGAAAATGCTTTGTTATTGTATTTATGAAAAGGAACATTTCAGTTGACCTCGTCATAGTGTACCTGTGTCAATTATTATGCATGCAAACATGAAGATATAATGAAACTATAGCTTAATGGCTAGAAACTGTCTAAACTCGTAAAAGTCAAACATGTTCACTTAAACCATCCTTGAATGTTCTCAAGTCTGTTTCATCTTAAAGTTGCCACTACTTTTTTTTCAGGCTCGACCTTTGCTGAGTCACGCACTTGATACTGAGGATTTCGATAATTTGGCGGATCCAAGGCTAGAAAAGAATTACGTTGAGAGTGAATTGTATTGCATGATTGAAGTTGCTGCTGCTTGTGTGCGGCATTCAGCTGCAAAGAGACCTCGCATGGGACAGGTAAGGGAAAAGTGGCAAAATGTTCTCTTCGCTTATCAACTAACAATTTAGCAAGTACATGAAGTAGGATACAACTTACATGCAGTATGGTACTGTTAGTACTGTTCTTTGATTAGAATTTGAGTTTTATTTTGGTAATATGTTTAATAAAGAATTCTATTAAATATCAACATGTATTACCGAGGTAACACGCCATTCTAATCGAATAACATCACCAATAGTATCTATAGTACTGTATCTAAGTTTTGTCCATATACAAACTGCTGACATTGGTTTTCCTGAATTATTATGTTTTGTAGGTTGTTAGAGCATTCGATAGCTTAGCAGGTTCAGATCTAACTAATGGAATGCGACTTGGGGAAAGCGAGGTGTTTGACTCTGCACAGCAATCTGCAGAAATAAGATTATTTCGGAGAATGGCATTTGGTAGTCAAAATTATAGCACAGACTTCTTTAGCCATGCTAGTTTGAATCCATGAAAGGCCACTGTACATACTGGAAGAGCTTATTTTGGACCAAATGATCTTATGATGCTAAACCAAAGGGGGCTTTGGTTGTGTTATGTTGGTTGCAGATATGGCTAAGGTGCACTGTTGCTTTTGATTCTGGAATTGACTGCATCAGGTTCAGATCTTCATTCTTGTGCCTGAATTTCATTATTCTTTTCATTAGCTGGTTTTTTAGCAGCAATTTTGTTGTTGTAATTAGAATTTGTAAAAAGTTACGTTTTACACTCATGATGAGAGCTTAACATATTAGTTGATTTGTTACATAATGATAAAATAGACGTGTGACTCTTATGTTTTCTACATATGCTTTTGAATTTCTAACAAGAGAGAGCAAGAAGTTATATGTTTTTGGCATCTGAGACTGAAAGGTGTGGGAAATGGACTTTGTTGTGACATTAGCTACATATATTTGCACTTATAGTAAGTGGCAATTTAGAAAGAACTCAAAGAATCTTTTTAATTTTTGTTGTTGTTAATAAAGGTTTGAAAACATTGCTACTGATCAGGTAGGTAAACAAAGTAATTATAGGACTATATTTGGACTTCATATAAGAAATAATGAAAGTTATGGATATGGTGTTAAAGGAAATTAGATTTGTAATGGTCTTGTATTGAAAATATAGAATTGAACATTTGTAGCTGAATTTAGTTTTTTCACATGCTTTTGTTACCTATCTAGGACTAGGAGCAGTGCTACTCGGGACCAAGCACTCTTGTTGGAAACTATCAAATGGACCCATGCTTGAGTAACTATGAAAAATATGGAAGCTTATCAAATTGACTTGACCAACCAATTAATACTTCTGCAATATTTTATCATTTATTGGAATTCAACCAAAAGCTTTAGAGACAGTACTTGAGTCTACTCATTCAATTCCCACTTGCTGTTGGTAGATGAGGTCATAAATTATTGCTTCATGGGAAAGTCTTCTTTTCAGAGTTGGGTCAAGCTCCGAGTTATTTAATTGTTAGAATTTTGTAATTATTTTAAGCATCGAGTTGGACCATTGAAATTGTAAAGAAAAGCGTGTTTGTTAACTTTGAATGCAAGAATTCTGGCCTCAATGTTCGGATTCATCTTTTTACAAAGAATTATTACTAAAACAATCACATTGGCTTTGTGTGTAGTGTGTTCTTCAAATGATTAACTTATGCTATGGTTGAAAAGTTTAGTGATGTTTTCACGCATTTTTTAGTTTATATGCATCCTAAACAAAAGCCCAAATCATATTTACCAATAAAATAAAAGGGTTATTGTTTATACTTTCTCCCTAATGAAGAATTGTTGTGTTCAAATCAAATCATCGGAATTTCATCCCTTTGTTGAGTACAATGTAACGTTGTGGTGTCCTTGCAAGGCAAAATGAAGAAAGATGGAGATATTGTGACGAGTAGGAAAAAGAAAAGACCTATTTTAGTTTTAGGCATTGACTGATAGATTCTGATTCAAGTGATTGAGAACAATGTAATTAACTTTATTGTATAACACTTTCTTTTGTTCGTTTATTGTTTTTTATTTTTTATTTATCACCTTAATAACTATAACTTGCTGTTCCTGGGGTGTAAAATGGCATGCATTGGTATTAAGCCTTTTATGACTTACATGTTGGTTTGACTTATGAGTAAACACGAGCATGAAAATCGGCTTGACTCTTGTTGAAAAAAAAAGAAAAAAAGGTAATGAAAAAGGAACTTTTTTAAAGATAGATTTTTTTTAAAAAATAAAATTTAATGGTTAACAAAGTTCATAGATTCTTCATGCACCCAAAAATATATGTCAAAAGGACATTTGTTTCAAAGTATAATATTGTATTTCAAAATATCTCATTTCTAAGAATATTATATTTAAGAATGTTATTCTCATGAATATGTTTGACATTATTAATTTTAGCAAAAAAAAATATTTTTATTTAATTAAAATAAAAAAAATGGAAATGAGTGAAGAAATGTTGAATGAAAAGATGGAAAGAAATAGTTATTAAAAAAATAACATTCATTCTCGTGGAAATATTAAATATCCTCCATGGAACGTAAAATTATGAAAGTTTTATATTCCTAAAAATAAAACATTTTTGCTTTGAAAGAAAATAAAACATAAGAATATATGTTTGTAACTTTCTACCACACATGTCAATAGATATTTTCACCTACATATTTATGAGAATACCAAAAGATTACTTGAAACAAACATCTCCTAGAGCTTTATGTGCTCTACTACTCCATCATTGAAACACTTATTCTAAATTAAGATCTTAGTATATTATTATTTTTTTACTCCAATCTTAGTATATTGTTAAGTAATATGATAAAATTATATTAAACAAAAAAAAAAAATACATTAACGAGTCTTACAATCAATAAACAAGAGAAACCAAATTCATTTTCTTATTTTTTCTATATAATCTTGATCTTATATATTAAATACAAATGATTATCTTGTGTGAGAATAGTTTTAAAAGTTTTTCTTCAAAGTTTTAAAAATTCTTTTAACTTTTTTTTTTTTTTATCTAATTCAGTTCTTATTTGTTATAATTATTTATAAATTAAATTTTAATATATTAAAAATAAATTATCAATAAATAAAAATAATTTGGTGTTACGATATAAATTATTTATTATAAATATAAAATATAAGTTATATATTTAAAAATATCTATGAATATAATCTATATATTCAAACAAATTATTTATTTTTTATACAATTTATTAAAAATTTTAGTCATTACATATAATAAGTATTTAATATATGCATTGTTCATACTAACCTACTTAGTTAAAATATAAATAAAAATATTCTCGTGTTGTTGTTGTAAACCAATGGTTGTGCAGATTACTTGACTAAAGTTTGACCTCTTAAAGAGTAAATTGTGTGATATGATCTTATTCTTATATATTCCCTTCCTCAGCCACTGAATAATAACTTTATGCTCGCATCTGCATGAGATTGAGTTTATGCTACTTGCAAACCTTCTTTTACGTAAGAGTTGGTTTTTGTTTCCTTTATTTTATTTTTAATTTCTTTTCAAATCCACCAAACCAACTACAATATAAGTATAATAATATTCTAATGTATCATCACGTGTAGTTCTCCATAATCCATTTTAAATGCAAACATAGTACCAACCACAATCCATTGCCTAGCTGAAACAAAGATAGACAAGAAGTCGTGTGCAATAAAGAGGCTAGCTTGGTCCAAATTATGAGCACCATTGATCTTGCTGACTTTGAACATGCTACTACTGCAGAAGCTGAAACCATTGGATGATGTGAAAAGAGCCTCCAGTAGAAAAGACAATTCTTTCTTCACTCCAATGCCTTTATTATAAACAGAATAGTGAATGAGACTAAAAAAATATGTGCAAGACCACTCCTTTTCTTGTTCCTTGGCCATTCCTTTCTTCAGAAGAAAAGTAATGCTTTGAATAGGTACCATGTTGTCTAAGGTAGCACATGTCTCTTGTAAACCAATGAATCTCCATGGTTTTTGACAAAATTCCTCTTTTTTCTTCACCACTTGTATTGATTAGATTGGAGTAGTTACACGAAGACTTAAATTTGATTTTGATTGCCATCGTTGTAGGCATCTTGGTGAGTTAAGAGACTCACATTTAAAGAGATGTGAGATTTTTTGACATACTAGGACAAACTTGCCGTTGAGACTAAGGAATAAGAGTTGTCTAGACCCATATTCTATCATTGTCAATGTTTTGATCTCAAGTTTGTTAGAATCATTAAAGATATTGCATCGAGATATTGTTTATTTTAAAACTTGTTGAACCGTCACGTTTTTTGTCATTAAAAAGATGTCTAGATGGATTAAAGAAGGAAAATGTTTATGAAGACCTTGTCTTTGACTCTTAAATGATGTGAAACTTTATGACATATTGAATTACTTTTCTTAGTGATTAAAAAAAAACTTCAGCCAATAAGAAACAATAAGATTGTTTTTGTACTTGGCTTTGTAAACAACTCTTGTAACATAAAACATTTCTTATTACATGATCAACATGAGGATCCCAAGAGCACAATGCACATTATACCCACAAAGTCACTGTAACATATTGAATAATAAACTCCCACATATAAAGACCATCGACTACAATAGTCAATCAACCTAGTAACAACTATCAAGTTGAATTGATGGATTGGGACCAATTCAAGATAACTTTAAACTAGATTGGGACCAAAAAGTAACATTTTGGAAGCCTCTACTTCCTAATAATTCACATAATAAATTATTTTGCTTCTTTTGATTTTGTACGTTCTTTTGTTTTTAAGACATTTCTTAGCCTTAAAAATCTTCTCTACTTTAGTCAATCACTCCATTGCTACATCAGGGTCATATCCTCTTCTAAATCAGGGTCATATCCTCTTCTAAACAAGGGTAGACTATGATATTGGAACCTCTCTAACTAACTAGGTGCACCTCCTAGTCTATCAATTTATATTGCTCATGCTAATACTTGAAGCATTAGTGATCACACTATCATTTCTACCAACTATACTACTAATACACAATGAGCAAACATATCAACATCAAGTAGTCTATTAAAATCAAGAGGTAATACATTGTCATCACACATCATCATCACACATTATCATCATACATCCTCATAACACATTATCATAGTACACACAGAAGATGCAATCATGACACATAACACACACGTTCGATTTGAGTCAACTTGGCTTTGATACTACTAAATATGACATCCTTTATGCCTATGTCAGTACCAATATTAAGAAAAACATAAATTCAAATAAGTCTCATGTAACTATAAAATAACGGAAAATAGTTTCTTATAACTACTAATTAAAAGTCACGTGGTTGCATATCACCATTACAAGTTTAGAATAACTAACATGAATCCAAAGTAATTAATATGAATCCTATCTTAAAGGAAATTCAAAGAAATCAAAGTTCTAATAGAAGCATCTCGATGTCACATCCTATCAAAGTACAACATGATGATGTCCTACAAGGCTCATGTCTCATCACCTGCATCATCGTCATGATGATCATCACCTACAAAGCATTCAATAAAAGTACAACAAAAATAAAAAAGAGTGGGAAACATCTCACCTTAACATGTGTATGTATAGAGAGAGGATTGTTAACATACTCTCACATATTCTTTAGTTAGAGTATGTCAGCAACCTACACCAAAATTTTAAAACAATAAAACCAGTAAATTTTTTTATTTAATTAATTTATATTAAGGATATTATACTAATTTAAAACTTAATTTATTTTAAAAAAACCATTTTTCTCTCTCCTCTTAACTCCCTTCTTTAACTCATTTTCCCTCTTTTCTCTTGTCTCTCATAATTTCTTTTTCTATTAATAAATGATAACATTACGTCAATGTTAATAGCAAAAATTTTGGCCACTTTGGTGTTTGTAGTGAATGCAAATATAGTAGATGAGTTTATGCAAAAGCAAGTTAGATACTTGTTGGTTCTTCTAGTTTCAATTTTAGTTTTCTTCAATTTATATTAATTCAAAGTTATTTTAAAGAGACAAAGGATGACGTGGATGTAGTGAAGAAAAAAAAAGAACAAACATTCTAGTAAAATGAAAGAGGAGAGAGAACTAAATAGAGGAAAAAAGATAATGAACGGAACAAGAGAGAGAAATGAGTTATATATTTTTTTTAAAAAAGAATAAATAATTAGTTACTATATTACCCCAATAGTAAATTTATTAAAATACAAGACTTTGTTTGGTCTAAAATTTTGTATTGGTTACTAACAAATTCTAACTGAAAAATTGGTGAGAGTTTATTAACAATCCTTATATATATATATATATAAAGAGAGAGAGAAAAAAACACTATGAATAAATTTACTTAAACTTACTTTGTTTAATCATTCATGTTTTAAATCAAATTTTAATGATTCAACCGTTAAGTTTAAAATTCTTAATGCATAAATCAAATTAAAATTTTTTTGAAAATTTTAAAAATTATTTGATACTTTTTTTTATCAATTTAAATCAACATATAAAATAATTTTATAATTATCCGTCAATTTGAATTAAATTAAATATAAGAAAATTTATTTAAATTTTTTATTTTCAAAATAAATGTTTGTATATCTGATAATAGTCGTAAGGGTGTTATAACATAAACATAATAAAATTTTGAAAATATGAAACTCCAATTGTGTCATCACATTAAATTCTTCATTTAAAAGCTGAAATAAAGACATACGGGAAGTCATTTGCAACAAAGAGGCTAGCTTAGCCTAAATTATTAACACCTCGGACCTTGGTGACTTTTGAAAATACTACAACTTCATAAGCTGAAAGCCTGAAACTGAAACCATTCCAGAAAATGAAAAAATCCTCTCCAAGAAAAAGACAATCCTTTCTTCAATCCATTGGCTTTATTATGTACTGAATGACCACTCAAAATGTGTATGGAAAGTACTTGTCTTGATCCCCGGCCAATCCTTTCTTCAGCAGAAAAGTATTGTTTTGAATAGGTTCCACAAGCTGTCTCACGTATCACAGGACTAGACAATTATTCCCAGAACATTTCAGTAATAAGGGAAACGAGGACTTGTAATTACATGATCAAGAATGTCTAGTCCACAATCTTACCCGTGCCATGGTGCATGAGGATCCTAAGTACATGCACTTTGTATCAACAACGTAGCTGAAAATATGTTTAATAATCAACTACCATAAAGACCGTCAACTACAAAAGCCAGAAATCCTGTATGAGTGGTACCATATTGTAATTTTAACAACAAAGATCAACTTTGCATTACTTGCTGGCATTGTGAATCTGAAGGCTGCTCTTCATCGAAATTTCCTCTCCAGAGGATTATCTGCTCATCCTTGAACAAGATAGGGACACATGGCACTAAATCCTGCAGTAACATGTACACCATTAAATGCTCAAGCACCACATGCGCATTTTAACTTCAACATAAAAACAGAGAAAACACTGAATTTTATGATTCCATAGACAATTAGACATACCCTTAGCTTCACTCCAATCTTTTTGCAGTCACTTGTTCCCACATGTGTACAGTCCAGTCTCACAACCTCCTGAGCCTTCAAAGCTTCCCTCACCCTCTCCACCACATTCACATAAACACCATTTCTAGCTGAATATTGAACCACAATTTAGCATCTGTACCAATCCAATCTTTGAACTAAATTTGGACCAAAAAGCAAACTTTTGTAAGCCTCTACTACACTATAATTCACTTACTGAGTTTCATCAGAGGATGTGAATTCAATCCATTGTTTCTCATTTCTTTTGTTTCCTCATATGTCAAACCCTCGATTACATTCTTCACAAGCCTAGGATATATAGGTGCATAAGGCTTCCACAGCATGAGAGGAATAACTGGACGGTTCTTAGGATCATAATTTCGTCCTCTGTACAGAAGCAGTATATTAATGTTGCGGTAGATAACTTTCCCACCAGACTTGTCCTGTGGACACAGCAACACACACCTCAGAGGAAAAGAAATGCATTCTGGGAGTTTAGATCAGAATCATCAACGTATCAACGTTTTAAAGGTTCAAAACAACAATGTTGACCTCAAGGTGGAAGCAAACATTGTCCATGTCAAGAGTTGGCACACCCAAGCACTTAATCCTCACAGCTTCAGCCTTCTTCCAATGGTTATGGATGTCATCCAACATGTTGTGAGTGACTCCCCCCTTCCCTAGCACAACACAAAGATCATTAGCTAATTGCTTAAGAACTCATCTATATAAAATAAAGAATTTGACTCCTCTAAATGCCCTTTTAGATAGAAAAGTGAAGCATCATAACTCTTAGATAGTGTTTGGCTCAATTTTTTTAGCTTAAAACTGTTAAAGTTGAAGTTAGAAATAAGAACTTCCAAAGTAAAATTAAAGTTGTTTGATAATTTAAAAAAAAAATACATTAAACCTATAGCTACTTTAAAGCTAAAAGTTATTGATAAATAATTTTATAAATTCTCTAATTTTCGTAAAAGTTCTTCCTTCTCTCCATCCTCTTCTTCTTTCTTCTACACTGTAGTCCTCCACCATCACTCAACCCAATAACCCTGACTACCAATGCCATTAAAGATAGTGCCAACCACA
This sequence comes from Cajanus cajan, assembly GCF_000230855.2. Classification (NCBI taxonomy): domain Eukaryota; kingdom Viridiplantae; phylum Streptophyta; class Magnoliopsida; order Fabales; family Fabaceae; genus Cajanus; species Cajanus cajan. Next base: position 22,997,219 of record NC_138527.1, on the reverse strand, counting down.
AATCTCGTACACCTATATTTCTGTTTGAAACTACCACATAAATTGAATGTTAACTTCAACTCTAAATTTTAAGTTTGATGCCCTGCAATTTGTTACAAATTTATTTGTATTTAAATTTAAATCTTATCAGAATTTTGGCCGTTAATAATCAACAGCTACAATTCCTTACTTTTTTTTCCAAAAGGTGCAGCCCTTACTAAATCAAATCAAGTAAGTTCAATAACCTCAATTTAAAATAAGCACATAAACTCCCAAATTAAGTGGACAAAAACATAAGAAAGAAAAATTGATACGAGTAACAGCAATAATAAACAAAAAAAAAAAACAAATCATTCACATAAGCAGCCAACAGACGTTTTACAAGAATTTAATTAGCAAGCAGTACATTAAGAGTTTAAAGATTTTTTAAACTACAATCCAATCATAAACTGTCATGTATGATAAAATTACTAAAAAAAAATTTGTGATAATTATTTTAAAAATAATTTCTAATTAATTGACAGAATCAGAACTAAATTCATTTTAGGTTCACATTTTCCCCATCTTCAAGCTTTTCCACTAGCATATCCAACATTGTACTAACACCGGAATCTATACCATCTACATAAAGCAGATTATCCTTTTTGATAACCACATTATTTTAGACAATTTTATCCTTAAAATCATCTCTCAAATTACTTTCTTTACTATTTTTCTCAAAACCTACTCTTGTAACTACAACTAAACAAAAACTCGTCACATCCACTTACTATTAACCACTCACTTTCATTTTCTTTTATTACAAATACAGGAAGTGTCTTTAATGCACCAGTATATACAAGGAAAAATTCATGGTCTTTAAAGTGTTACCTTACTCCCTAAAACAAAAAATGCCAAATAAATCCTTAATATCAAATAAATCTCTAAATTTAACTATTATTCAAATAGTCAATTTAATTACACTATTCTTTTTAAAATATTAGACTAATGTAATTATCAATTTACAAATTTATTTATTAAATTTTAGTTTCAGGACAAATATAACGTCTATTAAATGTAGGAATCAAAGTGACAGAATTTTTTTAATTATTTTTTTAAAAAAAACTTTTGCATTTTTGTTCTTTCTTGTAACAATGATAATAGTTGAGAGAAAATTAGAAGATACCCAAATTCATTTGCCTGGAACAGTCACTGTGACGGTAGCGTTCGACAAGCTCCGCCACCTCCTCCTCGCTAAGCGGCGCTCCGAGGACCCTTTCTCGCTCCCCCTCGATTCTCTTCCGGTCCGGTTCGTGGTGAACCGGGGCGGAAACACCGGTCCATCTCCGGTCGAGGCGGCCCGGCCCAAACGGGGAGAATTTGGGCGATTCGCGGAAGCTGATGGGCCGAACGGACGGGCCGGTCTCCGAATAAGAGTACCTGAAGTCGAATGGAAGCTCCGATTTAAGAGGAACTTTCGGAGCTTCGTTTCTATCGTTTTCGGAAATTTTCTTCTTCTTCGCTTTCTGCGGTTTCGGAGAAGGGGAAAACGGCGGGTCGTACAGGTCGCCGGAAATGAAGTGGCGGAGGAAACGACGGTGGACGAGTGGTAAACGACGCCTCGAGAAGCAGAAAATGTGGTTCCGCATTACGCGAGGTTGGAGCAAAACGCGTCGTTTTGGTTAATGAAAGGAGCGTAACAACGCGCGCAATTGTGCAAATATATAACATAGCAATGGAAATGTGTTAAGGAAAAGTATTGAGTGTTATATGTTTTAGACCGAAATGCTTACAAGAATCAGAGTGGCGCAGCGGAAGCGTGGTGGGCCCATAACCCACAGGTCCCTGGATCGAAACCAGGCTCTGATAGGGTTTTGTTCTTTTTCTCACTTTTATTAGGTAACTATGATAAAAGAAAAGTAAAACTGATAAAACAAATTAATTTCACTTTCTTTTACGTTTGGATATTGGATTAACCCTTTAAAAAAAATAATTAATTCCTACATTAACCTAATAATTACATTTCTCTGACAAAAATAATATGTTTTTTTTTTTTTCTTTCATTATCTGTTTGAATTAATCATGAGAAAAAGGTGAAATCAATTTAAAATCAAATTTTTTATTGCTTTTCGTTTGAATTCCTTCTGTAAAGTGTGATTTATAAATTTATTTGATAATAATATATGATAAGAGATATTTTAAACTTTTATATTAACTTTTTATATATAAAATATGAATTATTATCTTGTACAAGAATATTTTTAAAAAATTTTCTTTGACGATAGAATTTTTAGACACTCTTTCACTTTTATATTTAATTGAATTTTATAATTATTTATAATTTAATTTTTAATTTTATAAAATAAATTATTAATAATTAAAAATAATATTATAATATCATAAATTTAAAATATAATTTATATATTTAAAAATATTTATTTGTTCAAAATTTTAAATATAATTTATATATTCAAATATTATATTTATTTATATACATAATTATTTTTAAATTTTAATTATACATATTAAACATTTAATCTGTATATTCTCTAAGCTAAAATACTAGTTTACTAGTTTTATATAATTTGTATTCTAGCATATAGATATATCCCATTTTCAAACTATTGATTTGATTTATGCAAGACAGTAAATTTATTTTACTTTAGTGGACTTTTATGCTATCTTTTTCTTTTAAATCAATCGTGATTCAATTTAATTATAAATAATAATAATATATTTATTTCTTAATATAAGTACAAAATGCAAATAGAATTTTAATTTATACATAATACTAACCGATGATTAAAAATTAATTCTTTTCGACAACCTATTTAGGAAACTCAAATTTGAAATATTCTTTATTTTTTATGTATTAAAAATTTAAAATAGTTTTTTTTTTCACAAGTAATTATCACACATCCAATGTGCATTATCTACCATATTAAGAATGTATGAAAATATATGCGTACAGTATAGACAAAAAAAAAAAAAAGATACTTATAGAATTGTAAATATTTACAACTTATGAAAGAAAGTGAATTTATCAAAGATTTTAGTAACAAGACTTTTGAAGGTTGTGACCAAAATTAAATTATTTGGTGAAAAATTTAATGATTAAAGAGTTGTGGAGAAAATCTTAGTGTATCTTTCAGAGAGGTTTAAATCCAAAATCTCTTCTCTTAAAGAAAATAATTTTTTTTATCAAATATCAATTATATAACTTGTGAATGTTTTGCAAGCGATTAAACGAAAAAGATCTTTAATGATGGAAGAAAATGCTAATTTATGGCTTCAAATTCTTTCCTTAGATTTAACACCTGCATTATTTATGTTCTTTCACTCCCTCAGCACTCCTCTTGTAACTTATCTCATGCCTCTTTTGCAATTTCAAGAGTCAAAATCTTGACAAATACATTATTATGTAGTGTTGTCTATATAATAGCAAGAACTTTTCCTTCTTTTGTCACATCATCATTATGACTCTTCATTTAAGCTATTATTGGATTTTTAGTAATGGAGTAATGGAGTAATGGAGGTGAATTACTTTCATTTTTCATTATAACCCACAAACTTTGAACTCTGACATAAATCCTCATTTTTGCCATCCCCAAGTGATAATTTTCACCAACAAATATAGGAAGTAAAGGTAAAGAATTATTGTTGGAAGACATTTTTGTATTTGAAGGTTTTTTTTTGTTTTTTTTGTTGTTTTTTTTTTTCTCTCGCAAGCTCTTAAAAATCAATGAAACTCTTGATATCGGAAACAAAAAATGAAAATAAAAGATATGACTAAAACAAATATAGAGATTCAAATTAAAAAATCTACAACATCACACACCGAGAGTATTTACAACAAATACTTAAATAATAAAACTGACTAACCTCTAATTAGATAAAACAAACAACAAAATACGACTAAGCTAAAAAGCAAATATTACTTACCTACACAACTTACTTTTCCTGATCATTAAAACTTTTAACCAAACTTACAAGCAAGAAAACTACAAAGATTTTAAAATAGTTAATTATCACAGTAAAAAAATCTTAATCGCCAACAATTACAATATCTTGAGTGGGGTATATGCTTAAGAAAAAAACATGTACTCACTCAAAATATTTTGAAATTAATACATACATTATAGCATTGAAATTTGGGCTATATATAAGTGTCGGTGCCCTACTTGAGTTGAAGGGAAATGGATCCTCTCCAGTGATATTTTCCCTGGATCGGATCCTATTCATTCAATAAATTTTACTATAAAGTAATAATTTAATAAAATTAAGGGTGGGATCTGAACCCTTGAAAATCTCAAAATAAAAACTCAACATCAGATTATAAGTGCAATAAAAGAATTATTGAAAAGGAATGAAAGCACTGGTTTCTATAATAAGAAGCTATGCTATATAGTCTACAAAGAATTTTCGCTATACACAGTAACTGCTACCATATATGATACACAAAGCAGACTATAAATTAACACTGTACAGCCTCAAAAGGCCAAAAAATAGGTATACATTTTTATTGATCTGCCCAACTTCACAGCCAAATGATGCTTTGGTTGTGTGCACCACGCCATTACCATGGAAGTTAAATGGATGTAAGCAAAAGCAACATCACTTTCTGGTTGAGAAGAGCCAGTAAGCAATTCCATAAATATAGGCACATAAAGGTGGCATACACAAACTACATCATTTGACTGTTGAAAGAAGAATATGTCAAAATATACTATCCATGGTTAGTGACACTGTCTCTCAAGTCATTATCCTTAGCTGCCAAGCGAGCTGTCGGACCAACAGTTGTTGGCCGCAATGACACTTGGCGCACCATAGCGACAAATTCAGGATCATTTGTCTTTCCCTCATGCCTTATCCACTGTACCATTTCGTGATACATGGGAAAGAACCTCATCTGTATTGCTGAGAAAGTGAAGTATGGGATAAGTGTTGTGATCGCCACAAACACTGTAATAATCCAAAAGGAAGGAGATGGAGCAAGAGTTTCAATGAAGACTTTGTAAGCATTTTTTGAAAAGCTGGGAGACATTGCTCCATAAGCTATAAGGAAAAGGTACCAAAGAGCAATAGAGCCCCAGATCAAAATATGTTGAATCAAGGTGAAGTAATTTATAGCAAGTGCCATCTGCAAGTTCACAACCCAAACCACACATGTAAACATCGTTGCTCCGAGTATATCTCTCCCAGCAGTTCTTCCCTTCTCATCAAATGCTTGAATCTCCATTGCCTTTGTGCAGAAGAAAAAAATTATTATAGCACTAATAAAGCCATTGAGCATCCAGCTGAGTATTCGACGCCAGCTAAAGAGGACATTCTGCACGCCTTCTTGATACAACATAGGAAACTGCCATATTAAATGCAAATAACATCGAATGATCATCAGGTAAGTGTACCAGGAGCCCCAGATAAAAGTAAATCAATGCATACTGTTTTACTTTGGACACAGTCAAAGGGGGCTTATTTATGTTGTAATATTATATATAAGTGACTTCTGTGTTTTAACATTATTGCTACCCTCTACAATGTGCATCCTAAGTGATATCATCATATCAATATCATGATGCAACTAAATGCCACTAGGAAAGAGTAAAATCTAAAAAACAATTACTACTGGTTGAATTAGTTCTAATAGTAATGTAGATGTAATCATATGAATTATTGCTATGCTAGGCTTTGTTAGCTTTTTTATGGTTGGTTCTCTCTACTCTTCCATCAATCAGCACACTATTTTTTTTTTTTTACAACAGAATAAGGAAAAATATCATTTCATAACAACTATAAGAAACGGAATAGCATGCTGTAGAATGAAAACTAACAAAAAGCTTACCCTCAGACAGTACCGAGAAGACACATCCTGGTCAAAGACCCCGAGAGCAATCACAGGAAGTGATGAAAACAAGACATTGTAGAGAGACAAAAACCAGTCATTGTATGCAGGTTGCCCAGAGAAGGATGCATACACCTCATATAAAAATAAAGTAAAGCCAAATGTGATGTTCTTGTAGAAAAAGTAGCATATCTGTCAGAAGAAAGAACAAGTCATTATAAATACCAAAAGGTTTCAGATTATCAAGAAGAAATAACAAGTCAATATAAATATAAAAGGCTTCAGATTATCCTTTATGGCATATGAATAAGTTTGGCAACTCTTGAAACAGGTTTAGCCATTTAGAATTGTTTAAAATATCCAGACATAAATTTAGGTTTTTTTTTCTTTCTAGTTTTAAGTTTAACTTGCATTCAAATAAATTTTTTTAAACCAGGTCTTGTAAATTCTAATTTAAATTGGAAAAAATATATATATACTTATTGACCTTTGGATGAATGACCTAAGATCTAGCTGAAGGAGAAAAATGGGAAAATGGAAGATTTAAGAACTAGTTTTATTATAAGAACCAACTTTTTAAAATATACCCAGTTACCAAACCCCATATATTTAAAAGATGGTGCCGCTGCACTTTGATATCTATTTTTGCAAACTTCCCAAAATCCCCATAATCTTTAGAATGTTTCTATGTGGGTATAAGAGTGGCAATACCATTGATGAGATCCTTCGGTAACACCAATGTCCATGTACAAGAAGTAATCTTTCCAAATAACGAAACTGTGCAATTGCAATATCACTAGACATAACTGCCTGAGAGAAAAGATATGAGAAGGAACTCAGAAAGTTGTAATAGAAAATAGGAAGCAATAACAAATTAAAGAACAAAACATGAATAGTTGATCAATTTTCTGATTACCTGCATTCCTTCAACGCCACTGATGCCAACCCCTATATCAGCTTCTTGAAGCATTCCCACATCATTAGCTCCATCACCTATAGCTAATGTAGTTTTTCCAGTTCCAGATTTGACTAGTCTGGTGACCTTTAAGACAGGAACCAAAAAATATTACTTTTAAAAGCTAACCGAAATCATTGTCAGAATTGAAACAAAAATGAAGACGTGATATCAAATAGAGAAGAAACACAACAGATTGAAACATACAAGAGCCTTCTGCTTCGGTGACGAACGGCAGCAGATAACGGATGCACATCGAACTGCAAGGTCTAGAAACATATTCTTTGTATTGTCCTCTAGGGCATAAGTGAGTGATTTTCCATCAACAATTAGAGCAAATGCTTGCTGAGGGGTTCCTTTGGAGGCAGTAAGCTGTTGAGCAGCTTCAGATATTTGATAGCGGATACTTTCTCTTGAAGCCTAGTAAATGAATCAGCGTAAAAACATCAGAAACTCAACTCTTAACTCTGGTTTTATTAAGATACTTACACACCAAGCAATACATTCCAACACATTAGACAGGCAAAGAAAGGTTTTAATGTGTAAAAACAAAAGGAAAGAAACAGAATAACAGAATCTATTCATGGTACTTCTTGCATCTTACAAACAAAAGTGAACAATGCCATGCAAATGCAGTTTTGGAATTACTAATATCACTCTGTCAAGATGCTTGGTTAGCAAAACTTGAATGCAAGAATTCATGACATATAAGTTCAAATCGCCAGCATGCATCAACTCTCCATGTAAGAAGACCATATTGGTATATTATAATAACATAATCACTTTGTTAACATCCAATTACACATAGTATGCAAACTACATCATTATATATAAAAACTAAAGGTTGCAATTTATTTTACCTTGGCAATGGCCACCTTGTCTCCCGCTTTCTCCAATGATTGAATTTCTTGAGTTTCCAAATGAATAATAATCTGCTTCATTCCTTGTCTAAGTAAACTACAAGAAAAACTGCAATTGTATATTGATGTCAGACATATTAAGAAGTATTTCTAAAGCTGAAGCCAATGTTAAGAAGGTATAATCACTAAGTATACCCAATATTGATCGCAGTCTCCATTTTATCCCCAGTCAAAACCCAGATCTTAATTCCGGCCTGGGCAAGCTTGTCAATGCAATTAGGAACCTAGAAAAGCAATATGGGAAGCATCATTTCGAATCCAGTTTCAGCTGATAAATTTACATATCTAAACATTTCTTTTTCCTAACTCACCCCATTTTGGAGCTTGTCCTCTACAGCAGTGGCACCAAGAAGAATTAGATTCCTCTCAATCTTGTCTGATACTTCCTCAATCAGTGTGTCCCGATCTTCACTAACTGAATTTTTTGCTTGAGAAAATTTACTATCAAACTCCTTGTATTGGTTTTCATCAAGTTCACGATATGCCAGGATCAGGGTCCTTAGACCTGCATCAGCATATTCATGCACATGTTCTGAGGTTTTCTCTTCAAACTCCCTCCCATCCTTGGCAAGCCTCTCAAACATGACACTGCATGAAAACATGACAAAAAGCAGGTCAATAGGGTTAAATGCAAATGTAAGAACTCCAAAATATTATGGTTACATGTTAGTTTATCACAAACCTGTCAGCCCCTTTACAGAGTAGCAAAATTTTTCCTTTTTCATCTTTCACTATGACTGACATTCGCTTCCTTGAGCTATTGAATTCTAAAACATTGAGAAGTTTGTACGTCCTGAAAAAAGAAATTAGATAAGTGTATATATGATGCATTCTGCATTCTTTGGATTCCAAAAAGCAGTAGGACAACAATATTTGCATTAGGAATAACGCATTTTAAAAGTTATTTTAGGAGTTAGCATGCAGCATTTGTAATAATGTATAATGTGAAATCTATAATTTCAAACACCATGACAAAATACAAGTGGAAGAGATGGCTAGGGAAAAAAGTTTAACCAGTTTTTCATCCACATTAACTGTTAAGATGTTTCACATCAGTAAGAAATATGGCCAAAATATTCCTTAGAAGGCTTGGAAAATACTCCCCTTCTTGACCTATCTTTAGGGGTCAAGTTAGGACTAGCCCATTTCTAATTTTTAACTAAATATTATTTCCACCATTTATGTTTTAAAACAATATCAAAACATCTGTTGAATCCACATATCTATAACTCAAATTCAACTACTACGTAAGCAGCTTCAGTCTACTTGGTCAGTCATTCTAGGAGTTGAAAAATATCAATCAGACTCAACATCCATGTGCAACTAAGGTGTGCTAAAAGTGATCGCATTTAAGGCGGCCTTCCAACCCTCCCTTTCACACCCAGGGCTACCAGCCTTGGAGTGTGGCAAATGCAGATTGCCTAACAATGGATCTAGGATCAATTCTGATACCATCTTAGTAATTGGGCTTAGGATCTCATTCAACTTCACAAAACCAACTTGTAAGATGAGGATTTTCCATGTTTGATAAATTCTATTTAAATCATATTTTTAGTTAATGTGAGACTTAACCACCATTCTTGAGGCTGCAATTAAACTATCCTCCAAAGAGGTCAGTCACAACTAAGGCAGAGTAGGGGTGACCATAACTGAGGCAGCTTTTAAACAAAAACTTCTATGGAATCCACAGATCCAAAACACTAATCCACCTATTTTGTAAGCAACTTCAGTCTATTTGGTCAGTCATTCTAGGAGTTGAAAAATATCAATATCAAACTAAACATCCCCGTGCAGCTATGAGCCTACAATCTATTGACTAGATCAGCATCAGAATCTAAGAGTAGCTACTTCCAAACACTTCTTATTGAAATTAGTGTCTGTTATTACAAGACTTGTTAACATGCAATTGCATGTGCGTTTTTCAGTGAGATTTCTGCTTAAAACATTTTTTGTTGTTGAGAACTGAAGAATGCAGCATTAAAAATCTGTGGCTACTAAAGAAACAAATAAATTCATAAAAACTGACCTTTCAATTTTGTCACCGGAAACTGGATCTAATTCATACATTGACAAACTAGTCTGAGTCCTTTTATAGAATTCAAATCCAATTTCTCTCGCTGCAATTACGAATGCTGATTCATCTGGAGATTCAGTCTCATATGAGACATTTCCTGTCTCTTCATCAACTTCTGGTATGGCTGTATGGCAGATAGCCAACAAGCGAAAAAATTTCTTGATAATATCTGCATTAGTCTCATTAACCCATTTTCCATTCATTATTCTTTCATCTGTAAAGTTAAAACCTTTGATGGGTACATTTCGGTCGGGAGATTCCCCTAGGTTGTCAATCAAAGCAGGACCATTTTTTCTACTCATTGTCCTCTCAACCTCCGTAACACCACGACCATAAGCTACCCCAGCAATGGAACATTTGATGAACTCCATCGAGTTGCAGGTCAGAGTTCCAGTTTTATCAGAAAGTATTGTGTCAACTTGGCCAAGTTCCTCGTTCAAGTTTGAAGTACGGGCATGGGCTGGTTTGTCTGCATCTTCATAGTACATATGGATATCTTGATTGATGAAGATGCTCTGAAGGACTTTGACAATTTCTATTGAAACATATAATGAGATGGGAATGAAGAAACCATATAACATTAAGGCTGTCAAACAATGATATATAGCAGCAGCAGGTGCTCTTTTAGGATCAAAGAAAATTGTAGAATCATCTGGTCTTAAATACCACCTTTTCATCACTCCGTTGTCCAAGTCATCTTTAGTTGTAAAGCCAAAGAAAATAGATCCAACAACTGCCATTAGAAACAAAATGCAAAACATGAAGTAGATAACCCTATCCATCTTCTTCTCAACCTTGCTTCTCTTTGAAGGGGGGTCAGTGGAATTTTGAATGACCTTCGTGTCATGACCAGTGAAGATGACAGCTCCAAATACATAATCTGTGTTACGAAGTTTAGAGTCTCTCAAAAGAAGTTGTTGAAGAGAAAGGGGATATTGTTGTTCTTCATACTCCATGCTCCCAACAAATGAATATAGATTTGCATTTGGATCTTCACATTTGACTGTAGCTTTAAAATCACCGAAATGAAAGTCCTCGTGAAAGGAAGAGGTTACTTCCAACCCTTGTTTTAACTTCAAATTTGTCTCTCCATCCAAGTTCATAGTCTCTACATAGCAGACTGCATCCTCATAACAGGATGAAAGTAATAGGAGGTCTGCAGGGAAGAATTCATCCTTCATTATCTTCACTATATGCCCTACCTTCAGATTCTTCCACTCAGTATATTCAAAAGTTCCATGTCCTTTATGCACTTTAACTCTTCTATTATTTACTTCAATATCCTGCAGCAGGATTCCACTAGCTAGGTTATAAACTCCAACAAAGCAAATCATTATTGCTTTAGTTTCTCTTAATATAAAATATAAACAACTAATGCTCTATTACTTTAATTTCAAATAGATATTTAATTAAACATAAAAAAAATTGAAAATCATAATCATATTAGCTCAGACAACAGGAATTCAAACGCAAGGAAATATTATGGCAGAAAAAAAAATTATAGACACTATTTTGCCCTTTCTGGTTTTTGATCAAAATGTCATTTTATCAAATTATTAAGAATTTTCAAATCTTGCATTAAATTTAACTTGGAATCAGGGACATAATGTTAACAACTACTGGATTATGAACAAAGAATTTAATAATTGCATCAAACAAATCATGTTAAGGATCTGAACAAAGAATGCAGAATCTTCCATAAACTGACTGCCATACTGTAAAAGGAAATAAAGAATCCTTTTATAACCAATAACTTTCACCAACATAAAAAAAAAAAAAAAAAACTCAACCTTTCAAGAAAACCACAAATTTCTTTTAAAAATTACTGATATTCTTCAAGCCATGGGATCCTCTCTACCCGCCACACCAAGCATTGTTTACAGACACTATAAGTTGCTAAAAAATATAAATCAAATCAAATTTAAGAGGAGAGACCAATTAGATTCGTATGGAATCCACACAGTTGTGCTGCAGGGTGGAAGACAAAAAGGTTCAAGCACTTCACTGTTAATAAAATTAAACTAAACTCTAGCCACTACGAGTATAAACAGAATGGAGTACCTGCTGTTTCCTTCGCCAATCTTCAATAGCCTCTTTGATCATAGTTGCTATAGTAATAACAATCAGAGGAAGGATAGCACTGACAGCTGTATAAGGAGCCAGCTTAGTGAAGGCCAAGATGCCAGTTACCAAAAAGAAGAAATTGGCCACCCTCCTAAACTGCTCAAAAAGTGACTTAGGTAAGAAAGTAACAGCATTATACTTTGTGGAGCTCACAGAATTATCAGCATAATTCCTTATCCCAGCCTCAAAGCTCCCTGGCTCATTGCAAAACACCACCCTGGAATACCCTCTCTCTCCAATATGTGAATGATCCACCTTGAGAGATTGCTTCCCACAAGCAAATGAATAGATCTTGCTAAGACGCAACTTCCTTCTCCTTTCACCCCTCATTCTTCTCCTCCCCAAGTCTACCATTCAATCCACCAATATCCACAACCACAAAGAAAAAGCCCCAAGAGAGAAAAACTACTGCCTCCACCCCAAAACACCTCCCACGAAAGACAACTACCAAAACTAACCACCTCCTCAAGTACTTGTCAAACCCAAACTCACTCTCAAGTTTCAAAACAAAATAAAACCCTCAATGCACCCCAGCCTCTTCAACCACAACCACTATTCAATACCCCAGAAACTCAAAACCCCTCTACCCAATTAAGGGTCAAAGAAATTGAAGAAAACAAATCAACCCAAAAATAAAAAATAAAAACTCTGATCACAGAAGAAGAAGGTTACAAAAGCTGACACCAAAATAACAGAAAGGTTCAGAGATGCTAGAGAATATAGATATATCTACTGTCAAGGAAAAGCAGCAACGTGATATTTGTGTATATATATGCAGAAAGCAGAAAACAGAAAACACCCAGAAACAGACACGTCAAAGGGTGCCTAGAAAACCGGTCAAGGAATCAGCTTGGGAACAGAATGTTCGAGGAAGCCAACGACGACAATAATAACAACGAGTGAAAAATCACCATGTTTGATAATTCCTCAAAGTGTGAAACAAGATGAATAATAGTAAGGTGAAAATGGTAGCGGCGTTGAACAAAGACTTGGATTGGATCTCGCATTATGCCGTGGACGCGCATTACCCTTCCGAAGAATTCAAACTCGTGCCACTTTTCCACAGTGCCATGGGAAAATGATGCATCCAAAAGTTCAATGAAGGGGAAGAAAACTCGAAAAATAAAATTAATAATATTAAACAAGATGAAAACGAACGTAGAGACTAGAGAGAAAGAGAAAGATTAAGCTGTGTAGTTAAATTTTTAGTCGTTTTTTTCCTCTATTTCGCGGGAAAGCTATGGAACTCGTCAATGGTGTTAGACAAGTCTCTCTCTCTCTCTCTCTAGGAAGCTTCACAGCTAATTAATGCACAAAAGAAGAAGAGACAAGACAACTTAGTAAATAACGTTTTTTTGGTGTATAACTAAGTAAATAACTAATTTTATGCAATGTTTGGTGTAATTCGAAATAATAGAAACTAATCAAGCACCCGATAATAGAAATACAGACAAGAAGCCAAACACGGGTTTGACTTTAAGCAAAATTGGAAAAAGAAAAATAATTGGGTGCATAAGCAAAATTGGATTTGGTCAAGGGTCTTAAATAGTACTATACTAAGGTATAAATTAATAAGCATTGAATGAAAAGTATTTTTTTTCCACATAAATGAAAAGTATTTATTCATCTGAATCCAGAAGTGGTGTAAAAGTATTTAGTAACAATAATCTATTTTTTTGTATAGTTACTTTTTTAAGATTGCTTTTAAAGTAAGAGAATCCATTATTGCATGCAAAATAGTAATGAAAGTTAACATTATTGTCTATTTTTAAAAATGAACTAACAAAATTAACATAATCGTAAGATTCTTTTCCATATTTAATTGTTGTAACTATAGTATAACTGGCTATTAGTTTTATCTTTAAAAAGTTAATGAAAATCAAGTGTATTTGAATGAGAATATTTTTTGTGATAAAAAGTTTTTAAGAGATGAGTTTTTTATATAAGTTGTTAATTTAAGAAAATTATCAAAATCATATATTGTGAAATAGATTCTCTAATTTTAAATGTAAAATTTGGACTATCCTCATTTTTCAATTAGAAATTTTCATTATTTTATCTCCTCTATTAAGACTTATGAGTTACATTTCACATGCAACTAGCCAACAAATATATATTTTCAATTATCTTAAATTACATTTTTATGTTTATTTATATAATTTCTTAATTACATATTAATTTCAATTTCCTTTTATACTTGTTATAAATCTGAATTCTTTTTTTTAAAAAATAATGTTTGTGAGAATTATCCTTCAACAATATTATTTTTAGGAGAAAAAATTAAACAAGTGTAGCATTGTATGTGTTTAGTTTTTTAATTAATTACATGTGATATATGATTACTTGTTGTTACTATTATTGTTTTAGAACTTTGGAGGTCAATGGGAATTCATGAGAGTTAAATTGTTTTTAAGGTAGTTTTGGTTAAAATTAAGTAATTTCATGTTAAGGTAGGGTACATAAGTTTTTTTAATACATGAACTTCATAAGTTCATGTTTTAAAAATATTAGAGAGAAACTAAAAGAAAAGTTTCTTGGAAAATCCAAAGACTCTTTCTCTCCTTTCTTCTATTAAATCAAATCACCTCTTTTCTCTTCCTTACAGTTGAATTTGCTTGATTTGAAGTTAGATGAAAAACACACAGAAGGGGGGTTGAATGTGTGTGAACGAAGGATTTTAAAAACGTTTTCGTAGAGGTGCCACTTTCCATCTGAAAATAATATTTCAAGTGTAAGATTGGTAAAAAAAACTTGCATCCGAAGATCTATTGTCTGTTCGAAAATGGTTTCCTTGTCAAACAAATATAACTTTATCTAAATATTGTTTAGAGAATAGGTAGTATTGGACAAAGTTTCTTAGTGTGATAAATCAATATAAGTAAAATTGCATTTCTAAAATTAAATAACAGTGCACAGAGTTTTTATATTGGTTCACTCGTTCTGAGCTACGTTCAGTCTCCTTCAACTGAAGGGTTTCACTAATCACAACGGATTACAAGTATTCTTAACCACTTCTGGTTCGTCAACTTCACTTGCTGATGCTAGTATTCTTAAACCACTTCTGGTTGCCCGAGTATTCTCAATCACTCCTGGTTCGTCAACTTCACTTGCTGACGCTAGTATTCTTAAATCATTTTTGGTTCTCCAAGTATTCTTTTGCTAGCCTCTTCAGGCTTTACAGACGATAGATGTTTTGAGTGTGTATGTGACTCTCACAGAGAGGATAAAATGGTTTCTACACTCACTAAGGTATTCAACCTTAGTTTTAAAAGAATGTGTTTAGAGTGTGTATGTAACTCTCATAGAGAGGATAAAATGGTTTCTACATTCACTAAGGTCTTCAACCTTAGTTTTACAAGAATGTGTGTAGAGTGTGTATGTAACTCTCACAAAGAGGATAAGGTAATTTCTACACTCACTAAGATAAACTATTTTAGTTTTACACAGCTATTCAACTTTGAACAAGAAGAGAGGTGAGATTGTTTTGACGCTTGTTTTTGCTTATTGCTTGTTGCTTCTCTTCTTCTTTCTTTTCTTCTCAGGTCTTGTTATTTATAGCCTTGTGATAAATCTTCCCATTGTTTGAATTTGAATGTGTCCATTGAGGTGGAGCTTTCCGTTGGTGCAGATAAATGTTCGTTCATGGCTACACAAATCTTTTTTATTTAATGCGTTTGATTTTGCATTAAATGCTTTGCTTGCTAAGTCTGTGTTACGTGAAGTCCTTTGCATAATTTGTTCCCTTTTATTTCTAACTTCAATCATGACCTAGGTATGTTTGTCCTTTTTCCTTCATTGTAGCTGCGGAGGCGTTGCTTTTCTCTAAAAAGTAGGTGTACTTGTCCTGACACACGCAACTTTGACTTGTGAATTCGCGCTCTTGAATTTTTATTCTTTCTTTTCATATCTTTGATAACTCCGTGTGCTTTTCTTATGTATGAAGATGATATACGATCTTCTTTGTTGTGACTAGTAGACTTCAGACGCTTTTACACCATGCTTCATTTGTGTCTAGATATCTGAGTCTGCGTCTAAGAGATAGACTTTGACTTTGTCATCTCAGCTGATCAGTCTGGACGATGAATGACTTTTATTTCGTCTAGAATACTTTCTTTTTCTTGTGATATCCATCAACTGATGATTATTTTGTTGACTTATGTGGTTGACCATTAAGCTTCATCTGATGTTTATTTGGTGTTGCGCCAACTTTTGTCTTGGTCTTAATTTGCTCTTGTTTCTGATTTCTTATATTGCGCTTTGGATTGTTCTTGGCATATCTTCGTTTGGTATTCATTGTCGTCTAGTGCGCAAGTCATGATCCTTATATTATTTGGCTTAATTTGTCCAATCTTTGTTTTGTTTGACCCTGCTTCATGCTTTAGTTTGCCTGTTCTTATACATATCTGAAACACTACTAAACAGGTTAGTAATAACAATATGTATTATATTTGTCATATTCAAAACTTTGCTGAGAATTGCTTCGTCTGATTTAACATGATTAAGTAGGAGATTCAAGTTTTTAGAGAAGGAATCTCGAGTTGAAGTCATACGATGATTCTTTTTTTTTTTTCCTCTCATCTTGGTTGATCAATTAGATGTAAGAAAAGTTTGTATAAGAAAAAACCAATGCTTAAGCAAACTTAGATTCAAGTTTCTTGGGAGTTATGATAACATAAATGTATAAAATTATAAATAATTAAATGAAAAGTATTTAGTGTTTTGAATCAAGAAGATGTGTTTAGAAGAAATTTATTCTAAAAAGAAAAAATGGTTGGAAGAAAAGATTTCATTAAAAATAAATAGTAAAATTCTTTAATTGAGATTAGTCAATTAAAAAATTTAGTAGATATTTTACACCAACAATATTAAAAAAAAATCTATTTTTAAGTTTATTTTTTATTTTTTAAAAGATTACTTTTGATTTTAGTTTGTAAATGGAAAGTAAGAGAATCCATGATTCCATACAAAATAGTAAAAAATATATATATATCCTAGATTTTTAAAATGAATATAATAAAATTAACAGAATTATAACGTTTTTCACATTTCATTGTCGTTAATAGCACATTATTCCTTGTTATTTTGTCCTTATAAAAATTGAAGAAAAGCGGGTGTTCATCTGAATGAGAATGAATTTTGTAAAAATAAAAATAAAAATACTAACAATACCCTCATTAATATTGTTTTTAATATTTTTTATTATATTGACTTAAATTTGTTGATAACTACAAATTTGTGTGTATTTCATTTCTTATTTAATGTATCTTAATAAGTATGTAATTTTATTTAAAAAAAAAGAATATTAATGACACATTCTTTCTAACACATTCCGTAATATTTCAAGTTTTTATAGAGTTATTAAAAAATATTTTAATTAAGTAAAGAAGTTTTATAAAATATATTAGAAGCTTTTAAATAATTATGAACATTTTTATCAAATAAGAAAGGTTTGGAAAAATATATTTTATCATATATATTTGTTTGGAGAAAATATTTTTTATTGTATTGTTTATGTATTTTATTTTATAAATTATTTATTTAATTCAATAAGCTAAATTGGTTTAAAAAAATGGAGGGTTTTTGAAAATAGAATAAGTTTATGCTTCATCTTCTTTCTACTATTGTTTTCTCACAAACCCAAGAACTCAGAGAATGTAGAAGTTGCAAAAGTGTCTCGAAGATCCCCGTTCATCATCAAGCATCTATCGAGGTAAGGGGTGAGAGTTCTCTCTTTGGAGTGTGCGTAGTTGAGTAGCAGGATTAACCCTTAATTCTATTATTATTCTTCTGCACTTTGTAGGGGGAAGCTTGTAGTTAAGTAATGCATGTCATATGATTCATATGTGTTTTGTGGTTAATTTGAGTTATATATATATATATTGTGAATTGTGAATTGTGAATCATTTGGGTTAATTGTGAATCTATAAATCTGGTAGTTCCTATAGGAAACCCTTAATTTATAAAGTAGGATGAAAATTTATGAAATTAAGATATTTTTATGAAATTAATGTATATGTTAGATTAACTAATGGTATAAAATTCTATTTTAGGCGTCAATTATGTTTTTAATTGATTGGGTTGGAAGAATTAAGTTTGGGTGTGAGTTGTGCTTTATTTTTTTATCTGAAAATTTTTGTATGAACATACCTTTGTATTTACGTTATTTTTCTTTATGTGATTAGAGTTACATTTGTTGGGTTGGAAAGTAGACATTTGGAGTTGCAATTTAGACTCAACAATTATATTAAAATATTAATAAATGATCAAGTTATGTTAGTTAGAAGATAAGTCTCACATTCTTTGCAAGATATGTAACATTATACCTTGTATGTCTTAGGAGGAGACTTAAATCTTCAATTTAGTTTTTTTTTTTTATGTCTTCATGAGAATTTTATCTTTGGATGTTAAATTTCCAATGACATTAGAATCATCCATTAAGAATGTTTAAAATTCAAGTTACGATCAAATTAGTGAGTGAAAGTCAAGCTCCTAGATTTGGTTTTAAACATTATGCTTTTATAATTTTTAAAATAGTAGACAGCAAAATCAACTCTTGAGGTATGCATAGGAATTGTATATGATAGTCTTATCTTTCCAATAAAATTGAGATCAACTTTATATCATAAGTATAACTCAAGATATCGCATTCAAATCACATAATGTCGTAGAAACTAATTAAGATAAGAAGAGATAATTTGTGAGTTATAATAGTGAGTTACTCTATCCCTTAAGTGCTTAATCTTGGAATGTGTTAAGATACTTAATCAATAGTCAAGAAAGAGAAACTATGAGAGAGGATATTTGTGAACAAGTTATGGTGAAGGTATAGAATTATGTTTGTAAGACCTTGTAGTTAAGTCTTTGTATCAGTTTGGGATATGAGATGTTTTTATGTGATATGCATGATATGAAATGTTTATGAGTGACATGCAAACTTTATATATGACATGAGATGATTATGCATGATGTGATATGAAAAATTGATGTTTGACTTGAGAATGTTATACACAACATTGGTGAATGATAAAACATGAGAAGATGATAATGATAGAGTGATTTGAGAATGAAACGATGATGATATGATATGTGAATGACTTGAGCATGTGATAAAGTTTTGTGACGTGTGTTTGTGCTAATGATATGATGAGAATTATGCATAGAGTCTTGTATGTGAGGCATGCATCATGTGCATGAAATATTTTACAATCGTACACAAGATTCCACCTTTGGGCCTTGAGTATTTGCTTTTGGGTCATGAGATTTCACCTTCGGGCCATGAGTATTCGTCTTTAGGCAATGAGATTTTGCCTACGACCATGAAAATTCACCTCCAAACAATGAGTATTAGACTTTAGGCCATGTGTTATGAGATCTTTTGGTGTCATGTGCATATAGTCTAGTGAAGTTTGTGTTGATTATGCTTGTGTGATCATGAGTATTATGAATATATTGTATTGTTTCTTTAATTGTAATTGTGATGAATATTGTATTGAATTGTTTATGTATGCTTATGTTATGTTGTTGTTTGTGCATAGCTATTTAGCTCTATATCACATAGTAGCCAGATTGAGACATCTCTCACTTCCATGTTGTTTGTTGTGTTCTATGTGTATTTTATAGGTGAGAATCATCTTGATGATGATGTTGGTGACAAGGCTTAGCCCTTGTGATGTGCTTGTGGGTTTAGCTCTAGTAGGATGTAACATTGGAGATTTAGAATTATGGTTTTGGAATTTTTTGATTTCTTATCTACTTATTTCAAAAAACTTATTAGTTGTTTGGAGTTTTCTTGTGTCTTTTTGGTAGCCACTTGACTTTATTTTGTTTTGGCTTTCATATTAGTTAACTCTTTTAGAACTTGTTCAAGTTTTCAAAACAAATGTGAGTTCTCTACCCTTGGAGGTGCTCTTGCAAACATTTATAATGCTTATGAACAAAGTTTTATTTAGAAATTTTTTTACTGTTTATAATTAATTATATATGTTGATTAGCATGTAGCAGAGCTTGGTTGGTTCAAACCGGATGTGTGTTGTGTGTCATGATAGTGTTTTCTGTGTGAACTATGATGTGATGCATGATATGTGTTTAATAATTGTTGATGTATTTTGGAACTGTCATATGATGTGTAATTTTTTAGTGTGCTCCGATTGGTGTTTGGCTATGTGTTGTTGTTTGGTTGATTACCTTGATTATTTTGTTGTTGCTTGTTTGGACACTTTTAATTGCTTATGTAAGAAGTAGTAGTTGTTGGTGACATCTCTCATATTGCTAACAAGGGAACAAGTAATGGTAGACGACACTTGCATGTTAATCAATTAGAGACTGTTAAAATTCCTTGTTTGTTTGATTTTGAACCTTCTAGTTGTACTCTTTGATTTTTGTTCAACTTATCCCTTCATGTCAACTATTCGTTTGTCAAAACTTAATTGTCTATTATTTCATAAAATATTATCTAATTTTTGCAAACCCAACTAGTGTTTGTTTGTATTTATGTTGCATATAACACCCCTTAGTTTTCTAAAATTATTATAAGGATGTTTTAATTAACTAAATGAGTTTTATAAATGTTTTATAGGCTTTTAAAACTATTATGAGTATTTTTAATTAAATAAACAAAGTTTTGTGAAGTTATTGTGTTATAGTAAGTATTTGAAAAAATGTGTTTTAATTAATTATTTAATTGAGTGTATTTTAGAAAATACGTGTTTTATAATGTGTTTTTATTTTAATTATGTTTTATGTTTAAAAAGAAATAAGGGAATCAGTAGTTTCTTTTTATAAAAAGCGGTTAAGCGTAGTTAGATCATGCTTTTGGTACTTTATGCTTACGCTTCTTCTTTGAAGAACATCAAGCTTCTCGAGATCGTCCTAAGATTTCGTACCTATCATCTAGCACTCATCAAGGTAAGGGGATGAAGAGTTTTATCTTTTGTGTGTAAATTAATTGTTGGGTAAAGGGGTTAGTCCAACCTCATTTGCCTATTTATCTAATTCTTTAGGAAATTCATGATTTGACGCGAGAAAGAAGAATTAGAGTTTTATACATTTTTTTAGCACCATGTGCAATAATTGAGTTGTATGTGTGGAAATCTCTTGAGTTATAAAGCCTGTGATGTTTGAAATTGTGGCATAGCTTATGTTTGTAATGGTATGTTGATTAATAAGGAACATAAAATTAATGAAATTATTGATCAATTTGAGACATGGAGTTTGGTGAGTTATGGTGTCAAACTTGTATTTTGTGCGGATTATCACAAACTACAACAGCGTCAAGTGTTGGTGAAAGGGTGTTGGGAATGGGAGTGGCAGAGAAAATTGATTACTCTCAGTGGCAATAACATTAGGCATAAGGGTAGCTACAATAGGCATATGAACTTTAGAGGTGTCTTTCTGGTAATATCGTTGGATGTGAGTTGAGTCACGTTAGGCGTGAATCTTCTCGAGAGCTCAATATGATCTTTTTGAGGTTAATGCCAAGCATAGTGTGGGTACTGCCCAACATGGTAACTAAATTAGTGACTTTGTGTGTGCAATTGTGTTGGGCTGAAGTGTTGTTGTATATGTTGTATAAGTAATAAGAATGTGTATTTGTGATAGTTTAGGTTGTGTTTGTATAAATGAGAGTGTGATAGTTTAGGTTGTGTATAAGAATGTGTATCTATGATAGTTTAGGTTGTTGCATATGGTTTTCTATGCATATGTAAATAAAAAAGGATATGTAGATGAATGAGAGTGAGATGTTTATTAACAATCTGAAGAGTATATTCTTTGAGTAAGTGATGATGATTATGTGTATGCCTTAAGTGTAAGAAGAATGATGTGTGTGTTGTATGAGAATATGAAATTGAGCCATGAGGATGTGTCACGGATTATAAGTGGAGTTATGGAGGTTTTAAGCTAATTATTATTGTTTAATTGACATTAGAGAAGCATGCATTAATTAGTTGTGAATGTGGTGTGCATTTGAAACATTAGTAAATGATGAGATGTGAGATGATGATAATGTGTTACATGAAAACAAAATGATTATAATGTGTATGCATGAGATTTACATTAAGATGATGTGTTAAGCGAATGAAATGAGTATAAATTGAATCTATTGGATAAAGCGTTGCACAAAATCTTCGATATGAAGCATGCATAATGAGAGTCTTTGCAATGTAATTGTTAATTTATGGTGGTGTGCAAAGTAGAGTGTGATGAGGAATGTGAATGGATTGATGTTACAAAATGTATAATGGGATGACATGATTGATTGAGAATGTACATGGTATGAGATGTGTGTGACGATTGTGTATGAGATATAGACTATGAGTAAGAGATGTGTGTTATGAGTATATGAGATGTGTAGAATGATTAAGTGTGATATGTGTGCCATGAGTATGAGATATATGTCACGAACATGAGTATTTGCCTTCAAGCCATGAGTATAAGCCTTTGATCCATGAGACTAAGCCTTCAATATATAAGACTAAGCCTCCGAGTCACAAGTAGAGCTATTGAGTTGTTTATTATTTATGTAAGTATTATCATAGTAATGTGACTTAATGTGTTGGGAATGTAGAGTACGAGAGTGTTAACGTGAAAGTTGTGAATGGTGAAGCCTTGTAAATGTATTATTGTTTGCTATGAATTATAAATTGTTACTTTGTTTTAATTATGAATATGCTAATATGTTAGAGTGGGACATTCCTCATTCCTTTCTATTTTCTATTGTTCCATGTTGAGTATGTTGCAGGTAATGATTATCATGTTGATGATGCGAGTGACAAGGCATGATCCTTGTGAGGTGTTGCGTAAGCTTTGATAGAATGTTGAGTGTGTTGCAGGTAATGATTATTTGTTTATGTTATAAGGACTCTTTAAGTATTCCTTTGATTTAATAGTATGTTGTAAATCTTGTGAACGATACTAAACTTAAAGACTATTGTGGTTGTTTACATTTAAATACTTTAATATTGCTTTGGGGTAGTGGGTGTCACATTACCTGGTTATTTTTAATGCAAACTAGTTATCTTTCAACAATTTCATATTGATTTGTCTTGATAAAATATTGTTTTTGATAGGAGGAAGAATGTTGAGTTATAACTATCAACCAAGTTAAACTTCTTCAAAATAAATGTTCAAGTGTACATGATCCCTTGTCCTTGGAAACTTGAGAATGTAAATAAGTTGAGTGACATCCCTTTAGTTAGAGAATTCCTAGGTGTTCTACCAAATAATGTATCTTGGTATCACCCGAGAAAGATATAGAGTTCCTATACTAGACAAAGAAAGGTCAACTCCTTATGCGGGATGTCAAATGTGAGCATAGGTTTCTAAAGGTTTTAGAGTAAGTTTAATACCACACTTACCCTAGTGTTCCTAATCTTAGTAAACCTTGTGGTATTTGTGGTGCCTCTAGGATGAGTTAGAAAGATTGCTTTCATAAGTCTAACATAGTAACCTATGCATTTAGATAGCATAGGGAAAATATATAAAGGAACTTGTAGAAAATAGTTGCTAGACTTTGTGTGTCACCTTTGGAAGTGCTTATGTTAATAATGAAGAAAAGTAGAAAAATATGAAGCTAAGTATGGATTACTACTAGATAGGCTAGAGAGCATGACAAGTATGTACCTCTTGTTAAGGTAGGATAAACCGTTAGGTTGAAAAAAATGTTTTTTGAATTATAAGTTGAAAGTTTTGGTGAGTGTAAGGATCTTATATGCCTTTTGACAAAATATAGTTAAGCAAGATACATGTGAGACAATTAGTGTTTTTTGAGAGATGATTTTGAACATTGAGAAAACCCTTATCGTGTCAGTCTTGGTAATTAGAGAATTAAGTTTTGAAATCGACAAGTTTTAATAAGAAAGGTTTTAATTTGTCACTATATAAATTATTTGTTATAAATCTAAAATATATTTTATATGTTTAGAAGTACTTATTTATATAAGTTTTAAATATAATATAATTTATATATTCAAATATAATAAGTATAAATTACTTTGGTTCCTAAGATTCTAATTGAACAATTTTAGTTCCTCAAGTATCATAAATGTGAGATTTTGGTTCATCAAATCTTAATTAATTAATTTTAGTCCCTCAATTATCGAAATTATGTGATTTTAGTCTCTTAAGTATCGTAATATACATTTTTGACCTATTTAAGTTACATACATTATAATTTCCATTCATGTATGAAATGACATGTTTATTATTACTAAAATTACTAATACATGCAATTTAAATACGTAAAAAATATTATATAATTGTGATATTTAAAACACTAAAATCACACAATTACATAAGTGAGATACCTAAGGAACTAAAACTATTCAATTAAAATTTGAGAAACTAAAATTGCACAACTACTATAATCGAGGGATAAAAAACACATTTAAGTTAAAACTAAATCAACCCTTATATATTAAGCACAAATTTAGATCTTATATGAGAACATTTTCTTTAACGAAATAGTTTTAAGAGTTATTCTTTAACTTATCTAATTAAATTTTTATTTATCATAATTATTTATGAATTAAATTTTAATATGTTTAAAATAAATTATCAATAAATAAAAATAATATTATGTTACAATATAAATTATCTATTATAAATTTAAAGTATAATTTATATATTTAAAAATATCTATTTATACAAATTTTAAATATAATTTATATATTTAAGCATTATATTTATTTATATATAATTTATTATAATCTAATTACATATAATAAATATTTAACTTTTACATTATATGCTCAAAGACTAATTTACAAAATATAACTTAAACTTGATGGAAAAAAAATGCTTTCACGAGATAAATAATCATCTAAGTATCCACACGCATGCAAGGGCAGTGACGGATCCACTTGCATGAGTGTGAGGGCACTTGCCCCCACTATCATTTTATACATACATATTTTTTATATTTAAAAAATATATATTTTAAAAAGTAAAAATTATATTTTAATAAAATAAATAAATATATATATATATTTAAATTATCTTATGTATAAAATATAAATTTAAAAGAAATATTTATTTATTTGATATTTGTCAAACTTTCGAAAGAGATTAGTTCTCATATATGATAAAAAAATATTCTTTAGTAATAAATCAAAATTTTTAAAAATTTTAATTATAATATATATATATATATATATTAATATATATATTAATATATATATTAATGCTCACATATATGATGTAATATATTTTAAAAAATATTTTTTGATAAAATAAAATTTATAATATACGTATTTACCTTTTGTGCTTTCACTTAATTATTGTATACGTTAATTAAAAAAATTAAAATAGTAAAGATCATAAAATTGTATACATTAATTAAAAAAAATAAAAGAGGAAAGATTGGAATATTTATGTTCTATTTATAAATTTTATTATAAAATATGTTTTAAAATAAATTATCATCTCAAAATTTATATTAAATATTAAAAACATGTTTATATCATAAATAAATTAAACTTGATTTTATAAAATTTAACATATTTATTTTTATATTTTTATTAGTATTAAATTATCATAAAGAAAGTCTTTAAAATTGTAGTTCTGACCAAATATTTAAAAAGTGTTTATGATAGATAAATAAGAAATTCATATTTAGAACATTATTTTTAAAGAAGGTTAGGTCTAAACCTACTAAATTATAATATAACCTAGTCTGACCTAGTTTATTTTTATCCTTAATTATAATCGTAGATATAAAAATTTGTAAAAAATAATTATAATTATTCCTGTGTTAGGATACACACTTCAATTATCCTTGTTGTAGCGGGTCTGATCTTGGGTCTAGGTCTTCTCGTCCTTCTCCGAGTAGTCCGAAGCGAGAGAGGTGCCTGCAAAGACACTCCAACGCTCAAGTAAGTGATCGACGTAATAAATGCGGTAGTTGAAAGTTAGTTACATACCTCGTTGGGGTCTTATTTATAGTGGTTCTTATTGGGCCGTGATTAAGGATTGGGCCCCGGGAGATTAGGGGGTTAATCCGGTGTATTACGTAAATTAACCTCTCCGTAATCACCCTGGCATAAGTACAGGGCTTGGCCGAGCACACCGACACGCTCTGTTCAGATTGTGAGTGGTCGGTGGGCTCGGGTATTTGGGTCTTCGGCCTAGTCAGCCATGGACTTGGGTATTTGGGTTTTCGGCCTAGTCGGCTATGGACTCGGGTATTCGGCCTAGTCAGTTACCATATGGTATACAACCCCCGCAGCATCGAGGATGTGAAAGACGAAGATGTTCTAAATGCATAGGGCTGTGGTTCTCGGCGTGGAAGGATAGAGGTTGAATCCAATCGCTATTGATAATGTGTGTGTTCCCAGTGTAACTGGTTTTCAATGACCACGGTAGTTGTACTAGGATGTTGCATTTATGGTCGTCAACTATCATGTATTACCGACTACTTTAGCCGAAAACGCGATCCTCATTCAGGAGTGACGATAGTGGCCGAGCTCTAAAGTTAAAGGCCGGGTCGGTAAGGATGATCTCTAATGGTATGCCGAGACCTCAGACTGATGGAGCCTATGCCGAGACTTCGAGCGGTTGGAGCCTACGCCGAGACCTTGGTGAGTGTGGTCGACCCGAGGTTCCGGCTGGATGAAGCCTAAACCGAGACCTTAGACAGATGCAGCGTACACCGAGACCTTAGACAGATGAGGCCTACTCCGAGACCTCGAGCGGTTGGAGCCTACGCCGAGACCTCGAGCGGTTGAAGCCTACGCCGAGACCTCGGTGGGTGTGGCCTGCCACGTTGGCCCTAGCGGTTACGAGCCCAACGGTTACTAAATCTGGACCGTTGGATGATCCAGATCGAACGGTTGCGGTTTCGGGACGTCTTTTCACCTCCCCCATTTACCTTGCCTATAAATAGGGGGGTTGCGTGGGAATTTACTTGCTGTAAATTTCCCGAACGCTCTCGAATTCAGATTCGTTCGAACACACCGATCAAGGTAAATTTTGTATTCTTTATTTTTGGTAATAAATGGACGAAGGTTACTCCTCGGCTAGGAGCTGGACGTCGTCAAACGCGTCGGGTGCTGCGTCGAAAAAAGAGGGGTTGGGTTCAAGTGAGGTGTCAAGGTTGCCTCCCTTGTAGTGCGAGGTGGTCTTTCCCTCAGACTTTGTCGAGCAAGAGGATAGCCGGGATGAGGTGGTTAAGGTGTCGCCGCCGGTGACGTTAGCAGTGGCTTTGGCACGGGCTACTAAAGTGGATGCTCGGGTTTCCCACCAGGTCGGCCACCACGCAGTATGCGCTGAAACCGTCCACGCCGAGGCAAGTGGAAATGAGTTGGAGGTACTCGGTGATGCCCGAGGCAAGGGCGTGGATGGTCCGAGTACTCGGGCTAAGGTAAAGATTGATTATGGCATGGTGGAGATGCCCGGGTATGAATGGGTGGACAGGGAGGTCGACATCTACTTCTCTTTGCTATCGGACCAAGGGTTATTAGACACATTCGTGTCCTTGGAAAAATGTTTTGGGAGTGGCGAAGATGAGTTTCTGTTGCTTGCCGAGGCGTGCGAGGACGAGGGGCCGGATACCGACTTTGTATTCTTGGAGTCGGGGCCCGATGAAGATGATTACTTTTATGTTTACATGTGTTGGTTCGAGGACCTTGGCGTAAAGCTGCCTTTTGACGATTTTCAAATGGGGGTGCTTTGAGCACTGAACGTGGTGCCGACCCAACTGCATCCGACCGCTTGGGCAGCCATGCAAGCGTTTCAGAATCTATGTTTGTGCCTGGGCCTTACCCCTCGGCCACTGGCTTTTCTTTATTATTACATATGCCGTCCGAGAAAACCGGTGAAGTGGGTGTCGTTGGCTCGGATGCCGAAGTGTGGATTCCTCCGGGCATTCACCTCTTCTTACAATGGGTTTAAGAGCGATTTCTTCAAAGTCCGCTGGGGGTCAGAAATCAAGGACTTTTTTTACGACCGAGAGGGCTCTCCGTTATTCCCTTTCTACTGGACAAAGCTCCAGACGCGTTTCGAGGCGATCCCTGCGTCTAAGCTCCCTGCCAAGGACAAGGAGATTGTGGGGCTCCTGGACAAACTGCCGAAGGGGTTGCCTGTCCGAGGCCTCTTGGATATTTTTGAAATGTCTCATTTCGAGATAGCCTTGCTAGGTATGTGTTTTAGGCTTCGATAGTGTAGCAGTGTTGTGAATTGATGTTAAGACTTGTTTTGTTGCAGGATTGATGGCCGGCCACGATTTAGATGTGACTGCAATGCTTGCGAACCGTGCAAAGAACGCCCCTGCTAGTGGGAAGGTCCCGCCGCCGAGGTCGGCTTTGAGGCTTCAGCTGGACAAGCCTCCTAATGTGGTGATTCCCGTGTCCGACCCCAAGAAGAGAGGCGGGATGTCTCGGGTGCGTCTGTCCGATCAGAACATAGAAGTGGAACGCCCGAGCTCCTCGACAAAACGTCAAAAGCAACCGACCTTGGAGCAGTCGGGCAGCGGTGTCTTTGCCATCCCGACTGTGGTGGCCGGCTCCAACATCCTGGTGCCGAACGTTCAGACTGAGAACTTGGTCAGTCTGGACCTTACAACCAGCGGAGGGCTTCAATATTTGGAGGGCATGTCCTCTGAGGCTGAGTACAAGCTCTTCTGTGAGTTGGATGCTCGGACCTCCCTAGTTGCCAAGCACGTCATGATGAGCTCCGCCGTCTCGGAGGAAAGGCTCCAGAGGCGATTGAAGGAGGCCAAGGTAACATTGAAGTAGGCCTTGACTGCCAATGCAAAGGCTACGGAGTCGGCTGAGGAGCTGAAGAGGGCTGCCGACGCCCACCGCAGGGAGGCCGACAACTTGAAGTTGGTGGTCCAGCGGATGAAAATCGAGGCCGCCGCTGCGGCCGCTGAAATTACTCAGCTGAATGAGGCTGCTGCCAAGTTCAAGGCCGAGGCCATGGAAAAAATCTTGGGCCAGCATGATGCCGGCTTTCAACATGCTGTTCGGCAAGCTCTCTACTTTTGTGAGGTCCTGGTTGACTTTAACTTTGATGTTAGCCGGGATTTCTATGGTGGTAAGTATATAAGCTACGCCGAGTTTCCTCAAGGGGCCCAGCCTGACGAAGAGGCCCCCCGCCGAGGCATTTCCACTTAGGACCCAGGGCCGCCGACCAGGGAGGAAGACCCGATCATCGACGTGGTCGGCGATGGGAACCCGGAGGATTCAGCCGCGGTATAGGGGGTCAGCTCGAGTAGTGATAGGTTAGGGTTAGGATTTTTTGCTTTCTTTGTAATCAGCTGTTAGTTCCTTTTGTAATTTTGGCCATTGGTGCCGGTATAATCTGGATTTTTTATGTAAGTAGCCGAACTGGTCAGCCATACTTTAATGAAATGCTACTCTATTTAACTTGAATTTTTTGCATGTTTGTTAACGCTTAGTAATATAAACGCATAACCAAATCGTGTGCTCGAAAAAAGCATGTTTGTTAATGCTTAGTAATATAAACACATAACCGAATCGTGTGCTCGGCAGAAGCATGTTAATGCTTAGTGATATAAACGCATAACCGAATCGTGTGCTCGGCAGAAGCATGTTTGTTAATGCTTAGTAATATAAACGCATAACCGAATCGTGTGCTCGGCAGAAGCACGTTTGTCGCGAGTTATCGCTTGGTGTGAGTTCGGCTTAGGAGTGCTCGGCCGAAACATGCTTGGCCTCGGAATCATGCGATTTGATGCGCGAGGGACCTTGCGATTTGATAGTGTACGTATATATTAGTCGAAGTTAGGTATCATGCTGTACGACCACAAGAAATGATCGGTCGAGTTACTCGTCGTCGGCACGTTTGTGCGTAGTGCTCGGCCTAGGTGCATCCTTAGTCGAGGAGGGTACTCGGGAGGGGAACTTGTTGGGCGCGAGTGCACACTTTTGGGCGAGGATTGCTCGGCATCGTCGCGTTTGTGCTTAGTGCTCGGCCTAGGTGCATCCTTAGCCGAGGAGGGTACTCGGGAGGGGAACCTATTGGGAGCGAGTGCACACTTTTGGGCGAGGATTTCTCGGCATCGTCGCGTTTGTGCGTAGTGCTCGGCCTAGGTGCATCCTTAGTCGAGGAGGGTACTCAGGAGGGGAACCTGTTGGGAGCGAGTGCACACTTTTAGGCGAGGATTGCTAGACATCGTCGCGTTTGTGCGTAGTGCTCGACCTAGGTGCATCCTTAGTCGAGGAGGGTACTCGGGAGGGAAACCTGTTGGGCGCGAGTGCACACTTTTGGCCGAGGATTGCTTGGCATCGTCGCGTTTGTGCGTGGTGCTCGGCCTAGGTGCATCCTTAGCCGAGGAGGGTACTCGGGAGGGAAACATGTTGGGCGCGAGTGCACACTTTTGGCCGAGGATTACTCGGCATCGTCGCATTTGTGCATGGTGCTCGGCCTAGGTGCATCCTTAGCCGAGGAGGGTACTCGGGAGGGAAACCTGTTGTGCGCGAGTGCACTTTGAGTGATCGGCCGAGAGTTGCTCGGCGTCAGCGTGTGATCTGAGATTAGACCTGCATAAGTGCAACCTAAACGTGGATACCTAGTAAAGCGTGAATCATCATAACGAATATTCAAAAAATGTTTTGTATTAATAAAGTGCCTCGTTAAAAACCTTGCCGACCCAAAACCCTCCTTAGGGAAAAAAAGAGTCGGCCAAGGAAAAGAGTGCACTATTACATCAGCTGTAATACATCTTTAAATGCGTGGAGTTCCAAGTCCTAGGAATGGACTCTCCTGACAGGTATTCTAACTTGAATGCTCCGTTGTTTAGGTTGTGTCGGACACAAAAGGGTCTGTCCCAATTTGGGGCAAGCTTCCCTTGTTTCGGATCTTTTCTCGCTTCACCTGTGGCTCTCCAAACAAGATCTCCTTCTCGAAATTCTCTAGGTTTCACCTTGCTGTCGAATCTTCTCTTGTAGCGTTGCTTGGTGTCCTTGGCCACCACTAGTGCTCGGTCTCGAATTTTTTCCACAATGTCCAAGTTTACTCGGAACTCGGCTTCATTAGTTGACTCGTCGAAGTGGGCTCGGCAGAATGAAGGCTCCCCGATTTCCACCGGAATCATTGCGTCGGACCCATAGACTAAGCGGAAGGGGGTTTCTTGTGTGGTTGACTGAGGCGTGCACCTATAGGCCCACAACACTTCGGGTAACTGCTCGGCCCATGCTCCTTTTGCTTCTCCTAGCCTCTTCTTCAACTCTGTTAGGACGACTTTATTGGTAGACTCAGCCTCACCGTTCGTTTGTGGGTGTTCGACCGACGTGACCTTGTGCTGTATTCCTAGGCCGGCTAGAAACTCATTAAGTTTTCGGTCGGTGAATTGAAGGCCGTTGTCGGTCACCAGGGTACATGGGATGCTGAACCAGGTGATGATATTCCTCCACAAGAATTTTTGGACTTGATGGGCCGAAATAGATGCCAGGGGCTCGGCTTCAATCCATTTGGTGAAAAGGTCCACGGCGACAATGAGGAACTTGCATTGTCCCTTGGCAACCGGGAAGGGTCCGAGTGTGTCGGCCCCCCAAGTGGCGAATGGCCATGCTGGGGGAATGCAATGTAGTTGCTCGGCTGGTTGGTGGATCAAGTTGCCGTGTTTCTGACATGGTTGGCACTTCTTCACGAACGTTGCACAATCGGTGTTCATGGTCGGCCAATAGTATCCGGCTCGTAAGAGTTTGGAAACGGTCGTTCTAGCTCCGGAGTGCATTCCGCAAATACCCTCGTGAACTTCTCGCATCACGTAATCGGCCTCGGTGGGGTCTAGGCATTTGAGTAGCGGAGTAGAGAAGCCTCGTCTGTATAACTGATTGGCAACGATGACATATCTACTGGACTGGGTCCTCAGCCTTTTGGCCTCGGCCGGGTTGGCCAGAGCGACTCCATTGGTGATGAATGTCTTGATTTCGGTTCGCCAGTCAGGGGGAGCGCTCTGGTCGGGGTGGTCGGTATCGATGCTTGCTACCACTTCTGCTTCGACGCTAGGGTGGTCGATTTCTTGCTGAATGATGGTTCTTAGTTGGCCCAACTTTTTGGTCGCGGCCAACCTAGCCAACTGGTCAGCCCTGGCGTTATCCTCGCGCGGGATGTGCTCGACCAAAACCTCTTGAAAGTTCACCTTCAACTTTTGATAGGCATGATAGTACTTCATCATGTTGTGGTCATTTACTTGGAAGTTACCACCCACTTGCTCGGCCACAACCTTGGAATCAGTTAGGCATTTGATTCTCGACGCACCCATATCTTCAGCTAGCCTCAGTCCGACCAATAGGGCTTCATATTCAGCTTGGTTGTTTGAAGCCTTAAACCGGAACCGCATGGATTGTTCTAAAGTTATTCCCTTGGGTCCTTCTAGAATTACTCCTGCTTCTTCCCTGGCAGTTCGAGGAGCCATCCACACGGAGGATCCACCAGTGTTCTTCGAAGTGACCATGTGGGTGCAGTTCATTCACAAAATCGACTAGGCATTGGGATTTGATCGGTTCCCTCGACTTGAAGGTGATGTCAAATTGTGACAACTCGACCGACCAAGCCATCATCCTCCCGACCAACTCGGGTTTGCCCAAGACCTTAGAAATTGGGCAATCCGTATGTACAATCACTCGGTGGCTCTGGAAATAATGCCTTAGGCATCGGGAAGTGTGCACCAAGCCTAGCGCCACCTTTTCTATTAGCTGGTACCGGGTTTCGGGGTCTTGGACTAATCGGCTTACAAAATATATGGGAACTTGGCTGCCCTCTCTCTCTTGTACCAGAACTGAGCTAATCGCTTCTTCCAAGATGGCCAAGTATATTTCAAGCTGGCGTGAGGGGTCGGGTCTCATCTGGATCGGCGGTGACGCTAAAGTTACTTTTAGTTCTGTAAAGGCTCCCTCGCACGTCTCGTTCCACGTGAAGGCTAAAGACTTCCGTAAGAGCTTTGTCATCGGGCTGATCTTGTCGGCTAGGCGGGGGAGGAATTGGGACAATGCAACTAACCTTCCGGACAGCCATTGCATTTCCTTGAGATTGCTCGGACTCTGCATGTCTAAAATAGCTCGGCATTTGTCTCGATTTGCCTCTATTCCCCTAGCCGATAGCATAAACCCGAGAGATTAGGGGGTTAATCCGGTGTATTACATAAATTAACCTCTCCGTAATCACCCTGGCGTAAGTACAAGGCTTGGCCGAGCACACCGTACAGGGCTTGGCCGAGCACACCGACACGCTCTGTTCAGATTGTGAGTGGTCGGTGGGCTCGACTATTCGGGTCTTCGGCCTAGTCGGCCATGGACTTGGGTATTCGGGTTTTCGGCCTAGTCGGCTATAGACTCAGGTATTCGGCCTAGTCAGTTACCATACGGTATAATAATATATATTTATATTTTTGAAAGTTATATGTAAAATTTTGCCCTCACTATCTAAAATTTCTGGATCCGTCAACGTGCAAGGGTCAAACTTTTTTTTTGTTTTGTTAACAAATTGATTCTTAAACAAACCTTAATTTTTTGTACGTTGTTATGCTTTGCCCCTTTTTATTATATCTTGGTTTCTCTCGTACATTGACACTTGACAAGTTGTTTTGGTTTCTTTTATTTTGAGTTCCACCTTCATTCGTTGCACGCGATATGCGCGGAGACGCAACTACAGAAGAGACAAAAATGAAGTTCAACGAAACCATGTTTTTTGTTTGTTTATTATTATTTATTATTATTATTTATTTATTTATTATTATTATTATTATGGGTGACCATGTATATAATATATCCTACGTATATAATGATTTTGGTGTCACGAGTAGGATTGTGTTAATAAGATGGAGAGAGGAACTGTTAGTGGAAAAGTCGGCGACGAAGGAATCATGAGAGGGAGAGTTGATGTACTGACAAAAACAAGGAGAGAAACATGGGTCATCAAGGATTGTCTCTATGTGTTACAACAATACTATTAAATAAATAATATTAAAAAAAATGTAGTTGTAGCTAACAGCTACACCATTAAAATCAAAATAAAAAATTAAGAGATGCTGTTATGGGATACAGCAAAAAAGAAAAATACATTGTAACATCTTGTAATACACGTCAATTTTTTTTTTTTTTTATAAAAAAAATAGGTTTATATTTTTATTCTCTTCAATTTGGAATACATTTATTTTTGTCCTTTAAATTTAAAAGTATTATTTTTAATTTTATGATTTTCAAATATTTTATTTTAGTTCTTCATATCACTAATAATATATTTGAAAGTGACAGATCAAGATAATTATGTTTCATCAGTTGAGTTAAATGTGATGTTTTATTAACAAAAATATTAATAGGTAAAACATTTGTGGTATTATTTTGACAGATTCTTTAACAAAATTTGAGTATAAAAATTAAAATAATTTTTTGAAATTAAATGAACTAAAAAGAGTAGTTTTAAATTTGAGAGACTAAAAACAAATTTACCTTAAGATTGAGGGATTAAAGATACATTTAAGCAAAAAAAAAATAATATCATTGGAGTTGGTTGTTAGAAGAGTTGTCAAAACGGGCTAGCCTGGCCCATGTGGGCCGGCCCACCTTGACCCACTTTAAAAATGGGCCAACCCAATCCAGCCCACTTTTGATTTTCTAAAAAAAAATTGGCCCGGCCCTACCCACCACGGGTTGGTGGGTTATACGGGCCAGCCCACCAGCCCACAAAAAATAAAAATAAAAATTATCAACAAAATTCAAAATTTTAAATTAATTATAAATTAACATAATAATCATAAAATTAGCATCATTAATAGCCATTAGTCATAACTCATCATACAAAATTAAATACAAATCATGATAAAAGTCCAAAATAAAATTTTTTAATATCCCATCATACAAAATTAACTACAAATGATATTTAAATTTCTATTGCAAAAAAAAAAATTGGTGGGCTGGTGGGCTACCCGGCCCACCACGGGTTCGGCCCGGGTGGGCCGGGTTGAAATATACCCACCTACTATAAAACTGTTATTTTTTGGCCCGGCCCGGCCCATTTTCAAGGTGGGCCGAGTTGGCCCACAGGCCACAACCCATTTTGACAGCTCTAGTTGTTAGACACTTAGTGTCATAATAAGTAATATTAATTTATTCATTTAAATCAACCTCTATTGTATTGTCTTTTGCTTTTTGTAATGACCCGCCTGGTCACTACACACTGCACAACACCACAGCACCCCACAGAAGAACAGGCATATATATATAAGCAGCAAAATATATACACAAGGTCTATCTGAAGCTAAAATCTGAGTATAAAAATACATCCAGTAATGCTACACTGAGTAGCTAAATACAACAAAACATCAATACTCCATCTGCCAGCTGCAGACCTGCCTCATCTCACCAACCTAACCCTGCCCTGCTCCCATACATAGTATGATCATTGTAGTCCAAACCACATGGAAACAACAAAGGGTAAGCTAGTGAAAAGAATCAGCATACATACATAAATAATACATGAATGGTAAACAGCTACAGCTATCAGCACATCATCAACATACAACTCATCAGATATACAGCACAAACAACAATAAACACACAATGCGTTGTCACGCATATTAGCTAGAATTGGTCGCTTGTAAGCGGTATAGCTTGACCTGACCCCTATATCGTGGTCGCTTTGTACACGTGTGCCTCGACCTTGCCCACACACGGGACCACTAAGAACTTAGAGGAGAACAGCAAGTTACCACTCCAAGGGTCAGCTTTCCAGGGAAAGTTTTCAACAAATTGGGCTCTAAGAGCACCACAACCACTCAATCCACACAATGGGATGAGGAAATTTCAAAAACATCTCCTCTAGTCTTAGTGATCAACAGCTCAACCTTACGGCCTACAACAGCTCAGCCTTACGGCCTACAACAGCTCAGCCTTACTGCCTACAACAATTTATATCAGCATGCAGCACAGCACAACAAAATCAGAAAACGGCAATAACAGCATACCACACAGCTAAACAACTTACAGCACAGCAATATACATCAACTACAACTCAACATCATAATTCAGCATTATCAACTAGTCAGCACAACAATATTTAACATTTACAGTTTAGCTCAGCATATAACAACATCTATCAGCAGATTCAGCATAATTCAACACATATCAGCTTATAAATCAATATCTCATCCTCGCCCAGCGCACTCATGGTCGCGCCTGGCGTGGCACAACCAGAGAGTATCAGGACTCAAACGCACCCGACGCAATTCCCATTGCGCCTGGCGTGCTAGGAGGTAGAGACCTCAAAAGGTCTCATACGCCCGGCGTGCAAACCCGCGCTCGGCCCAGGGTAAGCAGAGACTTTCCCAAGGTCTCACGCCTGGCGCAATATCAATTGCGCCCAGCGCCACCTCTAATAGAGACTCCCAAGGAGTCTCCACGCCCGGCGAGATGTGGTCACGCCCGGCGCCACACCAGAACCACAAAACCTCAATTACTCACTGATATCGTGCCCAGCGAGGTCTAGCCACGCCCGGCGTGGGCCATCCAGAGGCTCACAATCTCAATCTCTCCCGGCACATACCTCCTTGCACCTGACGGCTTGCCCAAATGAGCCCTCTAGTGGTCACGCGCCTGGCGTGAAGAACTACGCCCGGCGTGATACCTAGCAGCAACTCACCAAGTTCAAAAATTTCTTCAAAAACCTGCATAAACAACCAGAAAACCCACATGCAATCCATCCAAAAGTTCACATTTTCCTCAAACATCAAGAAAAACACCTCATTTTCAGCATGCAACCACAAATCATTAAAATCCCCAAATATCACCCAAAACCCCAAAAACCCCAAAACTCCATTTTCATCAATCTCAGCCATAAATCCGCAACAATCAGCCATCATGTGAGTTTCCATCTCACTAATACAAACAACCGGCAAGAAAAATCATAGCTTCCCTTACCTCGGTGAAGAATCCGAGCTTTGGGAAGAAGACAAGCTTGAACGGGGAAGAAAAGGAGAAGAAGGAGAAGCTTGAGAAAGCTCTGCATGACTCAGAAAGAATCAAACACCTACTCAGCACCTAAGAATCACCCCAGCCACCACAAAGGGAAGGAAATCAACAAGAAATGGAAATGAGAGAGTGAAGAGAATAAGAGAGTTAAGAGTGAAAGAGAGTAAGAGTGTGAGGGTGAAATGGGAAAAGGAAAAAGGAAGGGGTCTCACAACCTCCCCCAACAACAGGAGTTTTCGTCCCCGAAAACAGACTTACTTAGGAAAAGAAAAGGGTACCGCTCCTTGCACTGCTGCTCCACTTCCCAAGTAGCCTCACCAGTAGCTGCATCCCACAACGCCTTCACCAGAGTAATGGACTTGCCCCTCAACTCCTTCATCTTGTGATCCACCACAGCTACTGGCAACTTCTCAAACGTTAGATTTCCCTTCACCTGCACATCATCTAGCTCCACCACATGACTAGAGTCATGAACATACTTCCTCAGCTGGGATACATGAAATACATCGTGTAGGTTTGAAAGAGACGGCGGCAAGGCCAACCGATAAGCAACCGGACCCACACGTTGTATGATCTGATAGGGACCAACAAACCTCGGTGTCAACTTCCTTGCCTTCAGCGCTCTACCCACACCAGAGGTCGAGGTCACCTTCAGAAACACATGCTCCCCTTCAGCAAACTCCAAAGGCTTACGCCTTTTGTCAGCATAAGATTTCTGCCTACTCTAAGTAGTCTTCATCCTCTCTTGAATCAGTTTCACCTTCTCAATAGTCTGTAGGATTAGCTCCGGTCCCACAACCATTGACTCACCATCTTGATACCAGCATAGAGGAGTCCTACATCTCCTGCCATACAAGGCTTCAAACGGCGTCATCCCAATACTAGCATGAAAGCTATTATTGTACGTGAACTCAACTAGCGGTAGGACCTCCTCCCAGCTTCCCAAGTAGTCTAACACACAAGTCCTCAACAAATCCTCCAAGGACTGGATTGTCCTCTCTGAATGACCATCCGTCTATGGATGATAAGCAGAACTCAACTTCAGCTTCGTGCCTAAGGCTTGATGTAGACTTTGCCAAAATATGGAAGTGAACCTCGGATCTCTGTTTGAAATAATACTGGAAGGCACCCCGTGCAATCGTACTATTTTCCTCACATACAACTGCGTCAGCTTCTCCAAGGACCACTTGATGTTGACAGGCAAGAAATGTGTAACACCCCAAATTTTTGCTACTAATATAATGTTGATTATTATTTATTTTTGTATAATTATTATAGTTAATTAAAGGGTTTATAGAATATTTTAAAGGTTTGTAATAATTTAAATTATTTATAAAAAATTTAATTCTATTTTTTTTTAGGTTCAGAACGGCTTGTTCCGAAAAGTGAAACGGGCTGTTCCCAAAAAGTGGAACGGGCGTTCCAAAAAGTGGAACGGACCGTTCCAGGGTAATAAAATAGCCTAAAATTGTTAGTTGGAAACAGGCCGTTTCAAGTATGGTCAATGTGGGTTAAAATCATCTCCAGAACGGGGCGTTTTGATTTAAGAACGAGTCGTTTTGGTGTTGAGAACAAGTCGTTTCACTTATGATTAATCTATGTAAAAAAGAATCCCAGAACGGGCCGTTCTAATTTTAGAACGGGTCGTTCTGCTCTTTGAAAATAGGTCGTTCCGATTTTAGAACGGGTCGTTCCAATAGAAAAATTTGCCTATATTCGAAGGATCTGGAACGGGCCGTTCTGAATTCAGAACAGGCCATTCCGGGGACCCCAGAATGCCTATAAATAGGAGGCAGGGGGGTGAAAAAAATTATACTGAGTGAGAAGGTAAAATCTTAGAGAGAGAAAGAGGAAGAGAGAGGGAGAGAGAAAGAGAGAGAGAGAGAGAAAGAAAGAGAAAGAAAGAGAGGGAAAGAAAGAGGGAATCCAAAGGAGGAGGTCTTGCCCAAGTTTCAACTCCTGCTTATCCAGGTAAGGGGGGAGTGAGAAACCTCGCTCGGGGGTGTGGGGATAATTGTTGGATAGTTTGTTTGTCGGATTGGCCCCCAATCCCTTGCCTGTTGTTTTGTCTTTCTGTTTGCTCTACTTTGTTTCTTGTTACTTTGTTCCTTGTTACTTTGTTCCTTGTTACTTTGTTCCTTGTTACTTTGTTTCCTTGTTAATTTGATCCTTGTTACTTTGTTCCTTGAAAGTAATAAATGAATATGGAATTAATGCTAAAACTAAATAAGTTTTAATATGAAAAAGAATGTTCTCTATGAATTCCTATGCGGACCTTATGAGGAGTATTTATGACATGACCATGTGAAATATGGACAAATGACAATAATGACATGATATACTTGATAAAATTCTGTAATAAGTTAAATGTTGAGTCCATGAAATAATGAAGGTATGACATGCATCATATGCATATATTACTCCAGGTGTGCCGCTGAGGCCGCATACTAACGATGCTAACTAGGTGTACCTTCGGGTCACCCACGACGTAACATGCTAGGTGTACCTTCGGGTCACCCACGATGTAACATGCTAGGTGTACCTTATGGTCACCCACGACGTAACATGCTAACAAGGTGTGCCTTGGGGTCACCAGTGATGTAACTACGTGTATCGTAGGGTCACCAATGATGAATTGTGAATCTTCCGTATGGCGCCACATGCATGCATTTATGAGTCGAGTCCATGACATCATAAGCATGATAAATGAGTATATATGTGATATTGATTATTTATGTGTATTGTTTACATGTGACTTATATATGTTGTTTGTGTGTGCTATCTAACATTTATTTCTGCACCTGAAACTGAGTGAGATGTTTCTCACGCCCTTGTTGCTTTTGTATGTGTTTAAATTATGTTGCAGACGATTAGCATCATGAAGATGTGGTTGATGAGGCTTAAGGCTTCAGTTGGGCATGCTCTGATAGGATGTGACATCGGGGCATAGCTAGCTTAGTTTAATATGTTATTGTTTTAATAACTTTAGTTTCTCTTCTTTTGTAAT
Source organism: Cajanus cajan (assembly GCF_000230855.2). Lineage (NCBI taxonomy): Eukaryota > Viridiplantae > Streptophyta > Magnoliopsida > Fabales > Fabaceae > Cajanus > Cajanus cajan. Next base: position 22,957,413 of record NC_138527.1, on the reverse strand, counting down.
TTCTAACGAAGAGATAACGTAAATAAAGTTGATAATCCAATAAAAGACCCAAATGTGCATCTTTGTTATATTTTATTACATGATTTGGAAGTTATAAATTAATCCCTAACCAGGAGGCACTGCCACCTTTACTGGAGTTAATTTATATTTCCTTTATTATTATTTGTATATATATATGATTTCTTATTTTTCACTAAATTGTAATGAAAATCTTAACTTCTTTTCTTTTATAATTTCTACATTGAAGTGATGATTTATGAGTTATGAATGTGAATCTTCTACCTTATGATTTGAGACATTTGTTTTATCATGAAAGATGTTATCAAACTATGGAAAATTTTATTCTCTCAAAAAGAAAAAAAAAATTGTTTACATTTATTGTGTATTAATGTTGGGGTAGAAGGGTGTCACATTTAGTGGTATCAGAGCAAGTCGATCCAATCGGCCGTCAGTTATTAGTTTAATATGCTTGTTTGATGAATGATGAACTGAATTGATTGTGAAACTTGTTGGTATGCTAGTATGATGATTGATTATGTCACTTAATTGTATTATTTTCTTAGACTATGGCTGGTAGAAATGATCGTGCGATTGCTGATGCTCTTCAAGCATTAGCACAAGCTATGAATAATAACAATAGGGTTGAGGTCGCTCCTAATTGGTTGGAGCAATTTCAACGAAATCACCCACCTACCTTTAAAGGAGGATATGACCTAGATGCTGCTATCAATTGGCTAACGGAGATCGAGAAGATCTTCAATGTTATGGATTGTCCCCTCACTCAGAAGGTGAAGTTGGCCACCTTCATGTTGACTGCTGATGCTCACTTTTGGTGGGAGGGAGCACTTCGAAGGATGATTGATGGAGGGGTGCACTTGAATTGGGACAACTTTAAGAAGGCTTTTCTTGAAAAGTATTTCCCGGATGATGTGAGGAGTAGGAAAAAAATGGAATTCCTTGAACTGAATCAAGGGAACGACACAGTGGTAGAGTATGCTGCCAAATTTGATACTTTGGTTCGTTATTGTACACACTACCATGGTGAGGGTGGTGAAAGAGCTAAATGCATAAAATTTGTAAATGGTCTGCGTCCTGAAGTGAAAACTGCAATTAACTATCAGGAGATATATCACTTTCCCACTCTGGTTAATAAGTGTAGCATTTATGATCGTGACAACCGTGCTCGTGCTGCTTTTTATAAAGGAGCTGGAGGTCCTATCCGTGCTGTGAGTTCTAGTACTTCGGGTAGGAGTAAGCCTTACTTCGCTTCTAACAGATTTCAAGGGAATAAAGCTGCTGCCAATAAAAGCAAGTCATTTACTAAAGGATCCACTATTAGTGTTATCGAAAGTGTTGGAGGATCTGTGTCCACTCCTTCAGGAAGATGTGGGAAGTGTGGACGTATTGGTCATAATCAGTCTGAGTGCCGTGACAAGGAGGTTACTTGCTTCAATTGCAGTGGTAAGGGTCACATCAGCACCCAATGTCCTAAACCACGGAGAACACGTGCTATTGGATCGGGTTCGCAAATTGAGCGTCCAAAGACTATAGGGAGAGTATTTACTCTTAGTGGTGTTGAAGCTGCTCGGTTGGAAAATTTGATACAAGGTACTTGTTTCATAGCTGAGACTCCTTTTGTTGTACTATTTGATTCTGGTGCAACTCATTCCTTTATTTCAGTCTCTTGTGTCCAAAAATTGAATTTTCCTGTATCTTTGTTAGATTTTGATTTAGTTGTTGAAACTCCTACTAATGGTCCTGTAACTAGATCCCTAGTGTGTTTGAAATGTCCTTTGACAGTTTCTGATAAGCAGTTTCTAGTTGTCTTAATTTGTTTACCTCTTAGTCAATTAGATGTAATTCTTGGTATGGATTGGTTATCTTCTCACCATGTCCTTTTAAACTGCTTTGAGAAATCTATTTCCTTTGGTGAATGTAAGAGTACGGAATTTCTTAGTGTTGTCGACATTAAAACTTGTTTAAAGGAAAATGAAAGAGTATACATGATCTTTGCTTCCTTAACACTTGAGACTAATAGTAAGCTAGATGAGATTCCCTTAGTGAGAGAATTTCTAGAAGTATTCCCTAAGGATGTGTCTAGTTTACCACCTGAGAGAGAGATTGAGCTTAGCATAGACCTAGTACCAGGTACCTCACCTATATCTATAGCACCCTATAGGATGTCCTCAATAGAGTTAGTTGAGCTTAAGAAACAAATAGAGGAACTGCAAGGAAAACAATTCATTAGGCCTAGTGTTTCGCCTTGGGGAGCGCCTGTTTTATTGGATTAGAAGAAAGATGGGAGCATGAGGTTGTGCGTAGACTATAGGCAACTGAATAAAGTGACCATTAAGAATAAGTATCCGTTGCCTAGGATAGATAACCTTATGGATCAACTAGTTGGAGCTTGTGTGTTCAGTAAGATAGATTTAAGGTCAGGATACCATCAGATTAGAGTAAGAGCTGAGGATGTTCCTAAGACTGCATTTAGGACCCGTTATAGGCACTATGAGTATTTAGTTATGCCTTTTGGTGTGACTAATGCACCTGGTGTTTTTATGGACTACATGAATAGGATCTTTCACCCTTACTTGGATAGATTTGTAGTGGTCTTCATAGATGATATTCTAGTGTATTCCAAGACTAGGGAGGAGCATGTTGAGCACCTTAGGATCGTTCTTCAAACCCTTAAGGAGAAGCAGTTGTATGCTAAATTGTCAAAATGTGAATTTTGGTTGGATAGTGTGAACTTTCTAGGACATGTGATATCCAAGGGTGGGATAGTTGTAGATCCTGCTAAGGTAGAAGTTGTGCTAGAGTGGAGTACACCTAAATCAGTATTTGAGATTAGGAGTTTCCTAAGAATAGCCGGTTATTACAGAAGGTTCATAGAGAATTTCTCTAGGCTAGCTCTTCCTTTGACTAAGCTGACGAAGAAGGACCAACCTTTTGTGTGGGATTCTAGGTGTGAGGAGAGTTTTCAAGAGCTTAAGAGGAGATTAACTAGTGCCCCTGTGTTAGTGTTACCTGATCCTAATAAGACTTTTGAGGTATTTTGTGATGCTTCTAAATTGGGTTTAGGAGGAGTGCTTATGCAGGAGGGTAAGGTAGTAGCCTATGCTTCAAGACAACTTAAAATTCATGAGCAAAACTATCCTACCCATGACCTTGAGTTAGCTGTAATAGTATTTGTACTTAAGTTGTGGAGACATTACTTGTTTGGGTCTAGATTTGAGGTTTTTAGTGACCATAAAAGCCTTAAGTACTTGTTTGACCAAAAGGAATTGAATATGAGGCAGAGGAGATGGTTAGAATTCCTTAAGGATTATGACTTTCAATTGAATTATCACCCTGGCAAGGCTAATGTTGTAGCTGACGCTTTGAGTAGAAAATCTTTGAAAGTGTCTTCTTTGATGATTAGGGAATTGCAAATGATTGAGGAGTTTAGGGATATGAGCTTAGGGTGTGAGTTGACTTCTAAGAGTATTAAGTTGGGAGCTTTGAAAGTGACTAATAGCTTGATAGATGAGATTAGAGAAGGTCAGAAGATGGATCCTTTCTTATTGAGTCAAGAAGAAAAGTTGAATCAAGGTGTGAAAAGTGAGTTTAGATTTGGAGTGGATGGAGTCTTGAGATTTAAGGATAGGTTGTGCATTACCAATGTGCCAGAACTTAAGAGAGCAATCGTAGAAGAAGGTCATAAGAGTAGCCTTAGTATCCATCCAGGAGCCACTAAGATGTACCAAGACCTTAAGAAGATGTTTTGGTGGCCTAAGATGAAGAGGGAGGTGGAGGAATTTGTGTATGCCTACTTAGTATGTCAGAAAGCTAAGGTAGAACACCAAAAACCTTCAGGTCTGATGCAACCTTTAGATGTGCCTGTGTGGAAATGGGATAGCATCTCTATGGATTTTGTAATTGGGTTACCTAAGACTATGAAGAACTTGGATGCTATATGGGTCATTGTGGATAGATTAACTAAGTCTGCCCATTTTATTCCCATTAATATTAGGTATCCTTTGGAGAGGTTAACCAAGTTGTACATCAGTGAGATCGTGAGGTTGCATGGAGTTCCTACTAGTATTGTGTCTGATAGAGATCCTAGGTTTACCTTTAGATTTTGGGAAAGCTTGCATAAGGCTTTAGGCACTAAGCTTAGATTGAATTCAGCCTACCATCCCCAAACAGATGGCCAAACTGAGAGAACCATACAATCTTTGGAAGACTTGTTGAGGGCTTGCATCTTGGAACATGCGGGTAGTTGGGATAGTTTCCTACCTTTGATAGAGTTTACCTACAATAATAGCTACCATTCCAGCATTGGGATGACACCCTATGAAGCTTTGTATGGTAGGAGATGTAGAACACCTTTATGTTGGGTAGAACCTGGAGAGAATGTCATGTTAGGACCTGAGATAGTTCAACAAACTATTGAACAGGTTAAGATGATCCAAGAAAGGATGAGAGCAACCTAGAGTAGGCAAAAGAGTTATAATGACAAGAGGAGAAAAGATCTTGAGTTTAAATAAGGTGATCATGTATTCCTTAAAGTCACTCCTTGGACAGGAGTAGGCAGAGCACTGAAATCCCGTAAGCTTACTCCACGTTTCATCGGTCCTTATCAAATTCTTAAAAGGATCGGTGAAGTAGCCTATCAAATTGCCTTGCCTCCATCTCTTTCAAATCTCCATAGTGTCTTTCATGTTTCCCAACTCAGAAAGTATTTTCATGATCCTTCCCATATCATTGAGTCCGACAACATTAAGTTGAAGGATAATGTCACTTATGAAACGGTTCCTTTAAGGATTGATGACACGAGGGTGAAACAACTGAGAGGAAAAGAAATCCCTTTGGTTAAGGTCATTTGGGGAGGAAATTTTGAAGAAAGTGCTACATGGGAATTAGAAAGTAAGATGCGAGAAGCTTATCCATTTCTGTTTTCAGCTAAAATTCGGGGACGAAATTTCTAAAAAGGAGGGGAGAATTGTAACACCCCAAATTTTTACTACTAATATAATGTTGATTATTATTTATTTTTGTATAATTATTATAGTTAATTAAAGGGTTTATAGAATATTTTAAAGGTTTGTAATAATTTAAATTATTTATAAAAAATTTAATTCTGGTTTTTTTTTAGGTTCAGAACGGCCTGTTCTGAAAAGCGGAACGGGCTGTTCCCAAAAAGTGGAACGGACGTTCCAAAAAGTGGAACGGGCCGTTCCAGGGTAATAAAATAGCCTAAAATTGTTAGTTGGAAACGGGCCGTTTCAAGTATGGTCAACGTGGGTTAAAATCATCCCCAGAACGGGGCGTTTTGATTTAAGAACGGGCCGTTTTGGTGTTGAGAACGGGCCGTTCCACTTATGATTACTCTGTGTAAAAAGGAATCCCAGAACGGGCCGTTCTAATTTTAGAACGAGCCGTTCTGCTCTTTGAAAACGGGCCGTTCCGATTTTAGAACGGGCCGTTCCAGTAGAAAAATTTTCCTATATTCGAAGGATCCGTTCCGAATTCAGAACAGGCCGTTCCGGGGACCCCAGAATGCCTATAAATAGGAGGCAGGGGGTGAAAAAATTATACTAAGTGAGAAGGTAAAATCTTAGAGAGAGAAAGAGGAAGAGAGAGAGATAGAGAAAGAGAGAGAGAGAGAGAAAGAGAAAGAAAGAGAAGGAAAGAAAGAGGGAATCCAGAGGATGAGGTCCTGCCCAAGTTTCAACTCCTGCTTATCCAGGTAAGGGGGGGAGTGAGAAACCTCGCTCGGGGGTGTGGCGATAATTGTTGGATAGTTTGTTTGTCGGATTGGCCCCCAATCCCTTGCCTGTTGTTCTGTCTTTCTGTTTGCTCTACTTTGTTTCTTGTTACTTTGTTCCTTGTTACTTTGTTCCTTGTTACTTTGTTCCTTGTTACTTTGTTTCCTTGTTACTTTGTTCCTTGTTACTTTGTTCCTTGAAAGTAATAAATGAATATGGAATTAATGCTAAAACTAAATAAGTTTTAATATGAAAAAGAATGTTCTCTATGAATTCCTATGCGGACCTTATGAGGAGTATTTATGACATGACCATGTGAAATATGGACAAATGACAATAATGACATGATATACTTGATAAAATTCTGTAATAAGTTAAATGTTGAGTCCATGAAATAATGAAGGTATGACATGCATCATATGCATATATTACTCCAGGTGTGTCGCTGAGGCCGCATACTAACGATTCTAACTAGGTGTACCTTCGGGTCACCCACGACGTAACATTCTAGGTGTACCTTCGGGTCACCCACAACGTAACATGCTAGGTGTACCTTATGGTCACCCACGACGTAACATGCTAACAAGGTGTGCCTTGGGGTCACCAGTGATGTAACTAGGTGTACCTTAGGGTCACCAATGATGAATTGTGAATCTTCCGTATGGCGCCACATGCATGCATTTATGAGTCGAGTCCATGACATCATAAGCATGATAAATGAGTATATATGTGATATTTGATTATTTATGTGTATTGTTTACATGTGACTTATATATGTTGTGTGCGTGTGTGCTATCTAGCATTTATTTCTGCACCTGAAACTGAGTGAGATGTTTCTCACTCCCTTGTTGCTTTTGTATGTGTTTAAATTATGTTGCAGACGATCAACATCATGAAGATGTGGTTGATGAGGCTTAAGGCTTCAGTTGGGCATGCTCTGATAGGATGTGACATCGGGGCATAGCTAGCTTAGTTTAATATGTTATTGTTTTAATAACTTTAGTTTCTCTTCTTTTGTAATTTCTAACGAAGAGAAACGTAGATAAAGTTTATAATCCAATAAAAGACCCAAATGTGCATCTTTGTTATATTTTATTACATGATTTGGAAGTTATAAATTAATCCCTAACCAGGGGGCACTGCCACCTTTACTGGAGTTAATTTATATTTCCTTTATTATTATTTGTATATATATATGACTTCTTATTTTTCACTAAATTGTATTGAAAATCTTAACTTATTTTCTTTTATAATTTCTACATTGAAGTGATGATTTATGAGTTATGAATGTGAATCTTCTACTTTATGATTTGAGACATTTGTTTTATCATGAAAGATGTTATCAAACTATGGAAAATTTTATTCTCTCAAAAAGAAAAAAAAAATTGTTTACATTTATTGTGTATTAATGTTGGGGTAGAAGGGTGTCACAAAATGCGCACACTTGGTCAACCGATCAACAATCACCCAGATAACATCACTATTCCTAGCTGACCTAAGCAACCCCACAACGAAATCCATAGTGATACTATCCCACTTCCATTTCGGAATCTCCATCTGCTGCATCAACCCACCCAGTTTCTGATGCTCCACCTTTGCCTTCTGACACGTTAGACAGGCCGCCACATATTCAGCTATCTCCCGCTTCATACCAGACCACCAGAAATCCTTCTTGAGGTCTTGGTACATCTTAGTCATATCAGGATGTATGCTAAGTCTACTCTTGTGGCCTTCCTCCAACACAGCTTTCTTCAGCTCAACATCATGAGATAGGCAAATTCTGCCCTTGAACCTCAAGATTCCATCTTCACCCAGCTCAAAACCAACAGCCTTCTCGGTACCCAGTAAACCAAGAAGCTTCACCAGCTCAACATCTTGCAACTGCTTCTGTCCCACCTGCCTCAAGAACTCACTATTTATGGTAATCATCCCACAACTAATGTGATCCTGAGCTAACTCCACACAGAGATTCAAATCTCTAAAATCCTCTACCAGCTCCAGTTCCTTCACCATCATACCAGACATGTGGATGGATTTCCTACTCAGCGCATCTGCCATAACATTGGCCTTCCTAGGATGATACATCAATTGGAAGTCATAATCCTTTAGAAACTCCATCCACTGCCTCTGCCTCATGTTCAGCTCCTTCTGATCAAACAAGTACTTCAGACTCTTGTGATCATTGAAGACGCTAAACTGAGCACCATAAAGGTAATGCCTCCATATCTTCAAGGAAAACACAATCGTTGCTAATTCCAAGTCATGAGTAGGATAATTTATCTCATGGTTCTTCAGTTGCCTTGAAGCATATGCCACCACTTTCCTGTTTTGCATCAGCACGCACTCCAAACCCTGGTGAGAGGCATCACAGTACACATCAAAAGGTTTACTAGAATCAGGCAACACCAGCACAGGAGAAGTAGTCAACCTCCGCTTCAGCTCATCAAAACTCCGCTCACAAGCATCTATCCAAATGAACGGCTGCTCCTTCCTTGTCAACTGGGTTAGAGGCGCTACTATCTTGGAGAATCCTTCAATAAACCGATAGTAACCCGCTAGACCCACAAAACTCTGAATGTTAGTGACAGTTCTTGGATGCTCCCACTGCAACACCGACTCCACCTTAGCCGGATCAACAACAATTCCCTCAGCTAAAATCACATGTCCCAGGAACTTCACTTCATCCAACCAAAATTCACATTTTGAAAGCTTAGCGTACAGCTGCTTCGCCTTCAAAATCTCCAGCAACAACCTCAAGTGCTCTCCATGCTCCTCCGGGGTCCTTGAATAAATCAGGATGTCATCAATGAACACCACCACAAATTTATCCAAGAAGGGCCGAAAGATCCTGTTCATGTAATCCATGAACACTGCCGCGACATTGGTCACACTAAACGACATCACAACATACTCATAGTGACCATACCTAGTCCTGAAAGCAGTCTTCGGTATGTCATCCTCCTTCACCCTGATTTGGTCATAACCTGACCTCAAGTCAATCTTCGAGGAAACGAATGCTCCCCTCAGTTGATCCATTAAGTCATCTATCCGGGGAAGTGGATATTTGTTCTTGATGGTCAACTTATTCAATTTTCAGTAATCAACACACAGTCGACTACCTCCATCTTTCTTCTTCACCAATAGCACGGGAGCACTCCACAATGATACACTCGGCCGCACCAACTGCTTCTCCAACAGGTCCTCCAACTAACCTTTCAGCTCAACCAGCTCAGCTGGAGCCATCCTATAGGGAGCCACCGGCACTGGCCCCGCTCTTGGAAACAGGTCAATGCTACACTCCATCTCTCTAGTAGGAGGCAACTCAGGCACCTCATCCGGGAACACCTCAGCAAAATCCCTCACCACATCAATATCAGTTATGGCCCACTCGGTCTCCACACTCATGGTAGCAAGTAGAAAACAACACTCTGCTCCATCCCTCAACAATGATTCAGCTTGACCAGCTGAAATCAACAGCTCCTCCTCCACTTGAGGAAAGATCAATCGCCTATTGGCACAATCTATAAGGATGTGATTGGAAGACAACCAATCCATCCCTAAGATTATGTCAATATCCATCAAAGGTAAAAAGATCAAGTTCACCTTATACCTCTTCTCATTCTCAACAATAGGACAACCAGCACACAGCTCAGAAGTAACTACCGAAGCAGAAGCGGGCGTCGACACTAGCAGTCTCAACCCCAAATCACACACCGGCACTGTCGTAACCCAAAAATTTCTGATCTCGCGACATATGGTTTAGACATCCTTTTAAAAGTCTCATTAATTAAGGAATGCCCGGACACCAAACTAATCCTTAATTAATGGTTTTGAAAATAGGTTCATGGAGTCGCCACCAATATTTTACTCAAAATATTGGAAAAAGGAAAGGTTTTTAAAGATCCAATAATGGCCTTGATAACCAGAATTAGGTTCGGGGGTCGGTTACGTGTAGGGAAGGTATTAAGCACCCCTACAGCGCCCTCAATCGGTACCCTATGACAAAGTTAATATGATAAGAATTAATAAATTAAATATTGAATCCCCTTTATTAATATTTATTTACATGCTTAAAATATAAATTGAGCGATTAACCCTAAAATATCTACATTATGACGTTTATTATAAATAAAAAAATAAAGATGAGAAATAAAAAATATAGAAAAAAAGATTGATTGAAATACCTCTTGAACGAGCTCTATTGAATCTTCAAATATGGAGAAGGTGCTTTATGGCGACCTTTCACACTACAGTATGCCTCACAAATCTCAAGAAATACAATAGGAGGGAGAGAGAATATAGAGATGCGACACAAATCTCAAAAAAATATAATAGAAGGGAGAGAGATAGAGAATTTTCGTGCTCAAAGGAGTCTTATTTGAAATTTCTCTGGCCGCCCCGAGAATTGTGCCCAAAACTTCAATTTATAGGGATCAGCAGTGGGCCAGAACGGCCTGTTCTGGTTTCGGAACGCCCCGTTCCGGAACAATTATTATGTGTAAATTTCGTACCCTGGAACAGCCCGTTCTAAAAACGGAACGGCCCGTTCCAGAGTAGAAAGTAACACAAATTTTCCTTTTCCAGAACGGACCATTCCATATTTGCCTTGTTTGGAACGGCCCGTTCTGGAATTGGAACGGCCCGTTCCACCCAAAATATTTAGTTGATTTCAGTTACGTTGGAACGGCCCGTTCTTATATTGGAACGGCCCGTTCCGGGGTTCAGAACAGCCCGTTCCGATTGTGAAACGGCCCGTTCTGAGTTTTTGGAACGGCCCGTTCTGGGCTACTGAAACCACCTTATTTGGCCTTTAGGCCTTCTGATGTCTTGTCTTGTTGTTTGCCTACTTCGGAAGCCCCTTCCCTTCGTAATGGAGGTCCATTTCTTTGTTTGTGTGCCCCTCGGACGAAATTGGGTGTCTACAGCTGCCCCTCTTTACTTGTCCTTTGGAGTAGCTATGTGTTGCTTTTCCAAAGGCAAGTAAAGACGTAGACATTTCGTCCGGGTCTCCTCCTCGTCTCTTTAGTTTTGGAGCTTCTACATTCCTTCTCTTGGATAGGTGTATTTGCTCGTGTCCTCGCCCTTTAGAGTAGTTGAGTGTTGGTTTCATACTCTATTGGGTAACAAGGCTAACAAACTGGACACCTGATCTTCGATCTTCAAGTAGATGCTCCATTGCGTCTCTTGTGATAGTGCGTTCTTTTATTTGTAGCTTGTTGAAAAGGGAGTATTTTCATAGCTCAGCTTCCCTCACGGCTTTGTCGTATACCGGATTGGGAGATGACTACAGTTTCTCCAGACCTTTCCCTCACGGCTTTGTCGTATACCGAATTGGGATGCGAGTACAGTCTCTCCAGACCTTTCCCTCACGACTTTGTTGTATACCGGATTGGGATGCGAGTACAGTCTCTCCAGACCTTTCCCTCACGGCTTTGTCTTATACCGGATTGGGATGCGAGTACAGTCTCTCCAGACCTTTCCCTCACAGCTTTGTCGTATACCGGATTGGGAAACGAGTACAGTCTCTCCAGACCTTTCCCTCACGGCTTTCTCGTATACCGGATTGGGATGCGAGTACAGTCTCTCCAGACCTTTCCCTCACGACTTTGTCGTATACCGGATTGGGATGCGAGTACAATCTCTCCAGACCTTTCCCTCACGGCTTTGTCGTATACCGGATTGGGGTGCGAGTACAGTCTCTCCAGACCTTTGTTGTATTTTGAGGAAACTGTCGGTGCCCTCATTGGCTTGCTTGAATTGTGGTAGATATTGCCCCAAGGATGTTGGGCAGGAGGTGTGTCGTGATGCCTCTGAGTTGGGCTACTTTTGTGTTTTGTTCAAATGTTGTCAATTGGAATTCGTGTTTCTTTTTTTGGCTTTTCTTGTTGGTGTCGTGGGATGAAAGACTGCCCCTAGGTGGATGGGCAGGAGATGTTTGATGTGCCCCTGTGTTGGTGGGCAGAGAAGTGGATGGCCGGCAGGGATTCCAATGTTGCCCTTGCCGCTTAAGTATTGTGATGCCTCTCCAGGCGCTGATGAGTATTATTTTGGAAGCCACTCCTGGCTTTGGTTAGGAAGTCATTCCTGGTCTTGGCATTCTCTTGGATCATCCTTCATTCAATTAAGGAGTAGGGCTCGATAGCCTCTTCATGCTTATGAGTCTGCTTATTTGGTTGATTCTATTCCACTATTGGTATGTCTTTGCTTAGTGGGCACATAGAATAACTTCATGTTGTCGTTTGCCACTGCTTGGCTCATGCTCGGCTATTTTTCTTTGACGAGTGTTTTGTCCTGATGGCTCCTTCTGACCCATAACAAGTAGAATGCATGGATGCATGGATGCAATGAAAATGCAAGACAAGAATGATTCTTTTATTTATTCCATTTTTTGTGTAATGCCCTTCCATATGCCCCTACCTCATATGCATGCGATGCAGTTTATGCTCATGTATTTGTTCCTAAACATGCAATTCAATTTTTTTTTGTTGGGAAATTAACCTGTGCGCGTTAAGGTTAATGTTGACGATTCCTGTTTAACCATGTCATTTGTGATTATCGCCGGGATATGTTCTTTTGAACTCAAGGTTTCAGTGGCTCCTTGATTATCTAGTCGATGTGTAGTCAAGCGTCTCTAACCTTTATTTGAGGACATCTCGGCCTTCCCTCTGTGAGTATTCACTGTGCATATTCCGTGTATTTTTTCGGTACCATTTTAATGCCATAAGGGTTAAGAGAAAAGAAAGAAGGGATGTTTGTATTTATTATTTTTTTTTAAAAGGGTTGTTAGAAGGGGTTTCCTCAAAAGGGGATTTTAGAAGAATGGCTAGCCAAGGTAGGCTTTGGTGTTTAGGGTTATCAAACAAAATGTATTCGCTACAAGGAAGTTATCATTGTGTTTTAGCCTTTTTGAAAAGTGGAGTGATGACCTGGGGTTGTGCTTTGTTTAGATGATTCCCTGAGCCGCCTTTCGGTTTTCAACTCAGGTTGCTGCTTTAACGTCCTAACTTTTGCCTAGGTCACTTGAGATGTGTTTCCTAGCAGACATTTTTCTTTTGATCTTTTTCTTTTGCCTAGGTTACCCATTTTTACTTGGGGATTGCCTAGCAGATCTTTCCCTAACTTTTGCGCAGCCCCCTTAGTGGGTTTCCTGCCGGGCCTTCATTTTTTTTTGCAGCACTCATGAGGTATGGGATGACTTTATTTTATCAAACCCCTAGTCATGTTTGAATTCCTGATTGTTCTTTTGTTATCCTTTCCATGCTATTATTGAGTAACATCTTCGTTGCAAATACATTTTGTTTGTTAAGGGTTGATGGATGAGGCCTAGAGTGGATATTTAGAGGGAGAAGAGAAACAAAAGAGTGTTATGGCATTTAAAATAGTACTTTCAATTTACACGTGCCCCTTTAACAAAGCTCGAAGGCCCGGGCATGCCCCGAGTTCGTGATTCATACACAGAGAGATAGACGAAGGATGCCCCCTAAAGAGGCATGGTCGACGATTGGTTGAACTATGTTAAGAACACATTCTCACTTGCTTGAGTGTGGGTGTTTCGACTTCGGAGTGAAACCATTATGAATTCTTGCTTTTTAAAGGGAATACTCGAGCCACCTTTCGATTCCAACTTAGATAGACATTTCTTACTTTTATATATCCCTAACTTTTGCATAGGACGTATCCTATCGGGATTTTGATTCTTTTTCTCCACCCTAATTTTTGCCTAGGACGCCCTTTACGGGTTTTCATCCTAACGGGTTTTCGTCGCGCAATGTCTTTATTTCTCACTTGGATTTTGTCTTGTGATTCCCTAGAAGCAAGGATTCGTCCATTCTTGAGCATTCCTCCTATCCCGACAATTGTCATTTCGTCATGGGAAAGTCTCGCTGTTTGAATCGTCGATTTGGGCGTGTGATGCCCCTAATTACTGATAAGTGTTTCCCGATTTGATGTATCAGGTTCGCATTTGATTACAGTAATTTCCATTATCCGGCTAACACGCACAAATTATATTTCCCTTTTTATTCGTATTTATTATTTACAAGGAAGACGTATTATCTATATGAAACGTAAAATAGGATGCAAAGACATATGAGAAATTCAACGGATATCATTCTCATTGATTTTTATTTAGAGAACATTCTTTGCATACTATTACATGTGTCTTCCATTTCTAATGAATGTATGCTAATGTACTATCCTAGGAGATGCATGATATTTATTTTTTGCCTAAATCTTATCATGTTTTTAACTAAGAGTTATGATGCATGATTTTTTTTTGCTATATATATATATATATATATTTTTTTTTTTGAAATAAACTACCCTATATGATGCTTTAGAGTTAGGGTATACAGAAGGGAATTAAAATTTTTATCATATTTTTTTCTCATTAATATCTACTTGTTTGTAATTCTTATCTATTTGAAATAAATAAACACAAACAAATGCAACACGCATATGCTCAAACAAATGTACATCCGCGAACAGTCACGTTTAAATCCTTGGTCTGTGGTCCCTGCAAGAAAAGTGCATTGTATAGGGCGGTTCTAATCTCACTGGTTTTTAAGGCCCCCAAGGTGCCCCCATTATAGGGACCCAGTACCTCTGTCGCCGTCACCTGGCAAACTCTAAGATTTGTCGCAGTATTTCGGGCTAGAGTAACCGGTTATCACCTTGAGTGTGATTTCCGACAAGGCTCGCAGGCTCCAAGGCCAAACTTGGGCCGGTCGTACGTCAACCACTCCCTATGTTTAATACCCTCATGCCCCCGGGTGTAGGGGGAACTGTTGTGTGCAAATGTTTGTGTACAATTTTATTTCAAATAGGTGCGAAATTTAAATAAGCAAACAGATATCAAAGCCAAACAAAGAAAACAAACAAGGTAAAGGGGAAAAATATTTAAATTATTATTTTTTATTTTATTAACTTCATCAACTAAATGGGCCTGACCCTCTTTAAACGTCCCCAGTGGAGTCGCCATCTGTCGCAACCCAAAAATTTCTGATCTCGCGACATATGGTTTAGACATCCTTTTAAAAGTCTCATTAATTAAGGAATGTCCGGACACCAGACTAATCCTTAATTAATGGTTTTGAAAATAGGTTCATGGAGTCGCCACCAATATTTTACTCAAAATATTGGAAAAAGGAAAGGTTTTTAAAGATCCAATAATGGCCTTGATAACCAGAATTGGGTTCGGGGGTCGGTTACGTGTAGGGAAGGTATTAAGCACCCCTACAGCGCCCTCAATTGGTACCCTATGACGAAGTTAATATGATAAGAATTAATAAATTAAATATTGAATCCCCTTTATTAATATTTATTTACATGCTTAAAATATAAATTGAGCGATTAACCCTAAAATATCTATATTATGACGTTTATTATAAATAAAAAAATAAAGATGAGAAATAAAAAATATAGAAAAAAAGATTGATTGAAATACCTCTTGAACGAGCTCTATTGAATCTTCAAATATGGAGAAGGTGCTTTATGGCGACCTTTCACACTACAGTATGCCTCCCAAATCTCAAGAAATACAATAGGAGGGAGAGAGAATATAGAGATGCGACACAAATCTCAAAAAAATATAATAGAAGGGAGAGAGATAGAGAATTTTCGTGCTCAAAGGAGTCTTATTCGAAATTTCTCTGGCCGCCCCGAGAACTGTGCCCAAGACTTCAATTTATAGGGATCAGCAGTGGGCCAGAACGGCCTGTTCCAGTTTCGGAACGGCCCGTTCCGGAACAATTATTATGTGTAAATTTTGTACCCTGGAACGGCCCGTTCTGAAAACGGAACGGCCCGTTCCAGAGTGGAAAGTAACACAAATTTTCCTTTTCTAGAACGGACCATTCCATATTTTCCTTGTTTGGAACGGCCCGTTCTGGAATTGGAACGGCCCGTTCCACCCAAAATATTTAGTTGATTTTAGTTACGTTGGAACGGCCTGTTCTTATATTGGAACGGCCCGTTCCGGGGTTCAAAACGGCCCGTTCTGATTGTGAAACGGCCCGTTCTGAGTTTTTGGAACGGCCCGTTCCGATTTTGGAACGGCCCGTTTCGGGCTACTGAAACCACCTTATTTGGCCTTTAGGCCTTCTGATGTCTTGTCTTGTTGTTTGCCTACTTCGGAAGCCCCTTCCCTTCGTAATGGAGGTCCATTTCTTTGTTTGTGTGCCCCCCGGACGAAATTGGGTGTCTACAGGCACACCCAGCATAGCAGCACAAGCATAGGAAATAAAAGAATGAGAAGCCCCAGAGTCAAACAAAATCATCACATCCTTACCAGCAGCTTTACCCTTCCCCTTCACAAGATCAGAAGAAGTTGAAGCTTCAGCCCCAGTCAAAGCGTACACTCTCCCAACAATAGTGGGTCTATCACCCCTCTGAGCATCGCCCCTCTGAGCACCACTCCTTTGAGCATCTCTCTCCAGTCTGTTTCTGGCGGGATAGTTGGTCGACTCATGACCCATCTGATGGCACCTGAAACACCGGCTCTCCGTGTGTGGACAATCCCTGACAAAATGGGGTCCAGCACACCTGTAGCATCTGAGAGTGGCACCTCCACCCTGTCTCCCTCCTCTAGCAGCATCAGTAGGTTGCCTAATGACAGGACCCCCTTGTTGTGGTTGAGGCCTATCATATGGCTTCCTCTAATTTCCTCCTCTCTTGGACCCAGCTGGTCCCTCAGCAGATTTCATCACACGGTTGCCACCTTCCAACCGCTCAACAACTTTCGCCTTCTCCAACAAGGCCAGAAACTCAGTGATGGCCATAGGCACCACCACCCTCTTCAACTCTTGCTTTAACCCCTCAGCAAACTTCCTGCATTTCTAGGCCTCAGATATAGCTTGCGAATAGAAATGAGCC